>NW_017729027.1:8163204-8174053 GCF_001723915.1 Gavialis gangeticus
CACACACACACACACACACACACACACACACAGTGGTAGCAGGAGACAAAAAGGCTTGGTGGAAGGATTGAAGTCAAAGTGTGTAGGGACAGAGTCCAGGTCCTTTGCTTGGGGAAGGAAGGTGGGTGATAGCTACCTATCTTGGGCTGTGAGTTGATCTTTAATGGCCAGTCGGGGTCTTCTCCAGCAAAGTGTTGTCCAGAGTGTGTCACTGGCAGGACCTCTGGGTGGATAGGTGGCATGGTGCAGTGCTGGTCCAGATGGAGAGGGTGTCCCAAGGAGGCTACACTCTAGCACCTTTTTTATAGGGGTGGGCTACCTGTGTCTCCTATGGGAGGAAAACGTCCCAGCAAGGACAGTCCTGCTCAGATGCCTACATGCAGATCCAGGTGTCCTCATTATCCAGTGGGACACAATGGTGGGATTGTTAGCTTCTGTAGCGTCTTTGTCTTTCAAATGCTTGGTTTCTGTTCTGTTCCTGGGTGAGGTCCACGATTCCTGGGTGAGTCAGTGCAAGGCAATGGTTCGGTCATTGAATTGATGGTCCAGTCATTGAGTTGATCATTCAGTAGAGACCTGCTACCATTGTACCTCAAGCACACTCATTCATTCCCATTCATTCAGGAACCAATATACATGAGACTGGTTAGACACGACTCACAGTTACAACATAGGTTATATGCGGGCAGAGGATACAAGATGGAGTCTTGACATTCAAAATGGAAACTTGACGTTACTTGACATTACTTTACAGACATAGGCCTAAATCATATCAATTCGATATTACGCGGTAAAAATCAATACAAACATAATAGAACACTGTTTACATTATAAAAGGGGCTTGTTATTATAAGGGAGTATAAGAACTTAGTTTACCTAGTACTTCTTGCAATCACTTATAAGAGATAGAGAGGGCAGAGAGAAAGTCAGAAATGGTTGGGGAAGGGAAGGGAATGTATTTATTTTTAATAATAAAAAAAGAAAAAGAAAAACTGGGGGTTTTGCTACACTGCAGGCAGCCTGGCAGCAGCCCAGGAAAGCAGCCTCTGCCCAAGAAAAGCAGTGAGCCTGATCTTTTTCCCTCCTCCCCCTGGAGCCTGCCTGCCTGCCTGAGCTGTGCAGGTGCCAGGTGCTTTCCTCCACAGCTGCAGTGCCCCCTGGGACCGCCCAAGCTGGGTGCCTGTGGGTGGGTGCCACCCGCCCCTCCACGCTGGAGAGGCAGGTAAGTCTTCAGGGTGTGTGCATGACACAGGGGTTTAATCAGCCCTAAATTGAAGCAGTGTTTTTTTAAAACCACCGCTTTAACACGGACAAGTGTAAGGTGATGCACCTGGGGAGGAACAATCGGCACCACACATACAGGCTGGGGAACTCCCCTCTTGTCAGCACGGAGGTGGAAAAGGATCTGGGAGTCATTATTGACTCCAAGATGAACATGAGTTGGCAATGTGGGGAGGCGGCTAGGAAGGCCAACTGCACCTTGTCGTGCATCCACAGATGCATCTCGAGCAGGTCCAAGGAGGTGATCCTCCCCCTCTATGCGGCACTGGTCAGGCCGCAGCTGGAGTACTGCGTCCAGTTCTGGGCGCCGCACTTCAAGAGGGATGTGGACAGCATGGAGAGGGTCCAGAGGAGGGCCACTCGTATGATCAAGGGACAGCAGGGTAGGTCCTATGAGGAAAGGTTGCGGGACCTGAACCTGTTCAGCCTTCAAAAGAGAAGGCTGAGGGGGGATCTTGTGGCCTGTTATAAACTGGTTAGGGGGGATCAGCAGGCGCTGGGGGAGTCCCTGTTCCCCCGAGCGCCGCAAGGAGTGACCAGGAACAATGGTCACAAGCTGGCGGAGGGAAGGTTTAAGTTGGACATCAGGAGGCGCTACTTCACGGTCAGGGCGGCTAGGGTCTGGAACCAGCTTCCAAGTGAGGTGGTGCAGGCTCCCACCCTGGGGGTTTTTAAGAGGAGGTTGGATGACCACCTTACTGGGGTCGTTTGACCCCAGTGCTCTTCCTGCCATGGCAGGGGGTCAGACTAGATGATCTGCTCAGGTCCCTTCCGACCCTAGAAACTATGAAACTTAGGGTCCTCATTTTGTCTACACACACCCCTGAGCTCCAGTGCCCAATTTAAATGAAACCAGTGTTCCTGTGGCAGGGCACTGGTTGTGCCTGCCACTTTAAGGACTCAGCTATGCAGCCAGCAGGTGTTTGATTGTAGTGGCCATTTTAGATGTCTGGCTGCCTATATAAACAGAGCATTTTGCTGCTGGCAGGCCAGGCAGCAACATCACCTGTCTGTAAGGCTGCTTAGAACAGCTTGGCAGTTAGGGCAGGAGGTGTAGGGGGTGGTCTGGTGTCTCCAGGTCCTGGTCATGATCTAAAACTGCACCCTGCCAGGAGTGGGTTGGCTTGTGGGGTTACCAGGGGCGTGGGAGCCCCTCAGGAAATACCAGGCCAGTTACCACCCCAGTGAAAGTCAGGTTGGGGTGCCTTAATAACCCCAGCTTCCACAACCAGGTGGGTTACCCCCTTGTAGGGTCTGGAAGGTGGACCCTGGAGAGACAGTGGGGCTACAGACTTGGAAACCTGTCTTGAAATCCCCCAACTGGTCAGTGCTGGGGCAGGGGCCAGAACGGTTGAAGGGCAGGGCCCCACCACGAGGAATGCCCAAAGCTGAAGGCCTGGGGTTCTGACTGGCCTGGAGGTGAGGCCAGAGCCAGTGTAGCCAAAGGTCCTGGGGGGACCCCACCCATAACAGGAAACAGCGCAGGGAGCTATGCAGCCTAGAATGAAAGCACAGTAGGCTGCCTGAGTGGAGGGATCCATGTGGGGTTCAAAATGGAGGATTCTGGGGGCCAGAGTGGGGCCGGTGATGATGATAACATCTAGATGCCATCTGCGAGGCTTGGGCTGAGGTGTAGGGGAGGAACGGAGCTACAGATAGCACCCCCTGCATCAGGGCAAGAAATGGGTAGCCTTCCGCCTAATTAACAATTTAATTAGATAACAACAAGGTGTGGCAGAAAAGAAGGTGGGTGGTTGGTCCAGAACAGGTGGGCGGGGCATTGGTAGATTGGCCCCGGAGAAGGCCCCCTGTTATAGTTCCATGCACTTCCATTGGCAGAATCCAGTCACTCTTGCTGATTTTTTTTTTCTTTCCTTTTTTCTACCATATCTATATAAAAATCTTCTGGTATGCTCTCCACTGTATGCAACTGAGGTTTTTAAGTTTCGACTCTGAAACCCCTGTACCTCTTGTTACAGTTAAAGCAAAACACACGTGCTTGGGGCCATGTTGCTTTCCATACTTGGTACATGTCTGCTTATTTTCTCTCTCACACTTAGCATGCTCCTTGCTGATGGAAAATGCCATCCTCTGAGGTGGCTTCTTACCAGCCAAAAAGTCCACCCTGTAAGATGGCTTTCTCTGGCCACATTCTTTCATGCCTAGTGCATAGATGACCTGTTTTGGTGCATTCAGGTCTGCAGCCTGGGCCTTTCACAGTTTCTACTACATTGCACACTTGGACAGTTTTTCTAGGGACAAGTCTCTCTCATGCAATAGCCTATCTTGTAATATGGTGTCTGATGCCACAAATAATCCTGCCACTAATCAGAGATTCTGTCAAGTTCCTGAAAACAAAGTCTCTTTAGTCTCTTTAGTTCAGTAATGTGCAGATCTATACTTTTTCCTGTTGTTTGTTTGCACATAAATCATCTGTCTTTCAAGACTCACTCTTGTTTACATGCAATACTCAAATCTGGACAGTATTACAGTTAACTGCATATTTTGAACTTCTTCAAAGGCAAAGGTGTTAAAAACAGCCTGGACTTCCTCCCCTACAATATGCAAGAAAACTGAAGATTTTACTTAAGTCAGTTTTCTTTTCTGCCCTTGTGGTTGCTAGGTAAAATTCGAACCTTTATCCTCTTTCTTTTTCATGTCCTTGTGACAAGGTATTAGCAGAATTCACAGATTTGTTGAAATCTAATAGGCTGTGCCATGAGCAGCCCCCACCCAACCTTTATCTGACTGCTCCCCAGTTCTCTACTGCATTGCCCAACAGCAGAAGGGCAAGTGAAGGCTGCAAAATGTCCATGGTTAGCTGTCCTTTTATTTAACTGTGCAGTCACATTGCTTACAGAGATCTTGTCCTTCCACCTCTCTATATTTCTCCACTTGCTCTCAGTTTCCAGCCTTTTTCAGTTTGGATATCAAATTCTTCAAGTCCTTTCTCAATCCCACTGCTCACAAGTAGTGATTGCCAGGTTCAAGAAATGCAGGGATACACGAATGAGAAGAACTAGCAACACACTTTTTGGGGGGAGCAGTAAACAAGCCTCTGCAGTCCTTTAGTGTCTCTGACTAACCAACTGCTTCTTAACTCAGGGATCATCTATCAATTTCTAACATTCTGGCTCTCCTATCAGGGAGCATCTTTACATTACAAATTCTTTCATTATGCTTGAAAGCATGTCAAAGCTTGTTGGTGCTAAAATTTAGGATTCAGGTGTCTTGGGTAGTGGCTAAGATGAGTATTTTGGGCTCTAATCCTTGTTATCTCTATCAAAATAATGTAGGTAAGGATTAGGATCTAATGCAGTAGCATCTAAAGATGCTGATTTGGACTTCATGGCTATCAGCTGCTACAAATAGTTATTAAACAGATACAGTCATGGCACCAGGCATCTCTCACTAAGAACTGGACAATGTAGGACAGGTGAATAAACCAACAAAAAGGTAGGCACTAAGTACAACTGCAGATGAGTATATTTTCGTAAGCTAGCAGCCACAGGCTCATCATATACCAGCCTTCCACGTCTTCAGACCCTCCTATTAACTGCAGGCCTTGACTTACCCAGATTTCTATTCCATTTTTACTGTTGCTTGCCCAGCACATGTGACTAATAATTCCTATTCTTGAGGAGGCCAAATACTGCAGAGAGCTCCTGGGGTGGGACCACTAGAACAGAGCAATTTGTTATTTTAATTATAATTGTTATTATCTCATGTTATCTCCATCTCTGCACTGTCATGAAAGCTCCTCCACCTCTTACTGAACTTCATGTTTTCATTAGCCAAAAAACCATTTTTCAAACTGGAAATTATAAAGGAGATAACAAAGTTGCTGTGTTACTGTTTCCTGTAACGTATTTATTATAGTTTTGCAACAACTGTGGCTAACTCCTGAACTTTAAAGAGTTTTCATCATATATTGCTGTGAAGCAAAACGCTTGACTGTCTGCCAGAATAATTGCTAGAAGTGCTGCAAAAGTGGGCAGTTTGCTTCACAGTATCTTTGGGTTGAGGTTTGTTTGGTTTCTTGCACTGTTGTACATGCACTACTGTACATTTTTAAACCTTGTTCCTGTCTGTTTTGTAATACTCTTAATTTGTGCTATCAGTAGCACAAATTGCTTCTTTGCTACAGGCAAGCAGACAGGCCTGAAGGCTTAATAATTATATATGTAAGGACAGATTGTGGCCTAATTTATAACATTACAAGCCCTGATACATAGCTTGGCCTTGTTATGAGCTGCTTCCTGCAGCTCTTACTTGTGTTGGGTTGTTTGCAGTTACAGAGGTTATCCCATGAGTTCAGTGGGACAGCTGGCAAGGTAAAATACTGGTCAGCTTAAATAACAAGACTTAATTTGGGACCAGTGGCTGGAGGATGTGCAAGGCTACTGCTGGTAACCAAACCGGCCTCCACAGAAAGCTCAAGGTTAGGGTAGCAATCGGGGAAGGACACAATCACTTGGGGCAGAATTCCTCCACAGGATATATGTGAGAGCTTGGTACTCCAGCAACATATACCACTACACTGTATCCACAAATATACAGAGCTGGGGCATTTGAGAATGCTAGCCTCATGTGCATGTGAGTAACTGGTGTAGGGCTGTTTTGCATACCACAGTGTGATTTTAGGTTTTTTGCTAATGTCAAACTCATTTGGTTCCACTGGGTGTTGCCTGTGGTGCCCTGCCAGGCCAGTTCACTGGCTAGATCGGGACCATGCACTAGAGGCAGTGCACAGAGGCTTGCCCTGCATGCCACATGTGGGCAGGACCCTGTGCCATGGGCCAGGTGTGGCTGAAAAACTCCAACTGGTGGGGTGGTGGAGGGTCCCACGGAAGTGGGGGTAGGGGGAGTTTGCAGCTGGCTGGGAGTGTGTGTGTGGGTGGGTGGGGGGTGTTGCAGCTGGCCAGGAGTGTGGGAGGGGAGGGGTTTGCAGCTGGCCGGGCACTCCAGCCAGTAGGCGGGAGGCTGCAAACCACCACCCCTGTGGGATGCTTCACCGCCCCACCAGTCTGAGTTCACCAGCCGTGCCTGCCACAGGCACTTATCTGCTCAGGGGCCAGAGTGTGGGCTGCATGTGGCCTCCTGGCCAGACTGGTCCTGTGGCTGTCTGTGTGCATCAGAACTGGCATGCAGGGTTGGTCCAGCAGGGCACCACAGGCAACGCATGCCTTTGTGCTGTATACAGTGAGAGCCCTAGTGCGGGACTGGTGCATGTTGCATGTGGGATTGGATTGGCTGCATGTGCTGCACATGGTAAAGGAAACCTGCATGGAACATGCTGCAAGCAGCACCCTCCAGACAGGCCCCTGCATCTGATTCAGGCCAGCCCTGGAGCCAGTGTGCAGGGCTCATCTGCTGTGGGTGCTACATGCAGTGCATGCTCTGGACTGACTCATTGTGCTTGCAGGGAGTGCCTACAGTGCTGGGTCCAGCTTGCATACCAGGATAGCTCTGCAGGCCTCATGTAGTGTGTGGGGTTGGTCTGAGGCCCACAGGCTAGATGGTAGGGCTCCACACCCTGTCGTCTAAACTATGGTTTTGTTGTGAGACTTATACAAGTCACAGACTGTGAACTTGAGGAAAACCTGTGGCTCTTGTGATGCAGTGTGCCACTCAGAGAGGAGAATTCATAAGATCGTTGGAGGTGTAGTTCAGGCAGAGGCGTTGGCCTACTGAAAGACTGGGAAACTGGCTCTTAGAAATAGGGCTCTGCAATAAGCACATGCACACAATAAGGCTATCATTTCAGTTGTTCTAAGCATGCTTGGCAATGTTTCCATAAAAAATTGCTCCTCTTTCTTCATCTCTTCTGTGAAATTACTGTGCCAAAATCATAGCCTTATCAATGTCCTGTGTGCTGTATTATTCACATAATACAGGTTTCAGTTGAGGTAGGTGCCTTTTTGTTATGTAAATGACATGGTAATGTCTAACTGTGTGAAAGATGGTAGTTGAAGTTACACAGAACAAAATGTTGTCCTTGATGTATGAATGCCTGCAGTGCACAAGAGATGCAGAAGTGAGGGGAAGGTTGGTTCTTGAATGCCTTCCCATGTGAGCATTGTGTGCTCAATCTGGCAGCCTTCAAGAGTTTGTATCTTTTAATTTCATCCTGGGCATCTTTTAGGGATTGTTTGAATACTGTCCTTCCCTCACAAAGAATGAGACACTGATACACATCTGGACTGGAGCAATGTGTGCCTGGCTTATCCAGTTGCCCCAGTAACTGATAACACTATGGTTATAACCAATCCCACAGTACGTATGCGTGTGCCGTTTATTCAGCTGTTAGTTTAAATATTTTTTTAAATTTAAATGAAAATAGCATTTGTAAACTGATCTGGGTTAACTGGGTCAGAAACTATTTTCTATATTTTGGCTGGGAGTAAGGGAGTTGGTGGGACTGTGCCCTGCACTGAAATGTGGGCCTCTGAGCAGAAAGATGATCATGCTGTGAGTGACTCCTTGGCAGCGTCTCGGCATTGTCATTGTAATGAAGAAAGCACAGCAGAAATTGATATGGCTTTGGCTTGTTATGATGGAAAGCAGAGCTATAGAATAAGCAGCAGGTGGGGCCAATATCAATGCTTTTTGTTTTCACTATCCCCATATGAAGAATCATGTCTCAGAACCTTTCGCGATCTCTGTGGGAACCCTCTTAGATGTCCTCATACTTCCACCTGGTTCCCATGCTGTTCAAAAACCGGGCTGTTTATCAACTCATCAGACAGGAACAGGAGGAGCACTTTGCTTAAATGTAGAGTAGCTTGTTGGGTGTGTAAGCAAGAGTGCAGCTTATTGGTTGGCACTGTAACTGTGTGGAGGCAGAAGAATATATTTGGTTGTTAGGTTGGAGGATAAACTGCTGTACATTCCTGCAGTATATTAAACTTACCTGCAAGCCAACTGACTTAATTGTTTTTATTTCACTGTGTTGGGGGCACTGTCAGAGTTTTACTCTAGTATTTGGAAAAGCTTAAAATCCTTTGGTTTAGGCCCTGCCATTGACTACAGAACATTAGGCCAATTCTTCACTTGCCTGTTCTTCTTTTCATTGTTTATCTCTAATCTTTTAGAGAGGTGGTCTCTAATGCTTAACCGATAGTGACTGATAGCCCAAATCTGTAAAGCGAATTAAAGAATCAGAGAATATAAACAAAACTGGAACCATCTACTTCCCAAGACCTGTCTGGGCATCTCATCAGAATAAAAGAACAATTTCTATTAAGCACCCAAAAAATAAACCAGGGAAACGTAGGGGAATAAATAAGAGCTTTTTGAGAAGCCAGCTTCCCATTTGCATCTAAACCCAGCCTCCCTATAAATCAGAAAATAAATTCCTAGGAAATGATTATTGAAAAATGTTCATTGTTGATAAGAACAAAGCATCCAACTAATAAATTATTTTAAACTAAAAGAAACATAAGGGCAATTTTAAAATAAGTAATTAATTGTATCTGCTTTTATATTACTAGCTGGCTTTAAATACACATCTTTTTAACCAAGTTTTTCCAAAATAAAACTGCAAATTGTGTATTGGGTATCCAACTGACTAAAATTTGAAGGTATTTTTGGCCTAGCACTTTAGTTCAGCCTATTATAAAATGGGGACCATCTACATGTAACCCTTGTGCTGGGCACCAGTTGGCAACAACAAGGGTTGGGTTCAATTTTAGGGTACTAAATATATTTTACCTTGGCTTGAGTCCCTGCCCAAACCACCTGGGAAACACTAAATAAATTACTACGTTGTGCCACATAAATAAACTCCCCTCCTCGCAAGCAGTATAAACCCAGAGGATAAATTTATTACTAAAAGAAAGGCAAAGAAAACAAAGAAAAACACTATTAACTACACAACATAGTCTGTAGGTTGTGCTGTACCAGGGGAAGCTGCTTGAGAGCTCTTTTCCTGGCCAAAGGGGATGATTTGGTTACCGACTTAAACATAGATGGTAGCCTGGGCAATAGTGACCACGAAACCATTATGTTCACAGTCTGTCGCAAGGCAGATGAATTGTGTAGCAAGCTTGAAGTTTTGGATTTCAAAAATGCAAACTTCATCAAGCTCAGGTCACTAGTAGGGAATGTGCTGAGGGGCCAGGGAACAAAGGCGAAAGGAGTGCATGAAGAGTGGTTGATCCTAAAGGACACGATCCTTGAAGTACAAATGAAGTCCATTCCCATGTGGAGGAGATGTAGCAAAAGGGCTGGGAAGCCCTCTTGACTAAACAGGGAAATCATGGTCCTCTTAAGAAAGAAGAAAGAGGCATACACTCAATGGAAGCTAGGGACAGCCTCCAAGGGGGACTATATATGACCTGCTCTTGTAGGGATCAGATTAGAAAAGCTAAGGCAGCGACAGAACTAAAATTAGCAACGGGAATCAAGGACAACAAGAAGTCCTTCTTTAGGTATGCAGGAAACAGGAGGAAAACTAATGGGAGTGTTGAACCATTGCTCAACAACTCAGGACAGCTAGTCACCGGCACTCAGGAGAAAACTGAACGCATGAATGACTACTTTGCCTCCATCTTCCACTGGGTCAAGTGGAAAATCACACCAGCTATAGAATGAGCCGGATTCAAATGACCGCCTTCATACTATTGCCGTAAAACTGGTATGTGATCAATTAAAGAAATTGGACATATATAAGTCAGTAGGTCCAGATGAACTTCATCCAAGAGTGCTGAAAGAGCTGGCTGAAGCCATCATGAAACCCCTGGTGAAGCTCTTCCAAAACTCGTAGCACTGTGGGGAGGTCCCCGAGGACTGGAAGAGGGCCAATATTGTGCCCATTTTCAAAAAGGGGAGGAGGGAGGACCCGAGTAACTATAGGCCAATTATTTCTATCCCAGGGAAAAATTCTGGAAAAATTCATTAAGAAGGCTGTGTGTGATAGGTTTGTAGAAGGTAGGATTTTGAATGAAAACCAGCATGGCTTTGTTGTGGCCAGGTCTTGTCTTACCAACCTCATCTCCTTTTACAATCAGGTGACTCACCACTGGGACAAGAGAGAGGAGGTTGACATTATATACCTTGACTTCCAAAAAGCTTTTGATCTCGTATCCCACAATGTTCTCACAGGAACATTGGAAGACTGTGGGCTTAACTGTGAGACAGCGAAGTGGGTAGGAAACTGGCTGCGGGGAAGGACCCAGAGAGTTGAGAGAGTTGTAAGGAACAGATCTGTGTCATCTTGGCGGGAAATGGCCAGTGGTGTCCCACAGGGGTTGCTGTTTGGCCCAGTGCTTTTCAACATCTTCATCAATGATTTGGATATGGCGGTGAAGAACAAGGAGAGTGGTCGCTCCTTAAGCAGATGATCCTCCAAGCCCAAAGGAAGGTAATCTCAACGAGGATCAAAGGGAGCAGGAGAGCACACAAGCCTCCATGGCTCACCAAAAGCATCTGGGAATGTCTCCTTGCTAAAAAGGAGGCTTATACCCATTGGAAAGAAGGGGTCATCACCAGGGAGGGCTATTCTGCAGTTGCTCGGGGATGTAGGGGGGTAGTTAGGAAGGCCAAGGCAGAGATGGAACTGGGACTA
>NW_017729027.1:8174335-8202381 GCF_001723915.1 Gavialis gangeticus
ACATCAGGAGGCACTATTTCACGGTCAGGGCAGCTAGGGTCTGGAACCAACTTCCAAGAGAGGTGGTGCAGGCTCCTACCCTAGGGGTTTTTAAGAGGAGGTTAGATGAACACCTTGCTGGGGTCATTTGACCCCAGTACTCTTTCCTGCCATGGCAGGGGGTCAGACTAGATGATCTGCTAAGGTCCCTTCCGACCCTAGAAACTATGAAACTCACTGGCCCAGTTCACGGATGACACCAAGTTATGGGGAAGTATGGTTATGACTGAAGATAGACTGCAGATACAGGCGGACCTAGACAGGCTTGCAAGTTGGGCAGGCCGGAATCAGATAAAGTTCAACGTCGAGAAATGTAAAGTGCTCCACCTGGGGACAAACAATCCCCTGCACACCTACAGGCTGGGCAATGCCAACCTGACCTGCACTACAAATGGAAGGGACCTGGGGTATTAATAAACCATGAGCCAGCAATGTGATGCTGTAACCAGCAGGGCCAACAATACACTGGCATGCATCAATCAATGCATCTCCAGCAAAACAAAGAAGTGATGCCCTTTATCTGTGGTTGAAAATGCAAAGAATACAAAGGCTCTGCTATGTATTTGTGTGACCAAACCTGCCTGATGTTGAATTTGCTGCAAACCTATCTCGTGTGCTTTATGCCTTCCAGGGGTTCAAGACTTCATCTACCATCTGATCAGAAACCTGGTCTTCATCTTCAGATGGCCAGGATCTAGTCGCCCCATAATTCTGTCCCTGTCCCACTCTTTAAGAAAGTAATTGTTGAGTACTTTTGAGACAGCACTATGAAGGTGTGAGCTGAAGATAGGTGAATTAAATTCATCCTGACATAAAATGAATTAATCTGTAGGGCAAGGCTTGTCCCTGAGGCCAGATGTCAGCCTGACAGATCCTCAGGTGAAGGAGGGCAGGATTAAACTCCCGTCTCCCTTTATGGGCAAGGGCACCCCAGCTGGGGTCTGCCTGACTTCTTCCTTGTCCCAGCCCCTGCTAGCTGCTTGCAGAGTGTAGGCCTGGCACGAGCCTGTTATCTGTCTGTGGCTGGGGCTAGGACTGTGGGGCTGAGCCCAGTCAGTCTCTGCTGAGGATGGACATGGAGGGGCCAGCCTGAGCTGGGCCATGGGGGCTGGGCCCTTTCCAGTAGGCTGTGGCTTGGGCTGGGACCATGGGAACTGTGCAACCAAATTGCTCCCGGCTCCCTGTGACCAGGCCAAGTGGGCCTGTCATGCAGCCACAACCAGCTGGGAAGGGCCCAGGCCATGAGAGCAGGGCCCTTTCCAGCTGGCCACGGTTGCAGGACAGCCCAGCCCAGTGGCATGGGCAGCAGGCTGCCTGGGCCGGCTTGAATGTAGCAGTGGGCCCTGAGCCTGGCAGTTTCCTGCTGTGGGGGCTTGTAGGCCTGCAGCTGCCACCACAGCCCCTATCCTGTGTAGCACCTAGTGGCTGCAGCCACACCACAGGCTGGGTGCTGGTTGGGGCCAGGGCTGGGGCTGGGGCTAGCAGTGCTGTTCTGCCTCCCTTGCCTCCAGATGCTGCTGCCCCTGCCATCCTTCTCTGGGTGATTTGGCAGGAAGCTTCAACCTGGCGGCTTCTGCCCAGCACATAGAGCTCTGGCTCCAGCTCACAGATGCCTTCCCTCCACTCCACCTGCCTGGTGTGATGAGCAGCCCCTGAGAGCAGGTGAAGTGAGTGGAAGGCATTCAGGAGCTGGCTCCAGATCTCCATATGCTGGGCAAAGGCCATGGGGCTGAAGCTTCCACCCACCTGGAGCAGTGCTGCACAGCGTGGTAGGAGCAGGAGCCACAGCTGCAGGTGAGGAGAGCAGAACAGACCTGCCTAGCCCAGCCAGCATTCAGTTTCATCTCTCCTCCAGTGGCTCCTCCTCTTCCCACTCTTGCCCCACTGTGCTGCTGGAGAAGGGGAAGAAGCTTCAGCTTGGTGGCTTCTGCCTAGCACGTGGAGATCCAGCTCTAACTCCGGCTGCCTTCCACCCTCTCTTCCCTTCCAGCACAATGAGCAGCCCCTGCAGGGAGTTGGAGGCAGTGGAAAATGGCCGAGAGCTGGAGCTGGATCTCCACGTGCTGGGCAGAAGCCTCCAGGCTGAAGCTTCCCCCACACCATCTTTCCCCTCCAGCTGCCCAGAGCAGCACAGCGAGGCAGGAGTAGGAGGAGGAGGAGCCACTGGAGGTGAGAGGAAGCTGCATGTTGGCTGGGCCTGGCAGGGTTGTTCTTCTCCCATCATCTCCAGCTGTGGCTACTGCTCTTGCTGCATCATGCAGTGTGTTGCTGTGACTGGGTGGAAACTTCAGCCCTCTGGCTTCTGCTCAGTGCATGGAGATATGCTGCCAGCTCCTGGATGCCTTCCACCTGCTCTGCTTTTCATGCTGGGTGGAGGGAATGGATGGAAGGTGTCCGGAGCTCCATGCACTGGGCAGAAGCTGCCAGGTTGAAGCATCCTGCCTGCTCATCCAGACAGACGTGGCAGGGTCAGTGGCAGCGGCAGCTGGAGGAGATGGAGGAAGAACATCCCTGCCAGTCCCAGTCAGCACGCAGTTTGTGGTGCAGCTGCAGCCACCAGGTGCTGTGCAGGATAGGGGCATGGCAGTGCCTGCAGTCATACAAACTCCCATGGTGGGTAGTTGCCAGGCTCAGGGCCTGCTGACACCTCCAAGCTGGCTTGGGTAGCCCACTACACAGCCAGCAACTGCCTGTGCCACCGGGTCATGCAACCGCAGCTGGCTGGGAAGGGCCCTACCAACATGGCCTGGCCTGGGCTGGCCCTACCGGGCCCTTCTCAGCTGGCTGTGGCTGCATGACAGCTCTGCCTAGCCTGGGCATGGGGAGCCAGGAGTAATGTGGCCATGCAGCCCTGCTCCAGCTAGAGAAAAGAGGGGGAGGCTGTGCCAGCCCTGCTCTGCTGAGCAAAGAATACATCCCAGCCCATGACTACAGAGCATGCTGGGATGCTAGGGGACCCTAATTTAACTTAAACCAGGAAGGGGTCTAGGACAGAAATTTTATAAATCAGCTAGACCCAAATCAGTTAAGTCTGATACTAGGTCTATTCATTCAACCAGGTCTATCTTAAACTAGTATTGGCCATTTTGAAACTAGTTTATGTGCATTGAACTTATGTTCCTTTAGGCAAGGGACAGACTTTCAAAAAGCCTGAGCCTGCATTGATTCAGTCTTTGCCAGTTAGTGTAACCTGGCTAGGCTAAACCAGTTTGTAAACCAGACATCCCAGAAATGCAGGCATATGCCTGTAGTGACTCAAGCTAGAAGCAGCCCTCCCTTTCCTTCCATAGTACTGAGCTCAGGGGCCATGGCCAGGCCCTGGCAGGATGCTCTGAATAGGGAGGGGGTCCCCAAGAGATCAAATTAATATAAATGCTGGCCACGTTTCAATTATCAAGTAAGATCCTTCTTTATGGTAATAGAAATAATATTTCTCACCACAGCTGGAATGATTGACAATGAGCTCTTGATATGGGGGTTGCAAGCTAATATCAGAGGGTTGTAAAAACTGTCGTCTTATATTGATTTACTCCCCAGCTAGGGGCAAAACCTGTTATGCTGGGGAAGCAGTTAAGAACCACGTAAATGAGAAAAAAAAGTAAAAACATTTAAAATAAGTAAATTTAATAGTAGTAATAAGATGGATTTATAGATACTAATATATACTGGTCAGTATAATATGTACAGTTTGTGTGTCTTATAAGCTTCCCATAAATGTATCTTATGGCAACATAGATATTTTACAGAGGTTATCATATTGACCATAGTTACAAAATAATGCAAAAATTCCCCTCCAAAATATAAATCCAAGCCTTTATTGGTAAGGTTTTATTGGTATAAATGTAAAGAGCAATTGCAGATTTTTAACCAATCTGTTTTTGAATTTTGAGTAGCAAAAGAGAAGTAGAACAAGTTTTAAGAAAAATTATTATTCCTTCCTTCACTGCCCAAGATACACAACTTGAAAGTTATTGTTTGATTAATCTTGAACTTTTCACACACATTCTACTTCGGCAAAGGGCTAAATGAACTAAATTTCAGGTCAAAATGAGCTCTTTTGCAAAAGCTGGCATGAGAGTGATATGTATTGCCAAATTTTGGCTTGGAATAGACGATACCCTTGATGCAGTCAATTCGGCAGGCTCTATTAATAATGAAAAATAGTACCTGGGATTAATCTCTTCCATCAGTGCTTCAGTTGGGAGGGATCACACTTGATATTTAAGGTACAGCTACTGTAAATTTGGTGATTGTTAATCTGGCAGTCCTGTTGCATTTCCAGAATTGAAAGTGTGATTTTTACTCCTATACTAGTGTTCTCTATTTGATGAACTGGTATCACCTATTTGGACTGGCCTTCTACTATGAATTGGATAATATTAGCTTGGGAACTAAGGCCTGAACGTTACATACTCTGAGTTCCTAAACACTGACTTCTTATAATCCTCTGTCTTCTTTTCTCAATTTTGTAAAACAATTTGAAGTTTCAGATTCAAAATTACATAAAACATTGATTTACCCAGTATCTTTAATAGAACACCCTAGGTATTAGGCATCTTACTAAGCCTTACTAAGGTAGAAGGGCAAGTATTCTTAATTAATTAATGCAATGTATGCTGGTGCTGTGGAAATGCATGAGTTCCCAGTGGGAGACTTAATTGAAAAAGAGTGACTTTCCAAATGGAGTAGCTAGAGCCAGGGATTAGAATATAATTCCTTAAATCCTGGCAATTTAAAGAAAGAGAAAAATCATTCTGAGCAGTGAACTGCATAATGCATTTATGAGCCATCAAATACTAATTGCAGATCATCAGTTAAAAGTGTCACCTGGAGATTTAATACTGTGTATTTGGGAGCAGGCTATGGGTAAGAATAAAATTATCTTCCTACAACTGCAGGGAGGTGATTGAAACTGGCAGTACCTCTTTGGAATCAGTGACAATCTGACTGAGTTTCACAGAAAGCATATAGCAGAAGGTAGGGCAATGTGTGACCTTTTATAGGAAGTTCAAGAGATGCTGGAAAGTGCAAGCTACTTTCTAAGTAAAACAAAGAGCAAACCACAGCCTTGTCCTTATCAAGTGATAGTCACACCCCTCACTTCCAGTCACTTCATTCAATACTTCCCTTTCCCCCGCTGTTACATTGACTGATATGGGGATTCTCTGCAGTCCTTTACAATCTTATTTAAAGATGAAGCAGCTGTGCATCCATTGCCTCTGCCTTTGAATACATTCCCAACATCTCTGCACCTCATCAAAAATGACTGGAGGCCTAGAAAACATGACATATGAAGAAAACTTATTTTTTCTCAGGTTATTTTGTTTGCAGGGAAGAATACTGACAGGGGCATGTGACAGAATCATAGAAAAGTAGGGCTGGAAGGAACATCAGGAGATCATGTCTGTTCAAGGCAGGACCATCTCCGACTAAGCTATCCCAGTCAAATATCTGTTTAACCTGCTCTTAAAAACAACCAAGGATGAAGAGTCTAAATCTTTTTTGGTTAGCCTATTCCAACGTTAACCATCCTCATAGTGAAGAAGTTCTTTCTAATAGCCAACCTAATAGTTGCAATTTAAGACCATTGCTTATAGTTTTGTTTCCTGCAGCCACAGGAACTCCATCTTTTTATATGCACCCTGCAGATATTTGACTGTTATCAAATCTCCCATCAGTCTTCTATTCTCCAGACTAAAAAAATCCAGTTCTTTTAGCCTTTTCTCATAAGTCATGTTTCTCTGGCCTCTGATCATTTTTGTCATTTTCTGAAAGACTCTTCTCAATATGTTCACATCTTTCTTGATATGAAGAACATGAAACTAGATACAGTACTCCAGATGAGGCCTCACCAGTGCTGAATAGAGATGAAAAATTCCTTGATTTACAAATGACATTTCTATTAATGTAGCCCAGTATGCCATTGGCCTTTTTGCAACAAGAGTACATTGTTTACTCATATTCAGATTATGGTCTACTGTAACCCCCAGGTCCTTCTCTGCAGCACTGCAGCATAGTCAATTGTTCCCTGGTCCTTATTTGTGCATGAAATTATTCTGTGTGAAGTGTAGAACTTTGCACTTGTCCTTACTGAATTTCATTTGATTGATTTGGGACTATTTCACTAGTTTATCAAGGTAATTCTGAATCCTACCCCTACCCTGCAACTCCATCCAACTTCATGTCATCTGCAAATTTGCCAAGTGTGTACTCAATCCCATCCTTCAAATTATTAATGAAAATAGGAGACCTCACTCAATACCTTGACACATAAAAAGGGTTATTGTAAAGAGAATGATTAATTTTTGTGTGTGTCTGTGGAGGAGAGAACAGAAGTAATGACCTTAACATGCAATGAGGGAAATCTAGATTAGAAGTTAATAAAACCTTTCTAGTTATGACTGTGATTACATACTGGAATAGTTTATCTAGAGAGGTGTTGGGATCATTGTTATTGGAAGTTTTTAAGTGAAGGTTAGAGCAGCACTTGTCTTGGATTGTTTAGACAGGGAAGATCCTGCCCCAAACAGGTCAGACAAAATGATTTCCTAGGGTTCCTTCCAGCTCTCTTTTTCTATGGTTCTTTCTTCTATGCAATTGAAAAGAAACCTGTTGTCATCCTTAGGGTATTCTGTAAAATGATGAAGCATGGATTGGATTTGTCACCAAAATTGTGAGTAATAATTAACTACAGTTCTGCTAAATGGTGTGGAGGGAAGGCAACAAAATGACGGCAACAAAAATGAATCCAGGTACAGTTTTCAGGATGGGAATTTAAGTAGATAGGCATTTTCACTTGGTGCTGGATTTTCTCATTCTCTCTCCTGTTGTTCTGATTGAAGTTTCCATACGTGATGAGAATTGCAGGAGCTAGCAATGATAATTTGAAACACATTTTCACTGCAAACCCTGAAACCAGACGTATGTTCCACTCTGTAGCTACTGTTACACACACTCATCTGCTTTATAGGTGGCAGCATGGCACTTGGGAAATAACACAAAAAGAATAGGCACTTTTGTGAGCTTTAAATTATAAACATTTGACCATGACCTTTTGAACTAGTCTGTGGTGGAAAAGGGAAATGCCATTTATGCAGTATTTGCAAGGCAACAGTTTATTAAGTCATTAATCTTTTTACACCTTTAGTTATCAGTATTGAACATCTGTCACCCACTGCTGAAGCTGAGGCTTCCAAGGAGTGGAAAGAAAGGGACCAAAATTTTTCATAGTATAGAAACTTGCTAATTGATTTTTCTCAGGGATTGAACGTCACAAGTATGAATATCTGCATTCTATAGTTTTATAGTTGGGCAATATTTTTTACAAAAGCGTTCTTAATTTTTCCCCTCCTACCTTTTCTTTATTCTTTCATTCAGTCATTTTTACTCTTGCACAAGATGCTTTCAGTACTGTCTTTGGGAGAAGCTACTCAAAATCTGAGTATCCAAAAGTCTTTGCTTGGCTTATTTCTGCTCCATAGCCAAGTGATCAGTAGCAGTCCAAACAGGATTGTTGAGAAGGAATACATTAGAGATCTTTGAACTATTATGATCCATTTGCAGGGTTTGCTTATGGATTAGGTGTATTGTTAAGAGGTAGGCATGGGATGTACAGTTCATTTTAGTCCCTGAATCTTAAAATAGATGTTCTGATAACATGGTGATTCATATAAAAGTTGGATAGATAGATACTAGATTAATCAGGATGAACTCTTTCTGTCATTTCTTACCTAAATTGGTGTCCTGCATTTCATTATATCTTTCCTGTGACTTCTCATCTATTTTTATCTTTTTCTGGTATGCGACCACTTTTTTATTCTATGAGTGGCAAGAAAATTAACACCATTTTATATATATATATATATATATATATAATGAATATGAACTGACTAGCAAAAGCCCATTAACTCATGTAATTTGCAAAATACCCTCATATTTATGAGTACTTAAAAATGTTCTAAAATCCATTCTCAGTGCTCTAACTACTAACATTTCATTTTATTGCCAAACAGTATTTCTAGCTCTGTAGCATCCATCCTGGATACCTCACTTTTTAATGGCATACTTCTGGAAATGACACAAAGCATGCCTGAGTTGTGATGAGTAAAGATCAACAGTGGCAGGAAGATCTCAACAATACCTGTAGGTTTTCAAACTTACCTGTAGAAATAGCACCATATTAAAAATTGTATGTGCCATGGCCATCCAACCAGGCCCCATGCTGCAAAGTTGATATACTATTTCCTTGCAGTGGGGACACTGAGGAGTGATGTTCAGGAAGGCAACGTGGCTCATGTTTGTTAAACCAGAACTCTATCATCTCAGTGCTCTCCTAGCACCTGACAGAATTATAGTTCTGTGTGAAAGCAAACCTGCTGTGACTCAGCCACATGAGTGGGGGCTTGTTGTCAATGGGAGAGATTTAGTGCAATAGATAAAATTTTCTGCCCCATCAAATGTTCACCTTTCTCCATGTTGCTAGGAGAATGATACCATTCCTGTCAATGATCACTCATATTTTTGTCATCTGCAGGATAGATAAGTGTAATGTAATCTATTTAGGGCTACTCCTGAAGTCAGCGTTACTAATAATTTTCAAAGATCAAAGACCTAAGGACCAGCTGTCTGTGAAGCTTTCTTTACCGCATTGCAGCCATTAAATATAATCTTGCTCTTAGATACAGGAACTAAACATTCAGAGCCAGAGCAGGCCTTGCTGTTGCTGGTGCTTCTCAGTATGCTCTCTCATATTAGCTACTTTTGATAATACAGAGGCAGTAATGAGCTTTGGAAAAAATACAGAGTGTTCATATTCAGTGTTGCTTGTATCTGACTATTTGTTATTCTTGTTACTTTTCTTAAGAGATTAGTGCTCATAATTCTCCTTCTTGTGATGAGATGTGCGTGTTTTGTTTTGCTTTGTTTTTTTAAGTCACCACACTTCCAAGTCAAGTGATGCTTAAAAAAATTAGCCTGGGTCCTCTGTACATATACGGTCTCTATTCCTACAGCATCTGGGTGCCTCACAGGCTTGAATGTTTATGTTCTCCTTAACACCTCTATGAAGCAGGGAAATATTTCTCGTATTTTTCAGATGAGATAGAAGGGCTAAATTGCTTGACCGAGGCCACGAAGGAATGTGGCAGACAAGGAAAAAATGTAGGCTGTAGACTCGTGCCATGAATGCTAGATCATCCTTTCTTTCCCACAAAAGAAAGATTTCTGAGACATGTATCAAGTGTGTTATTAAAACAAAAATAGATAGATGAAGAAACTGAACTATGGGGGTCTTTAATTTTTTTTTAGTATAGTTTACCTCTTAGGAGGTAATTCTTTTCCTCTGAAGGAAGAGATGGGCATATTTATATGGCTGATTGCCTTATTTTAGGCCCAAATATTGCCTGCAAAAAAAGGGAAGGTGGGATTTACCTTGATTGAAAATAGACTTCATTATGTCTACAGTGTGTTTGCAATGTTTGCTGTATTCTTATTAGGTTGATCACCATTTATTTGCTTCTTTGGTAACATGCGTACTGTCAAGAAACCTTGAATTCTGTCTCCTCCATTCCATATAGATTCACATACTGAAATCAGCACTGGACTGGATCAGTGTATAACCCTTCATAGTTTCATAGTTGGTAGGGTCGGAAGGGACCTGAGCAGATCATCAAGTCTGACCCCTGCCATGGGCAGCTAGGTGATTGTCTAGCCTCATTTTAAAGACCCCCAGGGTAGGAGTGAGCACCACTTCCCTTGGAAGTTGGTTCCAGATCCTAGCCACCCTGACTGTGAAGTAGTGCCTCCTGATATCTAGCCTGAATCTACTCTCGGTCACTTACGACCGTTATTCCTTGTTACTCCCGGTAGTGCTTGAGGGAACAGGGACTTTCCCATAACCTGCTGGTCCCCCTTGCCCAGTTTGTAGACAGACACTTAGCACTATATTATTAATTTAATGCCATTGTTTTCCAATCAGTTGAGCTGTCCTTGTTTTAACCTGTATATCTGTTCTGCATTATGAAGCCGAGTGCACAGTTGATAAATGCCTTGCACTTGGACATGGTGTATATTACATTCATGTTTCCATATTCATGTTTAAAAAAATCAATAATAATTTGGAAAGAGCTGAGTTCAAGGTAGGAAGCTTGTGCAGCTTTAAGTTTGCCAAGTGCACGTATGGCCTAAGCTGCCCTGAAATTTTGGAATGAAGCAATTATTTTATATTGTTTCAGAAAATAAGCTCTTCCTTGTCCATTGCTAGTGAGGAAAATTGGCCTGTGTCTTAAAGCAAATAGTACCAAATTGTTAGCAGGTGTGCTGTTCATCCTATTTTGCCACCTCTCTAGGAAAAAAAAATTGCATAAGGAGATTTTGCATCAACTTGGTTGAAAAATGTGAGTTGTTTGTTTATGTATCAAATTCCTTCATTTTGCATCTTTCCCAATTCAGAAGCAGGATAACTTGTAAAGTATCTAAACGAGAAAAACAAACAGAAAGAACACATATTGAACTTAAATTGAGATTAAAACTGTGTGGCTCTGAATGAATGACATTGGGTTTTTAATCCTGGAGAATCTTTCATATCATCTCCTTTTTCTCCATATCATTGACACGCTTTCATGGGCCTCTCTCTATAAAAAGAACCTTTGAGAAGCATTATCTCTAATTTTTGAAGAGGGACAAGTGATCATAAAGGTCAGAGGTGAAAACTTACCATCAATGTTTGTGTTTCTGCCCCCATTAGTAGCATGACTAGGGGGAAGGGGAGTGATTGGGGCAATGACCCCAAGTGCCAAGTTGGAGAGGGAACAAAAAGAGCAGCTCTGTGTTTGCAATCATGAACCAGAAGTCACTGCTTTTACAGTCATGAACCAGGTGCTCAACCATGTCCCTACACTCTTGGCTCCCATTATGAATCTAATGCTATAATGCTTGAGTGTAATAAAAGTACACAATAACAACCTCATCCTTCAAAGACTTGGCAATGTATGTTTTCTTTATTAGAACTTCCATCCCATGGAAGTCGGTAAGTTAGCAAAATACAAACATCCAATTCATTCCCAAATGAGGGCCAGCTCATTTTAATCACTGGAATGCTGTGACAAGAGAACATAGTACTCAAGGTGAGTAAGATAGAATCTACCCCTGAATAGGCTCCTTCTTGATATGATTGACACTGCCAGGAAGTATTTCTTATACTATTCCCACACATTGGGTTTCAATAGAAAAAGTTTGTAAAAAGATAAAATTCTAATCAAAAGGTTCTTTTTTGTCTGAAATGGGTCACATATTAAATGTCAACATGTGTTCTGAAATGGTGCATTGCATATTGGGAGATTGAATAGCTTGTAATAACGGTGAAGGGACAGAGAAAAGTGAGCCATTGACAATGCAAAAGTCCATGCCAAAAACACTCTGGGGTGTATAAATGATCTTATACTGAGGAAGAAACTACAACATTTGTATAGTTAATGAGAGAGCTTAATTTCTGTATGCTCAAACTGTTGAGACTCAGGAAGATGAAACTATTTTGTCAGGGCATCCATCTCTGCTGATGCTGAACTGTCACAATTCAGTAACTGGTTTCTTTGCAGAAACAAAGAAAGGATAAATGTCTTTTGCTACACTATCGTTCATACTTTCTCTGCAGCCTTCAAATAACTTTCAAATAATTTAAAGACTTATATTTACTTAGCCACATGACCAAGAAAAATGCCACGTTCTTACAGTAAATCTTAGTGGTGATTTGTTTTGCTACAGTGCTCTCTGAAAGATTTCAACTGCTTTCTGAAATTGCATATGTGTGCAGAGTCTCAATGGTGGAGCTTCCTCAGTCCATGGACTTGGATGTATTCCACTGGGAGCAGAAATAGTCTCCTAACTTTTCAGTAAGAGTTCACAAAAAATAATTAAACTTCTCTGCCCTAGTGTGGATTTAATCATAATCTTGAAATGTGAACACTTAGATTCATGTTTGCTTCAAATTTTTCTTTTGTAACATACCTCAAGAACAATACTTGGGAACTACTTACAGTACATTCATTGCTAAATCACAACAGGTATCTCTATACTGCACAGTGGGTCTATTCCCACCCCCTAAATCTTTCCCTAGAAATAGCTATGCAAGTATGTCACCAAGGCAATTCTATATATGGACTCTAGCCCTCTGTAGAGGTTAAATCTGATCTTTCATCCATAAAAATGGATAGAATAAACTCCGAGTGACTTCAGTAATGAAGGATCAGGTTCTTATTTAATAGATTTCATAAATGTTATAGACATTAGGGGCTAGAAGGGACCTCATGAGATCATTGGGTCAAGTCCCCCCCACCATAGGCAGGAAGTTAGCTAGGATCAAGTGACTCCAGCAAGAAACAAATCTACCTGCTTTTTGAAGGAGTCCAGAGTAGGTGCTTGTACCACCTCTGGGGGGAGTTTGTTCCAGACCCTGGACACATGCACGGTAAAGAACCTTTTTTCTTATGTCTAGTTTAAATCAGCCTTCCTGGAGATTATGGCCATTAGACCTTGTTATCCCTTGGAGAGCTCTGGTGAACAGGTGTTCTCCCAGGTCCTGATGTACCCCTCTTATGTAGTTGTAGGCTGCTGCCAAGTCCTGCCTGAGCCTTCTCTTCTCCAGACTGAAGAGTCCCAAGTCCCTCAGTCTCTCCTTGGACAGCCTTCCCCCCAGGCCTTGGATCATATGAGTGGCTCTCCTCTGGACTCTCTCAAGTTTCTCCACATCCTTCCTGAAGTGTGGGGCCCAATACCGGATGCCTACTCCCGAATTGGTTTGTGCTGTTTTTGGCAATGTGATCCTCCTGGGAGGGTGAAAAACTGATGCAAAGAGGTCATTTAGGAGACTGGCCCTTTCTTGGGCATCTGATGTCAGTTGCCCCATTGGATCTCTTAGGGGCCCAATGCTATCCTTGTTCTTTTTTTCTACTTCCCATGAAGAAGGACTTTTTGTTGTCCTTGATCTCCGTAGCTAGCCTAAGTTTCATTTATATCTTGGCTTTTCTCGACTGCTCTCTGCAGGTGCAGGCGAGTGCAGAGTAATGCTCTTTGGTAATGCTTCCTGTTTTCCAGCTGGTGTAGGCTAGTCTTCTGAGCTTAATGTGTTCCAAGAGTTCCTTACTCAGCCATGGGGGCTTCCTTGCCTGTTGACTGCATTTCTTGTGAGATAGGATGGCTTTGCCCTGTGATTCAAGGATTATGTTTTTGAGTGATGATCATTCCTTGTGTACTCCCTTTTCGGGGGGTGGGGGGATGGTCTCTGATTGCCTGACTGACCAATTCTCTCAGTTTGCAGAAGTCAGCCTTCCCAAAGCTAAGGACTTCTGTTTTACTTAGGGGTTTGCCTGCTCTTCAGTGAACTAAGAAGGTGACCAATTCATAGTTACTGTCACCAAGCTTCCCCTCGATCCCCAGATCACTCACCAGGTCCTCCCCTTTGGCCAGGACAAGATCAAGCAGTGCCTCTCCCCTAGTCAGCCCATAGACCTCCTGGGGTAGGTAGAGGTCACTGATGCATGTGAGAAAGCTATGCAACCTGTCATATTTGGCCATGCGCTCATCCCAAGAGATGTTAGGGAAGTTGAAATCCCCTATGATGATCATCCATCCGGAGTACATGGCTTCAACCAGTTCCCTATTGAATTCCTGATCTAGATCTTCCTCTTGGTGGTGGTGGTGGGGTCTATAGTAGACTCCTACAAGGAAGTCACCCTCCCCATGTTCTCCTTGTATCTTGACCCAGAGGGTCTCAAGACACACTTCCTGGTTTGGAAACTCAATTTTCAGGGAGGTGAGCTGATCTTTGACGTACAGAGTAACACCCCCACCCCTCTTCCCCACACAGTCTCTCCTATACAAGGTGTAACCCGCTACTGCCACGGACCAATCATAGGTGGAGTCCCACCAGGTCTCCATAATTCCCACAAGGTCATAGTCATTATCACATGCAAGAAGGGCCAGTTCCTCATGCTTATTTCCCAAGCTCTGGGCATTTGTGTACAGGCAGTTAAGCCTGCCATGAGAAGCCCAATGCTTCCCTGAAGGGTTAAGTGGGACCTTTCCTTGGGCTGTCACCAGAACGGGATCCCTTAGGCTGCCCAAGTTATTGGTAGTGTGGCTGACATGACCTGGGCTAGAACTGTTAGTAGACCATCCGTCCCCCAGCGGTTTCAGTTTAAAGCCCTGTCAGGAAGGTCAGCCATTCTGGCTGAGAAGAGCTTCTTGCCTTTCCAGGTGAGGTGGAGGCCATCCCTTCCCAACAGTCCATTCTCTCTCTCTCTGAAGTGCGGACCGTTGTCGAGGAAGCCAAACCCCTCATGATTGCACCATCGCCAGAGCTTTCTATTCACCTCGCCAATGCACTTATCCCTCTGGAGCCCATGTCGTTTGACAGGGAGGACTGAAGAGAAAACTATCTGTGCCCCCAGACCGTTGAGCCCAGAGCCCTGTAGTCTTAATTAAGACCCAAAATTTAACAGCACTTTTATTTTTTTTTTCGGTTTGTTTTTCTTTGCAGTGATACTTTCCTTTCCATTTCAGCACAGTTAGAAACTCATGGTAAAACTGTTAGTTAATCGTAGTTGACACTAATTTTTTTTTTTGTCCATGGGTGTGCTACCACTTCTGATTGTGCCTTTAGGTTTCCCACCCGGTCTCACAATGAAGTAGGCCCTCTGCTTATTTTTTTCAAATTCATGATACTCTCTCAATATTTCAGTAAAGGACTTGCAAACATTTTCCTTTGGCCTGGTGGTGAGCTCTGTATGCTGTACTAAGGGGGGGGGGGGAAATAATTGTCCTGAAGATAACAGCTAGTGTATTTTGTTGCATGTAAGTGTTACTATTATGTTAATTGGAGGTTTACATTGGGATGAAAGGAGCTTAAGGATCATATGGGATCAATGTCAGCAAGTCAACGTGTTGATGGCCATTTATTTGGTTTTTGGCATATGGAGTGCTGTATTGGCATTCATAAGGAGCTGGAGAAATTAAACAAGTATTTTTTCTTCCTGAAAGTTATAAAATCAGTAACTACTTACAGATGTTGCATGAGAAAGAGACAGTTAGCTTAATATGCTGAAGAAACCCAAGAGGAAAGGGAAGGCTTAGTCTTTGCTGGAATTTCCAATGTGCTGTATCTCATCCCCACGTAACGGTGCAGCTATGTAGGCAACATGCTAAACTTTTGCTCACTTTTCTGCCTCTACTGTGAATCCTTAGCAAACCCTGTACATCTTAAAAATGGCAGTCCATCTTCCCCAACTCATTCTGACATGCATCATTTTACACAGCTATCTGGGGGGAAAAGATCATAGTTTGGACTTGAGATCACACACATGCACACACACACATACACGAAGTGTTATATATCGTGTTATATTATATGCACATATATAGCACATACATATCAGTGCTCTAGTTCATGGGTTAGCAACCACCGGCATGTGTGTTGAGCATAGCACACAAGGCCATTTTGCTTGGCACACCATTGCCAGCCTGGGCTCTAAGCAGCTGCTACCAGCCACGGAGCCCAGGCTGCTCCCAGCAGGAAGCTGGGAGGCTGCAAGCCCTGCTGCAAGCAGACTGGGCTCCAGGGGCCGGCTGCAGCTAGGAGGTTGCAAACAGCTGCCCCAGGCTCCAGCATGTCGGCACTCTGACACCTTCCAAGGTAGAAATTGTGGGTTTTTTGGCACTCTGACAAAAAAACTTTGCCTACCCCTGCTTTAGTCAATAGCTGAAAGAGCTTGGAACAAGTTCAAAATGCCTGGATTGGTGTCTTTTTTTATTTCCCTTGTCTTCCATTGTGTAAATTTAGGGTGCAAACAGTTGTGCAAATTACCTGACTCAGATTAGGCAGCTTGGTTTGAGTTGCCTAAACCTGAGTCAGGTTCTGCTAGTTGCAGGCATTGAAATGGGCAGCCAGAGATAAATCAGTGGGTAAGGGGATCTGGCTAGTTGGAGGGGAGTTGCCTGGTCTTGGGGAGGAGTGGGTGTTAGCCAGGGGTGGGAGGGGACAGGAACAGCATTGCCTGGGGGCTATGGTGGGTGGCTGGGCTGATTCAGCCTCAGTGCTGGGAATGCATGCAGGCTGGGTCCAATCTAAAATTAATTAACCTCTGAGGTGAGCTAAGTTCATATCAGGCACACTGGTTTTCGGGCAATTTAAGCCCTGCAAATACCTGCATGCTGGGCTATTTAGATTGCTCTAAGGTTGGTTTCTTGTATGTAATGTAATGCTTGTTTGTCCCCTATATATGTAACCATTTATGCTTGCCATTGTTGAAGGTTTTGATTCTGTGGGCCTCTCTCCCAAAATGGTTGAGGTGAAATTAAGAGGGAAGAAATTCTGACCTTAAACCTTGGAGCCTACTGTGTGTTCTGTAAATACTGGCACAGGCATTTGTCAAAAGCCTATGCCAGGAGGAGTACAACATTTTTGTCAAGCTTGTGAACACTTACTCAAATTCAAAGCATTCATTTGGTCTTTGCAGCTCAGCCTGTGAACAGAATAGATGTCACATCCTTTGCCAGCTAGTACATAGGCTTAATATGCTGCAAAATTAAATGTTTTTGCTTGCTGTTCTTTTTCTTAGCTCTTTTTCAATATTTTTCAGTAACAAAATGTCAAGACCAATATTTTCATCCGATTCAGCTATTAAAAATGAAAATGTGTAAACAAATATGGAGCCAGTGAAATTCTTCCCCATCTCTTCTCACCATGCTGAAGAAGCCAACTGAGCATAAGCCTTAAGGGAAAAAACCTTCAAATACTGATTTATAGCTTTTTAAAGATATATATTGTTCTACTTGCTACCTATTTTTTTTCAGCCTTTGAAGGTACACTTAGGTCATCCTTTCCAGATTTCCTTTAAAACTATCAAAGTTACGTTCTTCCTTTTTTCTTTTTAATGAAATATGTGATTCTCAAACAATCCCTTGACTCCAGGATCTGGACCTTTATGAGAGAGACTTTGACATTGTGATAGCTGTGATGTATTTCAAGCAAATCTAACAATGACAGCACCTAGTATTTTAATCCAGTGTCACAGGCTTCCATACTGCTTTACACATTGCAACAGAACTGGGCCCCAGGGGCAGCTGTGACACCGCCTGGAGGCCACATGGTTCCTAGCCCATTTGGCTCCCTAGGGTGGCCCCCTCCTTTCGCTTGCTACACCTTGATGGAATTATTTTTCTGTTGTAGAAGGGAGCTGCCCAAGGGTCCCTGAGTGAGACTAATTTGGCCTTGCCCCCAGGACACTAAGCTCTGACTCTCCTCACTTCATTAGTGGCCCTGGGGCACCTCTCACTTTACAGGCTGTTTTTGGTTTCCATCTACCCCTAAAGCCATGCCTGTGCCTCACAAGATGTTCATGCACCAGCTTGTACAGGCTTCAGACCTCTTGGCTTTAGTCTGCTGGTGCTGTAGACTGCCAGCTTAGGCCTGCTTCCTCTGGCATGGCTTCTGGATCTCAGTCTTGTCTGGCTTGGCCCATCTTACTCTGCTTGGGCCCTTGGCCCTCTTGGCTGGAGCCTGCTCCTTCCCCTCTGTTGGGGCTCAAGCCCTGGCCCTCTCGGCTGGGGTCTGCCCTTTTCTCCCAGCTGGAGCTTAGGCCCTGGCTCTCTTGGCTGGAGCCTGGCCTTGATGGGGCTGAAAATTGGGACCACCTTCCAGGCACCCCTGTGTGGCCTCCTGTTCTTCCCACTCAGTCCCCTGTTCTTGATCAGAACACAAATGGCAAACCCATCGGCTGTGCAACAAAAAACCTCTGCTCTGCTGGGTCAATATCTTCTTCATAGGTTATAAGTCCCCTCTAGTTTTCTGCCTGCATCTCTCAGAGAGAGCTTGGGTGTTAGTCCCTTTCTGCAGCCATCCTGCTCAGGACCTTTTCTTCCTGCTGCCTGCAGGGCCAGACTGCCTGCTTGAGCTCAGGCCCTGGGTTTATATGCCTTGAAGCCCTTTGGTCATGCAGCTCCGCAGCCATACCTAGGAGTTTCCTCTTTAATTAAAGGCCAGCTTGAGCTTCTACCGCTGCAGCCCCACACAGCCAGCTTGGACTGCTGTATTCTTTTCAAGTAACAGGTAAAAGGCGAAAGATTTATATGCAATGAAGAGAAGCCGCCTGTTACACATGTCAGTATGACAATTTGGCTCCATCTAATGGGACTTTCTTCATGTTACTGTGTCTGCTGCAAAACCTGCAGGAATGTGCCTTTGGAGAAAGAAAAACTAAAAACCTTATAACGTAATTCTTTCTTACCTTGTGTTAGGGTTTATTTTTGTAAGAAGCAAAGTGTTGAACCCCAAATATCACAGATTTTGGTATAGACCAAACACATGGAGATAGAAGATTTAGGGAGTGCCTCCTAGCTGCTGGTGGATCTCTTTTAGATTCCTTTTCCATTGAGTTTCGACCTCTGGGACCTCCTCTTTAAGTGGGTTGTGGTCCATCTCAGCAAACAGGGAAAGCCAAGCAGACAATCCATGGGCTTGAGGGGCCTGATCCTGTGCAGGAATTCCTGGGGCACGCAGGTCTGGGCTTCATAAGCCCCAGGAGAACATCACCTGTTGTACCACAGCATGAATGGAGTGGGACAAAGGGCAATGCATGTTTTGCACATCCTGGCACAGCTGAGCTGCTTCATTTGATTAATCTAACTTGATGGTAACAGCAAAGAGTGATGGGTGAAAGTAGATTTTTCACATTGTGGTGCTATCCTTTCTGATAAAGTTACTTTAGGATTTAAACTCATAAATGTTCCTCTCTTCCAAAATAAATCTCAACAACATGTCAAAAACCTTTCTGTGTGAGACCCAGAGGGAAGGGAATGCAGCACATCAAAGAAATATTATCTTCCATATGATCCAATCTAATCTAGTTTTCTCTGCTCCTTCCTCTTGGCCATTGTAGAAATGAAGGTGTGAGAACCTCTGGTTGTTCCTGCTTTTTATTGTAGCATCATTACTAGATTTTTTTAGGGCCAGAAAGGGCCTGCTCTGGTCATCTAGTCTGACCGCATACATAGAGCATAACATGATTTCTGTCCCAAGCGCAGCAACTTGTCATTGAACAAGAAAGAGTGCCTTTAACACATTCAATGTGTTTGAAAAACACAAAGATCTTACAGCCTGAAAAGGCAAAGACAGACAAGGGGGAAGGGAAAATGGTAACAACATATAAGCAATGTGGTCAGGGTAGAGACAGGCACCCATGAATTTTTGGTGGGGTTGTTATTAAACACCCAAGCTTCCTCTTGCTGCCCATCTTCCCTTCCACTTTTTATCCCCATATCATTCAACTCCAAACCTAGATTTGCGTGGGCCGGAGATTAAATTTGAGTCCAAAATGAGGGGTGACTACTTGTTTAGAGCTATGATTAAAAATGAGACAACCACCAGTCCCTTTTGTTGAGAAGTGAAAATGTGAATAATCATAGCTTGAAGCTTTTATGAATTTCTGGCCTGGAGGTAGCAGAATGTGGGCAGGCTGGAAGTACCTATTTGATGACTTAAACAGTAGCTTTCACCTTCTACCGTGGTTCTTAGACCACTTCTGAGTGCTGCCGCCTCTTCAGTAATATCCTACCTGTGTTCCAAAGGTTATCATCACCCTGTAGATAAATCTGGGAGACCTGTATTAAGTCAAGGAATAATGTAATATTATGGACCAAAGGAAAGGGATTGCTATGGATAAGAAAGGTAAAGAAGAGGTGGTTAGCTAGGAAGAATTAGGGATCCTTCTCCCATTTGGAACTCGGTGGCAAGCTCCTACTGATTTCAGGGGATCTGAACTGGATCCTAAGTGAGTCTTTTGATATAGCATGTAGGGACTTACTTCGAACCTCTTGTTGCCATAGTTGAATAATTACTGTAAAGCAATGGTACTATAGTTTGTTCTCTCTCTCAAGTCATTTTGTTTTCATAAAATTACAGCTTGGAAAATGCACTGTGTTTAGTCTGAGGGGGTAGCATCGGATGTTCATTAAATACCAAAGCTCAGGTTTGTGGCTGTTACTAAAAAATAACTGAGACAGTGACAATTAGATTTATGTAGCATTTGATTATTTATGTTACCTAAACCAAATGAAGAAAAAGACTATACTGACTGTTCTCAGTCAGCATTTTATGTACAAGGTCTGAGTGTAACAGGAGTCTAGGAATAAAGTTTCATCATTATGGGCTTTTATGTAGCTCTTGATGGGACTTCAGTTCTTGCTTCCATTTTCCCTATCTGACTTTCATCCTAATGTTATTCTATTTCCATTCCTTCTCCTCCTATAATTCTAATACAAAGTCCATTTAGTGACCTAGTAATTCCAATCCCCACAGCTTGACTTCAGCTGCTTTTAGTTTTTCATAGACTGCTGATCATTTACTTGATTTCAATGTGAAAACAGTGTACTTTTTCACCTTTTGGTAAATATATTTTAGTGTTTGTAGATATAATTTGGCCAGGTAGAGAAAACCATATGACTTTCATTCACTGCTTGACTTTCTTTCACTATTTTGTGTAATAGAAATGTAGTTAAGTCCCACCGTGCCAGTGCTGAACCGAACCCTCTCATTGCTGCAACCAAATGCATGACAGGCACCAAACAAGGGGTGTGATGTTAAATCCAGGAGCCTGTACTATATGGCATACTAGATCAAGTTTGCTATAACCTCAGTTTTATGATTCAGCATTTCTGAGGTCAATAATTTACAGTAATAAGCAGTGGGATGACACCAGGTTTGTGTGGGCTGAGTTAAATTTGGGTAAAAAACTGAGTAGTACACCTTATAATTAAGTAGAATTGAGATGCACTGTATGATGAGGAGGGTCTGGTCAGGCCTCCTGAAGTGCAAGCACTATAAATGGGCTTTTTTCCCCCTCCCCAACCCAATGGTCTATTTAAGTCTAGTAACCATGTTCTGGATTAACAGAATTTGAAATTAAAATCCTGTTATTCATAGCATTGACATACTGTGCATGTGTCTACACATGCAATTAGCACACCTGAATAAGCTCTAATGCAGTTTGTGCTGGAGTTTATTCCTCCTGGGCACCATGTTTGCATGTGTGCCCAGGACCATGGCACGTAGAGCCAGAGCAGAGCAGCCTTGGATGGCTGGGGACCATGGGAGTCAGCCTGCCAGCTCGAAGATACTTTGACCCAGCTCAATGTGTTGTGGAGGGACTGGCTGGGGCAGTAGGGTGGTTCAGTGTGGGGCTAGCTGGCAGGCAGCTCCTGCAATGAAGCACCCTCATTCCCCAGCCAGCCCTGTCATGTGCAGTGGAGTAAATAACTCCACTGTAGGATAGCACTTGTCTAGCAGTACTGTCCTATGGCAGAGTTAATTAGTTTGCTTCATCCTGATAGCACCACATGTGTAGATGGTGGCATTTTACTGCAGAGTTAATTAGGCAACTGTAGTAAACATCTTGTGTACACGCACCCTGTAGGTAGCAGCAGTGCAATCTTTACATTTGCACTGTCTCCAAAATATGTCTTAAACATGGGTTGGACATTGCCTACTTTAGTGGCAGGGAGCTCAGTCCTTGCACCTGCTCCATTCTTCTGTTCATTTTTTCAGTTGTTCTGCTGAGGCTGCCAACCAGTGTGCCAGTTAGTGTCAACCGTAGTGGCATTATGACATCAACAATTATCATTAAGAAGTGAACTGGGACCAACAGTTCTCCTCACATATGACAACAAAATGCCAGTGACGGTTCTTTGGAAACATTCATTCACTTAAAATTGTCTGGTTCCTTGTTTTTTACTTCATTCAGTTCTGAGTACTTGCTACTTGGGATGAATTCATTTATGTTCTTCTTGATTTCTTTGTCAAGTTTATCATCAAAGTGTAAATTACTGACTTTGGCTCCAAATTGGAAGACTTATTTATGCTCTCTCTGGTCTTGTACGGATTCCAAACCCCTTAGCCACTCAATTCTTTTTCATGCTACTTCTCACTTTCTGAATGCCTTTTCAGATCTTCTAGGTTTTCCATATATTAGCTTTCTGAGATGAACTGAGCTCTGTCTCAAGTCATTTCCGTTCTCTTGTATAATTTTTGCACTATTTTTTCAGCATTTTGTCTTCTTGTTTGCTGAAGCTCATAAACATCTCCGAAGGGCTCCATTTATTTATTTATTTTTCTTCTTTCATTTTCTCTCACCATCATAAAATATGAGTGAAGCAGAAAGAAACTATCATACACTGATAAATATGGGCACTTACTTTTACTCCTCTTCTATATGATCCCATCAGCATCAGATTGCTTTTTAAACATGTACATAGTCATTACATCAGCAGTCTTACCCAGACAGTCATTCAAGACATGTTTTTTTCTTCCTCCTCCTTTCCATTAAACTCTGTCTCTTCTCTTCTGAAATAGTTTGTTTTGGACTTCTATGTGTGCAGAACATCAGTGTGTTGTAAAATGAAGTAGATTATAGTGATTTCCTGAAAGTTCCTGTGCGGCAACAGGAATCTTTTCAACAGTAAGTGCTGAAGGTTTCCCAGTCCTGGCAGTGGTGGGAAATTGAAGGTAGTAGTTTTGCTCGCACTGAAATTAACTAAACAGGATTTGAAAGTTTGCAGTCTCTTTTCAGGACTGCAAAGTGCAGATTAAAGGGTTTGAATTTTTTTGAATTTTTTTGGTGCATCTGTCATTTACTACCCATCAACTTGCTCATACACGTAGTTACTTTTTCCCTATGACCTTCCTTTCCTTATGTTTGTAATGTAAAGATTAGAATTAAACCAAATGTTCTTGTTGGTAATCTATCAATATAACAGATGCATTTGGTTAAATTGGTGCTATTTGATGTACTGCATGTTTTCAGGTCACCTTATTAACCAGTGTAAATTGGCATTGTTCTGTTGATTTCATTGTAGTAACACCACTTTGTCATGAAATTGAGGCTTGATTAAAGTTAAGCTTGTTCCCCACTTCCCCTCTGCTCTGCTCATGCTCCAGCAAGAGAGTACAAAGAAGCTATAGCGAAGAGCTCTTGAAAGTTCACATGGCAGTTTGCAAGTCCTACTATCTATACATTGTACTTAAAATTGATTTTTTTAGTGAGAATGGAACATTTTGAAGACATTCATCAAACATCAATATTATTATTAAAATGTAATGTGACTTTTACATTGCCTTACTAGCAGCCATATATCAGGAATTGCAAACTAATATGTATCCTGCTTTAAAACTTGCTGAATTTTCAGAGAAACATTATTGTTCAATATTTAAACACTATTGTTTAATTTTAACATTCTTTACATGTTAATTATTATCAAACTAATCCAAGAATCTCTAACTTTTGTATAAACTGGTATGGGGAATAAATTGCGTTCACTCCATATACAACCACATCATAGTTCTGAACATGCCCTGTTAATTAATTAGCCTATTATTGTTGTTCCCACCATGATATTATGCTTTTTATTTCAGAAGCAGGACCATGGCTCTGGTAAGGTTGTATAATGTTTATTCTCTTAAAATAATCATCCTGATGCTTAGTGTTCTTTAAGCCTCCACCCCTATACTTCATATGTGTTACATGTATATTGTGATGGAGAATCAGGATTCAAAATGACCTTGACAAATTGGAATGATGAAATTCAGGAAAGATAAGCATAAAATGCAGCTCTTGAGGAGGAGGATTGAAATGTGCAAATACAAAATGGGGAACTGTTGGCTTGGCAGGGATATAGATCATGAACTAAAGAAGTTGTGATACCGATGCAAAACAGGCAAATCCTGTATTCTGGGATGGATTAACAAGAGTGTTGTGGGAGGCACCAGAGGTAATTATTGCATTCTAGTTAACACTTGTGAGGCCTCTGTGTCCAGGTTTAGGCACCACACTTTCAGAAAGATGTAGACAAACTGGAGAGAGTCCAAAGGAGAGCAACAAGAATGATAAGAGGTTTTGAAAAAATGACCTGTGAAGAAAGGCTGAAGGAATTTGGTTTGTTTAGTCTATAAAGACAACAACTAAAGCAGGATGTAAGTTTTTGAATATGTAAGAGATAGTTATACAGAAGTGATCAATTGTTCTCCAGGCCTGTTGCAAAAAGGACAAAACTTAATTGATTTAATTTGCAGAAACAAGGTTTAGGTGAGATGTTAGGAATAACTTTTTAATGGTTTAGGTGGTATAGCTCTGGACTAGGCTAGCTAGGGAGGTTGTGGAGCTATGCACTGGAGGATTTTAGAAACAGATTAGCTGAGTATCTGTCGGGGATGGTCTATAGTTGGTCCTGTCACTGCAGGGTATAGGATTAGATGATCTCTTGTGGTTCCTCTATTTCTGTGATTGTCCACTAGAATCAGATGATAAAAAAAAACATTATCTGAAGATTTATTGGGTTACTCTTACTTACCTTTTGCATGATCCTTGAGATTTTGTAGGTTTTCTATGCACGTAATCTCTTGCTTTGCCTCTAACCCTGTGTATCCAATAGTGTGATTGATCTGTGAAGAACACAGATAATATCACACGAGCTCACATACCTTAGACAAATAGTCAATGATCTCCAGCCACTCATGGAAAATAATGACTTTCTTAAGACAGCTTTGGGGGACAAGCCAGTCCTGGTTTATAGGCAGCTCTTCAACCTGAAATGATCTCTCTCCAGCAAGACTAACTGTCACCAAGCTACCGGGCCTTCTTAAAGTGTGTTTCTCCTCTGAAAATAACTGTTTAAAATAGTTCTTCACTTATTCATTTGTTCTGCTCTTTGCATGTGTTCTAAATAGTTATCTTCTCTGTTTAGAGACAGCCTTCTACCATTGTTAATTGTGCCATTTCTGAAGAATCAGTTCTGCTTTGAAAGAATGAGCTCTTCAAGTTTTTCTTAATCATGGTCAACAGATTGTTTGTACTTTATAGCATCAGTGACCTATTGACAGTAATCTGACAGCACAGTGGGACAGTACAGGTAAATGGCAAAGATGTAACCAAGGGCATAATTTAGTCTATAGAGCTCTTATTCCTGGTGTTTACTGTTCAAGAAGGAAAAAAATAACATCTTAAGACTTTGATCCTAGAGTCAATTTACAGGTCTGGGAGTTAGAAAAATCATCCTTTTGCTTGGGAACTCAGCACATTTGTTTTGGAAGCTACTGAGAGGAAAATTAATATAAATCAAGGTCACCAGTTCCAAGAGCTCCTCTTATGCTTTTAAAGCAAGATTGTGTGATCTGACTTCTCTTCCTGGTTCTGATCCGCCCACTCCAGAACAATTAGAATAATTATGGCAAAGAGCATTCAAATTGGCTTCTTTGCAGGCATGGGTGCAGCATCTTTTGAATATGATACTTACTGTACTGTCTTGGTTTATGTTTTATGTTTGTATATACAGCAGTGTTCTTATACTGTGTAATCATATTTATTTCAGTCAGGGCGGCTAGGATCTGGAACCAACTTCCAAGGGACGTGGTTCTGGCTCCTACCCTGGGGCCCTTTAAGAAAAGGCTTGATGCCTACCTGGCGGGAGTCATCCGAGCCCAGTTTTTCTCCTGCCCAGGCAGGGGGTCGGATTTGAAGATCTACAAGGTCCCTTTCGACCCTACTTCTATGATTCTGTGATTTCAGGCCACTTACCTTCAGTTATGTAGTGTGCTTCCTTATCAAAATTAGCTCCCCACATTTTCTTCTTCCTATCTACTGTACTCACCTCACCTCCACTACAACAGAGGTTTCTAGAATAGTTGTCTCTTCAGGAGACAAGGTCCAGATATGTGGGGATGGCAGTTAGGTAACTAATCTTTACCTTTGTTTTATGACATATGAATTGCCATACTGAATTAGATCCAGGGCCCATTTAGCCCTGGATCCTGCCAATAGTGGCCAATACCAGTCATTTCAGAGGAAAGTGTAAGACTGTTTTAGTAGGGAAACATGGAATAATTTACCCAACCCCACCTCCCTCTGTCATCTGCCCTCCTCCTAAGCTTGTGTCATTCTGACATCTAATAGTTTGGTTTTGCACTAAAGTATGAGATTTAATGTTCCTTCAACTATTTATCATCACTGACATTTTTATAATCCTGGATATTCTTATTACGCATAAAACATCTAATCCTTTTTAAATCTGGGCAAGTTTTTGGCATCTTCTAGCAATGATTTCAGCAGTTGAATTGCATGATGCATTGACAAAGGATCTCCTTTAGTCATTTTGAATTTACCACCTTTTTAATTTCATAGGATGTTCATTTATTCTTATGTTATAAGGCAAAAACAGAAGCTTGTGATTTGCCTTTTCTGTACCATGTATTATTTTACATAAATGTATCACATTGCCTTTTATGTGTTTTTTTCCTAAGGTAAATAATTCCAGTGCTTTTAATGTCTCTCACAGGAGAGTGTTTGAAAGGTCCTTGCCTTTCTCTGGGCCACCTCCAGTTCTGCAATATCACTTTTAGGATGAGAATACATTAGACCCCATTTGACTCTCTAATACTGTTCACAAGGCATTACTCCTGTTTCTTGATGCAGTTAGAAAGTGGCTCACTTTATGGGGTGTGCTCTTTCTTTGTATTTACTGGGGCTATTCTGCAGTCTAATGCTTGCCACAACAGTCAGGGTTGCTATTATTTTGCCCTGCAGCTCTCACACTTTCAGACTTGACAGTATTATCTTCATGATAGTGCTTCTGTCTCTGGTTGCTCCAGAAGGTGTGGGTCTGGAAGTGAAACTGAAAATAGATTTTTTGTATGGCAAGATGAGGTGCTGTGGTTGTCAGTTGTCTAGGTTCTTCTGCACTCATGTTTTTAACTGCTTTGTTGCTTTGATTTCCTTTAGCTTTTCTGTGACAGCAGAATGTGCCATTCATTCTTTTCAAATGGCAAATCGACAGAGATATGGGAGGCATGTGGAGTTACACTAGAGATGTGTTTTGCCCTTGTGCTTGATATGGCAGGCAGCAATGAAGTAGTTAAACGTGTTGATACAACTGGACATAATATGTCAAAGGGTTAGCGTCAAGGATCAAAGATAATAAAAAGTCCTTTTTTAAATATATAGGGAGAATGAAGAAGGCACTGGGTAATGTGGGGCCCCTGCAGGATATGATTGGCAATCTGGTGGCTGCACCAGAGGAGAAAGCAGACCTCTTTAAAAAATTCTTGGCCTCCATTTTCTTGTGCAGGGACTGGGACTTCCTGACCAAGATTCCAGACGTTCTCAGGAGAAACGCTGCCAGGCCTCAGGTTGGGGAGGACCAGGTTAGAGAGCTTCTGGAGGGGCTGGACGTGTTCAATCAGCAGGTCCATATGCTCTCCACCCCAGGGTGTTGAGGGAGCTAGCAGGGGTTATTGTGGGGTCCCTGGCACGGCTTTACAAGCACTTGTGGTGCTCTGGCCAGGTGCCAGATGACTGGAAGAAAGCCAATGGGGTCCCCATTTTAAAAAAGGGAAGAGGGAGGATCTGGGCAACTATAGGCCCATTAGTCTTACTTCAATCCTGGGGAAGCTCTTTGAGAAGATTATCAAGGAGCACATCTGTGATGGGCCATCAGCAGGGATGATGCTCAAGGGCAACCAGCACGGTTTCATTAGGGGCAGGTCTTGTCAGACCAACCTGATTGCCTTTTATGATCAGGTCACAAAAGCGTTGGACACAGGTGTCACAGTAGATGTAGTCTTTCAGGACTTCAGCAAGCCCTTTGACACCGTCTCCCACCCCATTCTCATTAAAAAACTAGGTGACTGTGACATTGATGCCTACAAAGTCAGATTGATTGCAAATTGGCTGAAGGGTCGTACTCAGAGGGTGGTGGTGGATGGGTCTTTTTCGACCTGGAGGGAAGTGGCCAGTGGAGTCCCCCAGGGCTCGGTTCTTGGGCCCGCACTGTTTAATTTCTTTATTAGTGACTTGGACAACAGGATGAAAAGTAGCCGGTTTAAATTTGCTAATGATACCAAGATTTGGGGTGAGGTGGGCACGCTAGTAGGGAAGGACAGATTACAGCAGGACCTGGACAGGTTACAGGGGTGG
>NW_017729027.1:8202440-8215987 GCF_001723915.1 Gavialis gangeticus
ACAAGTGCAGGGTGCTGCACTTGGGCAGTAGGAACCAGCAGCACACTTATAAGCTGGGAAACTCCCTTCTTGAGAGCATGGTGGCAGAAAGAGATCTTGGAGTCAATAATGACTCCAGGATGAACATGGGCTGACAATGCGAGGTCACGGTCAGTAGGGCCAATCGTACCTTGTCGTGCATCCACAAATGCATCTCAAACAGGTCCAAGGAGGTGATCCTCCCCCTCTATGCAACACTGGTCAGGCTGCAGCTGGAGTACTGCATTCAGTTCTGGGCACCACACTTCAGGAGGGATGTGGACAGCATTGAGAGGGTCCAGAGGAGGGCCACTTGCATGATCAGGGGACAGCAGGGCAGACCCTACAAAGAGAGGCTACGGGACCTGAACCTATTCAGCCTTCACAAGAGAAGGCTGAGGGGGGACCTGGTGGCCATCTATAAACTCATTAGGGGGGACCAGCAGGGTTTGGGAGAGACCTTGTTTCCCTTAGCGACCCCTGGGGTAACAAGGAGTACTGACTACACGTTGTTAGAGAGTAGGTTTCAACTAGACAGCCGAAGGCACTACTTCACAGTCAGGGCGGCTAGGATCTGGAACCAACTTCCAAGGGAAGTGGTGCTGGCTCCTACCCTGGGGGTCTTTAAGAGGAGGCTTGACATTTACCTGGCTGGGGTCATCAGAGCCCATTTTTTCTCTCCTGCCCAGGGCAGGGGGTCAGACCTGATGATCTACAAGGTCCCTTCCAACCATACTTCTATGAATTTATGAATCTATGAAAGGGGATGGTCTAGCATTTCAGTAATCTGAGGATTAAAAGGCCAGTATGTATTGGCACAACTAACGGTTCAGAAGGAGTTGTTCTGGTCCAACTGATTAAAATAAATAAATGAAAAATCCCCATATTAAATGTCTCTAAAGTACATGTTTGGCGAGAAGTGCATAACAGAATGGACTAAATTAAGTTCTAGTATAATGAATGGAGTTTCACCAGGGATGAGTTTGGCTCCTTGCAGTAAAAAATGTGTTCTAAGTATCTCATGTTTCAAATAAAATATTTTGATTTTCTCTTTGTTTAAAGAAAAAATCCCTTCTAAAATGACAAAGACAAATGACCTTAAAGGGACAATACTGCATAAAATAACAAGTCATAAAAATAAGGAACTTGATAGTTGTCTCTGGTTCCCTCTGTAACTTAAAACAACTTTGCTTGAGTATAGTATAAGGAGATAAGCTAACATCTATTCTCATCTGAGATGCTGGCAGAACAAGGACACTGCAGAGACAGTCATGATAATAATGGAGCAGTAGTCTCAATTTTGAATTGAGTGCCCTCTGTTTTACAGGTTGGGTCAATCTTCTTTTTCATATTTTTAATAAGGCAGCGATTAGCATTGGCTACCAGTTCATATGCTAAGAAATTGTTGTTTGATTGCTAAAGCATCTTTATTCTACTACCTGCCCCAACTCCCCATTTATTTCTTTGATTTATGTGTTGTGTTGTTTTAAAGAACAGATTAATAATAACCCTGGGGAAAAAAAGAATAGCAGTAACGTCTTCTGATGCAAGTACTGTCACTGTTTTTTTAGTGCCTGGCAGTATAGAGATAAGTACAATATTATACTGAGCTCCCTGTCTGAATCCCTTAGGTCTACCATATAACTAGTAGTTTGTGTGTTCACCCAAAAAATAGCAAATAGTCATCAGCAGGAAATCTGGTTTTCTCTGTTTAAAAATCGCAAATTCTCTGATTAAAAAATCCAAAACCTGCATTTTTTCATGATTAAAATGAAACACCACTAAGATAGACAGACAGACAGATAGATATAGATATGTATACATATCAGATGAACACAATGCTTAATTGATATATTTATAATTTTAAAGCAACTTGGAAGCCTAGCAGTGCCTCAATCATTACACTAAAATAAATTCTAAATTACTATATATTTTTACATTTGATTTTCCTTTTTTTTATCATGGAAAACCAGAGCTCCCCCTGCCCACTTTGCTCATCAGGATGTGTCCAGCTGCAGCTGTCTTCTCCACTGCTTCGTGGTGCTCAGCAGGCCTGATATGCTGGTGCCCTGCCCCTGCCTCACTCCCAACCCATAGCTCCCCCTCTCCTCCCCAAGCCCTGATGGTGCCCCACACTTTCAACCCAAAGCCCCTTGTCCATCCCCAGCAGTGCCTGTTTTGGGGAACCTATGTAAAAGGAAACAATAGTAGCCAGAAACATCCCTGGATGACATGTACAAAATATTTTTATCATGCGACAGTGGGGTAAAAAAGTCTGTCCTTGCTGAAAGTTAAATCACCCAGAAACTTACTAGTATACTTTTAAGAATAAACTTTCCATGAGCTTGTCCTTCATTCTGTTCTCACATCCTGCAGATCATTTTGATCTGGTCTTCAGGGGATAATGCTGAGTCACTTATCTCCACTCAGGAAATTCAGCTGAATGGAATGCATCCTTAGGAAACTACTGCACAATATTCATTTTCAAATGCTCTGCATGTTTGTTTTATTAGTACTTGCATGTTTGTAGAACAGCTGTTTTCTTATGGTTTAGTTTGTTATACTGTAGATACTGGTTCATTTTTACTTCATCTGCTCATTTTAGCTTTGTAGTTGGTATCCATAGTTCTGTGCAGTGCCTAGAAATCCTATGACATTTTTTTATGTACAAACACATTTAATGTACAAACACAAATATGTTGGGGCCAGATCCTGTTTCCCCTTTATGCCTATGTGAAGGGTAGGTAGCTGCAGAACTACAGTTTTCAGCACAATTTGGGCTTCTCTTTCACTCAGCCCCTTGGCAGGTGTTCAGTTAAAAATGCAGTGGGATCCAAACTATGATTTCAACAATCTCACCTCCGTGGCAGGAGGCATGATGGTGGGATTGAGGATCAGATCCCAAATGCACCATATAGTTGGTGCAAGGGGACCCTGGGATCATGATCTTGCACTACCCCTGCACTGATAAGCTGGGTACATGGTGCCCACATAGCTGGGAGCACTGGTCATCTGTGGGTCCAACCATTGGCTCCTATGTGCTCCTGCAGCTGGGAACCCTGATGCTGGAGTAAGTATGACATAGGACAAGGAACAGATTGATTAGGTTCAAGGAACAGATTGATTAGCCGTGGAAACCCATGTGAGCCAAAGACTCCATGGGCTCCTGTGCCTGGGAGCCTTAGTCAGCTGGCTGAGCTCCCAGACATAGGAGCGCATTTGAGCCCTTGGAGCTGGCCACATGTTCAGTGTATGGCATGATGGTAACCAGCTGCACAGTTATTAGACTTTTTTGTATAATAACTTTGTGCCTTATTCCTTGTCTTATCATGCTATTAATTGACTGAACATGTATCTGGGTTACTAGTTAAGACATGATTAACTGGTTAACCACACCTTAAGTGTAATGTCTGCCAGGGGCCTGAGTGGCAGTACAGGATTACCTTGTCTGTGGACTTGCTGAAAGTTAGAAAGAAGAGGAGGACCATTCTCACTTTTAGCTGAATAACATAGTTAGGGCACTTGCTAAGTGAGTGGGAGATCCAGGTCCTAGACCCCTGCCTTACCTGGATGTGGTTTGAACCTATAGCTCCTGCTTCCCAGTGCAGTGATGTAACCACAGTGTAGGCCAGAGCTATCTCCAGCCCCCTATTTAACCAAAATTTGGGGATTTACCCAGCATTATGGGCATGGGTAGATTCTTTTCCCCCTTTCCCTTTTTCTCCTACCTCCCCCAGCCCCACATCCCAAGGGAGTTGCCTATCCAGGGCTCAGTCTACTGAGTGTGTTTGCAATCTCAAACTGTGTTTAAGTGTCAAAAACCGTAGTTACGTGGCTTTAATACCATATACCTTAGGAGCCCTTAGTGACACAGCAACAAACCTGTTACTGCTATATATAGAGTGGGGCTAAATGCAGACCTGGTTTGTGCCTAGCTCCAATGTGGAGTTCCCATGACATTTGCATTGATCTTCTGGAAGAGGGTAAGCCTTCAAATGTACCTTCTTTCTTCCTGAATCTTCCGATTACATTAACAAATATTAGCACTCTCAAATTAATGGTATTAATGGCAATGATTCTCAACCAGGGCGCCTTGAAATCCTTTTGGGGGTGCCATGGAGTGTCACATAATGTTGTCACTGTGTAAATATGATTCACAAGAAAAACCCAAAGATTTCACATGAGGAGCCATAGTGTTAAAAGCCTTCTGACCTGCTGTGGTCTTTCTGAGCTTTTTTTCCACAAAGAATTGCTCCATTATTTTTCTGTAGTCAAAAAAAGAGTGAAAACTGAGATCTGGCATTTTTCTGAGGGGTGCTTCACATCTGTCCAGGGGTGCCTCAAATCTATTAATGCTTCAAGTCTAAAAAGTGTGAGAGCCACTGTTTTAATGACTGACTTATAGAATCATAGAAAATTAGGGTTGGGAGGGCCCTCAGAAGGTCATTTAGTCCAACCCCCTGCTCAAAGCAGGATCGTTCCAGCCAGGACTTTGTTGAGCTGGGCCTTAAAAACCTCCAAGGGTGGAGATTCCACCACCCCTCTAGGTTACCCATTCCAGTGCTTCATCAACCTCCTAGTGAGAACATTTCTCCTGAAGATCCTTTGCTGCAATTTTAGACCATTGCTCCTTGCTCTGTCATCTGCCACTGCTGAAAACAGTCCAGCTTCATCCTTTTTCGGACCCACCCTTCAGGTAGTTAACAGCTGCTATCAAATCCCTCCTCACTCTTCTCTTCTGCAGACTAAATAAACCCAGTTCCCTTAGCCTCTCCTCAGAAGTCAAGTGCCCCACCCCCTGACCATTTTCATGGCCCTTCACTTGACTCTTTCCAGCTTGTCCACATCCTTTCTGTAGTGGGGGGAGGGAAAGGGAGCAAAACTGGACACGGGACTCCAGATGTGGTCTTGCCAGTGCAGAATAGAGGGAAATAGTCACTTCCCTCGATCTGCTGGAAAAAGTCCAACTAATGCAGCCCAGTATGCTGTTAGCCTTCTTGGCAACAAGGGCACGCTATTGACTCATATCCAGCTTATTGTCCATGTAACCCCCAGGTCCTTTTCTGTGGAGCTGCTGCTTAGTCAGTTGGTCCCAAGCCTATAGCAGTGTATGGGGTTATTCCATCCTAAGTGCAGGATTTTGCACTTGTCCTTGTTGAACCTCATGAGATTACTTTTGGCCCAATCCACCAATTTGTCTAGGTCACTGAATCGTAGCCTTTCAGGCCATGCTGTGGAAGCAGCAGCTGGGGACATTAAGTCCATAAAGCAGTTAAGAATCCATCCCCTACCTTCCACTTCATGGTCAACATTATGTCCCCTCCCATTCTCCCTCTGCCCTGTCCACCACTATTGCTGTCCCTGCTGTTTCCAGCTGGGGGTGGGGAAGCTCCAGAGCCACTTCTGCCCCACTCCAGTGGGGCTGTGGGGAAAGTTGGACTCAAAGTGAATTCCTTCTCCCTGCCCAGTCCCCCTTGAGTGTTCCCCACTAGCTAGGGAGCAGGATGAGGGAAGGAGAACCCACCTACTGACACCACTGCCATTGTCCCAGGCTGAGTCTGGCTGCCCCTGCAACCTGGCTGGAGGGTGCAGGAGTGGCTCTGGAACTTCCCCTCCCCCAGGACAGCCAGGGACAGTAGCAGTTGTGGTATGGGAGAGGAGGGGACCCGCCACTGAGCATGGCAGGGAAGACTGCAGGTGTTGAAAATGATGGATGGGGGAGTCTTACCTGATTCAGGGACTTTAAAGGGTCTTCATCTGCTGCTTTTGTGATGCAGTCTGCCCACCTGGGGTGTGGTGGGGAGGAAGGGGAATGGGCATAGGATTGAGGGTGGAAGCAGGGTTGTAGTCACTCCTATAGCACCAGTTCCTCCTCCTGTACCCCCGCTTTACAAAGTGTATCTATTATACCCCCAGCTTGGTGTCATCTGCAAACTTGTTGAGGGTGCAATCCATCCCATCTTCCAGATTGTTAATGAAGATATTGAACAAAACTGGCCCTAGAACTAACCCCTGAGGCCAACTAGACTTCAAGCCATTGATCACTACTCATTGAGCCCGACGATCCAGCCAGCTTTCTATCTGCTTTGCAGTCCATTCATCCAATGCATACTTCTTCATCTTGCTTGCAAGAATGCTGTGGGAAACTATCAAAAGTCTTGCTAAAGTCAAGGTATACCACGTCTACTGGTCTCCCCACATCCACAGAGTCAGTCATCTCATCGTAGAAGGCAATCGGGTTAGTCAGGCATGACTTGAACTTATTGAATCCATGCTGACTGTTCCTAATCACCACCAAATGCTCAGAAGTATATTCCTTCATGACCTGGTCCATGATTTTTTTTTAGAGACTGAGGTGAGGCTGACTGGTCTGTAGTTCCCTGGATCCTCCTTCTTCCCTTTCTTAAATATGGGTACTATTTTTGCCCTTTTCCAATCATCTTGGATCTCCCTCGATCACCACAAGTTTTCAAAGATAGTAGCAGGTGGCTCTGCAATTGCAGCAGCACCCTTGGATGCATTTCATCCAGCCCTGTGGACTTGTACATGTCCAGCTTTTGTAAATATTCGCTTTCTCCCTAAATTCTGCTGCCCAGTGCAGTAGTCTGGCAGCTGACCTTGCCTGTGAAGACTGAGGTAAAAAAAGCATTAAGTACTTCAGCCTTTTCCTCCTCATTTGTTACTAGGTTGCCTCCCTCATTCAGTAAGGGACCAACACTTTCCCTGACCTACCTCTTGTTGCTGACATACTTATAAAAACCCTTCTTGTTGCCCTTCATGCAGTGGCATACTGTGGATCTCTGGTGCCTGGGGGCCAATACTTTCCTCCTCCCCCCACCACCCGCAGCTGATCACCGTGCGGGGGGTCCCCTACCAGCCAATCGCCGAGCCTGGAAGTGCCAGTGGTGGAACCAGAAGTGCTGGTGGAGGAACCTGGAAGTGCCACCAGGGGACTGAATATCCACTGGAGGGCCTGCCTGGTGCCCCCGGGGGCTTGCCCCTCTCCTTGTTATGCCACTGCCCTCACATCCCATGGTAGTTGCAACTTCAGTTGTGCTTTGGCTTCCCTGATTTCATCCTAGCATGCCTGAACAATACTCTTATACTCCTCCCTAGTCATCTCTCCAAGCTTTCACATGTTGTAAGCTTCCTTTTGGTGTTTAAGCTCACTGAAGAGTTCTATGCTAAGCCAAGCTGGTCACCTGCCATATTTTCTATTCTTCCTGCACATCAGGATGGTTTGTTCCTGCACCCTCAGTAAGATTTCTTTAAAATACCACAAGCTCTCCTGGACTCCTTTCTCCTTCAGACCGGCTTCCAAGGGGATCCAGCCTATCAGTTCCCTGAGGGAGTTGAAGTCTGCTTTTCTGAAGTCCAGGGTCCATACTCTGCTGCTCTCTGTAGACTCCTTCCCATTCAGGCTCTCTGCCTGTTCTAACTAAAATTATTATTTAATGTCATTCCTTTTAGGAAATATACTAAGTACAGACATACTCAGACAGAATATCTTGGCGTTCTGTTTTGTGACCTCCATTATCTACATAGCAACTGTCTTTGCATTCTCATCTCTCTGAATCTGGCATGCACAGAGCACTGCCTGTTGCTGCCTTATGTTTTTGTGGAGGGGAAACCATATCTGAAAAGAACTCGCATGGTTCCCTGCCTGAGTAGAAAAACAGAAACACTTGTCATTTTAGGAGCCTGCCAGCCTTCCTTTCTTACAATCTGGTATTAACTCTTCTACTCATTTCTTATATTCTAAAGTGAAAACCTTATCAGAGCAGCCCCATTGTCTGAAACAACATCCTTGTGTAACTCCAGGTGGTAGCTGACTTTCAGCAAGTCTGAAAGATCTGAAAGAGGCTCCAGGTGGTAGCTGACTTTCAGAAAGGCTGAAAGAGCCTTCCCCTGTCATATTTTTATCACAGACTGGATGTGGTTTTGTCTCCATAGGTTATTTTTGTTCTTTTTCAGAAGTAACTTTTTTTTATAGTGCAACATGACAGTAGACAGAAAATAACCAGATATTGTTACTGTGAGTCATTTTCACATCTGCTGTTGCCCTTCATGGAGATGCCTAGAATGCTGACTCATGCTGATAGGTGAATCCAGTTACTGTTAGCCATGTTGCAAAAGGGACTCGGCATGTCTGCAAATGAGAATGAGCTAGGGATTTGGAAAAAGGAGGTCCTTTTGGGAGGCCTCTGAGTATAGGGAGAATAAAAAAGAACAGGGAAGCTGGGGGAACATTAAAAAAAAGCCCCAGGAGGGAACAAAGTTTGGGTTGTAGCTACATGTTCTGTTTAAGGCCTAATGGGAGTGTTTTGTGTACTGGGCTGGAGAAGTTGACATGAAACAAACACAAGAAAAAAAAAGATTTTTTCTGCTCCTTGTCCTACATCATATTGGGCATGTCTACACATGCATTTACTCCAGCCTAGGTTTACTGTGCAGTAAGCTATTGCACAGTGGATGCATCTACATACCATACAGTTCACTATGGCAACATAGCGATCATGTGTGTCTACACGTGATAACCAGCTACATTGCCATAGCGGCTAAATTTACCTGTGTGCCATGTGCACAGTGCAGTAACCACCTGTACTGTGCCATGCTTTAGTACTTCCAAAAGGAAGCACTAAAGCATGGCACCATAGCAATGTCACTGTATGGCAACGTGTAGACATTCCCAGTAAAGGTTTTTGGGTAAGTGTCTACACATGCAGAGATTAGGGAGAAGATTTGATTCCAGTTCCTTGCAGCTCTGCAATGTATGCCTGTGGCCACAGGGAGAGCTCCAGGCTTCCCCTGGGTGCTAGCTCAGAGGCTGGAAGGGAGCAGTGGGCAAAGAGACAGCTATCTCCTGGCTCCAGGTGGCTGCCTGCTGCTTGGGTGGGGACAATGTCCCCCTGCCCTGGCACCAGGGAGCTCCTATCCTTGGCTCCCTGATCAGGGGCAGGGGACTTGGAAAGACCTGCAGGGGAGGGGCAGATCCCAACCCCCTGCCCCGATATGTTGGTGGGGCAGCTAACAGCTGTCTTGCTGATAGCTGCCTCACTGCCGGATCAGGGCAGGGGTCTGGAACCTACCTCACCCCTGTAGTTCCTTCTAAGCCCTGTGCCTTGATCTCCTGATCAGGGCATGGGGCTGGGACCTGCCCCTGACAATGACAGTTCCCAGGCAGCCCCAGGTTGCACGTGGGAAATCTGCATGTGTGTCCTGGAGCTGGCTGGAGACTGCCTGAAATAGAACAGTCCTCAGTCACCTCCAGGCTGCACGTTTCCCTGAACAGCTTGGGGCTGGCTGGGAATTGTCCCATTCAGGAACAGGTCCCAGAAAGCTCCAGGTTAGGTGGGGAATTGTTACCATGCAGGGAACACAATTGTGATCACAAAATGGGGACTGTGGAGCTTGTCCCTTGCCCAGATCTGTGCTCACAGAGCTGGGGGGCAGAACAAGCTCTCCATCCTGTCCCACCTGCTCCAGCTCCACACTCATGGAGCGGGGCAGGGAACAAGCTCTCCAGCCCGTGCCTGGAGGGAGCTCCCAGCAGCGGGTCTGTGACTGCAGGGCCACTGCTGGGAGATGCTCATCTCCCAGCCTGCGCCCTGTGGTTGTGGGGCTAAGGTTGAAAGACCCTTATCTCCCAGCCTGAGCCCCACAACTCCTACTAATGCCAAGTAATTTTAAACTGCTAATTTGCCATTAAATGTCTCATGTAGATGCACCCACTTACTCTAGTTTACCCACTTACTCTTGCTTCCTTCTTTCCAATACTATAGGTAAATTATATAATGCTCTAGGTTGTGGGCAAATGAGTGTGAAATAGTCTATGCTGAATAAAGGCCCTACTTGCCAAGAGTTGGCATATGCTGAACTTTAATCCTTCCTTCTCATGATCTTGTGACAAGATATTTAGCAGAATTCACAGATTTGTTGGAATCTGACAGGTACACCATGAGCACTTCTGCTATGGACTTGAATGTACAATATCTGGGCTATAAACTAGAGCTGTGTGAAGCTTTGGGTGCTGATTCAATTTGGAGCTGATTCAGTCCGATTCAGTGGCCAAATCTCTGAATCCAAATCAAATTGGGAGGTCAGTAAAAAGGTCCAAATCAAGTCGAAGCCTCCAAATCAATTCAGAAAAGAGTCAGAGAAAAATTTGGAGATTCAGTGATTCAGGCAGTCCTTGCTCACTGCTGCAGGGAGCTGGACCTGAGCTCCATGCCGGTAAGTAGGGGGTGGCAGGGGCTGTGGCTAGAGGAGAGGGGAGGGGACCATGGAGGGACTCCCACCAGGACCCATCCCCTGCCTGCTCCCCCAGCCTCCCTGAGTGCCCCCTGACCCCCGCCCACTCTCCTAGCCTTGTTAATGGCTGCCCCTCCCGGCTGCAACATCCTGGCTCTTTAAAAAAAAAAAAGAAAAAAAAAAGCCCCGCATTTACCACCTCCTGCCAGGTGGGGGGGCAATCCTTGCTGCCTCCCCCCGTATCCTGTGCTGTGTGGGGGGCTCGGTCACAGGTCCCCAACCCCCACCCACTCTCCCAGCCCTGTCAATGGCTGACCCGCCTGGCTGCAGTGTCCTGGCTCTCAAAAAAAAAAAAAAAAAAGCCCTGCACTCCCCAGAGCAGCAGTAGCCATCGGGGCTTCTGGGGGCTTGTGGCAGAGCTGCCAACACAGCACAGGCCAATGGGGGGCAGTAGGTATTCCCCCCCACCTGGCAGGACCCAGTGAGTATGGGGCGCTTTTTTTGTTTGTTTTTTAAGAGCCAGGATGCTGGGGCCTGGCAGGGCAGCTATTGACGGGGCTGGCAGGAGATGTGGCTTGTTTGATTCAGAGATTCATCTGATTCAACAGTGGCCAAACTCCAAATCAGGTTTGTCCAAAGTGATTCAGGATAGTGATTCAAATCACTGAATTGAATCATTGTCCCCGGAATTGGCTGAATCTGAATCCGAATCCAAACCCAAATCCGAAGTGAATACTAGTCACTTCACACAGGCCTACTATCAACCACACTCCTTAGTACCCACACCACTCAGCCCCCACTGAACTTTAATGATATGCTTAATCTTGTTGGCAAAGAAGCAGGCTAAATGAGCCTTCATGGAGCTTCCTGATGATACATCTAGATCAGTGGCATTCAGCCTATGACCAGTGGGCCAGATTCAGGCCCCAAAGAGATTGGATCTGGCCTGCAACATGGGGGGCCAGAGGCCACTTTTCCTGTCCTGTGCTACTGATCCCTTCTGTAGCCCAGAGATAAGTTCTCTTCCTTTCTCCTTCCTTCCCTCCCCCACACCAGCCAGTAAGCAGTGACTTTCCTTCCTCCTCTCTATTTCCCTGCTCCCCGCCACCTGGAAGGCAGGTAGTGGCTCTCAGTGCACCTAGGTTGCAGGTACCTGGCCTGCTTCTCTAAAAGTTGAACTCAATTGACCTAGACTGCTTTGGGCACCTGTATTAGCTTGGGTGTCTCCGAACTGCTCTGCATTATTCAGGGTAGACATGCCCTAAGACTGATGGCCTGTGGTAGGGAATCCTTTAAGAATCATGTAGGCCTCACTGGACATATCTACATGTGCTATTAATGCACCTTAAGTTTACTGCGCAATAAAATAAGACACAGTAAGCTTGCTCTGGGAATGCCTCTACATGTGTGCCCTGTCAGGCACAGATTTGTTCCCAAAGGGAGCAGGCAGATCCAGGCCAGCTCCTGCCCTGCTCTGCCCCCCTACAGCAGCCATAGGGAGCTGATGGATCTGGCCAAAGGTGTTCAGGTTCCAGGGGGCTCCAGGAGGGCTGGCTCAGCCTGGAAGGGAGCTCCAGGGTTAGGGCAGGCTCAGCCTGGCAGGAAGCTTGGGGGTGTGGGGGGGAAGGCTCAGCCTGGCAAGGGACTTAGGGGCAGCCTCAGGCTGGCAGGGGTCTTTTGTGGTGGACAGGGCACTGTGTCTGCAAGGCACTCAAGGACCACCTCCTCTGCCACCCCATGCATCAGGGGTCATGCATACACAGGTGCCCAGGGACCATGGTAAGTTGGTCAGGTAGGCCTTGGCACAGGTGGCCACCTGCCAAGCCATCTTTCCCTGTTCCCTCTATGGGAGAAGGCAACTTTCCTGGCTCTTACTGCAGGCAGCCTGCCTTCTCCGTCTCCTCTCCAGGCTGAGCCAGGGCTGGCTGCTGCTGGCAGCTGCCATGGCAGCACAGAACCAATTCCTCTCCTTCTCCTCCTACAGGCCAGGCAACTTGCTCCCATGGCACCAGGCACATGCTGCCGAGGGTTGGGGTTGACCCAGGCTCCTTGAGCTGCCAGATGAGGCCGGGGTGGAGAGCATGTCAGGAACTGCAGCTGGCACCCCAAGGGGCCTTCCCCTGGAGACTGCTCATCCCTCCTGGGCCCTGGTAGAGGCTCCAACAGGCTGTCTGTGCTGGAGTAGACATGGTGGCCATGTCCAGGATCCTTTGTGGTCAGGATGTGGTCCAGCTGCTTCATAAAGGGTATGCTGCTGCGGGCAGCCCTGGACCACTTGTTGTAATCTGTGATGTGGACCCAGTAGGCCCACATGGCCTTGATTTTACTGTGGTACTGGCTCCCAGACCACTGGTGACTGCACTCCTGCATGCAGGCTGCCATGGGCTCAAAAGGTGGGCATTTGACCAGCTGCCCTGGGCAAATTGCCTCTGCACCTCGGTATCATCTTACAACAATATATGAGGTCAGTGGTTTCTCCCTCTGACCAGCTGGGACCCCAGAATGCTGTCTGTGACATTGGAGAGGCTGCCATTGTGGCTGCTTTTGGGGACCTTGGGGGCAGACAGAGATTTTGGGTGCCAGCAGGGCTTGGCACTTGCCCATGATGGAGGGGCATGGTGCCAGGGAGGCAGGCAGCTGGTGGACAGGCCTTAGGGCGCAGAGCTGGGGTCTCTGGGCCTGGTGTGGTGGGCATGTGCCTTCAGCAGAGGGGCAGGGTGCTCAGGAGGCAGGTAGGTGGTGGAACAGGTTCTGGGGGCCAGAGCTGGGATGTATAGGCCTGCTGCAGCTGGCATGTGACCATACTTTCAGAAGTTGATGCCCAGGGGCAGGCAGCAGATGTCTCAGGCCCCAGAGGTGATCCCAGGGGTCTAAAGGCCAGGCTGCGACAGCCAAGGAACTGTCCCTCCCCCAGTTTGAGAAACTCTCAGCTATGTGGTTCTGCCCCAAGCAAAAAGATATCCCCCTGCTGGTCTGGCTGACCTGGTGCTGATTTGTGCCCGAGTAACCATCTACACATGTGCTACTGTGTATTAGGTACTGCACAACTAATCTACTACCTGTTTCTACAGATAGCAGCCGACTGTACAATAGACTAATTTACTGTGCAGTAAATGGTGTGCATGTATAGACAGTGATGCTTTACTGTGCAGTAAATTAGTCTACTGTACACTAAATCATCTTCTGTAGATGTGCCTACTGAGCCACTGAAGACAGCGACCAACTTTGGCTGGGGCAAGTAGCTTCAGATCATTAGGCACTTGCTAAGGATTAGACTA
>NW_017729027.1:8220987-8230050 GCF_001723915.1 Gavialis gangeticus
CTCCATGCTGACAAGAGGGGAGTTCCCCAACCTGTAGGTATGGTGCCGGTTGTTCCTCCCCAGGTGCATCACCTTGCACTTGTCTGTGGTGAAACCCATCCTATTTTCATCCATCCACCCTTGTAACCTGTCTAGGTCTGATTGTAGCCTGTTGTTTCCTTCTAGTGTGCCCACGTCCCCCCACATCTTAGTGTCATCAGCAAATTTGAACAGGGTGCTTTTTACCCCCTTGTCCAAATCACTGATGAAGATGTTGAACAGGGCGGGCCTGAGGACCAAGCCCTGCGGAACCCCACTGCCCACGTCCTTCCAGGTTGAGAAGGACCCATCCACTATCACCCTCTGGGTGTGGCCCCCCAGCCAGTTGGCAACCCATTTGACTGTGTGGGTGTCGACACCACAGTCCCCCAGTTTCTTAATGAGAATGGGGTGAGAGACAGTGTCAAAAGCCTTCCGGAAGTCCAGGAAGACTACGTCCACTGCTACCCCTGCATCTAATGATCTGGTGATCTGATCGTAAAAGGCCACCAGGTTGGTCTGACAGGACCTGCACTGCTGAACCCGTGTTGGTTGCCCCTCTAAATGACAATCAAAATTTCTTAAAATAGATAAGATGGCTTCTTCAGACTTGAGACAGTGGGGCACCATGCCAGGTATAGATTTGCAACTTCCTTATGTATACTTTCAGATAATAAGATAATCTGAATGTTTATTGTACTTACTTTCCCTACCTAGCTCATGGAGAAATAGCAAACTGTAAACACCATAACTTAAAAAGGAAACATCTTACATATGCATTATCTTTTATTTTTCTATTAAAATGTTAAAAAAGGCATTTCACCTCCTCTTTCAATATCTTTTTTAAAGGAATAAAATCCAAAGATGAAACAAGTGAATGTGGCATGCTTCTAAGGATTATATTAACAAATAAAAAAGTTCAATGTCTGAAAAGCCCTCAGATGAATTACCTTATATATTTATAGTTAAATACATTCTCTGCTTTGAAACAGAGAGCATGTTCTTTTTATTTATTTCTTTACTCTGTTCTCAGTTGTGCTGAAAACACAATGTGTATTTCCGCTACAAAGTCTGTTCATTTCTTATTTATGGATAAATCAGTACCCAAAACCAATGGTGAAAGCTAGTGATCTTGTAAAATGGAGGAAACACCCTATAATTTTCTATGGGCACTGTTCATTCTAAGATTTTAATCTTTTTTTCATCAACTTATATGGATTTAAATACAGGATCATCATAACAATTTTTTGGACCACATGTAGACTGACAGTGGCTAGACAATTTGCTGTGTCCTATGCAATCCACAGTTTTATGAGGGATTTAAACTTTTTTTTTTTTATTATGTACTTTTCCATAACATTTTTGCTTGCTGCATTAGCAACAATGAATTTGTTTGCGCACCAGTCTAGACACATGGTAATTTGAAAGGAGCAGGTATATTCCTTTGCATTCTGTCAGAATATCTTTTGACTCCTTACTCAGTAATACCAGAGTGATGATCAGTTAGTGTCACTGCTGGAAAGAACAGTTGACACAGATCAGTTTGCACACCAAATGAGAATGTCACTGGTGGTTCTGCAGAAGACGCTGGCTTTCCAGATGGGAGAACACTATCAAATTGGGTTTGGGGGTGGGAGAAAAGAATAAAATGCCCTAGGGAAATAGCACTGGAATTGTGATATATAGAACTGCTGATTTGATTGCTTTTGCTGCGTATATTTCTTGTGGCTTTCTGACTAAAGGCTGATGCTATTTTGTATTCAGTTCAAATTTATCCTGTTCCAAAAGAGTCAGACACACTGTGTTGTCTCTTAGAGACATCACCTCTTTATCTGAAGGAACCACTGCCTAAAAGGCATAAACGTTCCATGGGCCAATGACTGGAACACAGGACTTCCCTCGCCCAGATGAATTCCCTAATCACTATGTAGCAGGCTTACCTTTTTGGAGCTTGGGTTGAGTCCCAGGATAAAGGGTCTGCTGTTTGATTGATGGAGCCCGCCCACCAGTCCGGAGGCAGCTCAAGGGAAGCAATGCCCCGCCCTTTTCCAAAGGGAGGGGGCAAGGAGCAGCTGGACCCGAATCGGAACTGCGCCAGCCAGGCCCAGAGAGCTTCAGGGGTGGAGCCCCTGAAGGGTATAAAGGGAATCTCTCCAGCAGGCTGGAGAGACGACGAGGGGTGGTGAGGCAAGAGGAGCTCCAGAAATGGCCATCCTCAGGACCCTGCTTGAGCTTCAGCGGTGCGCAAATTGGTGCACGGGGATTAGGCTCTAGAAGCTGCTCGAGGTGGCTTGAGCCTGTGAACCCAGCAAGCAGCTGGACAGTCGGTGTGCAGATTGGCACAGGGAGAGCTGGCCCTGGAAGCAGCTTGAGGGTGCTTGGGCCCTGCACAGTGTGCAGATTGGCACAGGGAGAGCCGGCCCTGGAAGCAGCTTGCAGGTGCTCAGGTCTCACCCGGTGCACAGGTCGGTGCACGGAGAACCACCTTGGAAGCAGCTTGTGGCTGCTCACGTTAGCCCCAGCCCTAGGATGAGTGACCAGAGCCCCGCAGTGAGGTTCCACTTTTAACTAAAAGAGCCCCAGTGCCCAGAGCAGGGCCCGGGAAAGGGGAGAACCCCTGGTGTGAGACCAGGGAGTTGGAGCCTGCAAGGGCTTGGCTCCTGCGAGAGAGAGAGAGTGCTGGGTGCCCAGTGCGGGGCGCCGGGCCGTCGAGGAGAGCCGAAGGCACCACTGGGGAGAGGCTCTTGCGGGATCAGCCACCAGGGGATGAGCCTTGACTTCTCCAGAGAGGAAGCGTGAGTTACTGGGAAAGCGAGCCCCACAGGGGAGGCTGACATGAGTGAGGAGGATCTGTGGACTCCATCCTCCATTGTGGGAGGGGTGTGTCCACTTCACAGGGCCCTAAAGGGGAGGGGCTTCAGGGAAACCCCTCAGGGAGGTGCTGAGTGCACTGCCTATTTTGAGGTTATCATGTTAAGGGCTGTATAGCTAGGAGTGTTCTTTATGGGGGCTTATATGGTTTATGTGTTTTAATGTCTCAGTGTGTATATTGGTATTGTTATTTGTGAAGGTTTAAAGAAATATTATGGTTAAGTTACTATCCCTGTGTGTTAACTGGGTTTGTATAGGTTGTAAGTTATTTGGTATTATATGTGAAGTGTGAAATATTATATACAGTATTTTATGTTAAGCCTTGTAAATATTCTATGGTTTATATTAAGCATCTGTATTTATTCTTGTAGTAAAAGAAACAAACAACAACTTGTATCTCAAGTTGTTCTCACAAACATTCTTCACAGAAATAGTGTAGGAGAAAAGGTCAAGCTAAGAAACCCTCCTGAATAGAAGTGTGATAAAATTCTCAGAAGTCAGCCAGTATTTTTTTTCCTCTCAGCCGTTTATTGAACTAGTCATATTAAATGATTCCCACAAGACATGTAACGTAAGAATGATCTGACCCATTTTGAAATATACTTACTTTTAAATGCAGTGAAAGAATCATTGCCAGATGGCCATAATTTATGTTAACTTACCAGAGTGACATGAAACAGTGAAGGATGCTTAATAAAACATATTATGTTATCTTGCAAATGAATAGCAGGGTATGTAATGCCAAGATATTGCAACATGGACAGCGCTGACTATTCATTGAAATTTAGGCCTATAGCCAGTTAGCCAATAGAGAATTATTAAAGTTTGGCTAATAATCTTTATTGAGAGGTAGCAATGTAGCAGCACAGCACTGTTAAATTAACTTTTAGAAGAAACAGTGTAAATATTTAATGGTAACACTGAACTGAGAGAAACTCAGCTGCAAAACATTTCACTGAAATGTCAGTACTTTGTTTTCTGTTGATCCTACAGGAAAATTTATGAAAGACTGAAACAAAGCTGCTTTTGAGGGAGGGAGGTAATCGCTTCAATTTATTTAATTGTATCACAAGGAGATTCACTTTTCTGTTTGTTCTTGAATCTTTCATGAAAATATTCCACCTGTCTTGTAAATAAGACTGCCTGATGAATACATTGTTAACTATTAAAACATGATAGGATGTGTTTTATAAGCATTATTTTCTTTCAGGTAAAATAACATTTTTTCAGATTAGAAAATCAGGTCAGTCTCCCAGTACTCTGCCAGACTCTGCTTCCCATCTGGTGGTTTGTATGTATTTTAAGGTTGTCTGTTGCCTAGGATTTGGAGAGCTGTCCACTGGGAGCGCCTTACAAGCTATTCAGAATCAGAATTAGCACATCAGTTTGAACTTGGAAATGGTAGGTTATGGACATAATAATTATTAACTCTGATAAATAAAAACATAATGGCAGTAGCAGATGGAGGTAATGCTGTTCAGTTTCCTCCTTAGTCTAAGGCAGGGGTAGACAATCCCTGACATGCATGCCAGAGGGTGGCACACAAAGGCATTTTGCTTGGCATGTGCACTTTGGGGAAGGGGCCGGGACTGCATTGCCACAACCAAGATTAGGCCTCTCGTGGCTCCCTCACTGCCTGTCCCTGGCATACCAACAGCTTATGAGCCAAGGTTGCAGTTGTCTTTGGCACTTTGCCTAAAAGCATTGCTGATCCCTAGTCCAAGGGGATTCAAATCCAAACCCCACTCCCCCTAAAAGAGTGCCTTGAACACCAGGCTATATTCTTATTTGGACAAGGACACTTAGACAACACATTCATGCTTTCTCCAGCTTCCTGTTCTTATGGCCCCATGACCCTGGCGTTCTGCACAGTGACACTGTTTCAGCAGGAGGGGCCTGGGTGGAGTGTCTCTTCACCAAAGCTGTTCTACAACCTAGTGTTTTTCAGATGTGGTAGAAAGTGAATTTGAATCTTTTCAGAATATTGAGGGAGTAGAACTCAGGTTTCCCACTTCCTAGGTCTGCAACCCTGTTCTGGAGCCAGGGTGTCTTCAAGACCTGTGTGAAAGTATTGACAGGGGTTAACTCATTAAAAAAAATGACAGTGATGATGGTGGTACCACCTCCCTCCTTTATATTTAGTAACCTAACAAACAAAGTACTTGCCTAAGAAGTGGATGAAGACACCTGCCATGCAGCCCTGATACAGGAGCCTAAGCAACAGGTAGGTGCAATTTTAAACATATTCCTGCATTAATGTAGCTAAGGAGATGGGGAGTCAGGGGTAGAGGTGATATTGGAATTTCAGTACCTTAAGAAGTAGGTATTAGAGGTAAGTGACATTAAGTTGAGCAGGACAACAGAAACTCTGGAATATTGTGGGGAGATCTTTCAGCTGCTGTAAATTGGCCAGTTCTATTGTAGTCAGTGTAACTTGGCTATTTTACACCAAATGAGGATTTGATCCACGGTACATATGTCTTTAAAGATGGACTTATGCTCTGCTTTGTATCTGTCATTTAACTTTATGAGGATTAGAGACTTGAGGAAGAAGTACAGATCATAATCTGTACTTATCTGTAGTAACTCAGCATAGTGTGTCAGTAAATAGTACACCTCACTGGGAAAGTAATGTGCATTGTTCCTCTAATACAGTGATTCTCAGCCAGGATGCTGGGCCACCCCAATGTGTTGTGAGATCTTTCGAAGGATGCTGCAGGAAGCACCCTTTGATGTGAGTGGAAATAAGCAGGTAAGGACAGGCTGAGGCCTCAGGTATCAGAAGATAGCAGGTAAAGATAAGTTCAGGCTCTGCATGCCTGGCCATTCCCTCACCCCCAGTGTCTGGCCACTCTGCAAAGAGGTAAGCAATATAATAAACTAGTTTTTGCAATGGGTTGCCACTTAATTCACAAAAGGTATGGAGAGGTGCCTTGAATCTAAAAAGGTTGAGAACTACTGCTCTAATGCCTCTGTGGTTTTCCTGTGTTCTTTGCCTGGAATAGTCTTTATCTCTCCAGGTGGGCTGAGAACCATCCTTCACCAAAGAGCTCTTCACAACTAATTTCCTTTTGGATTAGTGGAAAAGCAAAACACAAAATTATAGGGAAATAAGTTCACAAATGCAAGGCTGATGGCCATGTTTTCAGGGCATAGCATTTAAGTCTGTTGGATATTGAATCTATGGTGTGGCTCTATATTTGTAAGCACATCATGGCAGGAACCTTGTGTTTTTATCTGTTTACAAAGCTTCTTTCTGAATCGCTACAGGACTAGTTAAGAAAAAAAATATTTTTTCTATTTTATCTTCATGGGTAGTTAAATACTAGTTAGTTTACCAAAATGGTTTTAGGCGTTTCAAAAAGAAATGTACCTTTTCTTTGCTAGGACCTAGTCAAAACTTGGCATATATACAACAAGTTTGATTATATTATTTAATTATTAAAATTGGATCCTGAGGTCTGCAGGTAAAAAAGAATGGAAGAAGTCTTTATATGTATACACAGATATTATGAGTCTGGTTATCAAATGGTGAGGTGCATGTGTGAATGCTCACTTTCTGTAAGAAATTACGGTAATTGCATATGCAGTATGGATTGGCAACTGAATCTGAATTTTTTTTTTGCTTGCACAAATATGTCTTTGCTTTGCAAAAATGTGGCTCTTTAGCCTTAGTCTTGAAATCTACTGTTGGAATTTTTTATGAGATTTAACTGACTTTAGCTATCACTAAATCAATTTACATTTCCATCTTTTCTTCCAAATAACCTCTAGTGAGGTCATCTAGAGAGATCGACAACAACTTTTATTCAAATATGTGCCTCTGGTGCCGCAGTGGGAATTACAGGCTAGGCATTTCCCACAATTAACTTGAATGATGCATAATTTTTTCTGATAAATAGTGACATTTTGGAAGAAAACTTTTCTGCAAGAGCCAGTTCAAAATCATAAATTGTACACTTTTCTTTTTAAATTGTGTGCACACTGGTTAGGGAGGAAATGGAGTATTCGTAAAAGAGTATTTTTCAGTGTTGGATTGAATAGTAGGCCATTACACAATCTGGGAATCTAATATTAATATAGTAATTGGGTGCACACTATAATTAGGAGATTTGTTAAAATGTCTTTATGATGGGCACCTACCAAGGTTTATGCATAGGGACCTACCTAATTCATGGGGCTGCCCCCCCCATAATTTCAGGCCTGGGCAGCCATTCCTCAGGCAGCGCATGGCACCCCCCCGCCCCCGTACACATGCCCGGTGGCCTCACCCCTCACCACCGATTGACTGCAGGTGCTGTCCATTATGCAGCCCTGCCCATCATTGCCAATTGGTGGAGAGAGGCAGGGTCATGTGACAGGCAGCCCTTGCAGACAATCAGTAGTGATGGGTGGGGTGGCAGCCATCTTGCTGGCAGCCGTTTGAGTGGGCAGCTCCCCCCCCAACCCATGCCTCCTCTCCACCCTGGCAAGCTGCTGCAGTACTTGGTAATTTCCACACCCCCAGAGATTTTGCAGGCATTGCCAGGTTTTGTGGAATCCACAAAATTGTGAATTTGGTAGAACCCTACTTTGGGGCTAAATACTGTGAAATGATGTGCACTTCTTGGAAGGGATTAATTTTCTCATGTTGTGTTTTGCCAAGGCCTGAGTATGGGATGAGATGTGTGGAAATAGGGTGTTCGTGTGACAGGCAAAAATATTAACCTTGCAGGCCACAGCATAGCATAAGAATCATTTCTTTAAAAAAAACTGCAAAACAACCCCCTCCATAATCCTATTTTCATGATTCTTTATTCCTAATTTTGAGATTTTTCACCAGGAGTGGAGTTAAATGAGGACTAAAGCGAGGGACCTTTGAGGAGATTTTTTTCAAAAGTTGCTCCATAAAAGGGCTGCAGTTTCAGTCTAATGGCAGAAAACCACTGAGGTATTTGATTATGAGAAGATTAAACAAATAAACATGATATTCAATATGACTGTTAAAGCTAGCATCAGACCACGATTATTGCCAACCCAAATGCATCTGGCAACAGAGGAAATAGCAATAATATCAGCTAGAGTGAACTGAAATAACAGTTTAGCAGGACCTGCAGTACACAAAGGAGGGCAGCATTTGCTGGAACTGTTAAGCCAAATCAGTGTAATTGATTATGGCAATCTCACTCAGATATTATGTACAATGAGTCTCATATAATCAGGACTATAATACTGGTTTAGTGTTGGAGGGACAAAGACTAGCTGTAACTTTGGTGATGTTGACCAGTTTTGATAGGGTCTGAAATGTGGCACATGCAATTTTTCACATGTGCCTTAGCTAAGATGTCATTGCAATTTGGTAAAATAGTGAGAGGTTTATGCATGTAAACAGGTTCACATCTGATTCACTCTGACCTTATAGTGTGAAGATTCATAGATGTTAAGGTCAATATAGTTTGACCTAGTTTGTATAGTCCAGGCCACGGCTTATTTGGTAAGATTCCAAAAATATCAGGTGAGATCCTAAGCTGTCACAGTTGCACCCAGGGAGCTTGTGTATGTATGTGCTTTACTGCAGAACTGACTACCTAGCTCCACAGTAAAGCATCACTGTCTACATGTGCACCCACATGAGGGTGCAGTAAATGAATTAACCCTGCTGTAGGACAGTAATGTGGCAGAGTTTATTGCTATGTACTAATTGCTTGTGTAGATGCACCCAGTGTGTGTCAATGGCCTGGTGGTGGAAAAGAGCCCTGACAAGGCATCCCATTGACTTGGTCCATACAAGCAAGGTCTGGTCCTTGATACTACCTGTAGCAACTTCACAGTTACTTTAAGTCAATGGGGACCAACCTTTTTGGCAGTTATGCCACACATTAGCTTCACTCCAAACCCCTTCACCTTCCTGGTTTGCTGCTCTGCTTTCTGCTCTCTGTCCTATCTGTTGCTGTGCTGCCTGTCCCCTCATTGTCCCCTCATCAATCCTAGGCAAGCTGTTTGAGAAAATTATTCTGGCACACATCCATGAGGGGCCAGCAGGGGACTGCATGCTTAGGGGCAACCAACACGGGTTCATCAGTGGCAGGTCCTGTCAGACCAACTTGGTGGCCTTTTACTATCAGATCACCAGATCATTAGATGCAGGGGTAGCAGTGGACGTAGTCTTCCTGGACTTCCGGAAGGCTTTTGACA
>NW_017729027.1:8230498-8232920 GCF_001723915.1 Gavialis gangeticus
CGGACTTGATGATCTACTCAGGTCCCTTCCGACCCTAGAAACTATGAAACTATGTTCTGCAGTGTGCCACACACAGCAGCTGCTTGTGCCCTTGTGGCATGTACGTCACAGGTTGGCCACCCATGCTCTAAGTTATGCCCCTGTACCTGCAGTCCCAAAAGCAGCTGAGGACCTCCAAAGCACTCCACTAATGTTCCCTATGTCTGAGGCTATGATAGAGGATGGAACTGTGCTGCAGCACTGTTTGTGTGCAACTCCGGGACTCTTCTTAAACCAGGAGAGTCTTAATGGGACTGTCTAAACTGACTTTCTGGCTACTGTGTACTCTGAGAAGGAAGGGGATATTGCAACTTTCATTTTTTCTAGCCTCCAAAGAAAGTCACCATCATCTTTAAAATATCCCACTCCATGGAGTGTTTGTTTTCCTACTCAGGTATATGTTAAAGGAAATATGTGTAATCCAAAAGATGTCTCCTGTCAAACAGTTTTTTTTTTCAGTTAGATCTCATTTCTGAAACAAAACACATAAAATGTTGATTGGGAAATGTATACTGTAGATGGGGATGTCATGTTTACAAATATTATAGGTTTTATTAAACATATTGTGAGGAAGCAGATAGACACAGGGGGAAAGCTTTACTGATTAAACAAAGTGATACCTACCTAAACATCTGCCTCTGAATTGCTGTAAATGAGTTTCAGTGAGTTTAACCAAGTCCATTCCTTGGTGATGCAGTTTAGAAAATCTTTTTTTTTTCCCTCTAGAGGTTTGAGCATTGGAGATTTTTTTTTTCCTGTTTTCTCCCACTTGTATACAATTCCTTGCCTTTTTATGCTAAGGTGAACGCCCTCCTTCCCCATCATTCCTTGTCTTAGAGGTCTTTTAAGACTTTGGAATTGCATTGTGGTCACAGCTGTCAGGTATATGCATGAACTGGTTCTATTGCAATGAGGAGTTTCAGTCTAATTCCTGCTTATTATAGTATAGGATGATAAAGAAAACACCCTTTCCCTGAAGATGCTGCAGTGAAATTTGGGTTATTATTTGTAAGTCCTGCAGGCAACCAATGGTAAGGTTATTTCCACTGTACATTTCATGTTTTAATCTGAATAAATATTGCCCCAAGGGGGGAAGGAAATGATTTCTTCTTTTCTGTTTCTCTGGGGTAACCCTTTCAATATGTTTTCTTAGTATCTTAATTTTTTCTTTTATCTTTCCAAAGTCTACACTTCTCAGATATGCGTTCTGCTTGAGACTTATCTTCCTCTTGTGTACTGTTTTCCCAATAGATATTGAGAGTGTGTATGCTGATGTAAGGACAAGAAAAGTTCAAGAAAAAGTTTTGCTGGAGCATGGATAGATGCTGCAATTAATCATTTAGGAACTTTGGGCATGTGTAGATGAAATGGGGGCCCTAAATTGAAGCGGTGGGTTTTTAAAAACACTGCTTCAATTTAGGGATGATTAAACCCTCATGTCGTACATGCACCCCGCTGAATTACCTGGCTTCTCCAGTGGGGTGGGGAAGGTGAGCTGCTTGTGGGTAGAGTGGTCCCCAGGCTGTGGGTGGGGGGTGGGGGCTGGTGATTCCCTCCATGGCAGCCCTCCCCTCACCCCAGGTGGCCCCCATCTGCAGGCACCCAGCTTAGGCAGTCCCGGGGGGCACTGCAGCCACAGAGGAAAGCACTGGGCCCGTGTGCAGATCAGGCAGGAAGGCAGGCTTTGGGGGGCAGGAGACCAGACTCTCTGCTTTTCTTGCATGGAGTCTGCCTTCCCAGGCTGCTGCCAGGCTTCCTGCAGGCCTAACTCAGAGGAGTTTTAGTTTGCTGCACCCTAAGTCATTTAAGGCACATTGCACCACCAAATTTCCTACAGCGGCTGGAATTAATGAACAATATGCCACCGAGGCATGCAAACTCTGACACCATTAAAGCAATGCAAAAGCATTTAGCCTGCTTTAAAGTGTCATGCACACACACCCCTCATTTCATCTACACACGGCCTTTGTTACCAAAAACATGTGAATTATACCAAAGCTGATAACAAAGTAGATGTTCAAGGCCTGTACCTTTTTGTTTCTTCAGTCCATGGGAATTTTGCCATTGACTTGAGTTGGAGCATGGTGGTGTTCTTTTAGAAAAACACAAAGGGTACTCATCTTCGATTAAGGATTCACTCTTTAACCATTAAAAGGAATATGACTCTATTATACATGAGCTGCTCAGACTCTTACACTCTTTTTTATTTAGGTGCTTCAACCTCTAAGTAGTGACATTGATTTTGTGGGGGCTAATCGCATGCTTAAAATCTTGCATGTACTTAAGTTTTTTACTGAATTAGGATTACAAGGTTCAATTTAGCTCCCTTAAACACAATGGAAGGATTTGTGCTGACTTTTAAAAAGTCATTGGATGGGCATAT
>NW_017729027.1:8237920-8241066 GCF_001723915.1 Gavialis gangeticus
GACATTGATTTTGTGGGGGCTAATCGCATGCTTAAAATCTTGCATGTACTTAAGTTTTTTACTGAATTAGGATTACAAGGTTCAATTTAGCTCCCTTAAACACAATGGAAGGATTTGTGCTGACTTTTAAAAAGTCATTGGATGGGCATATGGTATGTTCTTATGCTAATAGGGAATGAGTTGGACATCATGCTAGAATATATGGGGCATAGTTGAAGTTTTAGAGGTTGTGAAAACTGTAGTAGCAATCCATTGACAATATCCATCCAGATAGATCAAGAGAATGAATTGTAGATTGGAAAAATGAAAGAAAATGCTGAAGAGTTCCAGAAAACATGTTACCAGTGATGTGTTAGACATGGTGATAGTACCACACGAGGTGGGGAGGGGAGCACTAAAGCAGCCCAAGAGGATAATTTAAAACTAGTTCATAATTTGGACACCTTACTAAGACAGCTGTGTGGTCACACCCTAGATGCACCTGGGAGTATGGGAAATCCAACTGCTGTGAGGCATGCACACCAGAGGGAAATAAGCATTTGTCTTGAAGGCTGGGACTTGGCATCTTGGAGTGCCAAACATTCTAAACTGAGGAACAGCACATTACATGTTGCTGTAGCATAACTATGAATTTACAGTAAACACCAGTTTGACATGGAGAAAAAAGCTCTGTTTACAATTGTTTCAAATTATCCCATGCAAATTTTTCTGCTCTCAGTTTCTATAGTAGAATAGCTGGCCACTGGTTGAGGTGATGTGGCTACAGAGTATGCAGTGTTTGTCTTGCAATGGAAAGACGCATAAGAAACATCATACACATTTTTTTTGTATCTCAGAACATTCCTTTGTGTCAGATCTAGACTGTGGCAGTGGCAGAGACATATTGGCATCATCTGACAGACAAAGGAGGTTATATTCTGTCAGCCTGCAACTATCAAATGTCTGCCATGCTTAAAAGCCCACCAGACTGGCATAGTTAAAGTATGCCAGTTTTTGTAGCTAGGGGCTCATAAGGAAGTGATGAGGCTGACACTGTGTCCAGTTGGCTTTGACTCTCCAAATTGAATGACCAATTCTCTTTTTTATAGCTGGTTTAACTGGACCAGACAGCACAGGGGTCAGGGCTGGTATTCATGATGCTGGAACTGTAGCAAGGTGCCTCTGTCTCCATGCTCCAGCAGCTCATGTGAGAGTGCATCTCAAACAGGTTATGTATTTCTAAGCATCTTCCTAATAGAAAAACTGAACGAAGTTCAGAGAGAGAGCAACACCAACTATTATCAGGGCACTTACATTGATTTGACATTATTAAAAATAATACTATAGAGCTTCGTTAAATGATGACAAAGTAGGAAGGAAAACTGTCTACAGTATCTGAAGAATATGTAGTCAGAAGGAAGAGGTATAATGTAATATAGCACAAGAGAGTATCTAGGAGCTGGAGTGGGTGGAACGGTTACAAAATTTCAAGGAAGAAATAAAATCTTGTGTTTGTTTTCCCCAGACCGCCCCCTTGTAGATCTGAGGAAATGTACTTGGTGTGTCCAGGTCCCTCCTAGCTTACTTCTTATCATGTTGTAGGTCCTCAGAAGATTTTATGGTAAAGCCTCAATTCCAGAAGTTTTTCCTTTCCTAGTAAAGACTCTTCCGTTCTTTCCCTCGTAAACATTGTATTATATTTCTTACCTAATTGTTTTCCTTAAATCACCACTTACAGCTGTTCTTCTCTTGTTATTTTAAAATGATTCTGAAGCAATAGTCATAAACTAGTGGATTTATCACTATTGCCCACCGACATCGGGCCCACTGCACATGTGTGCAGTTTAAAAGGGCCTGCCAACAGCAAAAAAGCCTCAGTTAGGCTCCAGGAGTGACGAGAGACATGCAGGTGAAAGCCCGCTGTGCCCCCGCTTCCCTGAAGCCCCCCAGAGATCCCCCAGTAGCCGTGGAGCCCCCTGCCAACCCCCAGCACAGCCAGAGGTAAGCAGGGTCTGTGGTGGGAGGGCGTTAACCCCTAGAGAGTGGGAGGAGGTGGCTGAGTGGGAGCCGGGCCAGGTCTTGTCCCACGCAGGCCCCTACTTTGCGCAGCCCCCAAGGGAGCCATGCGATCAGAGCCATGTGAACAGCCTGTGTAAACAGACGTGCTTGTCTGCCGGCACATGAGTTAGCGCAGGGTTCATGCAGGAGGGTGTGCGGGAGGGCCTGAGGCCCTGCCTGTGAGCCCCCTAGAGTAGGCAGACTCAGGCCCAGCCCTGCCCGGCATGCCGCGGATAGCAACTTGCTGCACTCTGAGGGACCCCTCAGGGTCTGCGGCCCCCCCCCGGCACCTCAGAGACGGCCACCCAGACAGAGCCCATAGTTCCGGGCTCCATGCAGACGGAGCCTCTGGCTCTCAGCTGTGCAGGCTGACTGTCCCTTTTTCAGGCTCTGGGGTCTGGGAGCACAGCTACCTCCCCTTGTGGGGTCTGCTTCCTTTTGGAATCTCTGGCGCGCCAGCTGGAGGAGCTCCAGGCCACAGTCCAGAATCTGCGTGCCATCAGGGACTGAGAGCAGGAGATAGACTCCTACTGCCAGGCTCTTCTCCCCTGGGAGCTGGAGGGTAGACAACGGTCTCCCTCCAGGACTAGGGAGGACTCCGGGACCTCCCATTCTGTTCAGTTAAGGGGATGGACCAAGGTAGTCAGGGGCCTTAAGGCCCGCTGCACCAAGGCCCCTGCCCCACTGGAGTTTAGCAACAGGTACGAACCTCTTGCAGCCCCAGCAGAGCCTGCTGAGTGGCCAGCTCCCGCAGGCAACACAAGCTCAACTGCAGCTACCACCCCCACTCTCCCCAAGACAAAACACAAAGTGTTTGTTGTGGGAGACTGTATCCTGAGGGGGACTGAGGGGGTAATCTGCTGCCCCGACCCCTTAGCCTGGGAAGTCTGCTGCTTCCCAGGGGCCTGCATCCAAGACATTACAGAGAAGATCCCTAAGCTCCTCTAGCCCATGCTCCTTATTCATGTGGGCACAAATGACATGGCTTGGAGCACTCTCAGCCAGGTCATGAGGTGCTACAGGGATTTGGGAGTGGGGCTAAAGGGCCTGGGGGCACAGGTGCTGTTTTCTTCGATCCTCCCAGTCTTGGGATATGGGCTGAGGAGGGA
>NW_017729027.1:8241623-8242004 GCF_001723915.1 Gavialis gangeticus
TGTACAGGAGGGATTGAGTAGATAAAAGGGGTGGGGGTGTAGCTCTCTATGTTAAGGAAAGCTACGCATCCCTGCAAGCTGATATTGGCGACCAGGGTGGATGACTGGAGACCCTCTGGGTTAAAATCCATGGGGAACACAGCACAGGGGACACAGCAGTGGGAGTGTACTACAAACCTCCCACCCAAAGTCTAGAGCTTGACCAGGGGTTTGCCCGGGAACTGGCTGAGGCTGCATGCTCCAGGACCATGGTTGTCATGGGTGACTTCAACTACTCAGACATCTCCTGGGAAGAGTGCTCAGCTAAATCTGAGTGGTCACAAAGCTTCCTCTCTTGTGTGGATGACCTCTACCTGACTTAAGAAGTCTACGGGCCAATGA
>NW_017729027.1:8242798-8243068 GCF_001723915.1 Gavialis gangeticus
CTCTGGTATAGTGCCCGAAGACTGGAAGAAGGCTAATGTAGTGCCTATGTTCAAGAAAGGGAGGAAAGTGGATCCTGCTAACTATAGACCCATCGGCCTGACTTCTATCCTGGGGAAGGTCTTAGAAAAGTTTTATAAAGAGGTCATCCTTAATGGACTGGCCGATGCCAACATCCTGAGGGATAGCCAACATGGGTTCATTGCGGGTAGGTCTTGCTTGACCAATCTCATTTCCTTTTATGACCAAGTGACCTATCACTTGGACAAGGG
>NW_017729027.1:8243559-8253018 GCF_001723915.1 Gavialis gangeticus
GAAGAAAGAGACTTGGGGGTCATCATTGACCACAAGATGAACACAAGCCTGCAATGCGATGCTGTGGCTAGTAAAGTGACCAGAATGCTGGCTTTCATCCATAGATGCTTCTCAAGCAAATCCTGGGATGTCATTCTCCCATTGTACTCGGCCTTGGTGAGGCCACAACTGGAGTACTGCATTCAGTTTTGGGCTCCACAATTCTAAAAGGATGTGGAGAAGCTTGAGAGAGTCCAGAAAAGAGCCACACGCATGATCAGAGGTCAGGGAAACGGACCTTATGACGACAGGCTGAGAGCTATGGGGCTCTTTAGCCTGGAAAAGTGCAGGCTCAGGGGTGATCTGATGGCCACCTATAAGTTTATCAGGGGTGACCACCAATATCTGGGGGAACATTTGTTCACCAGAGCACCCCAAGGGATGACGAAGTCGAACGGTTATAAACTACTGCAAGACCATTTCAGGCTGGACATAAGGAAGACTTTCTTTATTGTCTGAGCCCCCAAGGTCTGGAATAGTCTGCCATCGGAGGTGGTTCAAGCACCTACATTGAACACCTTCAAGAGCAAATTGGATGCTTCTCTTGCTGGGATCCTATGACTCCAGCTGGCTTCCTGCCCTTCGGGTGGGGGGCTGGACCCAACGATCTTCTGAGGTCCCCTCCAGCCCTAATGTCTATGAAATCTTCAGCGCTCTCTCAGAGCCTTCTATTCAAGGGGTACTGTATCCAAGAGCTGAACTCCCCTTTAGTTCTAGGCTCAGGGTTTTGTATCCATAAGAGCAGAATCTAGCAAGTTTCAAATTTTGGCAATCAAATTTTGTTTTAAACAGAGGTCTTTGGATATTTTCTCCAAATACCCTGCTACATCTGCTTCTTATCCTTCATGATCTCAATAGAAGTGGTCTTCTCAATGTTTTCAGTTCTAAATACACTAAATGTAAATAATCAACATGCAGGTTTGAAACGGACCTCAAGAAATCTGCTAATCTCTTGCCTGCACTGAGTATCAGGGTCATGTTCTGGAGAAGGGGGTGAGGGGGAGAGGAGAATGAACTAAACATCTTTGGAAAATGGTTAGAAATCAGCGTTTGCTCCCCTGTCAGATGCTATTGTGTGTCTTGGGAAAGGGAGGGCACCAAAGATAATGTGCAGTGTTTGTTTAACCTGTTTGGGTGCAGTTGTATTGTTACATTATTCACTTTATTACTCAATTAGAAATGAAAGGACATTTAACAGTTAGGAACTGATACTGAAAACACAAAGCTAGTGACAAAGGGCACAGACAGAAGTGCAGCTCTCCGCTGTAGCGGAGAACACTTTGCAGGAAGCGTTCTGAGTTACAGCATCCCTGGAAGCAAACAGAAGTTTACTGTTAGTTTCAGGGGGAAGGGGAATCTAGCTGCTGGCAGGGAGCCTGTAGCTGCTTTCCCCTAGCAACAGCCCCTCCTCCCTACTAGCTTGTCCCTGTTTTCAGAATAGGAGGAAGTGAAAGGGAGGAGAGGGAATTCATGTTAGGGGTTCCCCAGCCAGTGCTGGAGGGTGGAGTGGGTAAATTGGAGACCTCCCCTCCCGCAATACACCTGCCCCATCCTTCAGCAGGGGCTAAAAAAACCCCAGACTGAACTCCGTCCATTCCCTTTCTCCACTCCCATTCTGAAAATAGTGAGAGCCTGACAGGAAATCAATCAATATCCATAACAGAACAGAAGTTCAGTACACAAAACCGGTCTATACCTGTTACAGAACAGAAGTTCAGCATACAAAGACTAGTTTAAATTAGTTTAAAAATGATGGAACCAGGTCTAAGATTTGCTTCCTCCACCCCCTGACAAAGGGAGAGTGTGTGTTCTGTTCACTATTGAGCTAAACCACTCCGCTTGCAGAAAACTGTAACTTTGATTTATTCTGCCTGGGACTTTTTGAATGTCTGTACTAGCCACAGAGACAGTGGCAGAGATGGGAATAGAACATAAGGGTCTTAACGATCAGTACTGAACTCCAGCAGCTAGAGATGGCTCTTTGGCAGGAGAATTTTTGCTAGATGAATATCTGTGGTTGATCACTCCCAAACATTTACTATAGAAACAGTGGCATTTGTTGTGATTTGTAAATTAAGTTCTGCAGATGTTTTTTTTGGAGAGTAAAAGATTGCATATAGTTGTATCATAGTTGTGCAGTTGGAAATAGTTTATATAATAAGATTTACTTTCCCCCTAGACATTAAGGGAATGTTTCCTTTGTTGTTTGTGAGTGTCTTTCATTCAGCAGGAAGAGGGAAAAGCAATTTTGAGAGAAAGAGAGAGAGCATGCATATCAGTCTTAAAACACAAACACTGTTGGGATGATTTGGGGACGGGTAGTATCTGAAACTAGCCCTACTTTTTTTTTTTAACTAACCTAGACTTAAGGTTGATAATATCACTTTACAATTTTCTGTGTGATATTTCACAGTATTTTTAGTTTTTGCCACAGAAAAAAATTGTGTGCTGCACTTACCAGGGGCAGTGGCAGCATTTCTAGCCCTAGACTTATCTTTTCTTAGAGTAAATACACTGAGTCAAATTTTTATTAGGCTATGTATATATTGCATACTCTGTGGTGTGATACCTGTATAGGTCTATAATGATTTTTACTTGGGGTTGATTATGCTGAACATTGCTAAATCAATTAAAATGCAATATCAGTGTAATACTTAGCTGAGACATACTGTACTGGGACAACGTGGTGCTTATTTTCACTTAATCCATCATAACCCCCTTTAAACAAATAATGGTCTGTGTGGTAGAATTATAGATTTAATAGATTTCATAGGTGTTAGGGCTGGAAGAGGCCTCGAAGATCACCAAGTCCAGCCCCCTGCCTTAGGGGCAGGAAGTCAGCTAGGGTCAAAGGACACCAGTAAGATAAGCATCCAAGTGTTTCTTCAATAAGTCCAGAGTAGGTGCCTGCACCACATCTGGAGGGAGTCTATTTCAGGCCTTGGGCACTCAGACAGTAAAGAAATTTTTTCTTATGCCCAGTCTAAAACGGTCTTGTAGGAGTTTATGACCATTGGTCCTTGTTTTTCCTTGGGGCACTCTGGTGAACAGACATTCTCCCAGATCCTAATGAACACCCCTTGTGGACTTATAGGTAGCCACCAGGTCCCCCCTGAGCCTGTGCTTTTCCAGACTGAAGAGTCTCGTGGCTCTCAGCCTCTCTTCATAGGGCCTATTCTCTTGCCCTCTGATCAAGTGCATGGCTCTCCTCAGGATTATCTCAAGCTTCTTTTTGTTCTCAAGTCTCTGCTTTTGTATTCTCCTTCCCTCTTGATGACTCTTCATCCATGCCTATTGCTGGTTGATCTCTCTGTGTTCATCACACTGTCCACATAGCTTATCACATGCACACATACTAATTTGGCCTGTTCTCCCAAAACCCGGACTCAGTCCCACCCCCTGGTCTCGGGCCTTGTTAGCTGGTGCCACCTTTATCTCATGGAACAGTGTGGTACATGCCCCCTCTGTCACAGGCTGTTTGTATCCATTGATCTTGTTGTGTTAGTCTGTCTGCTCTGAAGGCTGTGTGAAACTGTACCCCTGCTGCCCATCCTGAACCGTTCTAATATATATATTAGAATGGTTCAGGATGTATATATACACACACACATACCTATAAGCCAATTCCCAGAAAGCAACCCTTTAAATAACATTTCTAAGCCAACAGCTTGCCTGGGGCCTTGGCGGGGAGAAACTGGGGCCAGCAGGGCCAGTACCATGGCCAGCAGGAGCCCAGAGCCATCACCACTAGCGGCAGGAGCTGAAGCAGCCATGGTGTGGGGAGGCAGAGACTGCTGTGAGCGAGCCACCGCATGCTGCCCCCAGGCTCTGCATGCTGTTTTTGGCCAGAAAATGGCTGGCCAGGGAGCAGGGTTACTTTTTAAAGATGGCTGCTGGCTACAGGCAGCTGCAGCCTCAGCCTCCAGTTCCCCCTGGTGGTGGCAGGGGCCTGTTGTGGAGCTGCAGGAAGTAGGAGCAGTTTTGCTGGTAGGAGCAAAAACTTATGTTCTTGAAAACTCCTTTGCTCTTATTGCTTTTAAGTAAACTTTTGAAAATAAAACTAGAGTAATGAAACAGTTAAAAAATATCTTCCAGAGTTTCTTTTGGAGGAGCTGTTGCATTGACAAAGGCAGCTTAAAAATAAAATCACTTGTCCTTCTGGTCTCTGTCCCCTTTGTTTTCCTCTGTGTTTCATCCCCAGCTCACACTCCCTTCTCTTATTCCTTTTATTTTAAAACACTCTTCACCTGTTAGCTGAGTGCTGGCGAAATGCCTGACCCAGAATAACTAAGTAATACCATTAAGGCTGACATGTGCAACTATGTTTGTAAGGTTAGTAGGGGGATGCCCTTGGCTAACTGTGTCATAGCCCTAAGCTGTGATGCTGAGACATAGTGAAGGTTTGGGAATATTCTTTAGCACAATTAGAGGAAAGAATTGGAGGTTGTTTTGCTCTTCAGTAGTATGTGGGCAATGAATAAATTAAAAATGCAATTTATCTTTTGCCCTTCTCTTAGCAGATTTTCTTGAGATATCATCAGCTGTTCAGTGTGTAAATCTGTTGTTCTCAACCTTTTTAGATTCAAGGCAACCACTGTTAGATTCAAGGCGCCCCTTGGAAAATGCCAGCCCTTAGCTTTCACTTATTCCTTGACTAAAGTGACATAGTAGAACAATCCTTCTGTTGCAAGAACTCAGAGCACAAAGGCTCAGAATGTATTTGACACTATGGTTCCTTATTTGAAATCTCTGGATTTTTCTTTTTAATCATGTGCAGGTTTTTTTGCATATCTAACAATGCTAATATTGCCATGGCATCTTAATTGAGAATCACTGGTGTAAATTATAGCACTTCTAAGAATAAAGGAATTGTCAATACTGGGTCAGGCCAGAAATCCATGTAGTCCGATACCCTGTACAGATAGCAGCCAGATGTTTCAAAGGAAGTGCAAGGTGCATGGCCCTTACAAGAGGTCAATGGAATAATCAGCCTTACCTCTCTCCTTGAAGGTTGCATCCTTACTCCTTATTAGCTGGATAGTGGGGCTAAGTATAGACCGTCAGAAAGCCCAGGATGAATTGATTCAATCTTTGCAGGTTAGTCTAAGCTGTGTAGACTGAACCAAGACGCAAGTGAACAGACATTCACTTTTTAAACCAGAAAGGCAGCCAGACCCCTGCAGTGGTCCATGCCACTAAGTGGGGGGCAATAGAACACTCATCCTAGTGTGCCGACCAGTGCTGAAGGTATCCAAACACAGCCAAAAAGGGCTTATCTTTGATTGGGTGCCCAGCATATGCCCCCCAAACCCTTGTAGCCCACCCCCAGGGGGGAACAGTCCCTCTAGCCCAGGGCTGGGTGGGTCCCCTAGTCTCAAAGGGAGTACCCTGCCTCTGACAGGGTCTCCCCCAGCCCTGGCCCTGGTGCACAGAAGGGATTCCTACCAACACTTGTTACCAGACTTAATATTAGACTTTAGGTTGGGGGGAGAAAACACCCCTGCTACTGGATCCCCAACTGGGTGCTGCACTGTGCATGAGGGTAGGAGAGGGGGAAAGCCTCTGAAGGTGGGGGCTTTACACTCCATTATTTCCTGGAGCTGGGAGCAATTCCCCTAGCCAGAACCCCCTCCCCATTCCCAGCTTGGGTGGGGTCTGCCTGGGGGGTGCAGGTCTGCCTGGTGGGAGGGGAAGGGTGGGTAGGAGGGAAGTCCTCTGAGGCTTTTACCCCCTTTCTACTTGAGTGTCAAGGGCCAGATGCCAGCCCAGCCAGAAAGGCTGAGGATTTGGGGGGAGAGGGGCTTCCCTCCTCCTCTCCACCTGCCTGGCTAGGGTCTGGTGCAAACCAGGGTTGGAGTTTAAACCCCTCCCCTCATCTTCAGCTGGTCCAGCCAGGAGGGCTTCCCTTCTCCCCTCCCTCTCCTGCCAGGCAGACCCTGGCTGGGGTGCAGTGCAGGGGTTTTCTCTTCCACACCCTTCTCTGCCAGCCAGAGCACTGCTAGTGCTCCAGCTATGGAGCAGAGGGGTGGGCCAGACCCTACTCTTGTGGAGCGGACAGCACAGCCCAGGGCTGCAAAGTATCCTGGGATACTGGGGGACTGTGAGTTAACTTGAACTGGGACAGAAGTTCTAGAAGTTCCATAAACTGGTTTGACCTAAATCAGTTAAATCAGATACTACATCCAACCAAGTTTATTTTAAACTAGTTTCAGCCATTTTGAAAGTGGTTTAAGTGCACTGAACCTCTGTTCTGTTACAGGTTTAAACCAGTTTATGTGTAATGCCTGTTCCTAGCCTGACTGTTAGGGCTTTGTATCCACAACAAAACGGTTTAAGTTTCAATTGTTACAACTCTAGAAATGTTGTTACATTTGTATCTGAACAATTCTTCTTTGAATCCTGATTTTAGTGACATCCTGGGGCCATGAGATCCGCAGTCTAATTACACATTGCTTGAAAACTATTTTCATCTCTGAATATTCCTGTGCTTCTTGCTGTAGTTGAATGCTTCTTCTGTTTCTTGTGTTAGGAGATGAAGAGAATAGAAGCTCTGGTGGCAATTCTTCGTATCTTAAGGTAAGCAGTCCCTGTCTTTACAGTATTGCTTCATATGAAACTTTTTTCCTTTCCCATAATCATTTTTGTCATCCCTTTTCAAATCACTTCTCATTCTACCAATTCTCCACTCATTTCATGCCGTATAATTCCACACTAGTTCAAACTAATTATTTATCTCTTCATTTTTTAACCAACTTGCATCACCATTTATTCACACTAATATTTCTGGTTGTCCGGCCTAGAGGTTTCCCTGGGATATACCACATTATATAACCTATCAGACCCAGGTTCCTGAGAATGCTGTGAAAACAGCATGAGGGACAATTGTTAGGATGTTCTCCTGTTCAATAGGGCATCTTTTAATTATTATGACAATATTTTGACTGACTCTATTTATTTATTTATGGACAGGACACATCCTGTCCATCGAGCAGCTGGTATTCCAGCATTTACTGTAATTAAGTTGCATGTGAAAGAGTTACTGAATGGCATTTTATGACAAATTCTGGCATTGGTTATACCTCTTCAATACCAGTTCCTTGCATCCACTCCCCTTTCATAAATTACCTTCTCCTGGTCCTGAGAAATGGACAGTATTTCCTCTCTGCCCATGAAGGCCAGCAGGTGAACTACTGGAGAAAACAAGTTTCAGAGCTGAGTGCATTGTTGCCTGATATCCTTTACAAACCCAACTCAAGTCCATCAGCTGGTCTAAACAACTAGGAGAGTGAAGCTATGCAATGGATTATTTGTGGGGGGGGGTGTACAGGCATGAATTTAAGGAGATATTGAGTATATTTAGGAATATAGCACTGGAATAGACCATTGGGGTCATCAAGTCCTGCACCCCTTCCAGCCCAGTCAGCCACATTGTACAATCCTGTTTTTTAGCTGATCGGTGTACCCATCTTGGAAGTGGTAATATCTCTAGTTTCAGTACTCCTACAGGAAAGCTGTTCCAGAACTTCACTCCTCTGACTAAAAATCTCTTTGTAATTATCAGCCTAATTCGTGGTCAGTACATACTCATTTTAACAGCATTATCCTTTAACTTAAATTGTTCTTCACTGATGTTTACCTCCTGCGGTATTTATTAAGACTAATCATGGCCTTTACTTTGCTAGCCTGAACCACTGTTTTGGCCTTCTTTTATAAGATAAGCTCTTCTTTTCCCCAAATAATCCTAAGAGCTCTTCTCTATACCTGTTTTAATAGTTTATTTCTTGAATGTGGGTGATCAGAACTGTACATGGTATTCCAAATGAAGCCTTTCCAGTATTTTGTACAACTGGAAATATCTCACTCAATGTATGCTAGGATTATATGTGCCTTTTCCATATTTATATTACATTGGTGGCTCACAATCATCCTACTGTTGAATAATATGTCCAGGTCTTTCTTCTCCTCCTTCAACTGAGTTTCACAGATAAATTATTATATTCCCTAAATGTGTGACCTCAAACTTTGTATTATGTATTTTCATCCCATTAGTATTACTCCATACCCCAGGTTCATCTAGTTTCTTCTGTATGATATCTGTATCCTCTTCTGAATTGAAGATGCCTTCTTACTCTGTCATCTGCGGATGTTATTAGCATTCTCCTACTTTTCTGTGCTGAGGCAATAAGTGAAAACATAGAATGAGATAGTCCCAAAAGCAGTTACTTTGAAACTCCACAGAGGCATGCTTCTGCTAATATCTATTAGACAAGATCAATACATATGAAAATGCATATTAATTAAGTACTGGTCAAATTCCGGTGTCATTTTAAGTTTACATACCATGGCAAATCTCATAATTATGTCACCAATTTTTTGTGTAAAAATTAAATTACCTGAAGTCTACCTGTCAAACTACCATATGGTTTATTAATCGTTATGCTTCTGTACTTTTTATCCATAAGTTGAAAGTGCTTTACCATGATAGACAAACCCCATTCTAAGATGAGAAGACAGAGGAGGAAAGCTTAAATGACTTGCCCAAGGTCACAGGCAATGACATCAATGGCAAGGTTGGAAATATAGCCAGCATCCCTTAACACTCATTCTTGTATTCTATGACAAATGTATTTGACACTTGAAAGATGTTAGAATGTAAGACAACAAAGATGGTGATGAAAATAAAACTGAATGCTGACTAATGAAGAAGAATTAATCAATCATCTAAATTCAATGAAGATTACTCTGTAACTGTAAATCAGCCAATGATTTTTTCCTGCTTGATCATTTATAATCAATAAGAAGGAAGGAAAATTTTATAGCTTGAAATAATTGCTTATTTAGGGCAGAATGCACGTATGAAAGGAACTTTGACCAACTATGTCCTAAATCCTGTGTGTGAATTCTTGCTTCCCCATATCAAGACCGCAGTTTTAAGTAGTTACCTGTAAGAGAATAGCTCACTGCAGCAGGGCAGGAAAGGCTCATGTGAGACTAACTAGGGATGCCTAACAAGCTGCTGCATGGTGATTGCAGCATAACAAAATGTTTTTATTATTATTTCAAAAAGAAATCTGAATGAACTGTGAATAGTATGTTGGTATAATGTTTCTCCTTGATGTTTACTTATAATTTAATATGAAAGTTGAAGGTTTTAACTGCTAACCTTAAGAGGGCTAATGAAAAGTACTGTGGACTTGCTTTTCAGCTCGTGCAAAATCTCTAATGGAGTTACTCTGATTGAGGTCAACTATTGATCTGATGCTAAGGGCTCTGACAGATGTGCAGCTTCCTGCTGTAACTCACAGTGCCCCTCCCAACCCCCAGCAAACATTTGCTGTTTGATGGGGGGGGAGGGCAGAGGATCAAGCTACACACTTTGGAGCCAATTCACCTGAGAGAGGATGCATGTCTGTCTCCTCT
>NW_017729027.1:8253294-8255062 GCF_001723915.1 Gavialis gangeticus
AACCTCTCTGTCCCAGCTCTGGTGCTGTCTTCAGGATGGGAGAGGGAAGAAGGTAGGGGAGGGAGCTCCCATCTGGGGTTTGCCCAGCCTGTGTTTGGGGGAAGGGTGGATTGGAGCCCCCTATCCAGGGCAGGGCTGGGATGATGCAACCCAGACCTACTTGTACACAGGGAAAAACAAAAATTAATGAAGGTGCTCCACTTTGGAGCACCTTCATCTGAATTAACCCTCGTTAGATGAGGGTTAATTATGTCACACAACCAGGCACTTTTCAAGTGCTCTTCAGCCATGAACTTCTGTCAGGGCATGGCTGTAAGGAGCTTTCAGGGGACTGACCATGCAACAAGTATCACTTTTATCAGCTCCCTAAAGGCCATTCCACTGAACAGACCCCTAAATCCACTTAGGCATCTATGAGTCATCCTATTTTACTGTTCTTGGATCCCTGAAAATCCATCAACTTGTCCTTTTTGTAATATGCAGACTTGTATGGTAACACTTTTTCAGGGACTTGAGCAAAGTGAAATTGAACTGCATTCAGGTACCTAATAGGTAAAATACTGTCTGACCGTAAGGGTGGTGTAACAGGGAACCCTAGCCCTGTTACCAGAAGGCAGATCAGTCCCTTTAAGAGCAGAATTTTCTGGGTACAGCCTGCTGGCAGGGTAGGGGTTAAAAGCTGAGCCTGGCCAACTAGTCAGGTGACCAGAAGGGGGCAAGCCAGAACTATAAAAACCCTCAGCTTGGCGGTAGTAGGCACAGCAGCCAAAGAGGAAGGCGGTTGGATGTGAGAGCTTCACAGAGAAGTTTGGCTCCTGGTCCAGCTGCTGTGAGAAGGGAATCCTCAGAGAAGCAGTGGAATTGCCACAGGGAGGAGCATCACAGACAGCAGGGAAGCAGAAGCACCAAGCCATGATGAAAATGTAAGCTGGCATGCTGCCTTCTTTAATTTCTGTTTTTTGTGGTTAGAACCCAACCTCATGAGGGGACTGCCGTGGCTCGACCACCTGGGCAACAGCGATCATCACTTGCTGGAATTCACCATCCAGCGCAAAGTGGCAAAGGCCTGCAGCAAGGCAGCAGCCCTGGACTTCAGGAGGGCAGACTTCAATGAGGTAAGGAGAATAGTCGGGGAGGCACTGAGGTCCTGGAGGGGAGGAGAGTCAGGTGTCCAAGAAGAGTGGTCGTTCCTTAAGGAGATGATCCTCCAAGCCCAAAGGGAGGTAATCCCAACACAGATCAAAGGGGGCAAGAGGGTGCAAAAGCCCCCATGGCTCACCAAAAGCATACGGGAATGTCTCCTAACTAAAAGGGAGGCGTACACCCAAGGGAAGGGAGGGACCATCACCAGGGAGGACTATACCTCGGTTGCTCGGGGCTGCAGAGGGGCTGTCAGGAAGGCCAAGGCGGAGATGGAACTGGGACTAGCTTCTTGGATCAAGGAAAACAAGAAGTCATTTTTTAAATACATAGGGGGCAAAAAGAAGGTACCAGGTAATGTGGGGCCTCTGCAAGACACGCTAGGAAATCTGGTCATCACACCAGATGACAAAGTTAACCTATTTAACAATGTCTTTATCTCCATTTTCCTGAGCAGGAACTGGATCAGCCCCCCGCCACTGTGCCCCCCTCAGGCCCCAAGGGAGGCACACCTAGGCCTAGGATCAGGGAGGATCTAGTCAGGGAACTGGAGGGACTGGATGTATTTAAATCAGCTGGTCCTGACAATCTCCACTCCAGAGTGCTGAGGGAATTATCTGAGGTCATT
>NW_017729027.1:8255534-8260308 GCF_001723915.1 Gavialis gangeticus
CATGATCAGGGGGCAGCAGGGCAGGCCTTATGAGGAGAGGCTAAGGGACCTGAACCTGTTCAGCCTCCACAAGAGAAGGCTGAGGGGGAAATATAGTGGCCTGTTACACACTAGTCACAGGGGAGTCCCTGTTCCTGCAAGCACTACCAGGAGTGACTAGAAATAACAGACACAAGCTGGCAGAGGGTAGATTCAGACTAGACATCAGGAGGCACTACTTCACTGTCAGGGTACCTAAGATCTGGAACCAACTTGCAAGCAAAGTGGTGCTGGCTCCTACCCTGGGGGTCTTTAAGAGGAAGCTAGATGTACACCTTGCTGGGGTCGTTTGACCCCAGTACTCTTTCCTGCCATGGCAGGGGGTCGGACTTGATGATCTACTTAAGTCCCTTCTGACCCTATCAACTACGAAACCCACTGATTGTAGGGGAGGAGGCAGCCTCATTAATGCCTTGGGTGCAGTCATGAAAGGCCAAGGGAGACTGGTGTACCAGTGCGTGCGGTTGCATGCTTTTGGGCTGGGCCAGTAGGGGGTTGAGGTTATTGTCTAGTTTTGAACTTGCAGCCCTCTGGGTACGGGCCTAGGGGACCGGCCTCTAGGCCAGAGAGCCTGGGATCTGTATTAGAGACAAAAGGGAGAGTCATTAGCCCCAAGATTAAGAAGCTAGAGCTTCAGAGTCAAACCCTATATGGTGGGTTTAGACTGGTAGGCCTAGCTAGAGAAAGACAGGGGGGCAAGGCCTGTGGTGGCTGAGAACCCCAACATAAAAATACAATAGGCAGTCTCCCGCTTGTAAGAATATCTGTATAATACTTCCATCAAGATGTGGCAGGTGAGTAAATGTGGGATATGAGAAGCATTAAGGGACTTCAAGGACACCCCTCGTAGGCTGCAGATAGCAAACAAAAAAAATGCTTCTGGGGAGGGCAACCTGTTACAGGTAGGTTTCTATTCTTTTCTTGATGCCCAGCTGACCAGATTTGGTTGTCTGCATTGTCTTCTCAATCCCAAAATGCCACTTATATACAGGTGGGCATTTTATTTTGCATATGTACCTGTCCATGTGTGTAGGGCTATATGCATAGGAACAGATATAAATCCGTGTGTCAATCTGTCCATTTAAGTGGCATTTTGGGGACTTAGATGACTAAATCTGGTCTGTGAGGTATCCAACTGAATGCCACCCTCACTGTCTTCAAGGGAGGTGCAGAAATTAGATGCTAATTCTAGAAATCTGTTTTACTGTGACTTGCCCATCACCACACAGTGAATCAGTGGCAATGTTCTGAAAACAGCCTCTCTTCTGAAGGGCTTACCTTTCAGGCCAAGGGTCATGTAATGGGGCCATTAAATTTTTCTCTAGCAGTCTGAGGCCTGTAAATGCTGTCAAAAGTAAGGTTGGAGAAGCTTGATAATAACAATAGAGCAGGTTGAATCATAGAGTCATAGAGAAGTAGGGCTGAAATGGACCCCCATAGGTCATCTAGCCTAACCCCTTGCCTGAGCCAGGTTCATCCATACCCAAACTATCCTATACAAATCCATCTCATAGCAAAGCTACACAGTCAGCTCTACTGAGAGATCTGTAGGAAGCACAGAGTTTACTGCTAGAAACTCTAAGTCACAAAACCCTTGGGAACATGTTCTTGTTATAAGCCAAATGGCATGGTCTTTTTGGAACTACTTTCCATAAAGGACAGAGACAGAAAACCCAGGAGAAAGAAACCCTAGAAAACTCCAGGCAACAGAACCTTAGTTTTGGAGAGTGGCTGTTAAGCCTAATACCACCATGAAAGAGGTCCTGAGTTGGGAAAAGATTGGTTTTAAGTTAACATAGAGCTTTGATATTTTAATAAATTAGGACTCATAAATGGCTCTTTTTGATGCATGGAAAGTCTATGCCAGTTGTTTTCAAACTTCTTGAAGTCATGGAACCATATCATATAACTTCTGCTGTAGAACCTTATGAGCGGGTGCACTCTTCCGCCCTACTGTTGTGTTGAAATTGCACTCACTCCTGCCTCTTTCTCCCACTTGCCCACCATGCCTTGATGGAAAAATGATGTTTGGGGGGATGGATGTTTCTTGGCTTATGAGTAGGTCTGACAGGGTCACTGGTCTTCTGCAGGGTTCCACCTGCCCTCCACCCTGCTCCTTTCCTTTCCAGCTGGTGGTAGCTACTCCCCGATGATAGCGCTTGGGGAATACACAGTGAAGTCACTTCTTGGGCTCTGTCAAGTTCTTTAACCTACTGCATTTAGACTTCTTCTGGAGCTGGTCTAATCTGTGGTTCTGATATTTAGGTTTACAATAGAGCAACTCATTTAACTCTTATGTCTTTTCCTGGACTTTCCCGAGTCCTCACTGACTTAATTTCTTTGAATATTCCCAGGTGCAGGGCATAGCATCTTGCTTAACTGTAAATCAAATCCTCAGGGAATTCTCCTTCCCTTGTAGCTTTCCCTTGTCCAGGGAAAATAAATCAAAAGGAGGGCCTTTTGTCCTTGGTCCTCAAATTCTTTCATTTCTTTCACCAAAACAATTAAAAGGAGCTCACTCTTGTTTCCTCACAATTCTCAAAGGCAAAGTATACTACAGCCCTCTAGTTTCTGCCCAGTTTTTCTCCTCCCCAGAGTGCCAGGTACAATCCCTTCTTTGTTCTGGCTGCCTCAGTTTCCCTCCAGGCCTCACTCCTCCCAATAGTCTTGTACTATTTTTCTTCTCAATTAGTTTCTGTCAACAGTTTCTACTGGTGTATTTCCTGATGGGTCCCTGCTCCAGGTTTCTGCTGGGACAACCCACACTGTCCTTCCACCTGCTTTTACTTATCTTTCAGTGAGTGTATGCGATCCTTGCTTGTGGCTCGTCGCAGTTCCAACAGCTCATGAGGGTCCAGCATGCAGGGGCTTCCTTTTCTGGGATCTTCTCTGCTTGCAGTCTCCTGTGATGGTTCCTGGTCTGGGGGATGCTTAACACTGAGCCTCTTTTTTCCTTTAAGCTTCCCAGTTCTCTTCTTGGGCCAGTTGGGGCTGGCTTCCTGGGGCATATGTTCTCATGCCCCCAGGGCCTGCCTGTTGTCTGGCTTTTTCCCAGACCTTCTTTCCCCATGTACCAAGGATGCACTGCTCACTTGGACCTGTCTTAGTAAGTTTCTCACCGATATGGCTGGTCCCATGGGAGCATAGCAGGGGCTTGAACACAGCCCCTGATACAAACCTGTACCCCTGGCTCTGTGGGCCATGTGAACTGAGAGAGCCAGGCAACCTGGCCTAGCCACGGTGGCACATTATCTCCTGGCCCATTCTCCTATTACACCCAGTCTCTTTGTGGAACCCCAGGGTTTCACAGAACACAGTTTGAAAATCACTGATCTATGCATTGGAGACCCCAGCCAAGGGAGACAGGCATTGCATGGGCTGGATGCTAAGTTTGCCCTGTTTCTGTTGTTGTCTAAGTTTAAGCTGTCATTCCTGCATTGGGTGACTAACTTCTTATAAATGTAGCCCAGGTGTACATGGGTTTGTACTTCCCTCTCCAATTGAGAGAATTATTGTCAGGGGAGTATGCTGTGGAGGAACACAACTATTGGGAGTATGCTGTGGAGGAACACAACCCAGTGGCTGCCTCCATCCCCTGTAGAGTGAGGTCCAGTAGTCAATCAATTACTTAACTGTGTACAGATTTATTATTACAACAAAACCATTAAAGGGTAAGGACATAGATTATATATATATGTACAGATTTACAAAATAATAAACCCACAAATAAACAATAAAGTGGGTGTGTATACACACACCCAGTTATCATTTAAAATACAGATGAACAATAGAACAAACCAGACCAAAGGATATTGATTGGGCAACCTTATAACTCTATTCATATACAAACTATTACTTCAAATTATTCACATAAACTGTAAGGCACAGTCCACAAATATAATCAGCAGTCCTTAGACTACCTGGGTGCCCTCCGGGGCAGGGGCCCCACTCCCAAGGTACCACTACAGGAAAGGAGATAAGGTGGGGGGGTAGAAGAAAAAGGAGAGGAAGACCCCAAAGACTCCTAAGCTCCCCCACTATCACCCAGGACCAGCTCCCATGGTGCCCCTCCGCAACCCTCGGGGGGTCCCTCCTCTGTGGGGACACTCTCTCCAGTGTAACTTACTACTCCACAGTCCTGGAGGGTTGCTTTTTGTTTTCCAGGTCAAGCTCTGTTCCCTGCCGGGTTTTCCTGCCACCTGACTCTGCTGCTGCCGTCCTGGCTTAGGGCCACGTGCACTGCTGTGTGTAGTGGGCGCTTTGCCTTGTGCTAGGGGTTGGAGTCCTGGACAGCCTTGTGCAGCACCAGGGCTCAGTCTGTTCCCAGACCCTCTGGCCAGCATCATCTGCACTGAGCTGCTGCCTCATGTTAGCACCTGTAGACCCGAGCCACCTCAAGTGGTTCCCAGGGTCTCTCACCCTCCATGCAGCTCCTCCTGTACTGAGCTCCCAGCCTTGTTCTGGGGGTTGAGGACCTGAGCTGCCCCAGGGGCTCCAAAGATCCTGTTCTGTGCACCGGCCTGTGCACTGTGTCTCTGGCTGCATGCTAGAGGTTGCAGACCCGAGCTGCCTCATGCAGCTCCCAGGGTCTGGATGTCGTGCACTGTGCTGCGCACCAAGGGCCTAAAAACTGGAGCTGTGCCATGCTCCCCACTGATAGAAGTCTTCAGGGGCTCTTCCTGGGCTACTGCTTCTCCCTTCTGAGCAGCTCTCTTCAGCTCTTTTAGGCCCCGCT
>NW_017729027.1:8265308-8265564 GCF_001723915.1 Gavialis gangeticus
TCCTGCATTGGGTGACTAACTTCTTATAAATGTAGCCCAGGTGTACATGGGTTTGTACTTCCCTCTCCAATTGAGAGAATTATTGTCAGGGGAGTATGCTGTGGAGGAACACAACTATTGGGAGTATGCTGTGGAGGAACACAACCCAGTGGCTGCCTCCATCCCCTGTAGAGTGAGGTCCAGTAGTCAATCAATTACTTAACTGTGTACAGATTTATTATTACAACAAAACCATTAAAGGGTAAGGACATAGATT
>NW_017729027.1:8266012-8296022 GCF_001723915.1 Gavialis gangeticus
AAAAAGGAGAGGAAGACCCCAAAGACTCCTAAGCTCCCCCACTATCACCCAGGACCAGCTCCCATGGTGCCCCTCCGCAACCCTCGGGGGGTCCCTCCTCTGTGGGGACACTCTCTCCAGTGTAACTTACTACTCCACAGTCCTGGAGGGTTGCTTTTTGTTTTCCAGGTCAAGCTCTGTTCCCTGCCGGGTTTTCCTGCCACCTGACTCTGCTGCTGCCGTCCTGGCTTAGGGCCACGTGCACTGCTGTGTGTAGTGGGCGCTTTGCCTTGTGCTAGGGGTTGGAGTCCTGGACAGCCTTGTGCAGCACCAGGGCTCAGTCTGTTCCCAGACCCTCTGGCCAGCATCATCTGCACTGAGCTGCTGCCTCATGTTAGCACCTGTAGACCCGAGCCACCTCAAGTGGTTCCCAGGGTCTCTCACCCTCCATGCAGCTCCTCCTGTACTGAGCTCCCAGCCTTGTTCTGGGGGTTGAGGACCTGAGCTGCCCCAGGGGCTCCAAAGATCCTGTTCTGTGCACCGGCCTGTGCACTGTGTCTCTGGCTGCATGCTAGAGGTTGCAGACCCGAGCTGCCTCATGCAGCTCCCAGGGTCTGGATGTCGTGCACTGTGCTGCGCACCAAGGGCCTAAAAACTGGAGCTGTGCCATGCTCCCCACTGATAGAAGTCTTCAGGGGCTCTTCCTGGGCTACTGCTTCTCCCTTCTGAGCAGCTCTCTTCAGCTCTTTTAGGCCCCGCTCTTCTCTCTTTTCTGTCCCTGATGCATCTGCCCCTCGAGCTGGGCACGCATCTCCTTTTATACACTCCAGGGCTCCTCCCCTGAAGTCTTCCAGACTTGAAAGTTTGCAGTCTTCAATCAGGTCTGGGGGAGCTCTTCTCCCCCTCCCCTCAGGAAAGGGGCATGATGGTATTTTTCTTGCTGCCTCCTGATTGGTGGATGGGCCCCACCAATCAAAACAGCAGGATCACAAGCCTGGGTCTCAACTCAAGCTCTAAAAGGTAAGCCTGCTACATAAACAAGGGAAGCCTGCTAAGTTATTTGGATATTTGTTTCAGTCAGGAAAACTGTGGGAGTATTTTAAGAAGAGTGAATGATAGGATCATAAATTGGTCAAAAGAATGTAAACGTAACTCTTCAAACATTTTTCTTTATTCTTAATCCAGGTTTATTAGGTGTACAGAAGAAGTTGTATTCTGTTGCACATTTAAGCCTGTTTTCATTTACATGCGTCTGTGGCCCTACAAGCAAAGGGTGTGGTCATTCTGTCTTATTTACATACTTTCCTTCATGTCAGATAGGCCCTTTGTCCAGGGACTATGGTAGGCTAATAAAGGTTTGAGTGCCCTGTTGATTCAAGGTTCCTATTAATTCAGTGTATTGATCAAATATAATGGGAGTGGTTGCTCCAGAGCAGATAGATGCTGTTGTACTATAAATGTTACATGTGCGAGGTCCTCAGTCCATGTGGCTGGGAGAGTGGGGAGCTGAACTGCCCCTGCTATGTGTGAAGCAGGGGTAGAGGAGGATGCTGGTCAGCCTGACTCCCCCCTCTTCCAGCTGTATGTGCTTTGTGTACAGCAGATCCCTTGCTTGGCTGGGAAGAGGAATCACTGGGCCTTTTTTATTTTTATAAACAGTTGCTTTCTCTCCTTACCTCTTCTCCATTTCTTTCACTTCCAAACCCACATGAAAGGAGTAATGATGTCTGAAGACACTCTGCTGCCCATCACTGACAAGCCACATACCCCTCTCACCCAACCCCGCTGGTGCCCATCACTCTGGACCCACTGACCCCAGCACTGATAGTGCCACTCACTCCCAAACAGCAGTACCCTTCCCCCCACCCTTTGATGGTTCCCCTTACTCCCAACCCACAGCCCCCTGGTGCTGCCAGTACCCTGTACACCCAACCCACAGTCACCTATCCCATTCCCCATGCCCCTCACTCCAGACCTGCAGCCCCCTGCCCTGCCTCCAGCCCTGCTTGTGCCCCTCACCCTTGACCTGCATCCCCCCAGCAGCTCAGGCAGTGCCTTTTGCCCCCAATCTGTGGCCCATGGCCCGTGCCCCCTCAAACTCTGTTGATGCCCCTCACCCCTGACCACAGCCTCCAGCCCCCAGCCCTGCCGGTGGCCCTGACTCCCGACCCTCAGCCCCCTACTCCCCAGCCCTGCTGCCCAAGTAGCTCCCACATTGCTCTCTTACTCTCCATCCCTCCCTCTGGTCGTTTTTTGCTACTCCTGTGCTGTACTGCAAGGTGATTGGCTATTGGGGTCATGTGATTTCCCAGCAGCCAATCACCTTGCCCGCTGCTCTCAGCTACAAACAGCTGGCCCAGGAGGGCAGAGGAACATCAAAAAACCTGGACATTTTGCTCTTATTTTAAACACCCACCCGGACTCAGCATAGGGGGCCAAAAAAGAGGACTTCTGGGAAAATCCAGACATATGGTAGCCCTACCCTGCATCCCCTCCCACCAGGAAGTGGCATGCTGTGGGGCTGCACTGGTTGCAGGGCAGAGACCCCCTGCTTCCCTTCCTCCTCTTCTGCCAGGCTGTAGCTCATAGCTGGCTGGAGGGAGGAGATGGGGCTGGGAGCAGAGGATGTCACTGGCTCAGGTCACTGAGAGCTGGGGGGACTGCGCAAGCCTGGCACTCAGGCAGAGTAAATGAGTTCTGCCCTAAGCTACAGCACAGCCCTGTAATGCAGATGGTGGCAATCGTGCTCTGTTAACCCTTGATGGGACCTGCCACAGAGGTTCAATAAAGCGCTCTAACAGAAAGCACTTTAGTTTAATACCTCATCCATTGAGGGTTAACTTAGAACATGATCTGCCATTTTTAAGGTGCTATAAAAGCCGTGAACATCTGTTCAGTTATGGCTTTAGAGTGCTTTCTGGGCAATTAATGTGTGATAGGTATAACATCTGTACCTAGCTCTTATAACCACTAGCAAACTGATCTCCAGGATGAGCAGCAGCAGACACACTTAAGTGACTTGAAGATGGGATAGTAGTTCTGATTTTGACTTTCCTTGCTTTGTATTCTGTTCATATGCTATACAACTTTGTTTTAAGGATGATTTTTCCCTTTGTCCTAATAAAAATGTAATCTTTATACATGTTCTAAAAGTAATTGCTTTATTGGAAAAAAATATCTTGCAGGTAGTAAACCAGACATGCTCAGTCAGGCGTGGGATCCAAGAAGTGACTGTACTGTAGTGAACTCTTTCTATCATTTGTCCAATGTTAACGAAAGGTTTTGTGACATCACTAAAATAATGAGTCATTTTAAACTTACCAAAGGTGTGTTCCTGTATCCTGGAGATCACTAAGATCCTCCGCAGAAGACTTGGCTTGCTTTTCCTATCCTGTTATGGAAACTATGTACATGCATTGTAATAGCATCAAACAGTAAATGAAGCCTTTCTCTGTCCTATCAAAAAATAAACTGCCTGTTTGAGAAAGGTGTTCCCTCACCTGGAGAAACCACTAAAGAGCCACATATCTCTGATTGCAGAAGTGTGAAGATAGGTTTTGGGTGGAGAGTGGCTGTAATATATCTTAAGTGAACACCTGTTTCCTACATGAGAGTACGATAGCTTTCAAACTGAAGCATTTGATGTTTGTGACAAGAACATGGTCAGTCATTTGATATGCAGTAAATATCACATCTGTTAAAGAGAGCTACAGCATGCTGGTGTAAAGCAACAATTGTATTGTGAAAAGAAGACTATCGATATAAGGAAGCGAAATTGTAGGCAGCTTCTAACCTCTGTGCCTGATTTAAATAAATACATAAATGAAACAGCAAGCACTTCTGCAGGAGTTCAACCTAGCATGGATTTCTCTTCATCCTCCTATTTATGTTAATAATTTCCTGTACAATCCCACCAGAACAAATATGTAGATTATACATTTCTACCGTATTGAGTTTGTTTATAGTTTTTCCCCATTATTCAATAATATAAGGTGATTTAGCTCAATTCCTAGCTATCGAATATATAGCAATGGTAAGAGACTTTAGAACATTTGTTAAAGCAGGTTGGAAGCGTTCCACCAAAACAATATTTCAATGAAAATAATGGGAAATAAATTCTGACCCAAGTAGTTATAGACAATTGGACAAACCTCAAAAGGCTTCTGATATAAAATAGTTGCTTATCTGAAAAACTGGGCATAGAATCTTATAAAAACAGGTGCTCTCATGAGACTTCTGAAACTTTCTACTTCATGTCAGCAAAGAAATACTGAAAAAACAACTTTTCATATGGTACTTTGGTATTTCTACTTTTAGTCCCAGCTGGAACCCAGAAGGACACTCATGCAAAAATGAAAAATAATGGGAAAATTGTAGCCAGACTGTTTTGCACCTCAAAGCATTTACTTGCACTTTAGGAAAATGGTTCAGGAAGGGAGTGGCAGTTGAGTTTTAGTTTTAGCTAAGCTCCTAGCTGCCTACTTGCATCTTTACTCTCTGATGTCTCAAAGGTTGTGAACCACTGGTATGCTGAACTTGTGAGAGCTGTAGGGGCACTGTCTATATCTGTACCTGTAGTACAGTATAGTAAAAGCATTTCAGGATATTTTAGTAGTAGATACTACACATATAATGTATGCGAATGTCTGAACTGGTCCACAAGTCCCTGGGATAAACTTCCTTATTATTGTGCTGTTTTGGAAATTAATAAGATGCTCCAGAAAAGAATATTTTCTATCATTAGTCTGATGACCTCAAGCATTTATTAGTGTCCACTAAGACTCAACTGCATTCTTGTGAGACTAGGTAAGTATTGTACTCACTTGACCAATGGGGAAATTGGAGCACCCGAGTGCTACAGCATGAATGTTTGAGAGTTCATGAAAACTTTGGGTCCCCAACTAGTGAGAGATATGATCCGATTTTCAGTAGTGTTTATTTGTTAGACATTGACTTGACCTGGAGTTTCAGAGTTTGATGGCTCTGAAAATTGGACTCTTCTTCCACCTCTTTAGGTGCATAAGTGGACCTAGTTGCTTAAGTGTCATTGTTTTCCACTCAGTTCTAATCCCCAGGAAAAAATGTTGAGATTTTTTTTTGTAACGTGCTATCATCTTACCTTGAAGACTACATCACAAAAAGCAGTAAGAAAGAGGAGGATGTATCCACCTTTTGTGTTAACTGTTTCTTCTGCCACTGGTAAATCGAGAATCTTATTTAGGAAAAAATAGATATTGTTCATCCTAAACAATAATATAGGAACACAGATTAACTGTGATTAAAGGCACATATAAATGCTAACTGTGTGTGTAAATTGCGCATAGTTAGCCCAGCCAGCAGGGGACCAGATTCCTGTCCGTGGCCTAGACACACAGTTCTGCAGTTTCAGCACCCTCATGCCCCAGCCAACTGCTCCACTGCCTGATGCCACCCCCCAGGGCTGGCCCTCAGTGCCTCCTGCCAAGCCGATCCTGCTCCCCCATGGCTCAGATTGCTGTTGTCCTGGGTACATGTATAGATGCTGTGCCTAGGAGTAGTTTACTCTGGCACAAACTGCTTCAGAGTTTATTGCTTTGAATTAATTGCACATGTAGATGTACACATTGAAAGCCAGCTAACTAGCACTGAATGGGCATGTCTACATGAAACATTTACTATGGAGTAGATTAGTTGGCTCCACAGTAAATGTTGTGCATCTATATATGTACTCCTATTAGGCTGCAGTAAACTAATTCACTCTGCAGCAGGATAGTACTTGTATTTAAAGTTTACAAGTACTATCCTGCCGCAGAGTTTTTTTACTTTGCAGCATTGCATGCAGAGACACTGCCCCAGTTGGCTGGGGCATGAGGGCACTTCAGTGCAGGAGATGCTTGCTGGCTAACCCTGCATTAAAGCACCCTCATGCCCTAGTTGTGCGAAACAGCACCATTTTGTTTTGACTTCCATTTCACCATTTTGAAGGGACAGTGTTTCATTTTGTTATTTCAGTTTGTTTTGAAGCACTGTTCCATTTTGTTTTGTCGAAACTATTTCACTGTTTCGACATGTTGCAACATTTCACCCATAGGCTATAATGGGGAAACACAAAAATGTCTATAACTTTGTTATTTATTGCCTTATTTGAATAAAAACAGCAAGTATGGTAGCCTCTGCTGAGGCCATAAAACCTGCTAACTTTGAAGGAGATAGGTGCAGGGGTTTCTTGGAAACTGCAAATCAAGGTGATGACAAGCAAAACTTGTAATGTGACTTTGTGTGTGTGTTAAGGTGCGCCCTCACTGACGCTGTGGCCTCTACACAACATGGTAGCATGCCCCAATGAGGTCTTCTCCTCCCCTACAGCCTCAGTCCAGTCTACCACTTCAAATAACAACAGGTAAGTAAGCAGCACAGCACAGCATCTCAGGCAGACAAACTGTCACAGAGACTTTCTTTCCTTCCCTTCAGGAGCTTCTTCTCCAGCTGCTGCCAGAGAACTCTCCCTGTCAGCCTCAGCCCTGGGGCTTAGATGTGCCGAGGGCACTGCATCCTTTTGGTCAGCTGACCAGGGACAGGTGTTAGGGGTGTAGGTTGTAGCTGTATTGGTCTAAGGATTTACAAACCACTTTTCACAAATGAGCCTATGAACTGCACTTCATCAACCTCCTAGGTACAGAAACTCATGGGCTCAATATAGACATTGGAATTCTGACACTACAACCTGATAGACATCTGACTCCCCAGGTACCTCTCCACTTTTACCTGCTACAGCTCCCCCACTTCCCCCCAGCCTGTCCCTCACCTCCTGATGCCTCCATTTCCATTTTCCATGACTCTGGCTTCTTTACCATTTCTTCCACCCAGGAAGAGAACACATACCACCTGCAGGTGCTTTCTCAGCATGACAAAGGGTTTTTCAGCCTGAAAGGTGACATCCCAGGCAGATAAGCTGAGCTCACCTGGAGCCTCACAACTCCACTGCAGCCAGCAAGCCTCAGGCCTGTCAAAGATGTGTTGGGTCTGGGCTTTCCCAAGCCAGGACTGTGTGTGCATGTGGTGGCTGGAAGTTATAAGGCACCTCCTACCCACCTTTCACCAGGGAGATCCTCGGTCCTGGCATTTCCTGGGTCTGCCATGCTGCCGGCAGTCCCACCAGGCCTCCCAACCCTGGCAGGGTGCAGTTTTAGTGGTCATGCCCAGGACCTGGGGCCTTCTCCTTCCCTACAGCCCCTGTATATACCTCCAAATTCATTCTGGCATGGGAGCTCAGCAGGAACGTGTTCTTCCCCTGCTAGCTGGTGATACAGTGACTGCCCCCTCCATCTCTGAGAGTGGGGCACTAAATGGTTGTGAAACCCAAGGGTAAAAAAGAAGGAAGTGCGGATGGAGTGAAAAGGGTGGCATTCACTCTATCTGCACCTGGAGCTTAGGGAACCCCAGGAGTGGGAGGTTCACCTTCAGGAACACCAGCTGCTCCTCCAGGACAGGTGTTCCCAGGAAACTGTGGCCAGATTCAGCCACATCTGGCTGTGGCTTGCCCAATAGGCCAAGGGGTTGCAAAGCAGTGGCTCCATGTCCTTGGCGAGATAGCGCTTAAGTCTTGGTGGTTGCATACCTGTCTGATGGTGGGGTCTGGTGCCTCTGGACCCCACCATGGAAGCCATGCTGTTGGCCCACATTGGCAGTGCCTGTGGTGGAGGACACTGGCTGGTGTGCTGGCCTGGGACAATGGGTCCCCCTCTTCCACGTTCCCCTGCCTCTCTGACTCTCTTCACCAGCACCACTGTCCACTGATCCAGGGTTTTGCTGCTGTATACACTGACACTCCCCTTCACTCTCAGGTCATACATGGCAGCCAGCACATGGACTGTATTGGACTACAAGGGATAAATCTATTTCCTGATGCCCTCCTTCAGCCACCTCACCAGTGCCTGCATTTCTGGTGACAGCATCTTGCTCCAACCAGGAATGTTGATCCCCTGGAATTTCTCCATTTGGTTCTGAAGTTCCATCACTACAGGGATCAGCTGGCTAAGGAGGGCATTGCAGGCTCTGAGTGTCTCAGTGGCTTTGAGGAAGGGCTTGAGGACCACCAGGATCTGTGAGATGGTATCCCACTTAGGTCTGTTAAGGGGGCCGCTGATCCCAATTTCCCCAAGCAAGGCCATCTTATGGATGGCCTTCTGTTGCTCCACCAGCCTCTTGAGCATCAGGTATGTGGAGTTCCACTGAGTCTCCACATCCTGCATGATTTTGTGATGCAGGATGTTCAGCTCTGCCCATATGTCCCACAGCATCTTGTCCCCCTTGATGCTCCAGTGGAAGTAGCCTGCCACCTTCCTGCATTTGGAAATGAACTTGCTGGTGGTGCTGGTGCTGTCACCTGCAGCCCTTTCCCCCTCCAAGGCATGCCTGACAATGAGGTGGAACTTGTGTGCCACACAGTGGATGCCAACAAAGTTGGCATCATGAACCGCCTTGACCATATTGGCCCTATTGTCAGTGACCATGAACCCATGGGTGAGCTCGCCCTGCCCAAAGACCCACTCCTGCACCAAGTGGTTCATGGCCCCCATGATCTCTGTTGCTGTGTGGGACTAACCTATCACCTTGGCTTGAAGGAGAACCCATCGATGGCCTGAGTGGTTGCACCAGTGCCTTGTGAGGGAAAGGTAGGCTTGATCTCCATCCTGGCTGCTCCCAATGTCTGAGGTGAAGTGTAAGGTCACCTGCAGACCTGCCTTGTGCAGCTCCTCCCTCAAGTAATCCCTGCATGCCTCATACAGGGAGGGTACCACTGTTCTGCTGAAGGTGGTGCATGCAGGCACTTGGTAAAATGGGGCCACAAGAGCCATGAGCCACCTGAACCCTGGCCACTCAACTAAAGCAAAGGACTGGCCATCCACAGCAAGCATCTCCCCAATGCTCTGGGTGAACTCACTTGCCTTTGCAATGTGCCCCCCTTTCTGTCTGCCTTTTCCCCACTGTTCCAGAGTGGCCTGCCTCTACCTTGGGAGAATAGGGACTTTGGAGTGAGAGAGGGATGGACTTGTTTTTGGGCATGCTCCCACTGTTGCCAGGCTGTGGAGGAACAAGGACAAGGTGGTGGTGCCTGCAGAGATGCATCAGGATCTCCGTGGTACTCATGTGTTTTGTTCCCTTGCCCTAGCTGGTTTTGGCTCGGCAGTATAGGCAGATAGCATAAGTGGGATCATCTGCCAGATCAAAATGATCCCAGACCACGCTATCTGCTCATTTCTGGGGATGTGGGTGCATGTGTGGATGCTGCCTTTTCCCACTCCTCAGCAGGCAGAGGCACAACTACAGGAGAAGTGGACTCAGCTGAGTCACTTGACTCCACAACCTCTACCACAATCTCCTCTGAAGTGCCTTCTTGGGAAGGAGACCTGGCTGTAGGGGAAACTTGAGTGGTGCGGACCACAAACTCAAATGATCAGATGATTCCCTCTCCTTCCCCAGAATTTCCCTTGCTATGGCACTCAGATCCACATCCAGCTCCAGCTCTTCCTCTGTCGGAAGGCTTAGGATTTGAATTGAAATGGGGGTGGAGGAGACTGTCATGCTGGTGCTACTTGTTGTCATGGTGGTGGTGGGGAAAGGGTTATGGCTGGTGCTCTTGGAAGGGATGCAGACTCAGGCAGTGGCACTGCTCCCCCCTCCCTGCTGCTAGTAGAACTAGAAGCCTCATGTCTACTACTTGTAGGATAGAGGCTGCATCTCAGTTGTGCGGGGGGGTGGGGGTGGAACTTACATCTCTCCTTCTACCCCCTCATCTGCCGCTCCCTGAGGGTTTGCCAGCTGCCTTTCCAGCACGCTTCATAGTGTGTTTGGTGTGCTGGAAAATCTGTGTTCTTCTGTAATGTAATCTGTATTTATTTAATATATATAGATAATTGTATGTATGTATTTATGTAATAAAATATATAAATTTATGTAATAAATAAAATATATAAATGTATGTAGTATGTGTTCCTGAATAAATTCTATATTATAATATGCAATGTATACTGTGTTTTCCTGCACAGTGAATGGAATGCACGCTGTGAGAAAAAGCACAGATTTCTTTTCTGGGGGAAAAGAATCAAAATAGACTAACAAAAACAAAAAGAGGATTTGGGGGGAGGGATAAATTGAAAGGAATGAATGACTATAATAATAAAAGGGTATAGAAAGCAAAAAGCATTGAATCCCACTTGCTAGTACCAGGCTAGCAAGTAGGAAGTGATACCCTTTCTCTGCTGCTACTGAGCTGTTGGAAGACACAGCTCAGTAACTGACCCCAAGGAATAGAGAAAGCTCAGGTCAAACAATGCTGGTTTTTATGCTGGTTTTCTGTCCCTCCCCCAGAGCACTGGGATTGGAAGGGACCTCAGGGAAGGATCACAGTCACTGGCCAGCTACACATGTCAATATCAGAGCTGTCCTTCCTTCCTCCTTCCCCTCCCTCTCCTTAGTATTCTGTTTCCCTGCAAGCAAGCCCAGCTTCGAAACTCAAAACATTTCTAAACTTTCTAAACGTTTTGACTGCCCTCATTTTGTTTTGAAGCTGTTTCAAAGCCTTTCATTTCATTTCATCTGGGGCTCCTCTGATATGGCTCAACATGCTGTAGTCCCAGATACATGTTCAAACAGCATGCCCAGGAACAATAAACTCCAGAGCAATAAATTCTGGAGTTTATTGCTTTGCATTTTTGCACATGTAGACATGCCCAGTGTGGGACAAGAGTATGAACACAGGCACTTACTCAGAAGAGCTAAAATCCTGTGAATTCACATCCTAGCTTGCTTTACAGTAACCAGCTTATGCACCCATACCTTTTCCTCTGATCTACACACTGCTGATAAAGTTTATTTCATTACAGAATTTGACTAAGACTGCACCTACTTACACCTGATCTCATTTTTGCCAAGTTTATAACTCAACCTGTTTGTTGGATCAGTGAATTTTGTGTTTTCACTTGTCCTTTCTTGGTTCAGAATTGATATTAATTGTGCTTAGCCTTTGGAAAAAATGATGAGAGAAACTGTTTCTACCAATGCAAATAAAAGAGCTAGAATAGAATAGGTAAAGGTGAAAGGACAAAAAAGTTCAGATAAAATTTAAGTGCAGTGTTATAACTGATCTCCTAGTGAGTATAAATTGTGTTCTGTAGCTGGCACACAGCACTTCCTAACATTTTTAAAAAATAAGATAAATTTGCAGTTTAGCTTTGCAGTAGTTATTGTGAAAGATCATTTTTCTTTAGAACAACAAGCAGTGGATTTACTAAGATCTTGCTATATTAAGCAGACAGTTTAGTATGTCTTGTTAGGATAAATTAAACATTTCTTCACCCTAGTGAAAATATTAAGAGACAGAATTTCCTAGATCTGTCTAGATCATGTGTTTTGTTTTGTAAGTTATTTTGTTTATAAGTAGTTTCTAGTAAACCTGATCCAAACTAGATCTACTTGTTCCAAGGAATAATGTTCTGGGCAACAAAATATTTTAAATCTGGAGATTTGGTCTTTTGATTTGTTTAGGGAATTTGATATATTTTTCCTGTTGATGTAATTTGGCATTTTACAATATTTTAAAGATACAATAAACTGTACTGTTGGAACCAAAGTAGAGAATAATAAAATAGCATGAGTGTTATTTAATTTGTTCACAAAGTTTATTAAAGTTTATGAATCAGAATGGGAAAATCCTATATTTTTATTTGGTCTTTGAACAGAGAACTCAACTTCTGAGGATCAGAAAATCACAAGGCAACATTTAAGAGACAAATGGCCTTTATTTGCTTACTTTAAAAATCTCATTTGGTTGACACACATGTGTAGAAGTCTATTTTTAACTATCTTTAAAAAAGCTAAGCATATACAGTGTATTGATATTCCACATTCCAGTGGCTGGCATATATATAATTACTGTGCTACAATATTCATATGGTTTCCAAATGCCTTAGTATTTAACTTGCATTCTCTTGGCTGAATTACATTGATTGACAAATGTAACAACTGTTTTTGTGGTAAAGACCCAGGCAGTATACTTACTACTTATTCATTATTGCAAATTAATCCCACCTATTTTTTCAGAAGAGCCTAATAAAGCATAACACCAATCAAGATGCAGAGAGAGAGAGAGAGAAAGACTGAGTGAGTGAGAAGAATTTACAAACTACCATATGTAATGCATTTCCACCCACACTTTTTTTAGTTCTGAGTTTGGTACTTGGTAAATCTATGTTTCTTTTCTCTTTCTTGTTATTTTTGGAAACAACTTTCAGGCTTGAAAAGTTTCCATGTACAGGAGACACATTTTGGTTTTTCTGCCAATTGCATTCAGTGGATGATGAGACTGCAATGTGTGGTTGCCAGATGACTAATCAACTTGTTACGAAATAACAGGTCTTGATGGAGAATAAACGGTGACTTTAGCCTCAACTCAATAAAGTGTCTGGAATTTTCTTAACTAATAGGACAGATCAGTTTAATGTTTTTCCAGCACTACTTCCATATGATCTAGCAGAGCATCTAATTACAAAACCCCACACAATTCCTATGTTTTTGTTTGAGATAGATTTAGGCTTAAAAGAAAGGTTTAAGATTACTTCCTACAATGTGTGTGCGCTGAAGGGAATGGGAGTACAGACATGCAGCTGTGAATGATGGAAGTTGGCAAGCTGACTCAGGACTTGTTTGGGTGCTTCCATAGAACATGTATTGCAACAGGAATGATTTTTGCTCTTTATTGAGGTGCAGCCTGTCCTTCCAACAAGCTCAGCTGTACTGTGCTCTAGGAAACCTAATACCAATGGCAGTATTAGTCATGCCTGGTCTCTTCTATATGGGCTCTAGCCATAAGGTTTAAAAAGCAGCAAAAACTCCTGCCCATTCTCACAAGGTTTTCAACACTAACTTGGGCCGTGGTACTTGTAACAGTATGTAGAAGTAGAATCTGTGCACTTGCAAAGGAGGGCTGCACTCAGGTGCAGGTGAATTGAGAATGTCCCAATAGCTGACAGTGCCATGGGGGATGTAATACAAATTTGGCCAGGAAAATACAGGCAACCCTCGCCATTCGTGGGGAATACCTTCTCGTATCCCCCATGAATGGCGAAATCCGCAAATAAAGCACTGCATTCATGAACACAGCCTGTGTTCATGAACAGTGCCCCCGGCAGCCGGGGGTGGGGGAGAGGGGCACAGCAATGGTGGGATCCTGGTGGCAGCAAGCACGGAGCTCCCGAGGAGCTCCTGTAAGTGTCTAAATTGTATTTAAAATGTGGGTTCGGCATTCGCAAATATTTGAAAAAGTGAATGCTGAACCCATGAATAGCGAAGGTTTCCTGTATACCCACATGTCTAAGTATACCTGGCAACTACTGCCTCCAAACTTCACACCTGAGCAGGCCTACTAATAAGCAATTTTCATACCATCTGTTAACTGAACATGCATCGAACCAGTACAGTAGCCCCACTCAAGTGGCCAGAATTTGTAGCTGCTTGGCACTGCAAAAGCAAAATGGTCTGACGGGACACTTGAAATATAGCCTAAACCCAGAGAGTACAGGCCACTGAAAAGCCAGCCCAAATGCCTCTGATTAGTCACCAGACAATGTATAAGTTCACATGCTAATAAGCTACACTATATATGTGGGAGGTGGCTGGCACCCCCATCTGTGGAACAGCAGCAGGGAAATGGATAAATGTCAGGCTACAAGCTAGGATTGTCACAAGGATCAGCCAGAAGTCATTCTGCTTTTGCCATCTGCACAGAGCAGTAGGGCAGGGGCAGGGCCAGGGCCACAAAAGGGTTATTCATTAAAATACTTTCCCACCAGGAAAGGGAAAAAACAGCAGCAAATTTTGAGGCAGTTAGATGACATCATACACAGTGCACAATCCGAATGTGTTATTGGTAGTTATAAAAAGAGGTAACCACAGAGACAGTGCTCATCCCTTGAACAGTGATCATGACTGTGAGCCCAAATCCCAAAACTCCCACATAGGATAGTCATACAGCTGCAAGCCAAGAGAGCCTGACATACATCTTCTCTTGTGGGGGGATGGAGGCAGGGGTGGGTGGGAAAGCCTCACTGCCAGTATAACCAGAAGTTTCCCTGCATCTTGCAACATCTTGGAAAAATGTTGACTGCAATGTCCATAAATGTACAGTTACTGAGGAGTGGTTCAAGTCTGTCAATGAAGAAACATCTTATGCCTCTGATTTTTAGCGATCTGAAAAATAATCCTGATTGGATCCAACACACTGGCCACATCTACACAAGATGTTTACTGTGCAGTAGCTCATTAATACTGTGCAGTATCTCATTACTACTGTGCAGTAGCATTGCGGGGCATTAATTGTGACACGATACTACTAAACAGTAGTAATGAGCTACTGCATAGTAGTAATGAGCTACTGCACAGTCAGCATTGCCATGAAGCTGTGTGGGTATGCTATTGCACAGTAATACCAATAATTGAGTATGCAAGTACTAAATGACTGCACAGTAACAACTGCTCAGTCAGCACGTCGTGTTAACATGGCCATTGAGAACTTCGCATTCTAGGTAAAACGGACATCTGGGTTTGTATTGTGGATGGCCTGTCTGGCTAAGCTCACTTGCACTGTAGCCATTCATTTTCTCTTCTGCACTCTTTACATGGACTGCTGGAGACAGATAATAAACATGGAAACAGAAAGACCTGCTCTGCTCCTACTACAGTTGATGGAAAGTAGGATCAAGCCCCAAAGGTCTTCTCTTAGACTTGAACACTTATGGACTGGAACAGTTGGGTATCATCATAATAAGCCTCAGCAATTCAGTGTAACCATTCAGCTATGCTGTTTGAGACTAAGGACCTTACTTATGGCAAGAACCTTTGGAAAGGTGAGATACCAAGAGCATCAACTCCAGTAATAGTAAAGAACATGCCGTGCTGGCATTTGCTGTAGACTATGGATGTTCTTTCCTGCGTACAGCTGTTACGTATCTGAACGAAAATCAATGACTTTTAGTATTGAATTGTCCTGGGTTTCAAAGAACAATTGGGAGTGGCAACAGAATTTCAGAAAAATCTTTTCTCATCCTTTAATTCTGCCTCTTTCACATCAGAATTGCAAGGTCAGATCACCAAGAAGTGAGTCCTGCTTTCCTGGGAAGAAAGACGGGTGGTCAATTTGAAATTGATGAGCCCTTTCTGAACAGAATTGAATTTGAAACTTTCAGGCATTTATTAATGCTCTTGATCATGTGCCAGAGATGGCTGAAGAATTTAATGAATTGAATTTCCCAAAACAGCATGCCAGAAACATTGATGGAATCCACCTGCCTATATTCTCCACCTTCTCTTTCTTACAGTTCCAGGAGTGCACCAACAAAGGGAGGAACTAGCCAGTGGTGACACAGATACTGGTGGGTAATCATAGAAAGTTCAAAAACTGGATTTTTTAAGAGCTGCAAAATGAAATGCTTATTTTCATCTAACAATGTTGACATTGGTGGTACCTACCTATATTAACCAATTCTTGTTCTTCTGAACCTGATCCTATGTGGGATCCACTTTTTGAGGTCTCATTCTCCCTCCCCCCCATTAAATTATTGAGCTTCCTGGAAAAAGGAGTCAGAACTGATTTCTGTCTAGCTATGTACATGAGAATAGGCTCCCTTATAATAGAGGCCTCTTCAGCCTTGCAATCAAAGAACATAAGAAGACTAGTGAATGGAAGCTGACATATTAAAACTAGCAGTAAGGTGTATGCTTTTAAGGGAGAGCAGTTAACTCTTGGAATAACCCATCAAAGAATAAAGTGTAATTGCCATCCTTTTGAAATATTAACATAACATGATTGGGATTGAGCCCAGAAATACTGGGTTGAACCCTGCCACATGTTACATGTCCACACAGATGCCAGACTTGATTATATCAGTGCATTTGGCTCTTAACATCCATGACAGAACTCAGGGAAATGCTGATTTACCTATGCACTGACCAGGTGCAGATTAGTGATGGTGACATTTCATATGCACATTTTTTCCTCTGGTTTCTCACAGAAGATTTTGTGTGGACTTCCAGAATTTCAGCTACCTTACTAAGAACTGCTATTATAGTTAGGGATTTCTGTAAAGTATGCCAGCCACGTCTGTGTCATCCGTCCTGCTGCAACCCCTGCAGGGGCTCCTTTAACGCTTTTAATTTCACTGCTTGCCTCCCTCCCCCTGATTGGTGGAGAGGTCCCACCAGCTGGACCATTTGCCAGAGAAGCAAAAACTGCAGTGTATTTGAAACTGATTTTTGCTTCCCTGGGAATTAGGAGCAAATGGCCCAGCCAGCAAGGCCTCTCTGCCAATCGGGTGGGAGGGACAAGCAGCAAAATAAAAAAACATTGAAGGAGTTGCTGTGGGGGGCACTTCTAATGTGATATACAGAGACCCCCTAATTATATTCTGTTAAATGTCATAGGATTAAAGGAAAGCAGGGGTGGAAGGGACCTCATGAGGTCATCTAGTCCAGTCTCCTACTTAAAGCAGGATCATCCCTGATGATAGTAGGGCTACAGGGAGAACTAGCGGTGGCAGAGGCTTTGGCATTGTGAAATCTGCCAGCTATCCTCTTGATTCTCCTACTAGCTCCATTTTTCTCTTCTGCTTCTACTTCCTGAAAAAATCCTTCTTCCTCTATCACGTAATTCCACTCTACAGACTTGTAGTAAAAGAAGGGTAAGAAAGAAAGTGAGTGGGGAAAACTCCCCAGAACACTGCCCTGTTTGTTGGTTGTGGTGCACTGGGTTCTGGCTAGCCTAACCTTCCTGCCCAGGCAAGCCTTACCTTCACTGCTTACACTGCTGTCAGCTGTTGGCCTCAGCACCTGAGAGCTCCTCCCTGTTCCCTCCTTAAAGCCACCGTGTAAAATGACTTCCATTAATGTTAGCTATTAATGATTCCCTTTGATCTTTTTATTATCAGGGTATGTACGTATTTAATACTAGTATTTATACAAGATTAGGCTAAGGGCAGTTTTGATTATTTATTGTCAATTAATATTAGTTGTTAATTTTGCTGTATGAAGAATTTAATTAAAATTAACAATCGTAATTAAAAGTAATGAAGAGAACTGTATACATAGCCTGTTCAGTGTCATATTGAAATGGAATATTGAGGTTATGTAGGTTTTGGTAGAGACCTGCATGAGAAACTCAGCCAGAGACTGGACTGAAATATGCAGATGGTGTAACATTTAAAATAATAATTAAAAAAGATCATATTACCTCATGAGAGTAAAGCTATTAATTTAGGTCTAATATTAAAAAAAAAATTAAGCATGCTCTGAAACAAGTAGAACCCCTCATTATGGACTGGAGTATATAACTGACCTGGATAGCCCTGCTTTGAGTTTAGAGTGCGTAATTCACATTGGAGTTCATTATCTGCTGCTACAACCCACAATGGCTGGAACTCTTGCTTAATTATATCCTGTTTTTCCCTTTTAGTCCCATTATTGTAATTTAGGTTGCTGCAGTTCTTTGTCACTTCTATCATTTAACCTATATTAGTGGAAGTGAAACTGAATCAGTGGTAAACTTCTTAAAATACAGTTAATCAGAATAATATGTCATCTTGCCATAAAAACGAATGCTAAATACCAATAAATTATGCCATGGTGCTAATTAGTCATCTAAAGAAAATCTGTAAAGCCAACGTTTTCTAGATTTTATCTAAATTATTGTAGTCCTGCTTACTGCACATTATCAACATTCTGTTTTCTTAAATATACCAGCTCTGGTTTCTCATTTACATTCAAATCTACTTCTTAAGTCCCACTCCCCACTTCCCTCTACCCAGCCTGAGCAAAATTAAAGAGGCAAAATTAAAGACAACAGGAGTGGCTAACCCACAGCATGCATGCCCCACGTGGCACAGGTAGCTGCTGTGTCAGGCACATGGCAGACTGGGGAGAGAGTGAGGCTAAGTACACACTTCAAAAAGCCCAAGGTGGATTTGCACTATTTTTCATGGTGTTTTCTAAGCACCCTAGATTAGTTCAGTAGTAAACATAACTCATGTTCACCCTTCAGGGGAGTGGGTGGGCAGAGAGGCGGCTTGCAGTGGCTGAGGACAGCAGGCTGCATGACTCTCAGACAGCATGACTGCCATGACTCTCAGACAACATGACAGCAGGCTGCCAGAAAATGCTGATCTCAGCTGAGCAGCTGCACACTCTGATTGCCTGTTGTAGCCTGAGCCTCAGCCTCCACCAGCTCCTGGCTGTCAGCAGGGGCTGTGGCAGGAGAGAAATGGAAATGGAGCTGCCTATTGTGGAAGCTCCTGCTGCTATGCTGGCTCGGGTCTGGGTGGGCTGGGGCTGTACTGCTGTCCACTGCACTGGGAAGTGGGGGTAGGGAGGAGGATGCAGAGTCCCCACCATGCAGCTTCTCCAGCTTGTTGGCATGGGTCTAGGGAGGGGCTGGCCTGGGTCCATGCAGTGGGGGGGTCCACTCCCCCACCTCCCTGCAGTGGCCAGGCAGGAGGGGTGGCTCCATCCCAGAGCCAGCACAGTGGGGCGGGGGTGTTGGGCAGCTCTATTCCACCTCTCTGCCACCTGCTTAACAGCTGCAGGCAGGAATCAGAGCTTGGACCCATGCAGCTGCCCACTACACCAGGAACCAAGGGGGGGAGGGGTTGAGTGGGTCCCTCTCCTGCAAAAACATGGCCCAACTCTCTCCCCTGCCAGCATAGCTGAGCGTGGTAGGGGAGGGCTGCACAGCAGGTAGTTCCTTTCCCACACCCTCAGTTCCCAGAGTGGCAGACAGCCATGAGGGTATGAACTGCAGCTCTTGCCTGCAGCTGTCAGGTGGAATCTGTTCAAAAACTTGTGGCATTTGGGGAGGTCCCCAAGGACTGGAAGAGGGCCAATGTTGTGCCCATCTTCAAGAAGGGGAGGAGAGAAGACCCAGGTAACTATAGGCCAATTAGCATAACTTCTATCCCAGGGAAAATCCTGGAAAAATTCATTAAGGAGCCTATGTGTGATAGGCCTGAAGAAGGTAAGTTTCTGAATGACAGCCAGCATGGCTTCGTTGTGGGCAGGTCTTGTCTTACCAACCTCATCACCTTTTACAATCAGGTGACTCGCCACCTGGATAAGAGAGAGGAGGTTGACATTATATACCTTGACTTCCAAAAAGCTTTCGATCAGGTATCCCATAATGTTCTTGTGAGAAAATTGGAAGACTGTGGGTTTAACTGTGAGACAGGTGTGTAGGAAGCTGGCTGTGAGGTAGGACCCAGAGAGTTCCAATGAATGGATCTGTATCATCTTGGTGGGAAGTGACCAGTGGTGTCCCACAGAGGTTGGTGCTTGGTCCAGTGGTATTCAACATTTTCATCAGTGATTTGGATGTGGTGGTAAAGAGCTCACTGGCCAAGTTCATGGATGACACCAAGTTATGGGGAAGCAAGGTCACAGTTGAAGATAGGCTGCAGATGCAGACAAACCTAGATAGGCTTGCAAGTTGGGCAGACTGGAACCAGATGAAGTTCAACATTGAAGAATGTAAAGTGCTCCACCTGGGGACAAACAATCCCCTGTACACATACAGGCTTGGCAATGCCAATCTGACCAGCACTATGAATAAAAGGGACCTGGGGGTAATAAAAGACCACAGTATGGACATGAGCCAGCAGTGCAATGCTGTAGCCAGCAAGGCTAACGATACCTTAGCCTGCATCAATTGACGCAAAACCAAAGAAGGGTCTCCCACTCTACTCGGCACTGGTGAGACCGCAGCTGGAGTACTGTATCCAGTTCTGGGCACCATACTTTAAAGAGGACATGGTAAAGCTTGAGAGAGTCCAGAGAAGCGCCACCCATATGATCAGAGACTTGTGTGGCAAGCCATATGAGGAAAGGCTGAGGGATCTGGGACTCTTCTGCCTGAAAAAGAGAAGGCTGAGAGGGGACTTGGGAGCAGCTTACTGCTACATCAGAGGTGTACGTCAAGGGCTTGGTGAACAACTATTCACCAGGGCACCCACCCTTGGGGAAATCTAGGAGTAATGGTCACAAACTCATGGAAGACCGTTTCAGGCTTAACCTCAGGAAAAACAACTTCACAATTAGGGTGTCCAGACTGTGGAATGAGCTACCTCCAGAGGTAGTGCAATCGCCTACCCTGGAAATCTTCAAGAGGAGACTGGATGGTCACCTTGCTGGGATCACTTGACCCCAGTTATCTTTCCTGCTTCGTGCAGGGGGCTGGACCCGATGATCTTCTGAGGTCCCTTCCAGCCTTACAATCGATGAATCTATGAAACTTTTGACACAGCTACCAGAAAGGCTGTCCTAGAATAAACGAGTCTCATGCCCAAAATAGCAAATATTTGCTCACCCATTGCCACTGCTCTTAACACAACCCTCCCTGCAAAAAAAAAACCCAAACAAAAATAACAAACCCCTCCCTACCCTTCTCCCCAGTAAACTAAGACAGCCTTCATTTGAATGTATTGTCACTATTGTAATGGTTAGGAATGCAGGTACTGAGTGTTGTAGCTCTTAGTTGATCTTATTCAATGTTGCATGTTGGCATTTTAGGTGATTAAATACCTACTGTGATTCCTGCTTTGTAAAAATCAAGGTGACTTCAGACATATTATTAATTTCACTAGGGACTCAGGTTGAAAAAATGTAATGTTCATGCTATGTCATGACTTTGATTTTTCATCTTGGAAACTCAGGGGCTGTCAGTAGCCACAGGGAAGGACTGGGAGGGATCACTATAAGAAATGCAGAAGCTATTGAATGTAATGCTGATATACACACTTTATTTTAATCTTCTGCTCAGTGCATCTACCTAACCTGTAAAAACAAAGGACAAGATTCTGCTTTCCTTATATGGGCAGAAATTCCACGGCTCTCCCTAGAGGTTCTACATATGCAGGAAAATTAGAATATGAGAACTGAGATTGATCATATAGGTTTTGCTCTAATTATGGGTGGGATTGTGGTAAACAGTGGAATGGAATTACGGAAAGAAGACTTAATGGATTGTAAAAATCCACCAATGCTCTTTTTTTGTTGCCTGGGCATAAAATTTTATGTTATAAACATCTGTACTTAATTTAGGATGAAAGCACTGTACTAAATCACTCAATGTTAACTCATGTCTTTGTGTTTCTAATGCTTCTATCTTCCTATACTCTTAATTTTTAACAGAAACAGTGCTTATGGATATTCTCCTTCACCATTACAACCTTAATTTGAATTTAACAGAGTTTTGAAAATATATTATCTTATGCATGTGAGTTGAGGTACTTACCTAGGGGCATGCATATTTATAGAAATGCAGGCTGCTTAAAGATAGAACTTGAAAATGGGCAACACATACTGTCATCTCTGAACGTATGATAGCAAGTGAAGATTAATTTATTCAGTTATAATCAGAGCAGTTACAGGAAGTAAATACAGTTAAAAAAAGTGTCACTAAATACTGGTCTGCTAATGTCCTATAGCAAAATATTCTCCTCCTATGATCCAAGTGGGACCAGGATCTTAGATTTTACTCTGGGTTTGGGGGGCATCTTGATCTAGTACAGAAGACGCTAGGTTAGTAGTGAGAAATTCTGGGTTCTTCTGCCTCGTCTACTCACCTTGCAATGCAATTTTAGGCAAATCACTCCTGTCTGGCTAAAATCTTTCCTTCATTAAAGTTCATATGAGTTTGGCAGTTGACTTCACTGAGGCCAGGATTTCACTCTGTGCATCTTTCCTTTCTTCCTTTGTCAGTCTTGTCTTTTTAGTTTTTATGCTCTTTGGCCCAGGGGTTGCATCTCATTGTCTTCACATACTGGCTAACAGTATAGAAATCTCACTGTTGCTCGACTAAGATCCCACAATATCAATCCTACATTTTTCTCTGAATTACATTAATGTAACTTAAATGAATAGGTACACTCAAAAAGATTTTTCCTTTGAGCTGTAAGGAGTCCAAAACAGGAAGAACAGACATTTTCTTTAAACGGGAACATCACATTTGAATATATTGCAATGTTTTTCTTCCATGAACAATAAATATTTGGTCAGAGGATTCATGAGGTTTCACAGCAAAATGAAGCTGAATGGAAACACGCACTGCTTGGCTACTTCAGTCCAGTATTTCTTTTTCACCCTCTCCATAAAAATAACTGAAAAAGTATCTGTTACAATGACCCAGGTTTTGCCATTCAAATCTCTCTAAATTACAGGCTTTTCCTCAGAGACCATTTACAGAGGGGTACATAATGCATGGCTGTGTTACACCCTACTACTCTTTGAATTCACTGTAACTTGTTATTACTACACTAAACTGTAGTGGTCTGTTCAAAGGCTTTTCTATAAATAAATATCTTCCTGGCTGGGCAGATGACAGTCCCTACCAACAGCTCCTGCATTATTGATTCTTTGGTTTTGTGCTCCTCCTCTGGGAAACGTTTTGAGCTGTTTTCAAAAGAGAAGCCTGTAAACACTTGATGGCTAGCTGCTGGACTCCTGAAAATCTGATTAGCTGGAAATCAATGATGTTATTATATTGCTGGTTTCCATCCTGCTCAGCATTTTGCTGTGAAAACAGTTCATTTACCTTGCATTCCATGCAGTTTTAGAAGAAAGGAAGGGATAGGAGAAGGGTAGTGTGGCTCTTCCCTTTGTGATGCAGCTATTATGGGTTGTGTTCATGTTGCCTTTGATTTAATAGTGCTGGTTTAGCTAAAGGTTGTGAGTGAAATTCTTGCCCCTTTTAAAACTCACGGACAAAACTTACACTGACTTCAGTGAGGTTCTATCATAGCAGATGGCTTGATGGATTATCCATGACAGTCTTTTTTGAGTAGTGGGTTATGCTGAATTTTTGCTTTGTTTTTTTGTTTCATTATTTTATTTTTTAATTTTTTTTAAATAAAAACTACAGCAGTTTTTGTTCCCTTGTAGGCATTCTGGCCAGAAAGAAACAGAGGTTTAACGTTTCTGTTCTATGGCCAGTAGTCAGTCAGTATACTTTCTCCCATGTTGACCATCTGTCTGTAACATTAATTGCATGTTTAGCCTTTGCTGGCAGTTCTGTATGTTAAAGGAGCTTTCTTGAGCTTAAACTTTGGCCTCTCCTCTCCCTGCTGAGCAACACAGGGCCCTATTTGTATTAGCTAATGGCCTAGTTAGCTTGTGAGATTTTAGGGTCAAGAACTCTCTCTTACGATGTGTAGTACCTAGTAAAATGGGCCTCTGATCTCAGCTGGTACCTCTAGGCAATACTGCAATACAATTAATAATAAAGGATATAAAAATGAGAAGAAAATTTGGCATGTTGGGCAAATAACAGTGCCTGTGCTCAAAACACTGAATAGACATTCATCCTTTGAACTGGTTTGTGTAATGCCTAACCCAAATATCCAAAACTCTAAATTCAGGGCTACTAAATCCACAAAGGGGTAACTTTCATGATTCTTTGGTTCTTTTCCTTTGTCTTCCAGTTTCTAGGCCCTTAGGATTTATGTTTTCAAGGTTGTCTCTGCAGCTGCAGGGGCTAGAAACTTAAGGACAGACTCAAAGTATTTTCTTAGGTACTTACAATGTTGGTGGGAGGTACCTAAACTCTGATTAAATCCCCAGAAAGATAGCAACAAATCCACAATAAATTCCAATCAACTGTGCTGAATTCATCTCAGAAGACAGAAGTCATGATAATAATGCCTAACTCTTGTCAAATAGTCTACTGGTTAGAGCAGTGGTACTCAACCTTTTTGCCTCATGGCCTGGACTGGCAGTGTGCAGTCTGTCTGTGGGCCAATTTCAGCTGGTGTTTCTGATCCAATGCCTGCATGGGCACAGTGGACACCATCTAGCTGCATGGAAGCAAGGTGGGGACCAGGGGCAGGCACAGGGGCCAGACCATCCCAAATACAGTCCCATCAGGGAAAGAAGCTTGACCTGGGCCCATAGAGAGGAAAGGGGGCATAGCTGGACCCTGTGGGGGAGACAGGGTGGTATGGCCAGGCTCCAAACAGGCTCCACAGGGGGAAGGTGACATGGCCCAGCCCCAGTGGGAGGGAAGGGAGGGTGGCATGGCCCTGCAGGAGAAGGGGAGCATAGCCAGGCTCCAGTCTAGCCTTTTGGGTGGGAAGGGAGGTGTGGTCCAGCCCCAAACTAGAAGCAGGGGGGCATGGCCCTGCTCTGTGGAGGAAGGGGAATAACTTGGCTCCAACCAGCCACCCAGGGAATGGGGTTTGGGAATTTGTCAGGGGGGCAAGTAGCTGTATTAATGGCCACTGCTCCCTTGCTGCCAACTTTCCAGACCCATGGGGAGCCCTGCGGGCCAGATGCAATAGCTCCATGGGCTGCATTTGTCCTGCAGACCAGAGGTTGAACATCCCTGAATTAAATCACTCCTATGAAATAATAAGGTGAAGTTGCATATTACTCTTGGACCATACTAAATCTGTGGAAGGTTAAGCAGAGTTAAAGTTAGAATATGCTGTGAGCATTTGCACATTAAGGTTAAGAGGGGAGGTTAAATCATGTTCAAAATGGCCACCCGATTTAAACTTAGCTTGTCCTGGTGCCAGCCTTATACTTATAGACCTGGTCTTAGTGACTGGCAATCATTCTAAACTGTTACTGTACAGAAGTCCCAGGCACAGGAACCAGTCTAAAAATTGCAGAACCTGATAAACCTGGACTTATTTGATTTAGGTCAAACCAGTGCATGGAACTTCTGTCCACTTTCCCTCTGCTGAGAAAACCCAGCCACTGGCCCCAGCTCCAGAGCAGCTCTTTTGCCTCCTCCTCCCCATACACTAGTCTATTTTTGCCCTCCAAGCCCCACCCCCATGACCAGCCCCCACCCCAAAGCCGCTCCAGGTAAGGCTGCTTTTTTAAACATTTGCCACTTGCAGAGCAAATTAAATAAGTCCTGATGTGGGGAGAGGTGTGAGGGATGGGGGTATAAGTTCATTGCAGGGACCCTACACCACCTAAGAGTCACGCCTGCCCCACCTATGCCACCCACAGATTACGCCTACCCCCTACCCCTTGCACATCATGCCTTCACCCCCATCCCACCCATGGGTCATGCCTGCCCATCCAACCCCACTCCTGGACTGTGCCTTCCCCCCATCTCCCTGGTAGACCCCTGACCTTCCCCAGCTTTCTGGCCCCCCTGCCCTCCACTACCCCCCTGTCCTGATTTAGTGCTATTGGGCAGCCATTTTTAATTGATTTAACCTTCCCCTAATGCCCCTGAATGTCTGTACTTATCCTAAGAGTTAATGCTTTCTTGCCTGTACAGTTCTCACTTTCCATTAGAAGGTTGGTGAGGAGGGGTATGGCTAGGACCCAGGACACTTTCACTGCTCTGGGAGAGGGGAGACTGGGAGTAGTGTATCCTGCGATGCTGGAGGACTGAATATTGCTCATTTTATTTCCATGGAGCAAACTGAAGTTACCTTAATGTGAGCTAGGTAGCATGGCCCAGATTTAACCCTCACATGAGGTGGTGTAACTTTGAGACACTCAGACAAAATGTAGCTCACATTAATGAGTTTTAAAGTATGGACACTCACATTTTAAGTGCTCTTAGTATGGTCTAAGCGTAAGGTATAATTTCATCCTAAAAGACTTAGGTTATAGACAATCCTTATCCTGAGGCAATTTGAACCAACAATTCCAATTTCCCAACAGTTTTCTAATCGCTAAGGTATAAATTAGGCTAGCTGAGTTAATGCTTTAGACCATCAGATAGCCAAGAGTAACCGAATCATGAAGTCAGGAGGAGAGCAAGGTAGAGGAAGTCTTCTTCCAGCTTGGTAGTGCTGGCAGCCCCTGGGGAGCATGGAGATGGATTTCAAGGTTCTGAAGGCTGGTTTATTTCTGTTTTTCAGCCAATAATTGTATAATGTAAAATGCAGAATTGGTGCAGGAAGTGCGTTGGGCTTAGGCATGGTGAATTGCAAATGAAGGAAGATGCTTAAAGGATAGTTTGATGCAGCTTAAGTTCCTGAGAGTGGGAGGAGCTTAGGCACACCTTATGCTTCAGGAATTTTTTGGTGTCTGTGGGCTTTCAGAATTGCCCTGTTGGAAGCATCTGCCATACTTTATCCTCTGGATAAAAATCCTAAGAGCCTATGCCAGCATCACTCTTGGCACTTTCAAAATCTCTAATGATTGTAAAAGCATCATAAATGCCTAACTAGACCACTTTGAATTGCTCTTCTCAAGCAACAGGCTCTGAAGTTAGATATAGCATAAGTTGTTTCTGACCTTACTGCTCAGTAGCAATGAGTTCATGCCCACCAATGCTATGGCTATGTAGTGTCTCATGTAGACATTGCCATTGAATCTCTTGAATCTTGGCTTACTGTTTTAGAGAATATTATCTGAGATATCACATAATCTCATGACAATACTTAATATAGAAAATGTCTCAATCAAAGCCTGTGTGTGGGAAACCACGATGATGATGTTTTTATCTCTGTATTATAGATGGAGAGAGAGACTGATAAGTTAGGTGACAACAACTTTCTGAAGAACACAGAGCTCTTCACAAGTCCAAAAAACCATGACTTTGTAACAACAAGCTATGAGGTTATTATAAAAATATGAGATTTAGAAAAAGCAAACCAATTCTGAGTTCTTTTTATTTGCCTCATGATTTCCAATCATTTCAAAACACTCACTTTATATTTTCAAGCTTGTCTCTGAAACTGAGGGATAGAAACTTAAAAAATAATCAAAGTCAATTCCAGCCTTTGGGTTTTTTAGAAATCATGAGAATTGCTAATTCTGAGATCACTGTAGCTTGCCAGCCTGAAAGACTTTCATCTAAACTGTGGCGTCTTTCAGTTAGTTATTGCCTCCTAGGAGGAATAAAGTCATGGAAATGAACACGGTCCCTGGAAGTTTTTAAAAATAAGCCTTTATTTTCAAAGAATGCCCCCCAAAAGCTCATGTATCATGACCATTTAGTGGTCTAAATGCTGAATTATGTTTGTCAAATTGACATTTCAGTTCAATGAGAGAAACACAAACACTGGGTTTTTTAATTGTCTATGAATGCAGTTCTGGATATTTAACCTTTTTAGTTTAATCGGCTACATGCTTTTTTATGCCATTGGAGTGATACTGCTTCAACTACCACAGGAAAGGCAGTTTCCAAGGAATTGGAGGTTATAGCTGCCCCTGAATTACTGGAAATGCTGTGCACATATGCTATATTAAACAGGTATGTATGCAATGGATGGTTCTGCAATTACAATCTGCTGCAATTATAGCAGATAGAACTACAGGAGGCAACCAGTTAAAATGCACAGAATTCAAAATACAGAGTTAGATTGTCTTTGGGGAATTTGAACTTGTTTTTTTCTGCCGTAAGAACTAGTTTTACCCGACACCCACAGCCACCTCCCTCTTCTTTTGACATTTCCTTTTTTTAAGCTGGTGAACCTGCCCCAACTTTTAGATGGCATTTAAAATGTAGGGCTTGACTGTTTGTGGTCACCGAAGTTCCCAAGGCTTTTGTGGGAAGAGTAGGTTCTTAATCTAGTGTTCTGGCCTAACTTCAGTTTGAACAACTGCGTTCAGGGTCCTATATTCCTTATCTTAGGGATATTACCTATTGCGTAGAGCTTATAGGAACAGAGCAGAGAAGCTGAGAACAATGCTTCTCAGCCATTTGGTATAGAACAGAATAGAGGGATGGTGAGAAGTACTTCTCATTCCATCTGATAACAGCTATGAAGGAAGTTGGGAGGGGGAGAACTGATTTAACTGCCTTCAAACCCCTGCTCATTTGACCGCAGAGAAACAGAGAATATGGAAAACAGCTGTGTCATCAGAAGAGAGAGTAGGAAGGGTGTTGGGACCCTTCTAGAGAATAACGCTGCAAATCAAGCAGGTGGAGGACTAGAATCATCTTTACTTCTAGGAACAGGTAAAGAGAGCAGAGAAGCAAAGGTATTTCCTTCCTTCCTTCCTCCCTCATTGGTAAAGGGTAGAGAGGACATGGGGAGTAGCAAAGAAAAGCCCTTCCATCTCTTGTGTGAAAGCTGATCTACAGAACCCCTTAAGTGAAATCTCCAGCTTTTCCAAGCTAATTCAAAAGGCTCAGAGTCCTTGTACATCTGTGGTAACACATCTCAGCAACCAACCTGTCTAGGGTTTGCTTATGTGTTTGTGTGAATTGCCGGCAATTACTCTAATTCCACTGCTGTGTTTTTTATATAATAATTCTTATACCAAATAAAAAATAATGCATCAGTTGGATTGATCACTATGGCAACAACATTGGAAGAATGTAATAATTCTGGCCAAATTTCTTCAGGTCTTTAAAAATAGTTAACGTTTGTGGACACCAGTTTAGATTTTTACTAACTTTCCTGCTTTACTAATCTGATTCTTGATTTCTGACCATCTCCTGGATATAAGGTATCTTGAAGATTGGATAATAATAACAACCCAGGTACTTTGTTCACAATGCTTATTGTCCACATTTAACAATAAAATGTTTGTTTATTTAAATATGTATTTGAAAGGAAAATGCATAAAAAAATCCAATGCAAACAGCATAGGTGAGGCATTTTCAATACCTGCATCATAAATGCTTAAGGGGCCTTAAACATACACATGAATAAGATTGCACACATGTGTTTCTCTCCTAGAAGAGTTTACAAGAAGAAAGTAATCTTTTGTGCTTATAAATTCCTCAGGGACACCCAGTTGAATAATCTGGGTCAAATTACTTATTTTTTTAGTAGGCTGATTTTTTCCACACAATTTTTGTACAGGGAGCTGGAGAAAATGTTTCAGCTTATTTAGGTGTTCCAATGCATTTTCTGACTTTTATTTTAAGAACAAAATATTTAACATGCCATTTTTATCATTTGGCCCATGATAGTGTAAAACAGGGACAAAAACATTTCAGTATGGCACCTCTTTCTCTGTGGATAGGTTTATGGAATAATAAAGTTTCCAACACACAAAAATGTTAACAATAGCTCCATGTTGTGATTGGTATTATCCATAGCTTTGAACATTAACAAGTGAATACTGTATTGGCATAACAAAAACAGTATTTTACATAATTTATCATTACATTTATGCCTATGAAACGGTCCTCAGAGGGAAATGGTTTGTTTTGAGATATGGATGAGCAAAAAAGAGACTTCAAACTTCCAATGGAGCAGCATACATTTTGTAACCCACTCAGAAATGGTCGAAGGAATCGTACTCAACTTCAGGTCTGCGGAGCTGGAAAAGGAGTTTGGCTGGGATTCCATCAGAGCAACTGCCTCCACCCGGGTGAGCTGGACCCTCCCCTATGTAAACTGCTGCTGCTTGAGGTGGCAGCTGAAGTCTGAAGTGCATTTAAGTTGTTTAATTTGGTCTGTGTTTAAATGTTGATAATTTATGTAACCTTTGGCTTATTTTATTTCCTTTTAATTATTTTGTTTACTCAAACTTCCAAAAAATCTCTGGATTATGAGAATTTCAGTCTCCCAGAGTGATTTTTTCTCCAGAAAGTTATGAAGCTGTGAAAAAGGGGATTATTATAACAGTTACCGAAGATGCAGGCAGAAATTACATTCGTCACGTGATCAGCCCCTTGAAAATGCTTGACAGCTATGCTCTAACAGAAGAGAACAGCTGCAGAGCACTCTAATTGTGTAACAAGTTAACCCTACTTATATAAGGGTTTAAATGAAGTCACTCCAAAGTGAAGTGCCTTTATTAACTTCTGTTTGCTCCAGTGACTGGGCTGCTGCAGCCTAGCCCCACCCCCAGTGCTGTCTCAGGATGGGAGGGGGAGAAGGTGGGGGTGAGGTCTGTTCTGGGGTCAACTGCACTGAAGGGGAGGGCAGGTGGATTGAAGACCCCCCAAGGGGGAGGTGTTAATCCACCTGCCCCCCGCCCCATACCAGTGCAGGTTGGGGAAACCCCAGAATGGACCTCCCTACCCTACCTTCTCCCCCTTCCATCTTGAGAAAGCACCAGAACTGTGTGTGTGTGGGGGGGGGGG
>NW_017729027.1:8296161-8297406 GCF_001723915.1 Gavialis gangeticus
GGGGGGGGGGGGGCAGAGCTAGCAGAAGAGACTATAGACTTGCTGGATCAGCTCCAAACTGGAGCTTGATCCCACCCTCCTGACCCCACAGCTAATGTCTATTGGGTTGAGAAGGTCAGTCTAACTCCTGGCACTTTCTATGAAGTGCCATGAGTTAGACCAGGGAGCTGCACTTCCGTTTGTGCCTTGATAATGAGAGGGTTAAAATACATTAGTTCATTAAGTAAAAATACTACACTATATTTTTTAATTCAATGGGTTCATGATAGCAGTTTTAGCTTTACATTTTTCTTCTTTCAAAAGACCATCCTTTGGAACTGAAGCATTGTTTTCTCAGTATCAGAATTATTGCCTCATTTGATGACATTAAGTTAAGGCATTTCTTGACTGTTTGAATTTCTCGGCAAGAAACTGCTATTACAATTTTTGGAAATGTTGCTGATGCCTTTGTTGTACTCTTCAAGAAATTATTCTTTCTGTTCTGTATCTTGCTGTTTGGTATATGCTACACATGTCTTTCAATACTATGTTAAACAATACTACTATTTCTGTATACCATATTTAGAATTACTGAGTATTTTTTAGCCGTATCACTTTCTACCAGTTCCATGTGACACTAATGATTAACTCTCACTTTCCTCACATGAATAGAAAAGGACTAAGTTGGGTTAGATCTATGATGGTTGAAACAAAGTACATTGCCAGAGAAAAATGCCAACATTTTGTTTTACTGGCTTATGAGATGGTATTTCTTCATGATGCAGTGCAGTGCTGTGCAGAGATTTCTGAACTATATCCTTCACAGGTAGCTCAGGCACTAACAACAACAATAGCACCCACCCTTTTCAGAGTTAGCTTGGGTATCTCTGCACAGTGATGCATGATGATGTGTGGATATACTTTTGCTCTATTGTCAGGCCCCTTTAAAAATTCCTCAATCTTACAAAATTACTTAACAAATACACAAGTGGTACAAAAATATGGAGAAAGTATTTGAATTATCAAGTATTTGGAAGGGAGATTAACACAAATTAAAAAAAAACAAATAAAAGGGACTAAGGTAGGCATTACCTATGTTTTAACTATCCAAGAGTTTTGGAGGCAACAGAGTCTAGAAAGTCTACCTGATAAATAACCATGAAATTAACAACCAATCAGTAGATGTAAAGCATTTTCAACTTCCTCTCAGCTTCACAGAGGATGGTTCTTAAACAAGACATGTTAATGTGCATTAGCCTATATAAT
>NW_017729027.1:8302406-8308163 GCF_001723915.1 Gavialis gangeticus
GATGTAAAGCATTTTCAACTTCCTCTCAGCTTCACAGAGGATGGTTCTTAAACAAGACATGTTAATGTGCATTAGCCTATATAATGCACATTACAGCCATGCATCTGCATGTGCATGCCTTTAATGCACATTAACTGAGGATAAACATGCCTAAATTTGATACTTGCAAGTGCAGGTATCAAATTTAGGTGCAATTAATTAATGTCAGTGATCAGAGTTTTCCCTGGCCAGGGATTAGAGTTTTCCAGATGGATGCCAGGTCTGGCAGCTGGATCTGGCTTTAACATGGCTGCCAAGTGCTGGCAACCATGTGGCCAGAGCTCCCCCGTCATCATGGCCACAGGGGCACATGGCAGGGATGCAGGGACATGGGGCTAACTTCAGTCCCAAGTGCCTGCATGTGTAGATACCTGCCAAAAATTGTTTCATGCGCATTAAATTTAGTTGCGCTTAAATGCATGTGTAGATGCTCACCAAGTATGTTTATTAGTCAAATACCTCAGCACTGCACATCTGAAAGAAGCAAGGTTGCACCAGAAATGGATTGGTACTTTGAAGCTAGGCCAAATGTCAGTAATGTTTTTGCAGGGGAAGGGGGCTGCTTCAACAGAGCATAGCTCTGAGTGCAGGCTGTTCCAGCCCAGGCCACACTGTCACTACCTTATTCAGAGCTAGAGACAGAACCCAAACCAGAGCTGGAGCCACAGTCATCACTCTTCCTGCCACTCCCCTGCAGTGATGTCCTTTCTCTTTGCTGGCCAACTGTAACAGCCATATGGGCTGTAGGTTGCCAATCCCAGATCTAAGTAGTTCTCATCAATTTTTATAATGGAAGAGGGTTACAGAGCTATTGTATTCTTATGCACTCTGTGAGTAACCCCTAGAGGAAAGCAAACCAGCAGACTAATGCTAGGCAAGGGTTAAAGTGTTATTGGAGCTCTGATGGTCATGGAAATGTATGAGAGGCAAGGGTTTTTTTGTGGTTTTCTACTGAACCAGCTGTATAGCTGGAAGAAATGGTGGACAGAATTTGAGAAAGCCTGTCTTGTGCCCAAAAGCTTGTCCAACATCTCCCCAAGATATACAGTTGGTCCTTTGGGATTTTTGTAAAACCCCAATGCAAGTGTATACTTGACTCAACTGAAAGTGGGAAAATGGTTGGATGCATTATTTATTTTATAAAAAATGCCCTAGGAAGGCTGTAATATGGACAAGTGTGGTAGTCCACTGGGCTTGTCAAAAATGTTCTCTCAAAAATAATTTAATAATGGAAAAACAAAGTTTTGCAAATATTTTGGTGCAAGATACCCTTTTCCACAGAAAGTAGTGGAGTACTTCATTGATAAAAATGAATGGAGAATTTATTAAAAACTCAAAGGCAAAATACCTTTATACAAAATAATACCAAGGTGCCTCAGGGGATTTGTAATTCAGGTGCCTTCTCATTTCATTCTCCTCTGTGGATTGAGTTCTCTTGCTGGACTATGTCTCCCAGAGTGCACTATGGTTAGGTTTTCGTATAACATAAAAAACTCTTCTCATCATAGAGGGAAAATGTGATGCCTCAGGCAATCATCAACTCTGATGAGTTGGGTCTATGGCAATATATTTTAGTTTTTCATTTTGAAAAGTCAGACTTTTTTGTTGGGGTAACCCTGATTTCCCTAGTAATTGTCATTTTAGACCCTCAGCATCAAAAGATATCTCACAAAAATAATCCCAGATGCAAATGGCATGGACAAATCTAGTGCAATATTACAAGGAGAGACCTTCTGTGACACTAGATATGAACGTTGACACCAAGTTTAATTGAAAATCTCTTTTTAAAAAATTCATGTTGCATATCTAGAATCTGATTATTCTTTCCTATGTAGCACCATAGGTGGAGTTATCATTACAAGGAAAGGCATTTAGAGAAAAGTAGCTATGAAAATTTGGAGACTGAAGGCAGTGTCTTTGTGAGAGTACATAAAAAGAAGAAGGCAAATATATTTGAAGGCTATGGGTGTCAAAATCAGAATTACATATGATGTGGATGGGTATAGTTATAAAAGAGGGTGAAAACATGGTTCAGTTTGGCTGAAAAAGTTTTTGATATTTGTTGAGATTTGTAAGGCTGTGAAATGGTTTTCTGGTGGAAGTGGTAAAAACTTTTCTCTTAAGTTGGATCAAATAGTTCTGTGCAAAGTACTTGAGAGTACACTGAGGCGAACAATTCTGTACTGGAAGGATGGAGAGGATGACCTAATAGACACACCTCTTGTACTTTTTTCTGCATTATGGATGAAAAAAAAATTTAAAAAATAAAATGGCTTCTTGAACTTCCTGGCCCCTACTATGAAACTATAATTTATGTATAACTAAAAATGATGATAACATCATAGTTTCCCTAGAAGACATATGGAAACTGTTCTAACTCCATCTGACAAACAAATGGCCATATATTGTATGTATCACCATATCTTTCCAGTGTTAGAGCCAAGGAAAGTATGCTGAGAAGGGGATGTTAGATTTCAGGAATCCTTGAATTAGACCTCAACATGCTGTTTTTCCTTTAGGGCTTGTATGTACAGGAATACTCAGGAAAGCTAATCCAAATTAAGTAATGTTGTGATTAAAGTTGATTAAGATGTGTTAAGACACTGTTGAAATTCTTACTAAAAAAAGGGGGCTTTACATTTTGATTTAGTTTAATTCACTTCAGAAGTGAAATAGAACAAATACCTGTCACTTTAATTTTGAAGAAGGCTGTTTGATGAATTTTAATCCAGTTTAATTGTTTTGAGTATCCAAGTGGGGACTGTCCCTTAAAGTGCATACATCCTTTTCTTGGACCGTGCTACTGCTGACAAGATGAAGTAGGATTGCTCCTTGTCAAACTCACAAAGGCTGCTAAATGCAATTTATATAGAGTTTCAAATCAAAATCCAGAAGCCAAATTCTGGTATGCTATGTGTCTAAAATGCCCACATTCCTAGTCAGAGTTGCAACTCATAACCCCGTTTTGTCCCGAGGAGCAGAATATAGCCCTTTTGTTTTAAGATTTATATGGTATTTTATGATGATACAGAATATTGGCTATGGTAATTTCTGCTGGTGTTGCTGTTTAAGGTCAGCAAAAAATGTGAAATGTGTCTCAGCAGGTACTTGACAGCAACAATTCACATAACTATTTTAATTTAAATAAACATTGTCTTAACATTGTAGGAACTATAGTAAATAGTCTCAAATCCAAGAAGCCATCTAGATGTTGCAAGTATCACATTGCTTTTTGAAATAGATTGATGTACTATATTATTTCATTGGTCACAGTCCAAGTTTAGAGGGGAAACTGATGTAAGAGGTGTTTTACATACACGTTTCAGGCTTTTTTAAAACTATGCTTACAAAGGTTTCCATTTGTCTTGCAAATGATTATGTACCTTTATGCAATGAAAGCTAATCTGATTTGGTAGAAACAAAGTGTGGAAACCAAATGGCTTTTAAAAATAATTCAGAGGTCAAGAAACCTCCCTGAACTTGCTCCAAGTCATTATATATCATGGCAATCACTCGCTGTCAAGGATGATTGTCTTCCATATTTGCCTTATCTGTGGGTCTGAAATGGCTGTTGAGGCTGATCTGGGATCAACCGACTCTACTGCAACTTGGACATTTGTTTCTGTGTGGGGTGGGTGGCTCTGGATTCAGTCTGCAACTGCTGTTTCTGCTGTTTCCATTTTTCTGTTTCTTGTCATCATAAGGTTTGAAAGTACTGAGATCCTTGCAGCAAACTCTTCCTCCATTTGGGACAGTCCTGGGTGATAGTTTCCCATGAGTTGATGTCAATGTTATTGTTTTTGAGTTGGCCTTGAGGACGTCCTTGAAGCACTTTCTCCACCCTCCTCTTGAGCGTATGCCTTGACTGAGCTGGGAAAAATAAAACTTGCTTAGTGAATCTGGAGTCAGACATTCAGATGACATGGCTGGCCCAGCAAATTCAGGGCTAGATTAACCCTTTAGTGGGGTGTAGGCAAACAAACTCATGGGCTCTGGGCTGGCTGAGACCCTCTTCCCACCCCGGCGCTGCCGACAGTGGGGAGCAGGACTTGGAGCTGCTGCTAGGAAGCAACTGCCATGGGGAAGAGGCTGGCAGAGGGAAAGGAAAGGGAGGTGGACAGGACCGCTTGCCCCACCACTGAGGAGGGAAGAACCAGGCGCCCCCACATCTCAGGGCCCTAGGCATATGCCTAATTTGCCTATGTGTTAATCTGGCCCTAAATGAAGTTGATGCTGGATGATCATCTCCTTAATGCTCATGATGTTTGCTTGTGAGAGGATGCTAATGTTGGTGGATCTGTCTTCCCACTTGATTTGAAGGATCTTCCACAGGCAGTGTTGACAGTATTTCTCCAATGACTTGAAGTGTCTCCTGTACTTTGACCATGTCTCAGCTTCATACAGGAAGGGGGGACCACAACTGCTTGATAAACCATAAGCTTGGTTTTGGATCTGATATCATGATCTTTGAGCACCCATTTCCTCTAGTGTCCAAAGGCTGCACTTGCACTTTTTAGGCAATATTGGATTTCTTCATCAATGCCAGCCTTCTGCGTGAGATGGCTTCCAAGGTATGGGAAATACTCAGCATTCTCCAGAGTCTCAGCATACATCTGAATTATCAGAGATGGGGACTGCTCTTTAAAAGCTTGCTGATGTAGGACCTTAGTCTTCTGAATATTAAGTACGGGTCCCATTTTCTTGTATGCCCCAGTAAAGATGTTGACAGTTGCCTGAAGGTCTGCTTCTGAGTCAGCACATACTACAGCATCATCAGCATACTGCAAATCGATGATTGAGGTTGAAGTGGTCTTGGTTTTGGCTCTGAATCAGCTGAGATTACACAATTTACCATCCATTCAATAGTTTAGCTCCATTCTGACTGTAATGTTGTTGGTGATCAGAGGTAACATTTCAGTAAGGAATATCGAGACAAGTGTTGGAGCAATGAGGCAGCCTTATTTAACTCCCATCTTAACCTAAAAGGGATCTGTCATAGATCTGTTATTGAGAACCACTGCTTGAATACCATCACAAAGCCAGCAAAGAATGGTGATAAATTTCAGTGGACATCCATACTTCAGAAGGATCCTCCACAGTGCTTCTTGGTTGACAGTCAAAGACTTCTGTGAGGTCAAAGAAGACCATGTAGAGAGGTCATGTTGTTCCTGACATTTTCCTGTAGCTGCTGAGCAGTGAAGATCATGTCAGTTTTGCCTCTTGATGCCCTAAACCTGTACTGAGATTCCAGGTAGAGCTCTTCAGCAAGTAGAGGGAGATGGTTCAGGAGGGTTCTCACAATGATCTTTCCTGTGGTGGATAGCAAGATAATCCCTCTGTAATTTCCACAGTCAGACCTGTCTCTTCTTGAAGACTGTCATGATCAAGGTGTCCCTAAAGTCATCTGGAATTTCCTCATAGATTCATAGATGTAGGGTCAGAAGGGACCTAAGTAGATCATCAAGTATGACCCCCTGCCCTGGTCAGGAGAGAATACTGGGCTCATATGACCCCAGCTAGGTAACTGTCAAGCCTCCTCTTAAAGACCACCAAGGTAGGAGCCAGCACCACTTCCCTTGGAAGTTGGTTCGAGATCCTCGTCGCCCTGACTGTGAAATAATGTCTTCTAATGTCCAGCCTGAACCTACTGTCAATCAACTTATGGTTGTCATTCCTTGTTACTCTGGTAGGTACTCGGGTGAACAGGGTCTCTCCCAT
>NW_017729027.1:8313609-8313834 GCF_001723915.1 Gavialis gangeticus
CAGTCAAAGACTTCTGTGAGGTCAAAGAAGACCATGTAGAGAGGTCATGTTGTTCCTGACATTTTCCTGTAGCTGCTGAGCAGTGAAGATCATGTCAGTTTTGCCTCTTGATGCCCTAAACCTGTACTGAGATTCCAGGTAGAGCTCTTCAGCAAGTAGAGGGAGATGGTTCAGGAGGGTTCTCACAATGATCTTTCCTGTGGTGGATAGCAAGATAATCCCTCT
>NW_017729027.1:8314671-8315593 GCF_001723915.1 Gavialis gangeticus
TTACTGACCATGTCCTCACATTGGCAGCCCATGTTCATTTTGAAATCGATAATGACTCCAAGATCTCTTTCTGCCACTGTGCTTTTGAGAAGGGAGTTCCCCAGCCTATAGGTATGCTGCTGGTTCTTACTGCCCAAGTGCAGCACCCTGCGCTTGTCAGTATTGAATCCCATCCTATTCTCATTCGCCCACCCCTGTAACCTGTCCAGGTCCAGCTATATCTTGTCCCTCCCTTCTAGCGTGCCTACCTCTCCCCAAATCTTGGTGTCGTCAGTGAATTTTAACAGGGTGCTTTTCACCCCCTCGTCCAAGTTGCTAATAAAGAGATTGAACAGTGCGGGCCCTAGGACCAAGCCCTGGGGGACCTCACTGCCCACATCCCTCCAGGTCAAATATGACCCTTCCACCACCACTCTCTAAGTGCAGACCCTCAGCCAATTTGTGACTCATCTGACTGTGTAGGCATCAATGCCATAGTCTCCTAGCTTTTTAATGAGAATGGGGTGGAAGACAATGTCAAAGGCCTTCCTAAAGTCCAGAAAGACTACATCCACCGTGACACCTGCATCCAATGATTTTGTGACCTGATTGTAGAAGGCAATCAGGTTGGTTTGACAGGACCTGCCCCTAATGAACCCATGCTGGTTGTCCCTGAGCATTGCTCCCCCTGCTGGTCCTGCCCAGATGTACTCCTGGATAGCCTTTTCAAAGAGCTTTCCCAGGATCGAAGTAACACTAATGGGCCTATAGTTGCCTGGGTCCTCCCTCTTCCCTTTTTTGAAAATGGGGACCACACTGGCCTTCTTCCAGTCATCTGGCTCCTGGCCCAAGCACCATGAGTGCTTGTAAAGCTGTGTCAGGGGCCCCTTGATAACCCCTGCTAATTCCCTCAGAACCCTGGGGTGGAGAGCATCTGGACCTG
>NW_017729027.1:8325725-8328430 GCF_001723915.1 Gavialis gangeticus
TTCGTCCTGAATCTCAGTTGGGGAGTCCTGGTCCCTGCACAAAAAAATGGAGCCAAAGAAATTATTTAAAAGGTCTGTCTTTTCCTCTGGTGCAACCACCAGGTTGCCTAGTGTATCCTACAGGGGCCCCACACTACCCGGAGCTTTCTTCATACTCCCTATGTATTTAAAAAAGGATTTTTTGTTATCTTTGATGCTAGCCCTAGTTCCGTATCTGCCTTAGCTTTCCTAATAGCCCCCCTACAAACCCGAGTGATGGAGGTATACTGCTCTTTGGTGATAGCCCCTCTTTTCTACTGGGTATATGCCTCTTTTTTGGTTTTCAGGCATTCCTGGATGCCTTCGGTGGTCTTTTCTTCCAGGTTGGCTGATCTCATATGGCATGCTTTAAACTAGCTTCACCAGGGGATGGGGCCACAGGAGGACATGAGGACACCTCCCAACCAAGACAGGTGATGAGCACAAGGAGTACCCAGGTAAGTGATGGGGGTCTGGATAGTCCTAAGAATCAGGGGGTGGTGCATACACCAATAAAAGGCCTTAAATGCCTCTACATTAATGCTCAAAGCATGGGAAATAAGCAGGAGGAACTTGCCCTCCTGATAGCTAGTACAAACCTAGACATAGTAGGGCTCACAGAAACCTGGTGGGATTCATTCCATGACTGGGTGGTAAACATTAGGGGCTATAGACTATACAGCTGGCATAGAACAGGAGGGAAAGGCGGGGGTGTGGTGCTGTACATCAAAGAGCAATATGCATCCTCAGCTAACAGGATGGGGTCAGAGGAGGGGCAGGCTGAAGTACTCTAGGTCAGAATACAGGGGGGTCATGGGGAAAGGGACTTAATGGTGGGGGTCTATTACAGACCACCCAACCAAGGGGAAGAGCTGGACCATGAATTCTCAGGCCAGCTTGTGGAGGCACTTAAGGCAAGGGATGTAGTCATCATGGGTAATCTAAATTACCCGGATATCTGCTGGGAGGAGCAGTCAGCCAGGTTGGACTGCTCATGAAAGTTCCTTGCTGAGATACAGGACCTCCACTTAACCAGGAGGTGCACAGTCCCACCACGGGGAATGCCCTCCTGGATCTGGTCCTGGCCACAGGCTATGACCTGGTGAGGGGACTCCAGGTTCTTGACCACCTGGGTGACAGTGATCATCGCCTACTGGAATTCACCATCCAGCTCAGGGTGTCAAGGATCTGCAGCAAGGCGGTAGCCCTTGACTTCGAGAGAGCCAATTTCAACAAGTTGAGGAGTTTGGTAGGAGAGGTACTGGGGTCCTGGAGGGTAGGGGAACTGGGTGTCTAAGATGAGTGGTCATACCACAAGGAGACGATCCTCCAAGCCCAAGGGGTGACAGTCCCAATGAGAATCAAAGGGAGAAAGAGTGCTCAAAAGCCCCCCTGGCTCACCAAAGGCATTCCAGATCCTTAAGATGAGAGTATGGACCTGTGATGTGAGTTCCTCTTCCCCCTTCTTGAAGATTTTGATGGGGATTCCATCAGCTCCAGATGCCTTATTGTTCTTTATCTGTTTTGTGGCTTTCCTCACTCACCTCATCAAAGGTTGCAGGGATTCTGAGATCATCTCTGATTGCCCGTCATGAGATGGAGTTGAGAGGACTCTCATGAACAACAGAGTCTTGATTGAGAAGGTCTTCAAAATGCTCCTTCCAGCAGACATTGATGTCTCCCCCTTCCTTAATCAAGCCTCCTCTATCCTTAGGTCTCAAGGGATTTGGTCCCTGAGTGCTGAGACCATAGATGGCTTTGGTGGCTGTAAAAAAAACATGCATATCGTGAATGTCAGTAAGATGTTGGATCTCCTCTGCCTTGTCTTTGCATCATTTGTTCTTCATATTGGGGATCCTCCTTTGATCCTCTGTATTGGCTTGTTGGTGATTCAGTTTCTTTTGCTTGGAATTGATGCCAGTCTGCCTTGTCAAAAGGCCTTGCACTTGCATTTGATCAACTCTTGGATCTTCTGGTTATTTTCATAGTTTCATAGTTTTATAGTTAGTAGGGTCAGAAGGGACCTGAGCAGATCATCAAGTCCGACCCCCTGCCATGGCAGGAAAGAGTACTGGGGTCAAACGACCCCAGCAAGGTGATTGTCAAGCCTTGTTTTAAAGACCCCCAGGGTAGGAGCCAGCACCACTTCACTTGGAAGTTGGTTCCAGATCCTAGCCGCCCTGACCATGAAGTAGTGCCTCCTGATGTCTAAATTGAATTTACCTTCTGCCAGCTTGTGACTGTTATTTCTAGTCACTTCTGGTAGTGCTTGGGGAAACAGAGACTCCTCCAATGCCTGCTGGTCCCCTCTGACCAGTTTGTAACAGACCACTAGATCCCCCTCAGCCTTCTCTTGTGGAGGCTGAACAGGTTCAGGTCCCGTAGCCTCTCCTCATAGGGCCTGCCCTGATGCCCCCGACCATGTGAGTGGCCCTCCTCTGGACCCTATCCATGTTGAAGACCCTCTCCATCCCTCTTGAAGTGCGGTGCCCAGAACTGGATGCAGTACTCCAGCTGTGGCCTGACCAGTGTCGCACAGAGGGGGAGGATCACCTCCTTGGACCTGCTTGAAATGCATCTGTGGATGCATGACAAGGTACGGTTGGCCTTCCTGACTGCATCCCCACACTGCTGGCACATATTCATCTTGGCATCAATGATGACTCCAAGATCCTTTTCTGCCTCTG
>NW_017729027.1:8328551-8333206 GCF_001723915.1 Gavialis gangeticus
TCTTATTCTCGTCCCCCCACCCCTGTAACCAGTGTAGGTCGGATTGCAGCCTATTCCTCCCTTCTATAATGCCCACATCCCCCCACATCTTAGTGTCATCAGCAAATTTGAACAGGGTGCTTTTTACCCCCTTGTCCAAGTCACTGATGAAGATGTTGAACAGTGCGGGCCCGAAGACCGAGCCCTGTGGAACCCCACTGCCCACATCCCTCCCGGTTGAAAACGACCCATCCACCACTACTCTCTAGGTGTGGCCCTCCAGCTAGTTAGCGACCCATTTGACTGTGTAGGTGTCGACACCACAGTCCCCCAGTTTCTTAATGAGAACAGGGTGAGAGACAGCGTTGAAGGCCTTCCGAAAGTCCAGAAAGACTATGTCCACTGCTACCCCTGCATCTAAGGATTTGGTAACCTGGTCATAGAAGGCCACCAAGTTGGTCTGACAGGACCTGCCTCTAATGAACCTAAGCATCATTTCCCCTGCTGGCCCCTCGTGGACTTGTGCCAGAATAATTCTCTCAAAAATCTTGCCCAGGATCTTGCCCAGGAGGTAAAACTAAGTGGCCTATATTTCCCCAGGTCCTCCTTCCTCCCCTTTTTGAAGATGGGAACCACATTGGTCCTCTTCCAGTCCTCTGGCACCACACCAGAGCACTACGAGTGCTCGTAAAGCCATGCCAGGGGTTCCACAATGACCTCAGCTAATTCCCTCAGCACTCTGGGGTGGAGATCATCTGGACCAGCTGATCTAAATACATCCAGTCCCTCCAGAAGTTCCCTGACTAGATCTTCCCTGACCCTTGGCCTTCCTGACCGCCCCCCTACAGCCCCGAGCAACTGCAGTATAATCCTCCCTGGTGATGGCCCCTCTCTTCCATTGGGTGTAAACCTCCTTTTTAGCTAGAATACATTCCCAGATGCTTTCAAACTAATCATGATGTTTCTTGGTAGAGAATCCAAGTGTCTCTTCATAGGTGCTGATGATGGTGGACATGAGGCCATCCCAAATTCTTCCAGCATCTCATTGTTGTTGACTGGAATTTGCCAGTTTTTTGTTAAGGAATGACACATACCCCCAGCAGCTGGAGGGGCACGGTGGCAGTGGGAGTGTGGTGGCAGGAGTGTGGTGGTAAGCAGGGGAGCTCCCATAGACACCGCTGGTGCTGTTGGTGGGGGGGGTAGCAGGGGTGGCAAGCCCCAATCAGAGGTCGATGACCACCTGCAGGCACCATCAGCAGCATCATTTATCGGTCAGCAGGGATTGCAGACCGCCCGCAGATGCCACCGGCAGTGTTGGTGGTGGGGTGGTGAGCAGCAACCTCCCACCTTTTTGTAAGGGGTGAACCGCCATGCTCAGGGGGTGCATGTGCACCCACTTGCATCCCCTATGCATCACTCCTGGACACTGCTGAAAAGGGTCTTGCTTGATTGGGCCCCTGAGTCTTTCAACATTGACCTTCTATCACTATTCCTTCTGCTGTAGCCATTTTTTGGGAGCCAGTTTGAGTGACATAACTGAGTGGGTGAGTCAGTCATTGGTCCAGTAATCATCAGCTCCTAGCATAGTTTGGTTGATGTAGACATCTGTGCGATCTCGGGCACAAACAATGACATATTCAATCAAATGCCAGTGCTTAGATTGCAAGTGTTGCCATGATGTCTTGTGCCTCTTTTTTCTAGTGGACCAGGGTGTTGGTGATGGTGAATTCATGTTCTTTACATTTGGTCAAGATGAGGATGCCATTAGGGTTGACCTCTCACACTCCTTCCTTGCCAGATCCCTTTTGGAAATGTATTTTGGATAATGGGTTCTTCCTCTTTGACAGAAGGAATGTAATGCTGCATTGTGTGGTGGTTCAGGACTCGGGCTTCATTTGAGCGACTGGTACTGAGACCAATGGAGATAAGATTAGGAAGCATCAGAGTACACTATGTGTGTGCATGTGTCTATGTGTACATGCACACATGCCCATATATATATTCTGACACTAATATCTTGTAGAATTAAACAATGAAGTGGCCCACTCGGGAATGGAGGTGACAGTTCAGTGCTTTGATACCATGGACATAGGCATGAATGACGCGTGCCCCCAGTGGTCAGTGCTGGTGGTGGTGAGTGTGCAGCGGTGGGGTGGGGAGTGTGGTGGCGGTAAGTTGGGAGCTCTTGCAGATGCCACTGGCGCTGTTGGCAGCAGGGGGTGGGGCATGGCGATCACCCACAGATGCCGTCGGCCAGCAGTGATTGCTGACTGCCTGCAGATGCTGCTGGCAGTATTGACGGCAGAGGTGGTAGGGAGGGAGGTTGGTGAGATTTTTGTAGGGTCACCACCTTTTTGTAGGGGGTGCACTGCCATGCTCAAGGGGTTCACATGCACCTGCGTGCACCTCCTATTCGTTGCCCCTGGACATAAGCATCTGTAGAAAAATGAATTAATTTTGGGATAGATCCTGATATGCTCTAAATTGATTCACCCCTGGTGGTGTACAGTTTTCAAAACTTGCCACTCTTCAGGTGACCAAATGGATTGCCTGGCTTCTCCAATCAGAGGTGTAACTGGGTGCTTGAGTGCTCTGGGCAGCAGCAGTGCACAGGGCAGCCTCAGTGGTTGTCCTGCTGCCAGCACAAGGGTGGCAATGCCAACAGCATAGCTTCTGCTCTTTTTGTGCTCTCCCCCTCCCGTACCTCTGCTTCTCTAGGGTCGGCACTGGGGACTCGTGCCCTGGTTCCCATTCCCCTTCCCCCACCCTTTGTTACAGTACCATTGCTAGCGCACAAAAACAATTGAACACAGGCTTGTCCTCCAGTTGGAAAAAGAAGCTCTTCAAACCAGACAGGTCAGGATAGTCCTCTTAACTTGTAGAAGGACATCATTAACCTGTTGTGTTACAGGTGGTAAGTATGTTAATCCTGAGAAATCCAATAATCATTTTGCAAAGTATGGGTGATGGTACCAAAAAAAGGGTATAACAAATACACAAAACCAGAAAATATTCCTAATATTATACTGGGAACTGGTACACTAGGCTCCCTGTAGCCATCCCTTTGTAGTTAGTCCCTGTATCTGATATGGAATACAGCAGTTCCAGGGATGGACTGTAATATTATCATCCTCTTAGTTGCCTTGACTTTCCTGTTTTTAAGCTGCATCTGGCCAGGTTCTCAATAGACATAAAATTAGTCATCATCATGTAACTCTCACCAAGCGTCATTGTGTTTTTCTCTCTATATTAACTGCATTGTTTTATCCATCCACTAATACAACTAGATAATGTAATTAAGGCGCATTTGATGACTGTAGTGTGATCTGTTAGGGACTGCTTGCCTAGGGTACTGTAAATTCACTTCCTCAATTAAACTGTCAAGGCCAAAATGCTCTAGAGTTATATAAATTTATGTTCCTCAGTAGGGGGCATGTGATCAGTTACAAAGTTACACTAGGAAAAAATTCAAAGCAATATTATCAGATAAATGTTATGGGGTATGTCCGGCCTTTCTTGAACTAATTTGTATTGAAATCAATGTCCTGTATAGTAACTTTCTTTTGCCTGGCAAACAAGGGCAAACAGCAAAATGCATATGTTTGACAGATAAAGCTTGGCAATTATGGTTTCCTTATTAATCCTTTGGAAACATTTTAAATTATATTGATTTATGTAATCCACCTCCGAGGTGTCTAGAGGTATTGTACAAGGTAAATTATTAAAATTCATATTTAAACAGATTCATCCAAATGGGTCAAGTACTTGGCTAATGGAAATGACTCAGAAAAAGAGAACGAAAAGTTCCAAAAAGGAAAAAATAAAATGGTTAAAAGTTAACTAACCAACTAGGAAGGCCTTGCACTGAGTTCTGATAAGTTCTTAATTGAGGCAACTGATAGTGTTTAATGTATGGTTATGATAGTATTAGAGAAAATCTCAATGGCTGAAAGACAGCCTAAGCAAAGAACAGTATTTCATCACCAGTCAGCAAATACAGTGAATGAACGCTCTGTCAGTGTCCACATACCAGGTGAGACAACAGTTACTGATTCTTTTGGCACACCTGCAAGGAAATTGGTAAATGGAAAGAGAAACCAGACCAAACTGTGCTATGCCAAAATAAAAAGAGGCCTCTGCTTTATGCTTTCATACCCCAAGATGTCTCTAGAGCTTCTCTGCAAATGAGCATGAGAATAGGCAGTCACTTGTTTTAAGATACCTGTCATATTTTCTTTAGTTTGTTTCTACAACAAACTTTGTTCCCATGCCTGCCTGCCAACAGCCAGCAATGCTAAAATAGAGACACATCCTGAAGTTGCAGGATGCCTTCTAGCATGAGCCTTTTTTATTGTCCTATTCTAGGGATATGTTGGTACCCTACATTCTCAGTATTTATCTGTGGCAAGCAAACACTGAGGTCTCTTGGGAATGCTGCCTGTCTAACATGCTGTAGCTGAGTCAGATGCATGGTCATCTGTATGAAATGAGCCCTTCTTGGCCCTTGACTACTCATTACCTGACAAACCACCATTTTCTGGGGCTGATTCTGGAACGTCACTGAAAACTCAAGAGCATTGTATGGCTAAGTGACTATGCACCTTTTATCAAAGAAACTTATCCTAGAATCATATTAGTAGGGTTGGAAGGGACCTTATAGATCTTCAAGTCCAACC
>NW_017729027.1:8336166-8359161 GCF_001723915.1 Gavialis gangeticus
GCCTTTAGGAGAGAGGTGAAGCCCATCCCACCCTAGCAAGCCCCCAAAACTTCTCCAAACCTGTCAGGTTTTCTACTGTAATTTTTTTAAGTAAACTGAATTTTTATGCTGGAGAGGAAAGTGAAAGGACCAAATTATCTGAGAATCATAGAAAATTAAGGAAGGGACCTCAGGAGGTTATCTAGTCCAATCTCCTGCTCAAAGCAGAACCATCCCCAACTATATTATCCCAGCCAAGTCTTTGTCTACGTGGGTCTTAAAAACCTCTAATAATGGAGATTGATTAACTGCTTTCCAGAAGTCCAAGAGACATGCCTGTTTTACAGATCTAAATTGCATAACCGTTCCAAAAGAAAGTTAACCCCAGTCAAAAATGGTTTTTCCTTTATTGAAAAGTGGATTTTTAATAAAATCAAATATTTTTACCTTATGATATTGGCTTCCAAAATGTCTGTGAATTACTGAAATACAAAATTCACTTCCCCCTCTTACTATTATGTTGAAGATAAAATAGAGGCACATCAGATTAAAAGCATCAGAGTTGATCATGCAATAAAAGCAGTAAGTACTTTAAACTTAACAAGACTTCCAGCCAAGTTTTGCATACGCAAGAACCATTTAAATGTTGGAGTACCTATCCAAGTAAACTTATGAACCTTTTGAGGGGTTAGAAGGACAAAAGCCAAACCTGATTTTCAGACTGCCCTAATTGAAACAGGATTCTTTAATAATATTTAGGACCGTATTTCTTCACTGTAATGTAAGTGAAGGTGTAAACCTACAGAAAGAACAGAACCAAGTAATCCTAAATTACCCAGTCCTGTGGAGCAAGTAGGCTATTCCAGTTGTCATCAGATCAATGGCTGTCTCTTAGGCTGTGTCTCATCATGCATTGCTCCACGATGCCCACATCCTGTGGACTGTTCCAACGATCTCCCTTTAGCAAACACGTGTATATAAACTGTATCTTCCATACATTTTTCCTATTAATCCAGTCAAAACTTTTTGTATTATACAAATTATCCAATCAATTTCTGAACATGTTTATTACCTACAGTTTCTTGAAACAACCTGATAGCTCTTTACCTTAGGAACTATCCTTTCTGTATTGTTTTAGTAATATTTTCCTGCTTATTTTTGTTTTGCAGGACAGGCATACAACCCTTAAGAGTTAATGGGGCCTCAGAAAAACAATTGCCATTTTTACAAACCTAGGGTGAAGCTATATAAAATTCTATGGCCACTCAAGCACTTTAAGAGTCCTGTTCAGCTTATCATAATTGCCTTTTATTATAAGCATTTACACATTATCTATGTGAACATAACTAATAAGCAGTCACACAACCAATTTTAGGAGATATTTTAGTTTACTTTTCCCTTAATCATTTGTTACCTAACAAGGTGTCACTTTTAAATGCTATCTTCTGGAATTATCACAAGTCCTACAACATCATAAGACCTTTCTTCCCTGAATACTGTTCACCCAAATATTTTATAGTTACTTTAATCAAAACAATACAATCAATTTTAGCCTTTTAAAATGTCTTTCTCCCAGGGCTTTCCCATTATAACATAAGCTATATGCTTTGACTTTAAATCTATTATGTAACCAAAGGATTTTGATGTGGCCATATTTTTACTACATACAGCAATTCAGAGTGTATTGCCTGGTAAACTGTAATTTTACATTTCATGATGAGAAATGGGTAGGAAATGGTTTTCCCCTCTTGCACAGTTCTTTCACTTCTTTGTGAAAAATCAAAGACTGATTCTCATCCACCCATTTTAGCTGCTGTCCAAACATTTAAGTCACTAACTTAAGATGTAAGAAACTAATGTTCAATGTTCAACTAATGACACAGTACTCCAGATATGGCCTCAGCAGTGCCAAATAGAGGGGAAGAATTATTTCCTTTGATCTACTGGCAACACTTCTACTGATGCAGCCCAGTATGCCATTAACCTTCTTCACAACAGAGGCACACTCTTGGCTCTTTTCAGCTTATTGGCCACTGTAACCCCCAGGTCCTTTTCTGCAGAGCTGCTGCTTTGTCAGTTGTATGAAAGTGGTCTTTGCCGTTGTAAAAATAAGAGTTAAGACTAAAACTAAGAGTAAATAAGACTGTACATTACAGGAATGATATTCAGAAAAATACAAAATAACTGTTTTTTCCCATTGCAAACTATTATTCTTATTGTAGTGTTTTTACAATGGATTGGCCTTAAACTTGGCTATTGCTAGGGGAATGTGCCCCTTTGAACAAACAAACTTTTAATCTTTTTTGTTTGTTTGTAAAACTTGGCAAGCAAGGGAGACTAAAAAGCCTAATTAAAGTCAGTTGCAATATGAAGAGTCAAATAATAGGGCAGCAAGTCAAACTGGAGGGCAGAAAAAAAAAGCAAGAGGGAAACTTTAAACACTTGTGTTAGGCAGCTCCTATTGACTTTAGTAGGTGTTTCAGGCAATGCTAGGGGAAGAAGAAAACACATTGCAAAAAAAACCTCTTTATACTTCTGAGAAAATATGTACCCCATAAATGACTCATCTGATAAGGAAGGAAAAGTAGGCTCTCTGAAGTTGCTCAATGATATTGCTGCCATAATTTATTAAAAGGAAGGTTTTTTTTACAACAGATGCATATGTTTTATACGAAATACTGTGTGCACGTGTGAATTTCCTTCTAGGACCTTTCAGGGCTCTCCTGATTTTGTTTGTCTATTGAAAAGCTTTTACTAAGAAGCTGGTGTTTCTTCTTTTTGAGTTAAACTTAACTCTGTTTTTAAGTAAACTGTGCTTTAGGTAAAGTGTATTTTTAATGGAGCTGTTGGTTTTGCCCAAACTCTAAATGTAAACCACAACATGGGTTATTATGGATCCCACGAATAAAAACCAGTAAGATTTTCACAACTCCAGGTGAATTCTCATTTCCAATCTGCAGCAGCAGATAGAAGTAATAGGTAACCAAGGCTTAAGTCAATTCAAATACATTGGTTTATTTTGTGATATTTTGGAGCTTTTAATGTACTCTTAGATGTTGTCCTCAACAGCAAGCTACTTAACCTTATTTAATTTCCTGCCATGTAAAAAGGACCTAGCTGCAAGGACAAATACCTTGCTGCAAAGCTGATTGGTTTCATTGGGGTTTGGATCAGGCCCTTACTCCCCACTGATCAGAGTATGCCACATTTAGTTGAGTAGCTTGCCTAACTTTAGTAAGGGTGGAGGACTATGCTTCTAATTCATATGGGCATGCTGCAATAAATCTAGTAATACCCTTGGCTTTTATTAATCTTTGAAATATACCATTGGGGCTCATTCTGTGTTACTAGGCTAAAAAGGCTGTTCTGGGAGCAAACAAATGCTCAAGAGAGGAATGATATTTACCCTTGCTGTCATTTGTGCTGTGATGCAGTGCCAGTGTTAGATTAGACAGAAGCAGTTGTCTTACATTTTTTGCCAGTGGACATCTCAGTTATACAGTCAGGCCCCAAGGCTAATTCTCATCCTGAAATTCTTCTACTGATTTTAATATTTTAAAAAGTAAACCTTTAAAAATTCCAGGTCTGCAAAGCTGTGAATAAAGGTTGTATTTTGGGGAGAAAGCCTTCTGTCTGTGCCCATTGTTCTTCTTCAAGTACCTGTGAAGTACTTGGCCAAAATGAGCTAATAGTTTTTTCCTGGGACATTGCTGTATGTAAGTTAATTGTGGATCACTTAATTGTGGTTCATTCCAGGGGCATGTGTGTCAGGTTTTGTTCTCTCCCTGGCTACCCACTGACAGAGGAGCTTCAATGCAGCTTGAAAGGCTGGACTACTCCTGCTTCTATCAGGGACAGTCAGTATTGCCTCAGATTAGATGTCTATTTACAACCCAATCGTTCTGAAGAAAAGGGTGGAATTTTTAAGTGAAATATCAACAGAAAACAGTATGTAATGGAAAGAGAATAATTCTATACCTGAAAGATAACTAGATCTAATAAAAACAAATTAAGAGATAATCATGGTATTATCAGAGCATGAGAACTTTGATATCAAGGGATCTGCTGTTCATTAAAGGATGTTCAAAAGCAAACACAAGAGTTCTCTTTAATGTTAATAAACACTGTGTTATTATCTCTAGTGCAGAGAGCTGCATATTCTTGTGTCAATATATTTTTTTAAAACTCTGAAGTGCTGTGATACTAGTATGCAAAAGCAAATATTAATGTTTTTATATAGATGGATATGGTTGTTTAATAGGTTTCTGTTGTGCAAAAATTTGTGCAGCACGTCTTTAAATAATTTTTTTTTTAATTTTTGGTAATTTTTTCTTTTCCTCTGTTATTAATCTTCATTCTACTTCTGCAAGGCCGAGGCATTGCTTGGTTCCTTGATCTGTTCTTTAAGAAATAAAGGCAAAAGCAATTTTATTGCTCTCGTACATGATCACATGCTACAACCTTCCTGCTGGACCTTCAGCAAATAAGTTAGGGTAGGATTTTTAAAGGTACTTACGTGCCTAAAAATGTACCTAATCCCTTTTGAAAATCCCATTAGGTTCCAATTAGGTACGTAATTACATTGACATCAACAGGAGCTAGGCACTTAACTGCTTTCAAAAATTTCATCAGGCAGCTTCTTTAGGCACCTACATAACCTTAAAAATCTGGCCCCATCTGTAAAATAGTAATACTTGCCTTCCTCATTGTGGTGAATGTGGATGAACCCTTTAACAGTCAATTACACTCATTAATGAATATCTAGTCAGTTTGCAGAATAGTATAGATCTGCAGTAAAAATTCTTTGCCTAGAATGGTGTACGTGTACCTTTGCAAACTCTCATGGTAGTTATGATGTGCTTGTGTGTGTGTATGTGCAAGCACACATGCACATGATAAACCTCTAATCTCTGCCAGATTTCTGTCCGGTGTCCAATTTCATTAAATGGGCTCACACTCTGTAAACTTGAAGAAGGAATGGATGATCCGGGGTATTGATAATGTTTTATGAAGCTGCTTCCTTCAAATCCAAAGCGATAGTGACAGCATTTTTTCCCACCTGGTTCGTGGCCTTTCCTGGAAGTGAGACCTAATGGAGTAGACTGAAGAGAAAGCTGATCGTCCTGGTCCAGCTTCTATAAGAGACCTGACTGTATTACCAAATGAGCTCTGCTCTTGGTATTAACTGGTCCTCATGTAGGCAGTCTCAGCAGAGGCCAAAGAACAGAAGAGCATTACAGTTGTTTCCTGAGTAATACAGGACCACATCATAATAGAAGGAGACAGAGTGAAGACAGCACGCAATATTGATGGCTTAAACATGCAACCTAAACATTCTTTTCAAGGAATTATTGGTAGATTTATAGTATAAATATTTACAATTATCTGGTTAGGAGAGGAGTGTCCAAGACAAATACTTGGCTGAGTATACCCATTGGGTTTGGATTGAATTGTCTCCAGATCTCTGCTTTCTAGTCTGGAGCTATCTGTAATATTTTATTCAATCTAGAAATTTAGAAATTGGTTTTATTTGCTTTAAATAACTGTTCAAAAAACAAGAAAGCATTCCTGCATGGTGAGACCTGTAGTGTCTCTTTAAGCGGAGAAGGCAGAAGACTTAGTTGTAATGAACACAAAAGTTATTCTCTGTTGAAGCTATTGAACGCCTGTAGCCTCGGCAACATTTTGACTGCATGTGCAGAAGTGAAGAATTCACCAAAATTAAATAAGTGTAGTCTATCCTGAACAGCTGTGTCATTGAGGTGTTTATCTAAATCCTGGCCTGAATTCTGCAATCATGGAATGGATTACTGACTAGGCAAGAACTTAGTTTATGTGTCTAATGAATGGGGATCCTGGTTTTCTCTGTTTAAACATCACAAATTCTCTGATAAAAATCTCAAATTCTTTTATTAAAAAACCCCCAAATATGCAATTAAAATGGAACACCACTATATATATAGGTATCAATTGAACACAATGTTTTATTGATATATTTACAATTTTAAAGCAATTTGGAATCCTACCAGTGCCTTAATCACTATAATAAAAGGAATTCTAAGTACCTATAAATTTAGGTATTTGATTTTGGGTTTTTTTATCATGAGAAATCAGAGCTCCCTTTGCTCACCAGGACACAGGTCCAAGCTCCTCACTCCTGATCCACAGCTACCCAGCCCTACTGGTGCCCCTCACTCCCCACTCACAGCCCCCTACCCTCCCAGCCCTGCCTGAAGAGGCGTACAGCTGCCAGAGCTATGGGGTCAGGGACCTAGGCTCCCTTTCCCTCATGGGTGGCACAGCTGGATCAGAGCTGATCTGGGACCGATCTCCATGCCATCATGGCGAGGCACCCCCTGCCTGCATGGCAGCAGTGAGGGGCACAACTCCATGCCACTGCCCCTGCTGCTGCCAGGCAGGCAGGGGGCACTTCACCACGGTGGTGCAGGGCTTGCAGCAACAAGAAGTTTCCCCACCTGGCCTGGCTCTGCCCTGCTGCTCTGAGTCCCACCTGCTGGGCTGCAGAGGCCCTGGGGGAAGGCAGCAGGGCAGGGAGCCTGAGCCCACAGTGGGCAGCCTGCCTCTGCCCCTGCTCCCTCCCTGTGCACAAATCTGAGGGGCACGTGCCCTCCCTGCTCCCTCCAGGAGTACCCACAGTGACAGCGAGCCAGTCCTACCCCCCAGACCTCCAAATGAACTGCCTGCAGCTCCATCCTTCTCCCCACTGCAGCCCTACAGCTGCACATTCCAGCCTTGGGCCCCAAGCCCCATGCACCACCCCAACTTGCAGCAGCTCCAGCCCCAGCCACAGCCCTGCCCAATGCCCTCCTCCCTCCCTATGGGGGCCTCAATCCCCACTCTCCCCACTCCCCACTAGACTTACCTGCAGGAATTTATCTCCAAGCTGCCTGGTGGCCATGTGCATATGTGAGCGCACACATACACATGGAGTCCCGGTTCCTGACCACCCTTCTCCAGCTCCCCCCCACCCCTTGCAGGCTGGAACTCCGCCAGCCTGTGGAGAGCTCTTTGCAAAAATGGAAAATACACATTTCTCCATTAAAATGAAAAATCTATGTTTTTGTTGGTTAAAAGGGAAAATCCATGGGTTTTTTTCTATTTTCCGACAGGAAACAGAAAACCCAGATCTCTGCTAACGAAGAGCTGTTGGATAGACTTATAAACTCTATGGATCAGTTCCCACCAAGCTGGCAAGATCATTGTCTGATTTGTTTTTGAGGTAGTAAGCAGAACATTAAGCAAAATTTGCAACAGCAATTGTGGCTCAATGTGGGTAATGTTATAAAACAGGGCTTTGGTCATCTGAAACAGGCAAATAGACATAGTTCGCTATGTTATTCTGAAGTCAAGGAGAAGGCAAGATACATCTGCACCTTATAGATTAGCTAAAATAGATATATACAGCACAAGCTTTCATATGTTAGAGGTTACTTCACTTGATTCTCTTCATCTGATGAAGTGAGCTCTAGCCTGTGAAATCTTGCACTATCTATCTACCTGGAACAAGATACATACGTAGCACAAGCTTCATATGTAAACAATCTTTAGCAAATCTATAAGGTGAAAAATCCTTGTTTCTGCCTTCCACTGGAAATATGCAATAAATGTACTGCTTGTGCATTGTTATTGCTGTTCTCAAATGTAAACTGCATTACTATCAAGAACCAAATCCAAAAAAACCTGTCAGTACGATGAATTTTTGCTGGGCATTCTGTTAGACAGTGGACCATTTTAGCAATCAACCCAAAAGTTTTAGTTCTGTTGAAAAGTTTTTAAAGCATTTGATTGTTTTTGATTAAAGACAATACATTGAATTCTCTTTTAAAACTCTCTCTCCCTCTTTTTAAGAGTATTGTGACATACAAACATGGTTCTACAACCTTCCTTACAACTGTTTCTGGTTAAGTACGGACAGTCAGAAAGTCTGAGATGGAATTGATCCAATCTATACAGGTTTCTCTAAGCTGCATAGATTAGACCACCAATGAACAGAACTCATGTTCACTCTTTGGTTGGCCAAGGCAGGCATATGCCTGCACTGGCCATGTCCAGAAGATGGAGGGCTCTCCCACACTCCTAGCTCTGCTGGGTTGTGACCACCTCAGACCCATCCCCTCACCAGCCCCCTACCTCTGAGCTGCAGGGGGACAGGCAAGGGGGAATGGAGGCTCCCTGCCCAGGCCCTGCTGTGCATACTCAGGCTGGGGGGCAGGGCAGGGGTCCATTCCCCCCTGCACCCTTTTGGCTGAGAGGCAGGGAGACTGGCAAATGGATGGGGCTAGGGTGGTTGCAGCCTGGCAAAGAAGGGGCTTCCTCCCTGCTGTGCAGACCCCAGCTGGGGGAGGGACTGGGGGGTCCATCTATCCCCTTGCCCACCCCCATGACCAAGCTGGGGTGCAGAGGCTTTGCTGCTTCAGCTCTGTGACAGCCCCCAGGCAGGGCTGCTTGGCTCTGCTGGAGCAGACAAACTGGGGAGGAGGTTAGTCCACCTGCCCTGCAAGGAAGGCTGTAAAGCATCCTGAAATGCCAGGGGACTGTGACCTAACTTGTGTCAAGAAGGGCTTTGGAACGGAGGTTCGATAGACTGGTCTAAAGTGATTAAATCGGATGCTACATCCATCCATGTGTACTTGAAACCAGATTTTGCCATTTTTAAATTGGTCTATATGCACTGAACTTCTGTTCTGTTATAGGTTTAGATTAATTTCCAATCACTTATACTGATTTATGTGGAATTTCCATCCCTAGCCTCTCATCTAGCTTGATTTATGTGTTGTCTTTGTGTACATTCGGCAAGACAGGAGGATGCAGTATAGTTTAGTAAGGCAGAATCTCAAGGCGCAGTCAATATTTTTAAAAGATGAAATGACAGAATGAAAAGGGGGATTTTTGGTGACACAAGATTCTGACTCGTGGCTTTTATTCAAGTGACCAAAAACATTTAGCCTGGAAGTCTCATAGAAGTCTGTGATCACATTTGAGGCAGAAGAAAAGAAAGTTTTCTGGAGAATAAGCAAATAAGGCATCCGCACTGTAGCAATTGACTATAGTACTGGCATGAATTCTGAAATCACTGTGTGTAACTAAAATGAGTTCATTAAAAGTAAATCTTATCCTATCAACTTTAAGAAATGCAATGACATAAAAATGCAGCTATTCATTTTCACTTGCAAAAAAGCTGACTAATTTGCATTTTTTTGTAAGAGAATGGGCTTTCACTGAACAAATGTATGTAAAAAACAAGGGTTCTTTAATAATTAGGAAAAATATGGGAGACTGATTTTATGAAACCTTCAGTACTTTACAAATGTAACCCGGGCGGTATGCAGAAGGTACCCCCTCTCCAATTGAAGGGATGTCAGCAGGTGTGTGTACACTGTGGGTGTGTGGCTACCTAGTTGCAGGCCAGCTCACCCACCTCCTTTTCCTACAGAGCAGAGCAGAGACCAAGGACACTCAGTGATATTTAACTATGTACACGTTTAATGATACAGCATAATATATAAAACCATGAACTTAAATACATATATCTATATATATCTATATATATATGTTATTTACAGATATAGGTTTACACAGGCAATAGCTCTTTTCAACCCTGAGCTCAGGTACAGGTCTAGTCCTCTGTGACCTTCCAATTAGTCGGCACTCTCTGTCCCCTCGACGGGGACCTCCAGCCAGCAAGCAAAGGAGCATTTAACAATAAAATGCAGGTTAATCAACAAAACAATGACAGGGATATCTGGCAGTGATGGGACAATAATTATACATACACAATCAGTTACATCTACTGATTCACAAATACTGACAGATAACATATACAATGGGTTCAGTTATAAAACAGCTTACATTCCTCTCCTGATACAACAATGAGGACACAGGATTTACAACAAGAGTCCCAATGGTATAAGGAAACAGAGCACAACAATGGCACAGCAGCTGTGCCCAAAGAAGAAATGGCACCTGGGGAAGGATCCCGTTACCTAGCAGAATATTAGTACACAGGACTGGTAGAGCTGAAAGGGACCACAGCGGCTGCACGAGGCAGTGTGCATCCCCAACGCAGCATGAGGCAGGAGCCAGGCCCTCGGTGCATGGAGCAGTGAACAGGGCCATATTGCTGATGGGATGCCGCAGCCATATGAGGTGGCACAGGTCCTCATTCCTTCCTGAGGCAGGCACCCCTTTGATGCACAGGGTGGTGCATGGGGTGAGAGAGCCTTCTCCTGGACCCTCTGTGCACCGATGCCATGGCTCCCTCCATGCTGGGGGCTGGGATGCAGCCGCTTGCTGCTTCCTCTGTCAACAGGGGCATCTTCTGGGCACTTCTGGGGCAACTGCTCCACCCCACTGGTCAGCTCTGCCAGCTCTTCACAAGCCCCATTGTCATCATTGTCCCGCGCCAAAAGCCTCCTGTGTGCTCAGCATGCAGGCTTTTATTCCCTCTGGAGGCTGTGCCCCAAATTGGGAATGGACCAGTGAGGAAGCCTGAGGGGTTAGTTTCCTCTCAGGTCCTCTCTCTCACCTCGCCCCTGGGTCAGGGTGGGGCTGCCTTCCTTCTGCCTTCTCTTGATCGGTGGGGAAGGAAAACTGTCTTCACCAATGGAGCCCAAGTCCTTCAGGCTCAAGTTAACAGTCCAGGGCTGCCAGAGAGGCCACCGGCTAGCCTGCCACACAAAAAAGGTCTAAGCATTTTGTGAAATTTATTTTGAAATTTTAGGAAAAATCAAGCCCATGTATTTCTCCTCTGCCTGTGGAAAAAACTGTTCCTAAAACTGCAAAAGGCAAGGCTCAGTACAAATAGAGGACAGGTACCCATCATCCTTAAAATCTTTCTCTTAGGTGAAGCTAGTTGCTCCCTTTGATAGCAGGTTTTACCAGAGAAGCAAAGGAGAGAGAAGTCTTAGAAACAGAGAGAGTCTACTTGTGGTGTATCCACCTCAGTGGATAGTGACAGGAAGGAGTTAGTGGTTTTGTCCAAAAACATGGGCTGTAGTTTGCTCTGCCTAATACTATGCAAAGATTAAGATGCTGTGATGGCAAAATCAACATTACTAGCTGACCTGGTACCCAGAGAATTGCTGTTGATGCTTTTTCAAAGGCCCAGTGCTGAAATGGTCATGTTTTTAGGTGGGAATGAATGTATTAAACTCCTTGCAGCACACAGCAGCTGCATTGTTCAACTGAATCAGGGTGTAACTTAAGACACAACCTCCTTTCTCTTTTTGGGTTGAGGCACTGCACCCCCAGCATTTTTTCCCACTGGTGCCTTTTACTGTGATATCTGTATCAAGCTTGATCTAAAAACTCCAGCAGTTAAACATATTAATTTGAAGGCTGTCCTGTTTCAGGGAAAAAAAGGAACCAGTGACACATTGGCATCACTGGGTATACCATTAGATTAAAGAGATCACAATTTTTTTTCTGTATTTTTTGTTATTTAACTTTTCTTTTACAAAGCAGCAGCAGTAAATGGATACAAAATCAGGTCACTCCCAGAACACAGTTACATGTCTTTGTATTATTTATGGCACACATAGCAGCATACATAGCAAAAAACAAATGTGTCATTCACTAATGTTAACATTTTTTTGGCAGTGAAATACAGATAGCAGATAGTGTGGGTGGACCTCGCTAGTATGACTGAACCCAAGTTATAGGAGAATTACCAAACAAAAACTAAGAGAGCTAGGGAATTAATGTTGTCAGAATAATTGCTTTCCCTTCCTCCTCATTATGGACTCCATATAGGTTCAAATCTGGTTGTACCTATCACTTGCAGTAAGTCTTTTCAGAGCACATCTCTCCCTTAGAGATATGTTTAAGTAGAGAAAGCCATTTGCTGTTGACGTTCAGTGCCTGAAGATTATTTTGTTTATGACCATGAAGTGTTATCACAAAAGTGCTCTGCCAGCAAGAAGCAATCTGTTAAATTGAGTATACAGGGCCGGAGTTACTTAGCATTGTAGGGGGAGTGGTGAGGGAGGACAGCAAAGGAAGAAGAAAGAAGAGGCATTGTCTGTTTTGAACTACTACATATAAGTTTTGGGTTGTTGAAAACAGGCTGTGTTGGGTAATCAGAATCAGTTTTCAATTCAGACTCCCCATTTAATTTAATACTGGCAACGTGCAAGGGGATACCAAAGAAAGTGAAGGCAGAACTATCCTGATCTAAAGTCCACTGAAGTGAGTAGAAAGTCATTTACTGACTTTGGATCAAGTCCATAATTAGGGAGAAGCAGACACAAATACCAAATATCCTACAGCTCTGCTTCCCAATCCAGACTTTGATTTTTGGAGAAATATACCTTTTAAATCATGTTGTTGGACAAGTATCTAAGTATTTACAATATTTGCATACTCAAAGCATGTGTGCACAGAAGGAGATAATTGGGAGAGATGACGGGGCCATTTGTGCTGTAAAGAAAAAACTTTCACTGGAATAAATGGCTTTAATAGGGTAATATTATATTTACTTTTCTCTTGCTGAGGTGGAACGTGGAGCACCTCCATGAAAGGTACTAGAGGTTAAATAAACCTTTCTTAGTCAAATATGTAGGCGTTAAACCCAAGGTTACTTCTGCACACAGGAAATCTGTCCTTCAAGTTTTACTTAGAATTAAGACCTCCATCCAAATGATTTCTTTGCACTTTGGGCCTCTAAAAATAAATACAAAAAGAGTGTAAAATTGTTTTAGGTTAGTGAATGTGAAGTTTTGCTAGGGTTTATATGGCTTGCCCACTTCTATACATTTGATACAATTTCTAAGGTTCGAAGTAATATTCAGACTAATAGCTGAGCTTATAATATAGGAACAAGTGCCCAAAATGGCTGCTTACACAGCTATTTAAAAAAGCTGAGTTTTGAAATATATTTTTATTTTCCACTTATGTATTTTATCATTTGCTGTCTAGTGATGATGGCATGATTACAGAATAGGTTAGATTTCTAAAAGAAAGAGGGGACTAGATTGCTGCTTTACTTCTGAATCTTAGACTGATTGATGTTGAACTTATTTGCCTGAACTCTATTAAATTTACACCCTAGAAACTGCTTTTAAATTTCTTTTGGAGAAAAGTAGGCTCATTTTGACTACATCAAGGTTTCTGTTTACCCATTTACAGGCCAGACAGTTTCAAACTTATCTTGGAAAAAGAGAACTAGTTTTCAAAGTCCAAATGCACAAAGGGCAAAGTATTGTGATAACCACTTCAGGCTGTGCTTAGACCTGCATTCTTGTGTCAGTGTAGGATTCCCAATCCACACCCAAGTTAGAGCCTTATTTTACACTGTGTAAAGAGAGTGCTTCCATGCAGGATCAAGCCCTTGAAGAGGAGCAGCACTAGCATATCAAATCACATGAGTATCTTCAAGGTGAGAGAACAGTACTGCAATGTTTTTCAACACAAATCTTTTTTGAACATGAGCACTCCCCCACAGTGTTTGTAGACAGATGTTCTAGGCTTGAAAAAAAATTACCTTGTTGCAAAACCATGCCAGAACTTGAAATCTACATTAGTTTTAGGTTTCTAAGTTTCCAAAATAATGAAGGGCAAAGGAAGAGGATGAATGAGCTCATAAGAGAGTGGGAACAACATGGAAAAAATATGCACATCATGCTAACAAAGCCTATAAATGTAATGTTTCCCATGTGACAAGCCCAGGGAAACTCAGCTATAGTGGTGACAGCAGGAGAAATATCATTTTCTGTAACTGCAGAGAATGTCTGTTTGAAGCAAAGTCACCCAAGAAACTATATCTTCAGAATACCTGAATCTCCTCTCATCCCTTCTTGCCTACACATGGATTTGTGAATATAACTTAGTTATTTCCTGACAGGTTGTCTCCACATGCTTGGCAGGTACACAAAAGAGCCTTCCCACCTTACATTCTGTATGCATCATTTTGAACTATGAACAACTGTAGGCTCTGTTCTCATGGGAATGTAATAACTACTCCCTGAAGCACAAATCACATTATAAAAGGAGGTAGGTAGGACTTGTTCCGTTTTTTCCAGGCTGCTGAACTGGCTGATGCTACTGACAGGAGCATTCTGTATAGACTTGATTCCAAGACGAGGCTTTTCCCAATTTAACATGACGGGGAAAAATCCCCTCATCTTTGAATCAAGTACAAGGTGGTGAGGGGAGCAAGTAGCTGCTGTGACTTTGGCTCCAGGCCCAGCCTTGACCCTTGCTCTGACTCCCTAGCTGGAGTCAGAGCCAGAGCTACTGTCCCCCTCCTCCACCGCTTCTGCACTACCTGCCACTTGGCCCCATCCCACCCATTTCCCCTCCACTCCAGTTCCCCCCATCTCCGCACCCCGGCAGCCTCAACCCCTCACTCCCCATGTTCCTCCCCTCAACCCTTGCTCTGGTGCTGGCAGGCTCTGTCTCCACTCCAGCCTGAGGCCAAGAGCAGCGGTGCAAGTTTTGTGCTGCAGTGGTGGGGAAAGAATTTAAGATGATCCTCCAGTAATTATATTCTATAGATGGAAAATGATAACAAATTTATAAAGTTTCCATGTCTAGAATCTAATTATTGGGGGTCATCATAAATTCAGGGTCATTTTAGACTTGGATGAATATGATAAATTATGGTGTATGTTGCTTGCTCCCCAGAATGCAGCAACTCTAATCACACCCATTTCAAACTTACACCTGAGGGACACAAATCAATCCTGCAAACTGAAAATTCTCCAATGGCCAGACTTTCAAAATTGTTAAGGCACCCCATAGTATAGATCCAGATAGGAGCCTTGTGTGATTTTCAAAAGTATCTAAGGCAGTGATTCTCAACCAGGGTGCCACCAGGCCTTTTGAAGGTGCCTTGAGGTATGAGAAGAGAACTGAGGTGTTAGGAGTTAAGCAGATAAGTACAGGCTCAGACTTGTTTCTGCCCCCATCCCTCTGCCATACCCCTGTGAAAGGAAGTAAGCACTGTAATCTATACATTCATTTTTGAAGTTGGATACCACTCAATTCACAAAAGTTATGGAGGGGTACCTCAAGACCAGTGAGGGGTACTTTGAGTCCACAAAGTTTGAGAATCACTGATCAGACCATGATTTCAGTAGGAGTTAAGCACCTAACCTGTTTTAAGCATTTTTGAAAATCCCATTAGGCATTATCTGCATTTAATCTCAGACTTCCATTCCTACTTATTTCTGAATCCCTGGATATATCTACATGTGCATTTAGGTGCCCCTAAATATAATGCACATTAGCTTAATGCTCATTAAGGCAATTTAGGCTTGTGTCTACACATACACAGGCTGACGTGGGTCTAAAGTTAGTCCCAAGTCAGTCCATAAAGAGCATTAATGCACCTTAATGCATCTATATATGCGTTAAGATGCTTTAGCCATTCGTGCCTAAATATGATACCTACTGTAACTCAGGTGGCACTCCAAGACATAACCCCTCTCCAATTGCAGAGATCAGAGCAAGTGCATGAGCACTGTGAGAAGCATAGGGACCCTCCTTCCCCTATAGAGCAGAGACAGATCACCAATGGGGACTTAACCTTGTAATGAGGGAAACAGTGGTCGGAACATAACATATATAAACCAGAGTGTATAGGGGGCACTACAATACCCCAGGGGGACAGGGATTCAGTAAAGGTTAGGCATTCACATTCACAGGCATATTCATTCAGTTGACAAAAGACAGGTTTGACAAAATATGAGACACAAGCAGACACAACAAAAGATACTGGTTGACAGAATATGAGACGCACAAAATATGAGATGCAGAATAACAAAAAGATATAGGGCGCAGGCACCCAGGAGGTGGGGGGGCGGGTGTGAGGAAGAGGGAAAAAGCACAATGACCCCTTCCACTCCAACAAGGATTTTTTCCTCTGTCATTTAACTCACCCCTACTTGACCCAGTCAGGGCTTGAATTCAGATCTCCCACATGGTAGGCAGAAACTCTACCACTCAGCCCCCAGTACTAGGATTGTGCCAGGGTGCTAGGGCTTTTTCCTTTCTGGCAGCCCCATGGCTCATGTCAAGCCACTCTGCCTTTTGCTGGAGAAACTGGAAGCTGAGCTGGGAGCCTCTCGGGTCAGCTGCATGCCGCGTTGTACAGCCTCTCGCTGGAGCTGGGTGGAGAACCCCTGCTGGGAGCCTCTTGGGTTGGTTGCACACCATGCTGCACAGCCTCTCACTGGAGCTGGGTGGAGAACCTCTTCTGCTAGCTGCATACCATGCTGTCCAGCCTCTCACTGGAGATCCTGGAGCCCAGTGCGGAGTCTCTTCTGCTGGCCGCACGCCATGCTGCCGAGAGCTCCACCGCCACCTGTGGGTCCCACTCCCTTGGGCTCTTCTGGAGCAACTGTTTCTGCCCTGCTGGCCCAGCTCTTGCCAGCTCTTCAAAGCTTCTTCTTCATCATCCCTCACCAGTCTCTCCCTCAAGTCAGCTGTGCTGCCCCTTTTATCCCCTTCCAGGTGGCTGGATGGGCCAATCAGGGGACATGGAGGGTGAGTCTTAATTCAGGTCCAGTTTTTCTACCTGGGCCACAGGGAGGGGGAGGAGGGGGCAAGACCTCCCCCCCCTCCAGGGCCTGATTGGCGAGGAAAGGGAATCCAAAGCCTTCCAATCATTTTTTACCCTTTTAAAACCCCTGGGCCAAACCACTACCGGCTAGCCCATCATACCTGCTTTTGTGCATGTAGCCTAAAATGGCCATTTTTAAGGTGCATTAAGGGCATGAATGTGTAGACACATGCCCTTAAGTGTGTTTTAAATCAGGATAAAGCACCTTAAATAGGCATGTGTAGACACGTCCCCTGATCCTTGTTTTGCTCAAGAGCTGGTTTAGCTCTTGCCATAGTGTACAATAACCCTGATTCTCATACATCTATGTCCAACTGATTCAAGATCCTACTGAGATTGATGGAATCTTCAGCAATGTCCTTTTGGCCATTTGACAAGCCTTCTGCTGTCCCATGGTATAAACCACCTACATTGGCTCAGTGTTAACTTTATGTCTTTTTTGTGAAAGTTGCAGCTGAAGGCTTATGGAAAATTAAGACCTCTTTCCATCTAAAGAATAGGGGACAAGCAACAAAGTGGCTTGGTACTTAAGGAGAGGTGTGGCTCAGGTCCTCCTCCTGGTTTTCGATAATGTTAGGGCCAAGGATTCTCTCTCCTCCCCCTTCTTTCATAAAGATAGGCAATTTATCTGCACGAGAGAGTTTGAACTGGCTATCAACATATTTCTGGGTGACTCAGAAACTTGAGTTCTGAACCACACAGGCTCTTAAAAGGCCAGCCTGCCCTGTATATTGGGGCTGTTCCTTGTGACTTCATCTTTCCACAGAAATCTTGCTCCTGATGTGAAAAGTACAACTGATTAACATTTTTTTTTAATGAAACAATTCCCTTCTTCAGAAAAGACACTTAATCAGTGTGGGAATATGTCAAAGAACATTTCTAAAGTCGGGGATGGAATTTCTTGTCAAAAGGAGATTGTCCCCATCCCAGAATGGGCAGAATATTTACCTGAGATGTGGAAGACCCTAGTTCTAACTCCAATTTAAGCTCTTCCATACCAAGTGTTTACCCTAATCATTGACTTAGTAAGTCTCAATCTCTTTTGGGCCCATTAAAGATTCTTTTTCTTTTTTTCAGTGCAAAATGAAACAGCTCTAACAGGAAAGATTCAAAGATATCACACTAGATTGAACAGTATCCTGGTTGTCTAGGGCACTCTCTTGAGATGTGGAAGAATGGCCAGAGCCTGGACTTAAACATTGTTTTTCAGTATTCTAGGACAGCATCCAACCACTTGGCTTCTAGCTACTATTTCTCAAAGTGTTCGTTAAATCCTACTTCAAATAGCAAATAATTTGAAATCTTAAAACATTTTGTGTGTTGGGAAAACTGTTTCCTGACCAGTTCAAGGGAGAAGGTTGAGGCATTTCCAGTCTTTGGCCTTTCTGTGGATATTGCCAACAAAGTAAAAATGGTGTTGCTGGGGTTTTCTTTCAACAACGTTGGGCGCGTCTACATGAGATGCTATGTTGCTGTAGTGATGTGCTTCCTCACTGTAGCACATCGCAGTAGCAATGTAGAGGCTAAAAATAACCGTGCACTGCCAGCTGTTACTGCACTGCCAGTAACAGCTGTTACTGCACTGGCATGTAGTTCTTAATGGAAGTACTAAATTACACTGCAGTAACTGCAGCACTACAGGGGCACGTGTAGATGTGCCCAATAAATAAGAACATAAGACTGGAAGGGATCACCTATGTGATCAAGTTCAGTCCCTGGTTATTACAAGCAACCACATCATATCATCCCTTTAGTAAATTTATCAAACTCCAGCCATCATGTTTAGCTAGTATTTTTCTAACAGGAAATTCACTGAGTTGAGACTACCAATTTATTTTACATAGGTCTCTGAATACTTCCTCGTCAGTGACATTTTCCAGGCCACTTGGATAGATACAAATCTGTAAATTAGGACTAAAAGTCTCACCATATCCATCTTAGAAGCATGATTTAAAGTTTTCTTTTTTTGCAAGTCATTCGTTTTTGTAAGCCAGAGTATGAAAAATACTTATTCAGTGTGAGGTTTAAAGTAAACAAGCTGTGCTATCTAACTGTACATATCACTATCTTTTCTCACAGTGTGGGCGTGCTTGTTTACTTTCTGTGAGTGTTTCAGTAATTTCTGTGCTGCTTTTAAAAATGTGGACTCTCAGCAGCAACAGATTACAAAAATAATACATTTTATTTACTGAGAAACTGTCTTTCATACAAACTATGCTGTAGAAATAGTACCCCAAAAGGAACTATTCTGAAAGTAAGAGGATCAGCTACCAGGACAGGCCAATTTTTAGGTTTAACAATATCTATTTAAAAGTGTAAAAATCTAGTTTCTACCCTCCTGTTTTAAAAGGTGGTTTTAATGCAATGGAATTAAGCAGTTCTGTTGCACAATATTATGTACAGTCCTCCATACCAACCCACAAATTTTTGCTTAGGGATAAACTTCCCTAAAAGACAGTTTAAGGTTAGATGTTTTCCTTTTCTGGTGCTGAATCATCTGCCCATGTGGAAATGTTGAACTAATGGGAATACCAGTAGCTTGAGTTCTTTTGAATATATTTATATATCCATTCCTCTCACTGCATATGCATACAATTGTGACATATGAACGCAATACCAGCCAGGAGATGAAACTTCTTTAGAAAGAGCTATTCATCACTTTGGCTCTGTGCCTGTAATAGTGATTTTGACTAATGTTGCTAGAAATTCAAAGATTTGGAGAAGTTAATGATGTTTTTCAATTGTATGAAAACCTTTTTTGCCAAATATATTTTGAGTGAATACTTATCCTGAACAGCTTAGAAAAGACTACAGTGTTTTACAGGGCGAATGTTCTGTGGATGGAGGGAGAATAAACTGGAAAAGTTATGCCAGTTTTCATGCCTGATACCATTCGTCTGGCAACCCTGCAGAGATGCAGATTCTTAGCTTATGTGAGCTCACATAGTTCTGTTCCTAACAAGGGGGCCTATTGGTATCAAACTCATATCAATTTACACCTGCTGAGAATCTGGCCCTACATATTAAATGTCACACCTGGGATGGCTCAAGCTCAGGGTTCTTCTGAATCAGATATACCACTGTACGTTACAGAGCACTAGAGACTTGAAAACAGTTTTGTTCTGGCAGCAGGTAGAAAAGGTGGGAATGTGGTATGCTGAGTTACTGGGAAGAGGGAGTATTTTCTATCCAACTGTCATGAACTTCTTAGAAAATGCGTTCTAGCTTCCTTGGCTAGCAGAGGTGGGATACTGGCCAGTTACTACACAAAGGCTTTGAAGATGGTGGGAATAATACAAATTAAAACCAGGAAGAGGAAAATCATGATGTTCTCAGATGGATAGCTTGTAAATAACGATTTATCCAGCCACTCTGGATTTAAAAACAGGAATGCTTCTAATGCCTTTAACCATTTTAAATACAACAGCTTCCTAACTATTTAGTAGCAAGTGTGTCTTTGGGAGTGCATGACACTAGTATTCTGTTGTATATCTTGTTGGGCTCTGAGTGTGGTTTAGGGTATTATTTTTGACCTATAAATGACCACATAGATCAGCAGACCTATCTCTTTGAAAAGTGACTTCTTTCCCACTGCTATACTGCTACAGATAGATCAGTAGAACTACTGCTTCATTTTACTTCTTTCACTGTAAAAGAGAGAGAGAGAAGGTGCAAAAAGCGAGGTGTCATTTTGGGGAAGAAATCAGAGATATGTAAGTGAAAGAACAATTTTTGGGTAGAGGGGAGGAGCTTGAGGACAGCAATTTGAAAACTGTTCAGAGTAGTTGAAAGTGACTGGCAGCCACAAGAGAAGTGGATAAGTAGATGAAGTATAGATGAGGAGCTTAAAGGTGGAGAATAAATATTTAGCACATATCTTTGCTATCCATATATGGACAATACAATGAGTGATGTGTATAAAATTATGTAGTAAACACTTAACCTGCCTTAACAGCAGCCCTGGACTTCAGGAGGGTAGATTTCATTGAGCTAAGGAGACTAGTCGGGGCGGCACTGAGGTCCCAGAGGGGTTGGGAGTTGGGAGTCCAAGAAGAGTGGTTGTTCCTGAAGTAGACGATCCTCCAAGATCAAAGGGTGGCAATCCCAACATGGAACAAAGGGTGCAAGAGTGCTCAAAAGCTCCCATGGCTCACCAAAAGCATCCAGGAACATCTTTCTGGACTTAGGAACACCTTCGACACTATCTCTCACCCCATTCTCATTAAAAAATTAGGAGACTGTGGTGTTGATGCCTACACAGTCAAATGGGTCACTAGCTGGCTGGAGGGCTGCACCCAGAGAGTGGTGGTGGATGGGTCTTATTCAATCTGGAGGGATGTGGGCAGTGGGGTCCACCAGGGCTCGGTCCTCAGGCCCGCACTGTTCAACATCTTTATCAGCGACTTGGACGAGGGGGTGAAAAGCAACTTGTTCAAATTTGCAGATTACACTAAGATGTGAGGAGAAGCGGGCATGCTAGAAGGGAGGGACAGGCTGCAGTTGGCTCTGGACAGGTTACAGGGGTGGGTGGATGAGAATAAGATGGGATTCAATACTGACAAGTGCAGGGTACTGCACCTAGGGAGGAAGAACCAGCAGCAGACCTGGAGGCTGGGGAACTCCCTTCTCATCAGCACAGAGGCAGAAAAGGATCTTGGAGTCACTATAGACTCCAAAATGAACATGGGCCAATAGTGTGGGGACTCAGTCAGGAAGGCTAACTGCACCTTGTCATGCATCCACAGATGCATCGTGAGCAGGTCCAAGGGCGTGATCTTCCCCCTCTATATGACATTGGTCAGGCTGCAGTTGGAGTACTGCATCCAGTTCTGGGCACTGCACTTCAGGAGGGATGTGGCCAGCATCGAGAGGGTCCAGAGGAGGGCCACTCGCATGGTCAGGGGGCAGCAGGGCAGGCCCTACGAGGAGAGTTTATGGGACCTTAGCCTGTTCAGCCTCCACAAGAGAAGGCTGAGAGGGGATCTGGTGGCTGTCTATAAACTGGCCAAGGGAGATCAGCAGCCAATGGAAGAATCCCTGTTCCCCCAAGCACTACTGGGAGTAACAAGGAATAACTGCCATAAGTTGATGGAGAGTAGATTCAGAATAGGTATCAGGAGGTGCTACTTCACTGTCAGGGCTGCTAGGATCTGGAACCAACTTCCAAGGGCAGTGGTGCTGTCTCCTACCCTGGGGGTATTTAAAAGGAGGCTAGATAGATACCTTGCTGGAGTCGTTTGACCCCTGAACTCTTTCCTGCCATGGCAAGGGGTCGGACTTGATGATCTGCTCAGGCCCCTTCTGACCCTACCAACTGTGAAACTATGACACAATAGCTGTCACTCATTCCCCATTTAGAAGATTATGAATATCAACATATATTTGGTAGTTGTATGATATATTGTAGTGTCATGTAAGAATCTCCTTCAGGGTTTTAGGGCTAGAAAAATTCTGCTATATTAATATGGGGAAGCTTACTGTAGACAAGAGAACTGAATACTGTGTAGAAAATGAATGGGGGTAAAAACAAGTAGAGGAATAAATAGAAACTAGAGGTACAAGAAAATATTTTGGGAAGTGTATTTGTGTTTTGCTTGATTTTTATTTTTTCCAGTCCTGTGTAAATGAACTGTAATCAGTGTCAAATCAGTGTCAATCAGAATATGCACAGAGAAGAAAAGGCTTAAAGGGACTGGTGAAAATGAAAGCATGATTCTCATAATGCATGTTGTCTGTCGGGTCTTAAGGTCAGAAAAAGTGAGTTTTATATAACAAAAGTGGCAGAAAAGGATATGACTTGTTTGAATGTCAAAGACTGGTATCTACTGATACTGAATACTTCCATTTTGCAATTGTTTGTTTTGGAATGTACAAACTATTGAATATACAGAAGACACTACTTTAAAGATTACATCTCTTAATAATAAACAGTATTTCCTTACCTCCTAACATCATTATATCAATGTGATCTTTAAATTATGCTTTCAATTATTATTGGAGTTTGACCTAAACTCCTAAATAGATCTATTATTTCCAGTGACCTCATTCTTGTTAGGCTTTACAGGTCAGCAGTGAACTAATCAGGCAGCTTCCTGCTAATTAATCCTATTTAGCTAAAGAACAGTTAGTCTGTTTATCTTATCTCTGCTAAAAGGACGTTTTTACAGGTTTGGCATCCAATTACTAAAATGAATGACAACTCCCCAACCCACTGTGATACATTTCATGGACATGAAGTCAAAACTTGACTGGAGTACACAACTGTTTTCCTGTTCATCAGAGTGCTCCTTCATGTGTGGAACTATTCCAGTATTCAGAGACTTTACACACTCACTACATCACACTGTTGAGAACTGAGCATTTTATTGAGCCACCCTCCAGGTGTACCTATTTGTATGTCTCCAGATGAGAGAACAGGACAAACTGATACTTCA
>NW_017729027.1:8364161-8375654 GCF_001723915.1 Gavialis gangeticus
TTGGCGTCCAATTACTAAAATGAATGACAACTCCCCAACCCACTGTGATACATTTCATGGACATGAAGTCAAAACTTGACTGGAGTACACAACTGTTTTCCTGTTCATCAGAGTGCTCCTTCATGTGTGGAACTATTCCAGTATTCAGAGACTTTACACACTCACTACATCACACTGTTGAGAACTGAGCATTTTATTGAGCCACCCTCCAGGTGTACCTATTTGTATGTCTCCAGATGAGAGAACAGGACAAACTGATACTTCATATGTGCATGGTCACTTTTACTTCTGCTTACTAGTTTACCTGGTATTACTAAATCCTGTTGTGGTTACAAGAGAACTTCTGGCATAACAGTATTCTTTGAGATCTAGTTCTTTACTGTAGTCATGGGGTTTTAGTGGATAACACTTTATACCTCATTTTGAAATCAGATGTAATGAAATTGCAAGGAAGAGGCACCCTCAGTGCTTGATAACTTCCTAGATCGTGTGGTAGAAATGCAGTGGGACAAGAAGCACTGATCCATGCAGTATAGTGTGTGTGTGTGTGTGTGCGTGCATGTGCACACATATGTGTATGAAGAGGTGTATGTATTTTTAAATTAGTGTTCAGCTTTTATTAGGTAGCAGACTTTCCTTCTTATTTTGGTGTAATTCTGAAATGTGCAGGATTTACTAGGAGACAGTGTATATGACAGGGGAAAGGAAAGGCTGCACCAGGTGTTATTTATAAAGGCCCTCCATTTTTCTTGACTTTTAAATACTGAAGGTATTTAAACCATTATGTCTAAGCAAGTAAAATTTAAGAGGCTGATTATCTATCTTTCACTTTCAGGATCCCTATGAAAAAAAATGCATTATGTGATTGAAGTTTGCTGTGCATTTGGCTTTGCCGGGAGGAGCAAGGGCACTGTTAAATAGCAGATGCATGTACCTGAGATTTCTAAAATAATCCCTCTGTGCAGTATATATGTCACTGTATGGAGCTTTGGGATTTAAAGCTCCTTTGCTAAGTGGGTTATTAGCACTTCCTGCAGCTGGTGTAATTTGCATTAGTGTTTCTCCCACCCAGTCACATTAGATGATCTTAAATGAAGGCTTGAAAGACACTGGTTGCATCTACATGTGCAATTAATGTGAAATGATAAACTCCGGAGCACTTTGGGCCAGAGTACACTATTTCCAGGCACAGCATTTATACACGCGCCTGGGACAGCAGTACTTTGAGCCAGGGTGGAGGAGGCAGGCTTGCAGCAGAATGAGGGGTTCAGCCCCGTGCTCTGGGTGGCAATGGTGGGGCTGGCTGGGGCACAAAAGTGCTGAATGTGTGGAGCTGTGTGGCTAGGTGGCAGGCCGGGGTCTGGCCCCCTGCTGCCTGAGCTGACTGGGTACCATTTCCACCAGTGGTCACTATCTTCACATGCATTTGGTTGCAGTTAAGTAGTTCACTGTGCCCCAATACTGGTGCATGTGTAGATGGTGATGCTTTACTGTGGAGCTAATTACTCTACTCCACAGTAAAGCACATGTGTAGATGTACCCACTGATACTATCCTACCTGCAGGATGAGTATAGTAAGTATAGTAAACCATTGCTAGGAAGTTTGGTCATTCTATTAGGGTGTAAGAAGAATAGGAATGGGAAAGGTAGTCTATAGTTAAAAACTGTAAGTAAAATCCCCTACTTAAGTGGTCAGAATCATGAGTGTCTATCTGAGAGTGCTGAGCTATCTTGGTACAGTGGTTGCCATTATTAAATAGGAAGCTTCTGTCTCCCTGTAATTAGAACAGGAAATACCTGTGAGGATATGGTGGTGACGTAACTGATAAACTTTTTAATGATGGCCACTGTGTTTGCATGAGCTATAGTAAGCAGGTTGATAAAATCTTAACATCGACAGGTCTTAGCAACCAGAACATGAAATATGTTATTTAGAAGGATGAAGGGAACTGGGTAGTTGCTAAGTACATAAATAATAAGTTTGGGCACTGGCTACCCTAAAAATTATGTCAGATAGGCTACCATCTACGTTTTTCATCATATCTCAGTGTGTAACGTGGCTCTGTGCAGGCAATAGCTACAGCCCCTTGAGCCATGACAGTGTTGTGTAATGTAAAGAATACATAATGAGACTTCCTTAATCGTGCAAGTTAGCAGGATAACAATAACTTAGTCTTTAATTGTTAAGGTATACAATCATAGAAAATCAGGGTTGGAAGTGACCTCAAGAGGTAATCTAGTCCAACCCCCTGTTAAAGGCAGGACCGTCCCCAACTAGATCATCCCAGCCAAAGCTTTGTATAGGCATGTCTTAAAAACCTCCAAGGATGGAGATTCTACAACCTTTCTGGATAACCTGTTCTAGTGTTTTACTATCCTCCTAGTAAGACAATTCTTCCTAATATCTAACCTTCCTAATATCTAAACTTCCCTTGCTGCAGCTTGAGACCGTTGCTCCTTGTTCTGTCATCTTCTACCACTGAGAACAGTCCAGCTCCATCCTCTTCGGAACCACCTCTCAGGTAGTTGAAGGTTGCTATTCCTTTTCCTCTCAGTGTCCTCTTCTCTAGACTAAATAAGCCCAGTTCCCTCAGTCTTTCCTCATAAGTCATTTCCCCCAGCCCCCTCACCATTTTTGTTGCCCTCCACTGGACCCTCTTCAGTTTGTCCACATCCTTTCTGTAGTGGGGTGTCTAAAACTAAACACAGTACTCCAGATGTGGCCTCACTGGTGCTGAATGGGAGGGAATAATCACTTTCCTTGACCTGCTAGCAACACTTCTACCAATGCAGGCCAGTATGCCAGTAGTTTTCTTTGTAACAAGGGCACACTGTTGGCTCATATTCAGATTATTGTTCACTGTGACCCCTAGGTCCTTTTCTGCAGTGCTGCTGCCCAGCCAGTCAGCCCTCAGCCTATAATGGTGCATGGGATTGTTCTGCCATAAGTGCAGGACTTTGCCCTTGTCCTTGTTGAACCTCATGAGATTGTTTTTGGCCCAATCCTCCAATTTGTCTAGGTCACTCTGAATCGTAGCCCTACCCTACAGTGTATTTCCCCCCAGCTTGGTGTCATCTTCAGACTTGCTAAGGGTGTGCTCTATGCCGTCTTCCAGGTCATTGATGAAGACACTGAACAAAACCAGCCCCAGGACCGACCCCTGGGGTGCACCACTTGATACGGGCTGCCATCGAGCCATTGATTACTACCCTCTCAGCCTGATGCTCATGGCTGGCCAGCCCTATCCTGTGGAACCTGCGGCCGCAGGGGGCCCCACAGCCAAGGGGCCCCCTGTGGCTGTGAATACTCCAAATCAGTGCCATAGCAAAGCAGGGCAGGCAGCTGCCACCACCCTGCATTGCTGCCACCGCTGCCAGCTTCACATCCGGCCAATCGCCACCCTTTGCCCTCCCACCACCAGCTTCTTCAGCTGCTCGCCACCCCCTGCCACTGGTTTCTTCATGTTAGGGGGCCCCAAAACTATATCTTGCAGAGGTCCCCAAAAAATTTCTGTAGCCAGTTTTGTATCCACTTTACAGTCCATTCACCTAGCCTGTACTTCCTTAGTTTGTCTGTGAGAATGAGCTTTGCTAAAATCAAAGTGTATCACATCATCACATCCACAGAGCCAGTTAGTTCATCATAGAAGGCAATCAGGTTGATCAGGCATGACTTGCCCTTGGTGAATCCACTCTGACTGTTCCTTATCACCTTCTTCTCCAAGTGCTTAGAAATGGATTTCTTGAGGATCTGCTCTATGCTTCTTCCAGGGGCTGAGGTGAAGCTGACTGGTCTGCAGTTCCCTGGAACTTCCTCTTTCCCTTCCTTAAATCTGGGCACTAAGTTTGTTCTTTTCCAATCATAGATTTATAGATTCATAAATTGTAAGGCTGGAAGGGACCTCGGAAGATCATCAGGTCCAGCTCCCTGCACCAAGCAGGAAAGACAACAGGATCTCTCCTGATTGCCTTGAGTTTTCAAACACGATGACCAATGGTTCTGCAATCTCATCAGCCATGTACCCTCAGGTGCATCCTGTCCAGCCCTATGAACTTGTATATGCCCAGATTTTGTAGGTAGGAATATCAAAACCTGTTTGAAAAGTGATCCATTTTTAAGTTTGAAAAATATTTTGAGTCATTATTAACATTACTTAAAACTATTAAAGAAAAGCATAAAGGGTACCATATCATTGGTAGGGCAAAAAAATTATAATAGTAAGCCTCTGACTCATATCTTGAACATGAAATTTGTGTTGAAGGACCATAGGAAGTCTCTCTTCTTTGTAAAAGAATAAACCATTTAAGAAAATAAGAAAAGAACCAGAGAAGAAAAAGAGAGGCACAAAGAAATGTGAACATGTCATGAGTTTAGTTTGTTCGGCCTTATGTTTGAAGGACCACAATGTGGTCCTCATTAGCAGGGAGAGAGAGGAATTATGTACCACACTTAAGAAATGTGTGGGTTTGTCTACAGATAAAAAGGAAGAACTAAGTGTTTCTAAAAAGCTAAAGAATAATTTAAGAAGTGACTGATTTCCATACTTAAATATGGTTCATTATAGAAGAAAGAATGTGCTATTTTTCTGCCTTAGACTTTTCTTTCTCATTTTCACTCATCAGATTGTCAATGAAAGATTTCTGAAGCTGCTCTTTTAACCACTTCCTAAGATAAACATTTGAAAATTAAAAAGAAAACATTTGTTAAAAATAAACTAACAAAAATCACCAGCAGCTCGATGTCATGAGGAAGGCAAAGCATATGAGATTTTCCTTTTCCACTGAAACATTTGATGTAGGGCACTGCCAGATACCAGACTCATCTGGCTTAGTATAATATGTCATAACATTTATTTCTTAAAATCATTTACACAGGCTGGGTCCCCACAGAGCTAGGTACAGTGGTACAGTATAAACACATGACTGACTGTTGTGAAATGCAGTAAATACAGGCTTTTATTTCTGTAGCGTGTACTTTCTGTGCTTGGATAGTCTAATTTGACTGAAGGAAGCTTAAAGTTTACTTCTGCACTGTAAACTTTCTATAACAGACTTTTGTTGAACAATCTATTTTGGAACATACATATATACATACATGCATACATACATGATGCGCAAAACCCCTAAGCCTTTATTTACCTGTTTTTGAACACACTGGAACAGTTAATTTTAACTTTGCTTCTCATTTGCACAGCAGAAATAATCTCATGTCTGCTAAATTAGGATGAGCTGGTTTAAAAGCTCAGTGGGAGCTATGACACAAAGCCCAGAAGAAATGGCTAGCTGATCTCTGGAACACAGTGCCTTTTGTAATAGGACCATAGCTCTTTAAAACAAATCTGTTAGGGATTACATTTTATTACAAGCAAAAATGGATAAATTATTCCCAGTCCTTTTTTCTTTTTTCAATCCATTGCATTGATTTTACCTTTGATAATGACTAATGCTTATTAAACTAACTTATTTTTTTGTTCATCAGGTGCAGTGTTTTAAAGGAGTCTTGGTAAGTTAGTGTTTTTAGTAGGTGAACACATAAGCAATCAAAGGAAATGCCTGTCAGTAACATGAGTTGCTGTAAACACTAAAAGGATCTTTCATTGTGCCATGTGGGCTTTGGGAAAGAAGCAGCAAGGAGAAGCTGGCCAGACAATGAAACCAGCAGAGTGGCTGCAGTAGCAACCAAGACACTGGCATGATAGTGTGCCTGTGGTGGCAGTGATTCTTTTTCTTCCCTGCTTCCCAAGTCAGTGACTAGAGTTTCTGCCCCAGTGGCCCCACTCTTATTATGCTACTGAAATTAAATATCCCTTTCTCTTTGCCTGCATCCATCTCAGCAATTTAGATTACAAGCTCTGAGACAGTGGCTATCCAGTCCTCTGTGTTTGTACAGTGCCTAGCACAACAGGGATTTGACCCTAATTAGTCTATAGCCATCACCCAAACAATCATGATCGATTATCATAAAAGACCACTTCTGCAAAAGTGAAGATGGTTGCAAGTGATGAAAAGATGCATGCATCAATTCATGGGAAAAACAAGTCATTTTGCCTGGAGCGGATCAACTATTTAAAAAGCTTTACTGATTTACTTATATGGACAATGTAATTTAACACAGATGCAGGGACAAGGCATGGTATAAAACCAGTTACGAGGCATGTGCTACCTAACAGCAGTCAAAGTGCAGTTTCTCAGAGCAATTAAGGGGTGCGATAAATTATACAATTATTAACCTAAAATGACAGAAATGTGTTACCTGTCACAAGCAGAAGCAGATAGCCATTACCAAAAATGGATAAGTACAACTTTTTCTATCTTTCAAAATGCCCTTTCAGATAGAAGGTTGAACACCCAGGAGCAGTACCTGACCTGGAAAAGCTATTTATTAGACGTTAGAAGCCAAGAGGCAGCATGATGGCACAGGGCTTCTTAAACAGATATCCCTTAATTTCAGAGATTGGTGGCTTCTGGAGAATATTCTTCCCTGTTTCTTCAGCATGAAAGATGTCTTTTGCACCATCCCTGGTGCTGAGTTTGCTGAGACTCCACATAATTTTTCTGTGGAGGGGCACAAATCATGAAGGAAATGATCCCTGAGCCAAATTCCTGTCTCTGTTATTCCAGTACAAATAAAACCAGAACTTATGTGGAGTGTAGCTGAGGTTACTCCTTGAAAAGTTACATTAGGACAACAGGTCTCATGAGCAAAATTATTTAGCATTTCAGCTGAAAGTGAAACAAATGTAGCATTGATGTATAACACAGGTGCTCCTATTTTTTGGTTTGCATGCCCCTGTTAAAGTTTGTTGTATTGCTATGATTCCCAGTTACATATCTTAAAAAATAACACTTTACGTCCCTACAGCAGCACTGTAAATGCATCAACAACTTAAATGATTATGCAGAGTTGATTACCAGTATTTTTCTTTGATTTCCTTCATTCATATTGCCTTTTCCCCTTCTACTCTCCCATTCCATCCTTTCACGTAACCCAGTGGGGCTCAACCTTTTTGGCCAGCAGACCAGATGGGCAGTGCCAAAGCCATCCATGGGTCAGCTGGATCCGGCTGATGGTCCTGATCTGGCATGAGGCAGTCATGGGAGGGTCCCATTCAGCTGTGTGGAGGAGGCCAGAGTGCATCCCAGTTCCAACATGGCCTTGGGGTGGGGGGAAGGGAGGTTGTGTAGCCCAACCCCACATGGCCTAGCCCCAACCCAGCCTTGTGGGGAGGGAGAGGTGTGGCCCAGTTCCATGGGGATTTTACCTGGCCCGAGGAGGGGTGGGGGGCAGTGGGGGCTTTAGCCACCCCAAGCTGGCCCCATGTGGAAAAGGGAGCATGGCCCAGCCCCATTCAGCCCAGGGGGAGGCACATGGTGCAGCCTTATCCAGCCTCAGGAGTGACGGGAGGCTCCAACCTGCCCCAACTTGCTGCTGGGGCCGTGGGGTTTGGGACTTTGGCATGGGGGAGGGTGGCTGTGTTAACTGCCACCGCTTCCCTACTGCAAAATCTCCTGAGCCATGGGGGGCCCTGAGGGCTGGATACTTATTGCTCTGCGGGTTGTGTTCAGCTCATGGGCCAGAGGTTGAGCTCCCCTAATGTAACCTTTAGAAGTTCACTACATACCCCCAGGGGTTCATTTACCATAGTTTGAAAAACAATGCTGTACAAAAAATTCTTGGGAGTTAGTTTTGACACACAAAAATCATCCCCATAAAAGGAGCAAGAAGAAGTGGACTAACTATATTTGTCTTGGTATTGTTATTATTTTGCTTGACTAGATTCATTTCTTCATCTCACAGGATCATAGCTGCAATTTCTATCATTTTATTTTCCCCAAGTGAGAATTGCATATAGTCTATGTATTAGAAATGGGTTTCTGGATCCAGACAAACTGATAAATTCCCATGATTTTTCTCCCATCATCTCATAATCTGTCTCTTTCTGGATCTACTTAGCACCTTTTTCAAACTGCCGCTACCAAGGATGAATGAAACAGCACTCTGGGTTGTGATGCTGGTTAACACAAATATGCAGTAGCTTGTGAAGATGTTTCGTCTCACTTTTGAATGGCTCCAGCTTTGCAAGCCAACCCTGGCTCTACTGAGCAGCTTTGGCAGTGATTTTTGGCAGCATCCCCAGCAACTAGCCTGCCTCCAACTTCACTGGGAGGACAAGGAGCAAGACAAGGAGAAGAGGTGGAATTGGAGGAGGAGGACATAGACCAGCTGCTTCAAGGAGAACTTTTCTTGGAGCAGTTTCATTTGGCTTAGTGTCATCATTTCTGGACTTGTGAAATAAATGTGAAGTTGGGGAGAGAATTTAGGTGAAGACATCTCCTGCAGTGACAGCAGAATTTTAGGATGACTAAGGGCACTTTTCTCAACATCTGCACTAAATTTCCCATGCAGCTGCAGAGGCAACTACATCAACATGAAAGCTTTTTTTGTCCAGTACAACATGGCCATTGCCACCTAGAAGCTGATTCCCTCTCCATCTTTATTGCTACACTATTGATTTGGTGCAGGCAGATCAAATTGGGCGGGGGGAGCGGGGTTGTGGGGAAGATGTGTGATGGTATTTAGAAGGTAATGTCAGTGCATATCACAAGTCTTGGCAATCTTCAGGAGGTTCCTGATGGCTTTGCTGATACTGTTTCCCATTTGTATTGGCTGTTTGGATAGAACCCATGATTGTATTTTTTTGCCCTCTGCAGCAGGCATGAGATTGCACAAGTAGAAAGGGACTCCATTGTACTGTGACACTGGGTTGACTGTCCTGGGGGGTTTACCTGAATTAATAGAGGATGCGAAGGAGTCCTGAAGGGTTCACGATGCCAGGATCATTAGAACTTGTGTCTCTTTTCTTTTATGAGAAAAAGTAGATTTTCCCTTATGACAATTAGTTTGGAGATCAACGGTGTTGACATTCCCCTTTACCTTTGCTGCCCTGTCTGATGAAACTCTGGACAGTTACATCATAGAAAATAACTTTTTACTAGATTTACTTGCATACAAGATGAGGTCTCCCCCCAATTTGTATGGAGAAAAAAATCCCGGTACCTTATAACTGCATACAAGGAAATCTCACTAAGAACATTGTTTTTCATTAAACTGCAGTCAAAAGCAGCATGTGCTCAGCAATGGAAACCAGCTATGAAGTTGTTTAATTGCAGTCAACACTGAGCATGACTATAAAACATATGGCCCACAGTGGGCAAACATGCTGATGGGAACCTAGCACAGGAATAAGTTAATGTAGCCCAGCTGAATAAGATATATGACAGTGCCCATTAAGTGCTGTCCCCTCACTGCTGACTTTTTTCAAGTTAGGGTGAGACATGACATTGAATAATGTTCACTCAGAATTCCTCTGCCCCCCCCTCTCAACCTGTTGCATAGTGTGGCCCCATTAATCCATGAAGTGAAGCTAGATCAGACTGTCCAGTCTGCACCTAATCTACATATAAAATTTTGGAGTATCCCAGGACTTGTGACAAAAACATCTGGTCCAGTCATGAGTGGGGACTAATTAGGACATGGATCCTTTGTGGGGTGGTATCTGAAGCACACACACACATACTGTACAAGTAGGTACCCAAGTGCTGCTCAGAAGTGTTTATGGGGTCCCTGTTTTAAAACTTGCAGCAATTTCAAGAAAAGGTGACATGCCTCAATTCTGGATCAATTAAATGAATGTGTACTATATGCAAAATGCTACATCTATATTTAATTTCAAGGTTATTGCTTTGAAATTTGCTCCTCACTTCCATGTTCTCAGGGAGAGCATGGTCTCATAGTAAGGAGGCGGGGAAGTGGCTGCCAAGGGAAAAAGCTGGGGGAAAGCAGAAAGCAAAGCGCTACATGATTCCCTCAGATTAATTTTCCCTGCTGGAGTCGGGGGGAGGGGGTTAGGGTTAGGTGGGGAACAAATTCCAGATAAACCTCCAATAATTAGATTCTATACCTGCAAAATTATAACAAATTTATACTTTTTTCCATATATAGAATCAAATTATTGGGGGACTGTCTTGTAACCAGTGTTGTCTGCTATACACACAAATACTGTAACTGTCCTGTAAGCAGCTCCATGATGATAGTCAGGTGATGCTGTCTCATGCCTCAGAGAGGCTGCTGAGCCATAACTGTCTTAACCTACAACTGCATGCTGTATGTTGTACAATCTTTGGGAGAGCAAAAAGAGACAAAAGTCTGGATTTTTAGAGCCCCATGAACAGCCACTGGGGTATACTCTCCAAAACGACAGTCACGTAGGGCATGTGATTAGCAATATTTTGTGTTCCTATTTTAAGGACAGGAGCTAATTTTGAATTTCAGTACCATATGTTTTTATTATACTTTGCATAACTTTCAATGGATTATATCTTGAAAATACTATGGATTATTTCATGAAATATTTTAAGTGTGGGGACTGTGTTTGCACAGAATGGGGTCTGCTTCATTCATACTTTGTGTGCTATTACGGAACGTTTTATGTTGTGGACAATGTTCATTCACTTTATAGAATATGGTTAAGCTCTAGTTGTTTTTTGTTGCCTATTTTAGCTAGCATACTGTTCATGTAGGACTGTATTCTGTGATTTGCAGGCTATGCTCTTCATGACAACATTTACATAAAAACACTGGTTAAATAAAACATTCTGTTTTTGCAAAAACTTAAGTACAAACACAGGAGCTATGAGAAACTGCAAAAAATAAAGTATTAGAAACAAAAATAAAAGTAAAGTGGTGAAAATAGTTAACATAGTTTGAGATAATCTGTTTACACAGCTTTCAACAATTTACTGTTGTTTGTTGCCACAGATTTTCTGCTTGGTCACCCTTGTGGAATCTCAAGGGCTGAATGCTAGGGCAGGAATCCCATCTGTGATGGGATCCAAGGTGCTGGCCTTAATATCCTGAAGGAAGGAGCTGCGGTTGAGTGTCCTCAAAGAGGAGTTCTCTAGGGTATGGGAGTGGAGTTGTAGTTGCTGTAGTGCTGTGCCAAAGGAGAGAGATTGGAAACTTTGATAGAGCTTGCTATGCTTTCTAGCAATGCTGTTCCTGAACTCCAGGAGTTGCATCTCCCTGTCATTGCAAAATTCAATTTGGCCTACTCCTTGTTCACAGAGAGGTCTTTTTCTCTGTTTCTGGGCTGCCTCTGTTGTTTCTTATTCTTAGCCTTGAGAAAGTGTCCCTGATGATCTGTTTTGCCCATCTTGCCCCATATAAGATGAGAAAAGCAACATGACTACATTGTTTCTTATTCAGTTTCTGTGGCATCAAAGATTATATTTATCATACCATCCCCTCAGGGCCTCTTCCCATACAAGAAGTCTCTAAAGATGGTACATCAGTTTCCACCTTTACTTCCCATCTGCTTAGGACACTGATGCAATGGACTATCTGTGCACTCCTAAAATGTCTGCAGAGACTGGCTGGTGATAGCAGATTTAAATCTGGAGGGCTGTGTGTTTATGTGCCAAATCAGTAAGTTG
>NW_017729027.1:8380654-8384225 GCF_001723915.1 Gavialis gangeticus
GCCCATCTTGTCCCATATAAGATGAGAAAAGCAACATGACTACATTGTTTCTTATTCAGTTTCTGTGGCATCAAAGATTATATTTATCATACCATCCCCTCAGGGCCTCTTCCCATACAAGAAGTCTCTAAAGATGGTACATCAGTTTCCACCTTTACTTCCCATCTGCTTAGGACACTGATGCAATGGACTATCTGTGCACTCCTAAAATGTCTGCAGAGACTGGCTGGTGATAGCAGATTTAAATCTGGAGGGCTGTGTGTTTATGTGCCAAATCAGTAAGTTGGTAGCCAAGATTTTGAGAGCATGGGGTGAACCAAGTTAGTAGTTGCATTTGTATCTGTGCAGGTAGTTTTTCATAAGCAGAATATTCTTTCCATTTTCTTTTTCTATATGGCCTGAATGACTGTGCAATTTTGTGGGGGAGTATTTGCGGTCCTAATGTTGGAGAATGGGTCATTGATACAAGGGACCAGGAAGCAGAGAAAGTGCTTGTTTCTGAAAGTTAAGGGAAGACGTGTGCTGCTGCTATTCACCAGAAGGCTCTTTTCTGATATTCTCCATGACTGACAGGGCAAAACTACCTATACTAAAACAAGTGACAGGCAGAACTACTTTGTATTGATACAGTAGTAATTTTACTTAATACCACTTTATACCCCTCCTGGAAATGTGTGTTAGCAGTAAATGAAATAGAGGTTCACAGTTGTCATGCTCCGGCTGGGCTCTGCCAGCTTTGCCCAGCAACAGGTGCCGTCAGCACTCTCCACTCAATCCGGAAAGCCCCTAATTGAATTGCTGCATGGCCCTTGGCCATGTGCTGGGGAAACCCTGTCCCCTGTGGAAAATCCCCGTGAACATTTTGGCACGGAAATGTGGCCAATCGGGGCTTAAAATTATGTTTGTCATCTGGCCTATAAAAGCTAGGGTTGAGCTTCCGCCCAGGGAAAGACCAGAGCGTTTGCTGCTCAGTGGGCAGGCCTGGCCAGCTTCCCATGGTTTCTCCTGCCTTCGGACTCTCTGGCACCCAATTGTGCACCCGAACATCAACCGCTCGCTCATCATCCTCTTCAGTTTCAAATCCAGCGCTCCGTCTGTCTGTTGTTCATCCTTCACCCGAACCGTTCACAAGTGTAACCGCCTACGCAGCCACATCCCGACGACCAGTGGGGTGTAAGTAAGAAATCAAAATAAAGTTTTCCTTGGAACTATTACGAGTCTACCTCTCCCTCTCGCTAAACTAACACCAGGGGATAGAACCCACTGGGGCTATAGCCACAGCCTGGCTCGCACCCCGAACAACAATGATAGTTCAGCACATTTAGCATTAACATAATTGAAACCTTACTATCTGCACTTCCATGTGTTGCAGTTTTGTACAAGAAAAAGATCTGTAAGTACTCTTGCATTCATAAAACACTATGTTTTCTGTGTGGGAGAATGCAAGCAGGATACCTGCTATGCTAGAATGTTTTGGAAGCATACTTTATAAAATGATTGTTTCCTGATTTGTACGCCACCCTCTGCACTCCATAAACACCTTTTTATAGTAAATATTCTTATTTAAACCTGACGTTCCAAAGGGTAACTCTTAGGTTGGTGGTCAAGATTTCTGCTGGTTGGAAGGGGGAAGCAGCAAAGTTTATAAAGTGTGTAGGAGGAGGGCCTGTGAGACGGGTGCTCAAGGAGATGTTGTTTGAAATGACCTCCAGCATTGTTGCCATTTTGAACGTGCCAAAGGGCAGGAGGTTACATAACTCCGAGACAAAGTAAAAAGACAGGGCAGGACAAGGTGGTCCATGTTGGGTTGTGTGGGTGTCTAGTTGGAAATAGAGAACTTGTAGATATGTGCACAACTATATGCATATCAAGATTGTGATTCTGAGCAACCTATCTCCCAGGTGATCATGATTTTGTGCATGCTGTAGTGGAGATGGCAGATGGAATTCAGAAGGGTTATCAGCCAATGTCACTTGCTGTGGTGGCATCCAGTGTGCATGGGAAAAAAAGAAACAGTGCTTGTATCTCCTAGCATTATGATCAGTTATTTATATTAAAGGCAAATGAGCTAAACCAAAAGATTAGTGGCTGAAGTCTTCTTGGCAGAGCAGATTGAGTGGGTGTGGACAGTGCTAGGAGGCTTTTCAATCATGGGACTGGAAGAGTACAAGTCCAGCTCAGAGACACTTCTAGTCCTCCAACAATCTGGCTTGTGTGTTGAATAACAAAAACTCTTGGCTTTCAGCTGGCTCTCCATGTTCATATTCTGTGTCTGTTCCAGAATCAAAGCTGTCATAGCCTATCCTGGAGATATCTGTCACAGATTATAACACCATTTTGTGGTGGCATCCTGTGACAAAATTCTGTTGAGATCTTCATAGTAGTGTGGGATGGCAGCTAGGGACACCACCAGAATAATACAAAGTAGAGATGTATCTGCACAAACATTAGTGTGCATTAACTTAATACACAGCAAGCAGTGCCGGGCATTTTTAATTAGTGAGCCATGACAATTTAAAGCACCCATGCATCCCATGTATCAGTGCCACAGCACATTCCCATGCTGAGAAAATAGTGGCAGGGTTTTTCTGAACTAAAGCACAGCCAACATGTTTTAGTTCAAAGTGTACTGCTGCCATTTTCTCAGTGCAGTCGTACTGCACTACTGATACACGTGACGCACGAGGCTGCCAGAGTGCATCAATTTACGTACTCCAGCAGGCTCAATTAATCGAGCCTGCTCTAACATGTTAGATTTCCAGCACATCAGAGCAGGTTCCCCACATGTGTGTAAGTGCCCAGAGATAGCAGAAGAGAAGATATTACTAGTCAATGCATATTAAGAATTATACCTCCTGAATTCATATAATTTCATTATGCTACAACTGAATTTAGTATGAACTCCCTCATTCACCTTCATTGGTTAACAATTGTTAGGCAAGATGTAAGATACACACTTTTAACTCTTGGAAAAACCTACCTAGGAATAATCTTTGTCATTTGAGGTCTTTAACTTGAGAACAGATGTTTTTCCAAAAGATTCTCTATTCGAGTCAGAAGCTGTGGTCTTAATGGAGGAAGTACTGGGTGAAATTCAAAGGTTTGTATTTTGCAGAGCTCAAAGTAGATTAAGGCCTAAATTTACTTATTTGATTTTTTCTGAATGAACAGTATCACAAATTCCCTTTTGGTTCACTTTATTTTACACTCTACTTTATTGTTCCAAAACCCAAGGTTGTTTAAATCTGAAATGACATGTTTCTCCGGCTTCACTGATTATGAAGCAGAACAGCACTGAATTCTCCCAGAGTATTCCCACTTGCACTTTTAATGCATTGTAGGATAAAAAAAACCCATTGAAAAGTAAAATCAACAGTAAAATTCTATCAGTCATCTGAAGTAGGACTGTATGAATGTATGAGTCATGATATGTTGTGGCTTTGTCTTTGTATGTGGGCAGAAGAACTGTAAGTTAACAACACAAACATTAGCATGTTCCTACTCTTGTTCTCCTAGTACCTGTGTAAGTATTCACCCCTAAAAACAGAAACAATTTGAGATACTAAATAAA
>NW_017729027.1:8389225-8390713 GCF_001723915.1 Gavialis gangeticus
GAACTGTAAGTTTCAACTTAATTGCATACAAATGGAAAATGTAACTTTTTAAAGAAGAAAATATCCCACCTGCCTAATAAATAAGAATATTTGAATTTTAATATAGTTGATTTTACTCATTCTCATAGATACAATGGAGATGACTTTAGGCAGCAGTGCTGCACAATAACAAATCAAAATGTCCTAGTGCTACTGTAGTAAACCTAAGGTTAAATTCTTCCCTTTTGAGAAGAGCATGAAGTAATGGGAGTACAGGAGGAAACATTCAAGCATTCCTATAAGAGTTAGATACAATGTCAAGAGCTGATTTAGTGAGGGTGCACTTGCACACCCAGTTTAACTCCTATGCCACACAAACTTTAAGACCAACAGTCTGGCAGTGGCAGTGGCAGCAGCATTTCTAGTCCAGCAGTACTAAAGGAGTCAATTGACTTCCTGGCTCAGTATAATATACCTGATCCTTTTTAAATTCTTCATTCCATGGGTATTAATGACCCTCTCTTTTAAATGGTCTTGATGTTCCACCATTCAACCCATCCTTTGTTTTGCAGTTCTACTGTCTGTTAGCTTCTCCTGAAGCTCCTGTTTCACAGCCTTGTAGATTTTTCCAATGAAATTATATTTGTTTTTGCTCCAATCTTAAACTGAATAATGCAGCCCAGGCCCCTAGCATATTAATAAAGCTTCTAGTTTGTTTTTAACCATGGAAAAATGTGTTTTATATGTAAGGATGCACCTCACCATTTCCCCCCACTCCTTTTCAAAATTCTAGATCTGCCTATGTACTACTGCACTTCACTCTGGAAATGAAAAGACTGCTATGAATAGTATCTCTGTTTTTGCTCATATCCCCAAAGTGACCTGACTTATGACCAACCTCTGTACTGCCTTGTTTTAGACATGATCCTGAAATTGATGCCTTTGGGAATTAATGGTGTCATGAAAGAAAATGTTTTGAAGTGCCATGTTTGAATGATAAACTCTGGGCACGTTCAGACGAGTGTGCTTGTGCCTCTTGCCTCGCCTCAAACCCCTTTGAGGCGGGGCAAGAGGCATATGCAAGAACAAAAAATGTTGCAGCACAGGGAGAAAATTAGACCCCTGGATATCCAGGGGTCTAAAAAAATCAAAGTTTAAAAAAGTGGAGCAGGGCACGGTCCCGGACTGTGCCTGGGGGAAACCGGAGGCTGGGTCCTCCATAGAGGCTGCCAGAGCATCTCTATGGTTGGCCCCTTGCCCTGGTGCTGAAACATGCGGCCAGCCACGCCGTGTGTTTCAGCACCAGGGCTCCAGTGTTGGTGTTGGTGAGTAAGGGGCTGGAAGAGGGGGGAGGGGCCATGGGGGACCCCCCCAATGGCCCCACCTGCTCCCCCTGCCCCCCCAACACCTGCCTTGGCTGGTCTCTCCCTGCCGAGACCCCAACCCCTGCTGTGGCTGGCCCCTTCCCACACCAGCCCTGCCAAGGCCCCCAACCTCTGCCCTGGCTGG
>NW_017729027.1:8391115-8391672 GCF_001723915.1 Gavialis gangeticus
ATCCCTGGGACTTACCTGCAGTTGGAGCTAGAGTCTGGCTGACTGGGGCACCGCCTGCACACTGCCGGGCAGGGTGACAGCCCCAGTGGCCCCAGACTGGCCCTGCTGCCCCACCCCCACTGTCCTGTGCTGCCCGGGGGGGGCTCTGCTGGGGGCCCTGGAGCCCCCCCCCCACTTTTAAGGTAAGCAGAGGCTTTTTCCCCCCCTTTTTTTTCCCTGTTTTTTTTTCTGGGGTTTTTTTTTGGCCCCTGTTAGGGGGCCATACCCCTTGTGTGGGCACTGAATCCCCTTTTCGGGGGGCTAAACTCCTTGTGTGGGAACCAAACCCCTTGTGTAAGGGCTAAATCCCCTGTTGGGGGGCCATACCCCTTGTGTGGGCACCGAATCTCCTTTTTGAGGGGATAAACCCCTTGTGTGGGGGCCAAATCCCATGTGTAGGGGTAAATCCCCTGTTGGGGGGCTGAACCCCTTGTGTGAGGGCCATTGCGCTGTGGGAAGGTGGCCAAATTTGTATTTATGAATTCATGAAATGTATTTAGAGTTCACTTTATTATTAT
>NW_017729027.1:8396672-8396906 GCF_001723915.1 Gavialis gangeticus
CGGCCAGCCACGCCGTGTGTTTCAGCACCAGGGCTCCAGTGTTGGTGTTGGTGAGTAAGGGGCTGGAAGAGGGGGGAGGGGCCATGGGGGACCCCCCCAATGGCCCCACCTGCTCCCCCTGCCCCCCCAACACCTGCCTTGGCTGGTCTCTCCCTGCCGAGACCCCAACCCCTGCTGTGGCTGGCCCCTTCCCACACCAGCCCTGCCAAGGCCCCCAACCTCTGCCCTGGCTGG
>NW_017729027.1:8396934-8397493 GCF_001723915.1 Gavialis gangeticus
TGCTCAGAGCTGGCACCTTGGACCCATCTGGCTGTGGCTGACCTCCTGGCCAAATGGGGCCACGAGGACATGCTTTGACAGTTGAAAGCGGGCCACCACACCCAGAACATCTTCCGGATGATAGTTGCCCAGATGGCCAGGCAGAAGGGACACATGGCAGTAGTGCTGCACAGAGGCCAAACCTGCAACCACAGTCCACTGGCAGCTGGCCCAGAAGAGCAGATGCCTCTACTGGCTCTGCAGTCCCCATCTGAGTCTGGCAGGTGCACAGCAGGTCACAGACAGGCATCAGCCCCCACTGCCAGACTGCTGCAGTGGGTAAAGAGTGCAGGGAACTCTCAGGGCTGCTTCAGCAGTCCAGCTGGCACAAGGGGTAGTGTCCCCACATACCAAGTGGCCGGGCCCCAGAAGCTCCTGAGAGCTAGTAGCCCTGAGCTACTTGACAGGGCAGCTTTTTATATTGCTGGCTCTAGCTCCCCCTGGTTGCAGATCCGGGAGGAGACAGGCAGGGTTATTTTGCCCCAAGTGGCGCAATTTGCCCCACAACAAAGTGCATGTC
>NW_017729027.1:8402493-8418030 GCF_001723915.1 Gavialis gangeticus
AGCTAGTAGCCCTGAGCTACTTGCCAGGGTGGCTTTTTATACTGCTGGGGCCAAGACAGGGCAGCTTTTTATACTGCTGGGAACAGCACGGGTGCTGGCCCTGGGCTCTAACTCCCCCTGGCTGCAGATCCGGGTGGAGCCAGGCAGGGTTATTTTGCCCCAAGTGGCACAATTTGCTCCACACCAAAGTGCATGTCTGAGCATGTGCGCTGAGGCAAAAAGCCCTGGCTCAAATTTGTACCGCTGCTATTTGAGCTGCTGCAAGTGCATGTGCTTGCATGTGTGGATACGTTCTTTGGGTCTGTTGCAGGGTCAGGGTCCCAGCCCCTGCCACACTCCTGTGGGGCTGGCCATGCTGACTGGGAACTCACTTGTGTGTCTCCAGTGTGTGGGGAACCACAGCTGCTGGAAATCCTGGGAGCATAAGGACACATGATCTGGGGAACTGATTGGTTCACAGTGGGGGGGTGGGCAATTTAAAAGGATGATACCAAGAGAACTTGGTGTTTGGCATCTCCAGCCTAGAAAAATCTCACAGGAGCCTGCAGGATGGGAAAGCCTCGAAGAAGAACCCCTGTATACCAAACCGTCGGGAACTGCTGGGACAAGGACAGGCCTGCATGGAGATCAACCTGCTCTCCCTGACAAGTAAGTAGATGTGGATAGGGGGAGTGACAGCAAGGGTTGTCCCCACAGAAATCCCCAAGCTGAGACCCTGGGGGGAAAAGAACACCAATGGGAAATGGTTGGTGCGAACCAGTTGAGGAAAAGAGGGAGAGAAGAGAAAAATGAGCTGTTTCTCCTGGAAGAATGGGAACCAAGACAGAAACTGAGGCAGACAGACTAAAGAAAAGGGTTACACTGTCCTGCTGGGGAGGAGAATCAAGTGGGCATGCAAAGCCTAAGGCAGAGCATTCCTTGGAAGAGGGAGAAGAAATCTGAGTGACTCATTCGTAAATGTAGAATTATAAAAGAATAAAGGGTATTGAGAGCTATGGCTAAGAAGCCTTTTCTTTGATTTAATTCCTTCATACTGGAAACGAATAACAGGAAAGCAAAAAAAGGGCGAAAGTCTTCCCTGAAGGTTTGATTTAGAGTTAAGAAAGAAGCTGAACTCTGTTCCCAAAAGGGCACAATTGACAAGTTCAGAAGGCCTGGGATCAGCAGGGGAAGAAATGTGAATGAGTTCACTGAGATAATTATTCTTTGCTTTGATGAGAGTGATTATTAGGGCTGTGCAAAATTTTGACGGGTGTTTCGTTTTGAAGCTGTTTCAACACGTTTCAAACTCGCGAAATTGAAATTAAACAAAAGGTTTCAAAACAACTTCAAAACAAAATGAGGGTGTGATGGTGCACCTTATGATGCCTCTCTGTATCCTCTTATGATCTCCCAAAGAACTGTAAGTACCCTGAATTTCCCGCCTGCCATGTCTTGGATGCTATTATAATATGTTCTAATTTATGATGTCACTCATCGGGAGGGTTATTATATAAATTTGTTGTTTTATTTTACTTTTTTTTTTTTTTTGGAGTCTCTATTAGGAGTCCCGGTATTATAGATGAAAACTTCACATGCCGTCTCAACTATTCACACACACTCGCTGATATGTATATATATTCACAATCGGATGAAGATTAACACTTGTCTTTATTTTTATTCTTTATAAGACTATACAAACTTTCTTTATCTTTAAACAGAAGTGGTCCATTTATTCTTTTTTTTATCAGTTATATCAACTTGTAATTCTATCTATGTACTGTTCTTACATAACTATTATCAGTTCGGTCGGGCTGGACTTGGTATTAGGAAACAAAGTCTCTTTAACTCTGGTTCATCTGTTTATTTCTTTTTGGGGGGCAGAATTTTCTCTTCAAACCCCATTGTATTCTTTCTCTTTATTTGTGTTATCGTAAGTGTGTACCTTTTATCTTGCCCGTGCCAGAAGCCTTGAATCCTTGTGGTCAACACTCAGATGCCTTCTCTAAGCTTGTGGGAGTGAGTTAATTCAGTCTTCCTTTTTTTTTTTTTTTTGTACTTTTCAGCGCGACTGCCAGCTGCGTCTTGTGTGCCTCTTCGGGGATCCGCCCCCCTTTCTCTGAGCTCCGCTCTCTCCGGCATCAAGAGAAATCCTGAGGTAAGCCTCTTATCTCCTGAGGATCTTCTTTTTCCCTCTCTTTCTCTTTCAGACACTCTCACTTTATTTTTCTTCCAAGATTCCCATCTCCTCTTTCTTTTCTTTTCCCAGAGCTTCTATCCTTATATGGTAATAGCTCCGGAAGTGGCGTTCCCCGGCTCTTTTTGCCATGTTTCTGTTGACTCTTTCACAGAGGGCATTTGAAATGTTTTGAAAGTTTCAAAACGTTTCAAGTTTCGGAGCAGGGCTTACTTGGCGTCAGCACCAGTTCCAACCAGCAGCGGCACACTCCTGTTATCCAGCATGCAAAACTGGGGGCCCACACCACCAAGAGGAGTTTAGCACAGCACTGCAGCCCTCCCAAGGGTATGGGCCCATGGATCTGTACACCTGATGACAGAAGGCTGCCATTGCCAGCAAGTGTCACTAGTTTTGCTCTGAACGGTTTGACGTGCAGTTTCTGAGAAAACTCTGTATCTATCTCCTTGAAATGTGGCAGGCTTCATGCCCTCAGAGGGGGCATCCCTAAAAGTTTCATCTGAATCAGGCAAGAAATGACAGCATTTTAGGCATTTTCATAATTCCCCATTATAGCCTATGGGCGAAACATCAAAACATGTCAAAACAGCGAAATAGTTTTGGTGAAAAGAAATGGAATATTGCTTCAAAACAAAATGACAAAACAAAACAGTCCCTTTGAAATAGCGAAACATATGTAAAAACAAAACAGTGCTGTTTCGCACAGCCCTAATAGCAACTGAACCACTGAAGCAGAAGAACAAGATGCTGTGAGTTAATGACTGGAGTGAGAGGAAGACCAGGAATAGTCTCCACCTGCCATCCATGGAGAATAGTGACCATCATCCCAAGAGGGAAGGGGCAGGATGTAGGGGAGCTGGAACCCTGTAAAAGAACCATACCTGGGTCAGGCGGACCAGCCAATCAAGATCGTCCATCCTCCCATATGTTCATTTTCCATCAAGACATGGCAGGCGAATGGGAGGTAGCGATGGAGGTCAGTATAATCTGACATGGTTCTGAATGTTGTGCACAGTGGTGCATTAGCAAGGAACCTTGAAGCCATGAACAAGGCCAGGAGATAGTGACACAATATGGATTTGGACCTAGGGGCAGCAGGCCTTGCCCTGCCCTAAGACTGGCAGCAGGCAAATGGGCTGTGTTAGCAAAATCACATCTGTTGCCCATACACCGAAGGACAACTTGGACTGCATCGTGGGTGCTAGCCGTTATAGTAATAATCAGGAGACATGAGAGTGCCAGCGATAAAGTTTATTGCTCCTGCAGGAGGGTAGACTCTCATCTTAAGGATGGAGAGCTACCCCCCAGAGGGGGTTGAACTTCCATATTTATATGTTTCTTTACATATGATATGATATGGTCAGTTACGCGCACAAGAAGGTTACTCATTGTTATACAACATTTTTTTTTGTTAGTTATAATTATCCCTTGGGGTCGCGGTCACCCGGAGGCGCCTTCCTCTTTCCAGTTGAATCAGCCTGGGCTCCGGAGTCTGGGGGTCGTGACCATCGTGAGGACATCTTCCGCTTTCCAGTTGAATCAGCCTAGGCTCTGGAGTAAACCTCTTCTGCTTACGATTCCTTATCTAAAATTAGTACTTCACCTATAGTTACATATGCTAATTTAAATGGCTTAATAACCAACTTGTTCAATCAGTGTTATCTGGACTTATGAACTTTATCTATTCCTAAACTTATGGTTTACTCAGCAGGCTATTACAAGCTACTAAGCATAAAGCATAATATTTTATATCAATTCCCCCCTTTCAGCCTAGGTTATGGTATGTACCTTGGCTGATTTCCATATTGCTGTAAGTACCTTGGCCAACTGGCCTTAGTTCAACATATACTCCAACATTTAGCATTTTAAGGACAAAAGCCTTTAAAATACACCACAAGCATAAGCAAACAATGCTTACTACAATTACCACTACTAAAACAGAAAGAAGGGGTGTTAATAAGGAACTGAGCCACCTGCTGATTGTCCACCCGAAAGAGCTGGCCAGGCTTCCAAACCAGTTACTGCTTGCTAGTGCTATGCTATTGACTTTGGTAGCTATTTGCTTGATTTGTTCTATTTGATGACTTAGCGGAATTGAAACATTAGGGATGGTTAAACAACAATAGTCTTTGGACAGACTGAGGTACTGACATAATCCTCCTTCCTGAATGAGTAGAGCATCTATAGACAACCTATTTTGTAGAGTCATTTGAGAAGTGGCCTGTAGCTGCTGGTCAATGAGACTGAACCCGTCAGCAGTGGCATTAGCCAGTATTGCAACTTGTTCAGCCACCTCTGCTGTTGCCACTCTGGCTTTTCCAATTCCTATTCCCCATAGGAATAGTCCCTCAAATCCCCATTCTAGCTTTTTTTTGACATGTTCGCCATATGTTAGCTGACTCCAAGTTTCATTAGAAAATCTAGGTATCGATGGGCTGCTCCGTCGACTCCTTTTGCTATGGACTATAGGAGGTGTACTGCCAGTATACATTAAAGGTGGACACAAGGTTACCACCCCCAAAGTACACTGAACATTGCTTAAAGTTGCAGGCAACTCAGTCTGGAGTTTTCCATCAGTACAAGCCCATAAGAGTCCTGGTGGAGCTGAGGTATTAAGTTCACTACATGGAACGGGTATTCCTTTGTTAGATTCAGACCCTTTATATTGTTCTAAAAATAATCCAAAATCTGAAACCTTTTTTCCTATTAAGTTTTCCGGGTCTTCCTCGACTTTCCAATCAAATAAGTCAGAGGTCATGTTAAGCCAATATACCTCACCATTATTATTCCAGAAATTTGTTTCATTAAACCCAAGGCTACTTAGCATTATGACATGCTAAGCCTTGCAAATGTGCATGTATGACCGGAAAATAGAAGTTAAGAAATTGCACCTGTTGCGGACCAGTTATGGTTCTATTGCATTTCCAAGTGGTTTGAGGCCATGCAAGAATAAGAGGACTAAGAGTAACATTTTTTCTCCACGGCTCATGTGTGTTATTTAAAATGGAGGCTCATTCAATGCACCACGGCGGGTGTGGTGTTGTTAAGGGGTCCCACTTGAGAGAGTGATCCCCTTTTGGCTAGTTAGTCTTAGCTGATGCCCTCCCCCAGGGTATGGCGGAAAGGGGAAGTGAAAAGTTTAAATCAAAACCCCAGATCTCCTTTGCAGTGGACCCATTTGATGACAAAGGAACAATCGTAGCCTGACATTTTTTAATTCCTTCGTCGGAGTCACTTCTTGGTTTAAAGCAATCTAGGCTATGCAATTGTGCTGGCCAGGAAACGTTTGCCTTCATTCCTAAATAAAAGTTTGTTAGTATTATAGATTCGCTATAATTGAGACCTCTGGATAAGATTTTATCTATGTCCAGCGGTGTTACATATGTCTTAAGAGGGCTATCTTTCACTGATTTAGGAACGGGTAAACAAGCTGTTAGACTTGGGGTGCCAAGTGTCTTGGCCCATGACTGCACTAATTGTAGTACAACATTTTTTTCATAAGCGGTTATCCCAGTAAGGTAAATCACAATTAAGGAAATAATTCCTATAATCGACCTTTTCTCCATAGCCAACAACATGCTAGAAAAACTACCAAAAACCCGATAAGAAACAAAGAAAAAACAACCCAGGGTATATATTGCATACTATTCAACTTAGGTGAAAATTTTCAGTCTTTGCATTCATTGAATTTTCCACAAGTCTCCTGTGGTCCTTTTAAGTTTTACAGGCGGAATGCTACTTAATCCTGAGTCCGTTGCAGGTGGCTGTCCTGTTCTCAGATGACTGTGGTGAACCCAAGATTCCTTTTCCGCAACCTTGACTGCAGTGTGGGTTGTTAGTAAGACCTGGAAGGGTCCATCCCAACGTGGAGCTAGGGAATTCTTACGTCGGTGCACCTTGATCCACACCCAGTCACCAGGCTTATAAGGATGTAGGTTAGAGTCAAGGGGTACTGGTTGCACCAGTACTGCTGACCTGCGAAGAGAACTGAGAGAATGCTGCAATGATAAAATATAATCAGTTAGTTTTTCATCTCCCCCTAACAAGCTTATATGTGGGTTTTCCCAGTTTTTGTATACTGGTGGTGGGTGACCAAACAGTAACTCATAGGGTGATAGATTGAGGGGCTTATGTGGTTTTGTCCTGAGAGTGAATAGTACAATAGGCAAGGCCTCAGGCCATCTGAGTTTTGTCTCAGCGCAGATCTTTCCTAAAAGGGTTTTTATAGACAAATTCAGTCTCTCTACCTGACCTGAAGATTGTGGATGGTAAGGGGTGTGAAACCGTGCCTGAATTCCTAAAACTCTATAGGTTTCCTGTAACACCTTTTCAGTAAAATGCGACCCTTGATCAGAGTCGATGACTTCAGGAAGTCCAAATCTTGGTACAATGTCTCTGAGAAGAGCCTTGACCACTGTAGAAGCATTTGTCCGTGTGGCCGGGAAAGCCTCTGGCCATCCAGTAAGCTGATCAATTATTACTAAACAGTTTTTATAATGCAAAGCTTTTGGTAAGTCTATGTAGTCGATTTGCAACTTTTGGAATGGCAGGTAAGCCCAAGGTTTTCCTCCAGTATGAGGGGTTTTCTTTGTTGAATGATTGTGGGCCTGACATATAGAGCAAGAACTTACAACTCTGGTGGCTTCCACATAAATGCCGGGAGCAAACCAATTTTGGAGTACGCTGCGTGCCAAATTTTCTGCTCCGGAGTGGTTCAAACGGTGAATTCGTTGGACCAATATGTGTAGAATAGCGCGAGGAGCAATGGGACGACCATCAGGTACTCTCCAAACACTGTCTGCTCCTTTACTTCCTTCATATTTAGTCTTCCAGATTTGAACCTCGGCAGGTTGTAGGTGCTGGTAAATGGAGGAGAGGTCTGGCAAGGTAATACAGGAGAGCTGAGAGTTATAGTTGTCAGGTATAGGTTGAATGGCTGTGGCTTTTGCTGCCGCACTGGCCTTGTTGTTTCCAGCTGCAATTTCTGTGTTTTCTTTAGAATGACCCGGACAGTGAACAACAGCAATTTCTCTGGGAAGCAGAATAGCATCTAGAAGTTTTTTCACTTCAGTCACATGTGCAATAGCATGTCCATTTGAGGTAAGGAAACCACGCTGTTTCCACAACTGGCCGGTTGCATGACAAATACCAAATGCATACCGGGAATCGGTGAAAATTGTCACTGAACAATCTTTAGTCAGTACACAAGCCCTCCTCAGGGCTATGAGTTCTGCAGCTTGAGCACTGGTCTCTGGTGCAAGGGGCTTGGCTTCCCAAACCCATTGTGCTGTGGTGACCGCATACCCCGCATACCTGGTACCTTTAGTAACTGATGAGGATCCATTGGTGAAAAGAATATAGTCTGGGTCGTGTAAGGGCTGATCTTTAAGGTCACTTCGAGGTTTCTCTACATACTCCACCAATTTGCAACAATCGTGGTGTGGCTGTCCTTCATCTGTGTTCGGCAGAAGGGTAGCTGGATTGAGTTGTGCACACCGTCGTTTTCAGATGTGAGCAAAAGAACTTCATATCGGTTTAGTCTTTGATTTGAGAAATGTTGTGTGTTATGCTGGAGAAGGAGAGCTTCTACTGAGTGTGGTACTTGTAGAACAAGTGGGTGGCCTAGAACCAAATCCTGGGCTCGCTGCACTAGCGTTGTGGCAGCAGTGACTGAGCAGAGGCATGTAACTGCTCCTCGAGCAACAGGATCTAATTGAACCGAATAGTACGCAACTGGCCGAGGTCGATCTCCCCAAGGTTGCGTTAATACTCCAGAAGCAACTCCTCTATTCTCATGAACATATAGAACAAAAGGCTTAGTATAATCAGGGAGACCTAGGGCTGGTGCAGTCATAAGAGCATGCTTTATCTAGTGAAAAGCTCGCTCTTTATCTTTAGACCAACGTATGGGATCCTCGGCTTCACTTGTAGTAGCCTGGACTAGAGGTTGTACTATTTCCCCAAAAGCCAGAATCCAGGGTCTACAAAATCCTGCTATACCCAAGAGTGCGCAGACTTGTCTTTTACTTTGGGGTCGCGGAAGATCTTGGATGGCTTGCAAACGTTTAGGGGACAGCTTTCTTGTGCCTTCTTTGAGTATATATCCTAAGTACTCAACTTCAGGTTGGCAGTATTATAATTTTGAGGGCGACACCTTATGCCCTCTATCTGCCAAGGCTAAGAGTAATCCTTTAGTGTCTTTTTTACAAGAGTCCATGTCATTTGAAGCTAGCAAAAGGTCATCTACGTAGACAATTAGCGCCATGTTCGGGGATAAGGTGACTGTAGACAAATCCTTATGTAAGATTTGCGAGAAAAGTGTGGGAGATTCCACATACCCTTGGGGTAACCGTGTCCACGTTAACTGTCTCCCTTGCCAGGTAAAAGCAAATAAGTACTGCGAATCTGGATGTATAGGAATGCTAAAAAATGCTGCACACAAATCAATCACTGTATAACACATTGCTGATGCTGGAATAGTAGTTACGATAGTAGCCAGATTGGGCACCATGGGGTGTCGTGGGACAACGTAGTTATTAATTGCCCGGAGATCCTGTACAAACTGGTACACAGGTTTGCCGTCAGGGCCAACTTTAGGTTTTTTGACCGGGAGTATGGGGGTGTTGCAAGGCGAGAGGCACTCCTTCAATATTCCTTGCTCTATGTACCCCTGGACTAGCGGTTCTAAACCCTCTATTGCTTCTTTGGACAAAGGGTACTGGGGTACCGACAGAGGTGGTCCTGCCTTGGTTTGAATAGTAACTGGGGTTGCAGATCTTAAAAGTCCCACTGCTGTGGGGGCCCATCCCCACAACGAGTTAGGTAAAGGTTGAAGGTCTGCTGGAAGAGAGAAGGGTTCTAAGTCACTCAGGAGAGCTTGGAAGGTTAAAAGGCTTGTGCTAGGGATGGTAATTTGAATACCACGCGGGCTACATTCTCGAACCACAAGCAGTTTGCAGAGCAGGTCTCTACCTAACAAACTAACTGGTGACCCATGTGATAATAAGAAGGCATGCTCAGTGGAAAGGGGCCCGATAGTAACTTTGGTGGGGGCACTGTACGGGACATTAAAGGGTCTACCTGATATTCCCATAACGCACCTGAATCCCCTAATTGGCAATCTAGCCTGACTAGAGGAAGCACCCAGTGAAGAAAGATCTGCGCCTGTATCGACTAAACATTTATACATTTGGCCTTGAATTTTTTATATCAGCTGGTGATCCAGTTGGTGCAAGGACAACAGGCCCAAATGGAAGAAATCATCAGGGTGAGGACCAAAGAAGCCAATGCTCAGATCATGCTCTTGACAAGACAGGAGGAGCTGAGTGAGAAGATTGAGACCCAGCAGGAGGTTGTAATTCATGCTATCAAGGGGCTAAAGCTGCCAAAGATGACAGTGGAAGATAATGTGGAGGCTTATTTAGAATTGTTTGAGAGGGCAGCCTTGTCAGGAGGGTGAGACAAGGCTCAGTTTGTGGGGCAACTGGGGCCCTTACTAATAGGCCCTGTCCAAGCTGACTACAGAGCCGTGTCAAGGCATAAAGGTATGGATTACATCGGCCATCCTGTACTAGCTAGAAATTTCCCCAGAATATTATCGGCAGCAGTTCTGGGCCAAGAAGAGACCTCAACTTCTCATGCAGCTCCTGTGCAATTTAATAGACCAGTGTATTAGACCAGAAGGCAAGTCCCAAACTGAAGTCCTGGAGATCTTTATGCTAGAACAGTTCCTGGAGGACTTAGAGGAAGACATGCAAAGGTAGGTTGGGCAGCATCAACTTCAAATGTTAAAGAAAGCTTTACAACTAGCAGAGGCTTTTGCCACCAAAGGGGAAAACAGAAAAGGAAAAGCCATCAAAACAGGACCAGCTATTATGAAATGGGTAGAAAGACCCACTGCCGACTAAGAAAGGTGAGGCCTCCCTGGGCCCAGCCCATCCATTTAGAAGGTCAGAATCCTGGAAGCTAGTGTGCTATAGATGCAGGGCCCCAGGACATATCAGCCAGTATTGTACCTACTGAATGCATGAGGGGAAACAAGGGGAAGAGACCCCACAACATCAGAATGAGAGATTTCAGGAGAGCACTCATGGTGAAATGATGGATTGAAGAAGAGTTGCCAGTGGGGATTGCCCAAAAGTTGCCCTGTCCCATGCTGTTAGGGCAAGACTGGTCCTACTTCCCTGAAGTGCTCAACCAAGCTATGTGCAAAAGATGGGGTATTCACCCAAGGAAGGAAGTAGAGGGGCAACTGAAATGGCTGACGGGCAATGAGCCAGACTCCACAGAAGAGGAGATAGGGTAGGACCTGGATAAGACCATCAGAGAACATTCATTTTCTGTCAAGACATGGCAGGCTAGTAGGAGGCAGAGACAGAGGTCAGTATAAACTGACAAAGTTCCGAAGTGGAAAACTATTTCCTGCTCACAGGGTCATTTTAGGGAATACCTCTGTAATTATATGTGTGCGTGCAGCATTTAGTGCAATGTGACCCTGACTGGGGTGCATCAGAGTTTACACTGGAGGAGAGCCACACGCATGATTAGAGGTCAAGAGAACAGGCCTGATGAGGAGAGGTTGAGAGGCATGGGACTCCTTAGCCTGGAGAAGCAAAGGCTCAGGGGTGACTAGGTGGCAGCCTATAAGTATATAAGGAGTGTGTATCAGGAACTGGGAGAACATCTGTTCACCAGGACACCCCAAGGGAAGACAAGGTCTAACAGTAACAAACTGCTGGAAGACCTTTTTAAACTGAACATCTTTATCATCTGAGTCTCCAGAGTCTGGAATAGACTCCCCACAGAAGTGGTGCAAGCACCTACTCTGGATACCTTTAAGAAACATGTGGATGCTTATCTTGCTGGAATTCCTGCCCCTTGGGCAGGGGGCAGGACCCAATGATCTCGCAAGGTCCCTTCTAGCCTTAATGTCTATGAAATCTGTAACTGTGCAAATAATCTTATTTTATGTAATGTTTACTCTCCCAAAGAATTTGCAAAAAGACACTGGTAAACCTGATAGAAAATTGTGATTAACTGGCCTACTTTACCTAGTACTTTTTTAAAACAATGCAGTTTTAGAGACAAATATTGACATTCTGCCCTGGATGAGTTTAAACACCTTTCCAGTCAAAACTGACTGAAAGGGAAAAGGCAATACCATGGTAACATCATGAAAAAAAAATTTCCTATTGATATTTGCAAGATTTTTTTAGATATTCCTGATTTCCATTTTACTAAAACATTAAGTTGAATCACCCTTTTGTTTCTAATGAGGAACATCAGCTATTCCAGTATAAGCTGTAACTATTTTCTGTGTCACGCAAGGAAGTGTTTAGAGTTAATACACAGTAGGGCTAATCATAGCATTGGAAAATATCAGTGTATGCCTTTATGTGAAAAAGACTGGGGAAAAACAGTATGGAACCAGTTTCAAAATTAGACTTGTGCGTAATGTGAAAAAAATTTTGAGTTCTTTGTCCAGATTGATGACCAAATAATGCCCACAACTGATTTAGAGGAACATTGTGACTGGACTGAGCTTTCAAATGTGTCTAGTATAGGCTGGGCATGTTCATTTTGAAAGTTGTGTATTTCATAGTACTGGCAAAACCATCATTAGTTATTCTGGCAATAACATCTGTGCACTGCCTTATCTTTTTTTCCTGTGCAATATTTAAATTATACTCTGCCTTTCCCCTCCCCCCACTTCCCGCAAAATTTCTGATGGAACCTAAAGAAATGTTTATTCATTTATTGTATTCTGGACAAATACAGATAGCAACCTAAGTACCTCCATGCTCTAGGCTATCAAATGACATCATCAGATAAAAAATAATAATGAACCCATAAATAGTCTTGGTAAGTTCAGGTGTCAGTGGAGAATGGTAAAAAATATTCTGAGCATGTTTCCGGAAAACAAATTATGTTGTACTCTAACCAAAAATATTAGAAGGTTTGAATATGAATGGTGCCTAGTTATGTTTATATATATTGTAAGAACAATATTCTGGCCTTACATATTCAGGTGTTCTCTATACCCTTACATGTGCAGGTGTTCAGGTGAACAAGAAGTAAGAAATTAGCAATTCAGTTCCTGACCTCTCATCCTGGTTTTGACAATGATTTTTTTTTCTATGAATGAGGTCTAATCCTTTAACCTGGACACTTCTGTTTTGGAACTGTAAAATGATACTTTCTGATATCAAAGCATTGTTAGCTATTTAGTTAGGCCCTTACTGCTGCTAGCTTTACTTGCACTGAGTTGTGTTGACCCTTTGATAGCTTTTTGGGTCTAGGTTGTAGATCCTCTAGAACCAGTTCTATACAAAAAGAACAGCAAGGTTGGCTTTTCTATACAACAGTCCATGGAATTTACCTTTTACACTTGGTTTGGGATCTACAGTCCAGATGCAAATAAGGGCATAGATACCTAAAAAACAAGACTTTTGGTGTTTGCTATTAGTTGGGTCTATAGAGTGATATGTTTAACATGGGGGGGGGGGGGAAGTTCCCTGGTTGCCCTTCTGAGACACTTAACTCTCCCCATGCACTGTATATAGAGCTTGGGTGCCTAACTCCGAGTTAAGGATTCTCTTCTTGGGAGGAGGTATCTAAAATGTAGCTATAATGTTACAATATCTGACTTTTGGTAGGCTTGCCACCAATTAAGCCCCATGTCCTCCTAATTGCTACTCCAATCCCATTTCCCTATACAACCTGCTCTTGTTTTCTCTTCCCTGCCCTATCTGCCACTGTGCTATTTGCCCTCTCCCTGATCTGGCATGTCACACAGAGGCTGCCTATGCCACTTGTGGCACATTCGTTGCAGGATGGCCATCTCTGCTTTAGTAGATCTAACCAAATCTTGATTAGAGACTTACATAAACAGCCTAATAAGTGGAAGAGCTGAGCACATACAGCTTCTGTTAAAATGAATGGACACCCAAGCACCATGTTTGAACATTTTTGGCTGAAGTGTCTTCCTAAGAACAGAGAGCAGTCAGTTGTTGAGAATTAGATCTCTGAAAGTCCCTGGCGTGCAGTTGCAAGCTCCCTCTAGTAGACTAGCTGCTGCTTCTCTCAGTCTGAATATTTATTTTAAATAAATAAGCAAGCTGGCAAGCCCTACACAAACTGCTGGCAAATACACAGAATGTTACTGCTGTCTGCAAGCTGCATTCACTTTTACACATTCTGATTTTAAAAGCTTCCTGGCTTTTCTTTTTTAATGCATTGGCTGAAGTACTCAAAATTCCTTTTCTGGCCAATTCAGTTGCCTTTCAAGTCTGTGCATTAAGATCACAAATGAAGGACATCAACCTTTGGGTTCAGTCATCCACTCACTGCATACAGAGAAACCACAACAGTGATAACACAAGTTGTGCATTTGGGGTAGTTGCAGCATTAGGCCTTTTCATGCATTTTTACATCTGCAGCATGCTCAAGAACTTTGAAAGGAATGTGTCCTTGAAGTCATTCCATAATAGTGAAGCAGCATGGAAAGGAATGAATGAGAAGCTAGTTCTACTGTGCAAACTATGGGCTAGATGGAAGACACATGTTTTTTGGTGTGAGGAGGTGGATAGTCATAGAATCATAGAAAATCAGGCTTGGAAGGGACCTCAGGAGGTCATCTAGTCCAACCCCCTGCTCAAAGTGGGACCATCCCCAACTAGATCATCTCAGCCAAGGCTTTGCCCACCTAAGAAAAAATCTCTAGGGGTGATTCCACAACCTTTCTGAGTAACTTGTTTCAGTGCTTTACTACACCAGTGACAAAATGTTTCCTCATAGCTAACCTAAACTTCCCTTGCTGCAACTTGAGATCATTGCTTCTGTTGTTATCTGCCACCACTGAGAACAGTCTAGCTCCATCCTCTTTGGAACCAGCCTTCAGGTAGTTAAATGCCCCCTTCAGTCTTCTCTTTTCCAGACTACATGGGTGCCTATACACAAGCACAGAGGCTGCTCTGATGCACTGTAATTACAATGTGCTGAAGCAGACTCAAGTAATTGAGTCTGCTGGAGTGTGGTAATTACCATGCTCCGGCATCCTCTCACATCTCGTGTATCAGCATCCCCACGCTTAAAAATGGTGGCGGGGGCACTTGAACTAAAGCTTGAATGAGCTTTCGTTCAAGCGCTTCCTGCCACCATTTTTAAGCAGGGAGATGCTGATACATGAGACACTGAAGCATTTTAATTAGAGTGCTTCTCGGAGCCGCTCTAATTAAAGCATTGCTCTCGTCCCCCAGAGCATGTAAAAGTGCCCAGTAAACCCAGTTCCCTTAGCCTCTCCTCATAAGTCATGTTTCCCAGCCCTCAAACCATTTGCATTGCCCTCTGCTGGACTCTGTCCAATTTGTCTGCATCTGTTTTGTAGGGGGGGGCCAAAACTGGACACAGTACTCCAGATGTGGCCTCACCAGTGCAGAGTAAAAGGGAATAATTACTTCCCTCCATCCGCTGGCGACACTTCTAGTAACACAGCCCAGCTTCAAAAAGAATTTGATTGGATTCAGTTGAACTTGTTTAAACTTTCACAACCCCTTTCTGATTTTTTTTTGTGGTGCTCCCACCATAAAATAAGATCACAAGGTAACATCTCTGCTTCTTTCTAAATGCCGAGGTCATGTTAAAAAAAAAATCTTAGCTCGACCTTTTCTGCACTTGATGGGAGTAATTTAGCAAGCTCTCTTAAAAGCCGATCCACCGGCAGAAACGATTCCATCTATAGCTCTGGAACCCGAAACTGCAAGTTTATAAGACCAGAAAATTTGCATCAGCGTGGACACAGAAGTGAAACACCCTGCACATATGTTGCATTCTCAGCCTATTTTGTGCTCAGTGGGGGGAACAAAAGGCAGGGCTGGGCTGTGTTGCAAACACTGCCTCACCACAGGCAAGATCTGATTCCCCTCTGAGACTTCTCGGGTTAGCAGCTTTGGAGGCAACGGCTTGACTCCGGTCAGGGAATAGCACCTTGCAAAGAACCCCAAGGAACGAGGAAAAGGGGATCCCTTCCTCAGAGCCAGTTGCTGGGCACAAAGAGGAAGATGGGGAGCACTGTGGAAGAGCTGGGGTAGGAGATGAGAAGAGTTAAAGAAATGGGGTGTGGGGCTAAACCAGTTTTAGAAAGGACTAGCTGGATCCTCATTCCCCCCCCGGAGTTTGGAAGCAGGGTTTAAATTAAAATGCACAGCCCTACAAGGGGGACAGGTGGGCTTAGCCAGGGGGGCAGAGTGTCCCTGGGGCTCCACCGAGACACGGAGTCCTGGGGCTTGGTTGCAACGCACGTCGCTTTGGAGAGAAGCGAAGATGAACTCTCCAGCAGACGAAAGCAGCACCCCCCCCCCCCA
>NW_017729027.1:8418067-8418450 GCF_001723915.1 Gavialis gangeticus
CGCCCCCCCCCCCCCCAGCAGCAGGTGGGGCCCTGGCAGCGCGCAGCCGGCTCACCTCGGGCCTGTAGGGGCAGCGGCCCGCGCTGAGCCTGGGCAGGCCCGCGGGTGCAGGCGGCCCAGCGCCCGGCAGGGGGCGTCATTGCCACGCGGCTGCGAGGCGAGGAGGAGGAGGCGGCGGGCAGGGGAGGCTGCATAGCGGCTTGGTTGTTGCCTAGGCCCTGTCCCCGCTCCCCCTTGGCGAGAGGGGGGACACGCTCGCCTTAGGGCAGTAGAGGCAGCGGCGCCGGCTGGGGGGGCTTCGGGGATGTAGGGCAGCCCTCCCCCCGCGGCTCCGGGGCTGCTCCTAGACCGTGCGCGCGCACCTCCCCCCGGGGCCGGGGGCG
>NW_017729027.1:8423450-8426568 GCF_001723915.1 Gavialis gangeticus
GGCACGCTCGCCTTAGGGCAGTAGAGGCAGCGGCGCCGGCTGGGGGGGCTTCGGGGATGTAGGGCAGCCCCTCCCCCCGCGGCTCCGGGGCTGCTCCTAGACCGTGCGCGCGCACCTCCCCCCGGGGCCGGGGGCGTCTCAGCCACTGGCACGGCCCCTCCCCCAACGCGCCTCTCCAAGTGGCCCGCTGCCAGCAGGGGGCGGGGAAGTCGTGACGGCGGAGCCGGCGCTGATTGGCGGAGCCCGGCGCGCGTCACAATCCCTCGGAATCTCCCCGCCGCTGCTGTGTGTGACGTGTGGGTCAGTCCGAGCCCAGGCGTTCGACCCCACTTTGCCTGCCCCGCTCCCCTCTGCCCTCTGGACCGCACGAGCTGCCTCCCCGCACGAGTGCCCCCCGGTGTCTCCCGATCCGTCCGTAAGCAGGAGCCCCTCGGTATCGCCCACGCTGCTCGGCTGTCGGGTGGGGAGAAACACGGGTCCTAAAGAGGGTGCGGCGGGTTCGCTGCCACGCAGCGGGCACCGCAGCGCTGCCTGCTCGCGTGGCCTGGAGGGAGGCAGGCTGCAGAGAAGGCAGGGGGACATTTACCAGTGGGGCAGCTCGCTATGGGGCACGGGCGCCTCTGCGTGATGCGGGCTGGGGGAGTTTGGTGCAATGGAAAGAGCGGCTCTAGCTCTATCCCCCCCCACCCCCCGACGATGCCCGTGCAACTCCTGTGCCTCTTCAGGGGGGCGGGGTGGGGGGGAGGTAAAAGCTGGATCTTGCTGGATCCTGCTGGTATTTGGCTTCTCCAGACGGTTCCCTTCAAGGTAGGGACTTGCCGCCGCTGCTCCAGGCAACGCATAAAAAGCGCGATCTCATGCATGCCGGAACTTGAGCGCTGCAGGCACCCGGATTCAGCCGGGGGGATCCTGCTGGATCCAGCCAAATCGGTATCCGGAACCTCCCTGCGTATTTGCTACCACAGAGAAAGAAAAAACAAACAAAAAACCCAGCCGACCCGGACCCTGACACATTGCAGCGCGTAAGCAGCTGTGAAAAAGAGCGAGAGAGAATTGGCACCTCTGCCTCCGCTGTCAGGGATCTGCCTGTCCTGCCGGACCCCTCCGGTTTGCAGCCCTAGTTCCCAAATGCCGGCGAATGAATAGCGAGCTCGCGTTGCACGGGCATCGTCTGGACCCAGAGGCACCCCGGTGCATCACCGCTTCCCGCACTGATCGGGTGCTCGGATCCGGCGGGGACCCTGGCGATTTTTGGCCCCAAGCACCAGCTTGTCAGATTTGAATGGGAAGCGGGGGTCATGCCCCCTTCCCACTTTGCTGGCCAAGACAATCATCCAGACCTTGCTGCCTTTCCACCCAATCGCGCTGAGAAACCGCATATCCGGTGCCTGGATCCTGCTAACTTTTACCTCTGTTATCTAAACGGTGATAACATAGAGCAGCTTCTGCGTGTAACTGTGCAACTCGTGCACGGCTCCTACAGCTGCAAGAGCAGAATGGTGTAGCAGCATGTCAGCGAATAGGTGGAAAGCTATTTTTTAGGGCAATCCCCCGTTCCCCATCCCCTATTCAGTTCCGTTTCCTCTGCAAAAATGCATCGCGTCCCGGCTCAGTAGCAGTTACAAAATCCCGGAGGCAGCACCTGGAGCCTGCTGGATCCTACTTTTCTCTCCCGCTCTCCAGGCCCCGAAACGATGCTGCGTCGCAAAGAACAGAGCCAAGTGCGTATATGCCAGCTTTGTGTCGGATTACGCAAACACTGACCACAAATGTCACAATCCCCAAGCGTTTACACCTAGTCCCTTATATCCGTCGGATCCTTGACACACGTTGGCACCTGTCCTATTGAAACCCCCCCTCGAGCTGTGGATCTGAACCTAGCAGGCACGCATTTTGGGGGTGCTTTTTTGTAATTTTTTCGCTTCGATTCCCGAAGTTTGACCTTTTAGCCAGGGCAGCCTAGTTTGTCTCTTCCATCAGAGATGTCTATGTATCCAATCCACTAGGATGATCAAAGCAGTCTAGGAGATTTAGACATTCGGATGGGATTTAAATGAATAGAATATATATAGAGAGAGAGAGAGAGAAAAAAATGGTTTACACACACACACACACACTTTTTTTTCTCTCTCTCTGAATTCCCTAGGCTAAAAATGCACAGGTTTGAGGCTAAAACCACATACATGGGGATCATCAGCATGTGCTAGGCAGCTGCCTTTGCCAAATCCCAGTGTCATGGTACAACATTTGGCTGCGCCTGGAATGACCAAGAGGACAGCTCTGGTTTCAGCGGAGCACAAGGCATTGGATATGGCTCGAGGTGATGTAAAAGGCTACCTAAAAACCTGACTGACGTCTGACTGGGAGGGGAGACTCTAGGTGGAAGGGGAAAAGGAAAAAAAAAAGGAGGCTGCTGGATCCGAGTGCTGCTGCGTGGGGGCAGCCAGGTCCTTCCTCAGTCCTGGAGCGCACGCAGCCATTTTCGGAGCAAGGGGCCAGACCCCTGCGTGGCTCCTTCCCCGCCCCGCGGGCGCGCACATGCACCTGGCGCGGGGACCGCGGCGGCAGGTCCCGTCCACGGGGCGTCTCTGGAGGCACGGAGGTGTGCACACACTCGGGGGCCAGGCTGGCGTGGAGGTGCCCGAAGCTCTGCGGCTTGCCGGCCCCCCGCTCCACTGGGCCGCGGCGCGCGCGGGGCAGCCCGAGTGACCCCCGCGGCCCGGGCCAGGGCACAGAAGACGGCGAACAGCTGTTTATGCAGATGAGGGGGCGGGGCCGGCATGCAGATGAGGGGGCGTGGGCAGGGCCCCGGAAGCGCGACGGAACCCCGTATAAAAGCTCCCGGGGACATTTCCCAGGCAGAACTACTAAGGCTGTGGCGGCGGCGGCAGTGGCAGGACGGGGCCGGCTGGGGACGCAGCAAGCAGCCGGGACTAGGCGAGAGCGAGCGGCGCTGCCCAGGTCAGGAGCCGTCCCCTGTCCAGCGGCTGCAGCGCGGGCGCGGATCTCTTTGCTCTGGGCTGCGCGGGCGGGGCGGGGGGCTCCCGGGCAAGGAGGTGGGGGGACGGGGCAGGGCTCCGCGGCCCCTGCGCTGGGCTCACCGCTTCCCCCTGTGCCG
>NW_017729027.1:8426770-8427609 GCF_001723915.1 Gavialis gangeticus
GAGGACGGCGCCCGCAGCGGCGGCGGCCGCGGGGACTGCAGCGCGCACTGCAACGTGCTGAGCTGGGAGCAAGTGCAGCGCCTGGACCGCGTCCTCGGCGACACCATCCCCATCCACGGCCGCGGCAACTTCCCCACGCTGGAGGTGCAGCCGCGCCAGATCGTGAAGGTGGTGCGGAGCCGCCTGGAGGAGAAGGGCATCGCGCTGCGGGACGTGCGCCTCAACGGCTCGGCCGCCAGCCACATCCTGCACCAGGACAGCGGCCTGGGCTACAAGGACTTGGACCTCATCTTCTGCGCCGTCCTCAAGGGGGAAGCCGAGTTTCAGACTGTGAAGGACGTGGTCTTGGACTGCCTTTTGGATTTCTTACCCGAGGGAGTGAACAAGGAGAAGATCACCCCGCTCACCCTGAAGGTAAAAAGCTGCGTCGGGGGGATCTCCGCTGTCAGGCCGGCCCCACAGAAAGGCCAGGGAGATCCGCCCCCCATTGGGGGGGCAGCTGGCCACAGCCTGGTGCAGGCAGGTTCTGGTTACAACCCTCCACAGAGCCTGCCAGAGGGCCCCTAGGGCCCTGCCTCTTCCCCCTGGCCAGGAAGGACAGGCATGGACGAGTCAGGCTGGAAGGGGACCTCCAGAGGTTATTTAGCCCATGCTTCTTTTCTATTGTTTTGTGACGGGACTTGTGATGGCCAGTCCTGATCCAGTCCCCCCCAGGGTGTGGGGCAGCCTTCCACAGGCTGGAGCTCTGCCAGCCTGCAAGGGAAAACCCCAGTTTCCCACCTTTTTTCTTTTTTTTTTCTTTTTTGAAGGAGAATCCACTTTTAAAGTTTGTTCCCAAC
>NW_017729027.1:8432609-8433003 GCF_001723915.1 Gavialis gangeticus
GTAGCTGTGTTGGTCTAAGGCTATAGGCAGACGAGGTTCTTTGGGCAAACCTAACATCTTTTATTAGATCAACTAAATAGTTGGAAAAAAAATGTTCTTAGTGAGCTTTTTGGGTTTTAAAAACCCTAGACCTAAGACTTTCTTCCTTCCTCATCACCTTCCTGGGTTCACTTACTAGCCTGGTAGGGATTCCTCAGGCTAGGCTTTGGAAACCCTAACGGGGACATATGTATAATTGAACTGTTTGCATTTCTGTGTGCCTGCCAGAAGCAAATACTTCTTTGCAGCAAGTACTTCGCTGAGATGGACATAGAGGCACATTTTCATGTATCTAAACAGGATTTTGCATACTATTTCCCCTCCCATTTCTGCCCCCCCCCCCCCCCCCCCCTTT
>NW_017729027.1:8435349-8437184 GCF_001723915.1 Gavialis gangeticus
GTAGGAGCCAGTGCACATATGCATCTCTTGCTGTTTGTTTCTTATCAGTTTTACAAGCCATATGCATATATTTAAATGTGTTTAAGAAACTTTGTTGCAAAAGGCATTCCCAGTATAGCACAGTCTCACCATAACTCGCTCTCCTCCCACCCTTTTGTGACTCCAATGCTGCAAATTCTTGCATTGAAATATGTCTCCTCTAGCTTTTATCTGCAAGCTCTGTAAAGCCCTTGTGAAAAGCTCGAGGAGGTTAGAGGTGGGAGAGAATATAAATGAAGGCTGTGAAGGGAAACTTCATGTGTCAGTGTCTTCATCTACTCCATTTTATTTATTTATTTTTCTTTCAATTATAGGAAGCTTATGTGCAGAAAATGGTAAAAGTATGCAATGATTCAGACCGGTGGAGTCTCATCTCCCTGTCCAACAACAGCGGCAAAAATGTGGAGCTGAAATTTGTGGACTCCCTGAGGAGGCAGTTTGAGTTCAGTGTAGACTCCTTTCAGATCAAGCTAGACTCCCTTCTGCTTTTCTATGAATGCTCAGAGAATCCAATGACTGAAACTTTTCACCCAACTATCATTGGTGAGAGTGTCTATGGGGATTTCCAAGAAGCCTTTGATCACCTGTGCAACAAGATAATTGCCACCAGAAACCCAGAAGAAATCAGAGGAGGTGGCCTTCTTAAGTACTGCAACCTGTTGGTAAGGGGCTTCAGGGCTGCCTCAGAATCTGAGATCAAGTCCCTTCAGAGATATATGTGTTCAAGGTTTTTCATTGACTTCTCAGACATTGGAGAACAGCAAAGAAAGCTGGAGTCTTACTTGCAGAACCACTTTGTGGGATTAGAAGACCGCAAGTATGACTATCTCATGACCCTTCATGGTGTGGTGAATGAGAGCACGGTGTGCCTGATGGGACATGAGAGAAGACAGACTCTAAATCTTATCACTATGCTGGCCATTCGGGTCTTAGCTGAACAAAATATCATCCCCAATGTGGCCAATGTCACCTGCTATTACCAGCCAGCCCCATATGTAGCAGATGCCAATTTTAGCAATTACTATATTGCCCAGGTTCAGCCAGTGTTCACATGCCAGCAGCACACATATTCTACTTGGTTGCCCTGTAATTAAGGACCATTTGAATATACCTGGTGGGGAGAACATTTTTTTAACTAATAGAGAGGGGTGACACACTCCTTACAATGGGGTGATTTTTGTGCAATGATGATCTGCTCTAGGTTTCAAGCTTGGTAAAGCTTGTAGTTCTTCTAATAAAAATAACGGGAGCATGATCTAGAAAAGAACCAAAAATAACTGGATTCTACCCCTGAGCACAAGAGGCCTGTCACTAAAAGCAAATGGCTTCCCCTGAAATAAACATGGGAGGAATGCATGATGACAATATGGGTTGGCGATACCTGCTCCCATAGCTTTGGCATAGAGAAGTTTTGGGAAGCCTTTTTTTATTTTACTTTACTTTCCCAAAGAATGGGATTTGCAAAAAGGGAGACCATGGGAAGAAAATGAAACAAAACCCCAACATTATATATATTTTCAGGAATTAAAAGTAGAGGCATAATGCAGAGATAAGCTGAAATAAAATGTATATTGGAATTACTGCATTTGGGGCTTGCAGCAAGTGCTGTGTATGGAATGATCATGTAGGATGTATAGCTTGCTTGAATAGAATGCTTTAACAGAGAAACGGCTTGCTCCAGATGAACAGTAGGAGATTGGTACAGTTCTAAAAACGGGGAGGGAGGAGGGAAGGTATGATGACAAAGTCCATTTATTTCCAGCTGTGTGGATGCTTCACGTTATTTTTTCAAATGT
>NW_017729027.1:8442184-8443071 GCF_001723915.1 Gavialis gangeticus
TGCTTTAACAGAGAAACGGCTTGCTCCAGATGAACAGTAGGAGATTGGTACAGTTCTAAAAACGGGGAGGGAGGAGGGAAGGTATGATGACAAAGTCCATTTATTTCCAGCTGTGTGGATGCTTCACGTTATTTTTTCAAATGTGAACCTATACGAAAAGCAGCTGTAGCAAACAAAATATGCTCAAGGACCAAAGATTTCACAAATAATTATCCAAGCAAAGAAAATACAGTAGAAAAAAAAAATATATATATATTAAAAAGATGTTACTATATTTGTACACACCAATAGCAATCAAAAGTGCCTGATACCTTCAGAAAATTGAAGTGAGAAAAATATAGTTTTGTGGTTTAACCATACATTCTGTTTTATCAGGGACACAAGAATTAAACAAAACAAACAAAAAACATAAGCTTGTGAATAAGTGGTGGAGGAAATGCCCTATTTTTTCTTGGCAAATACTTGTATAAAGTTAATGTTCTTGTCAGTGTGATGTTATAGGTACGTGTGTGTGTGTGTGTGTGTATATGTTTGTATGTGTATATATGTACATGTTATGTGTATATACACACACACGCGCTATATTAAATATGGTCTAGGAAAATGTAGCAATTAAGGAATGTTTAAATAAAGTACAATGTGTTTTCCCAGGTTGCAACAGGATGTCATAGGACAGTGGGCACCTTGCAGTGAATTTATAACCCACACCTGAAAATTTGGAGTCAATGAACCAGTCAGGATTAGGTGGGATTCAAATAATGTCTTTGGTTGCAAGAACAAAGATTACAGTAATTCATTGGGTTGCTTGTGAGCCATAACAATTTCACAAATGGATAAATGTTTGACTAGCTGATCCTGTTTTAACATTTTTTTTGTACTGTAATGCC
>NW_017729027.1:8448071-8465001 GCF_001723915.1 Gavialis gangeticus
TGGAGTAAATGAACCAGTCAGGATTAGGTGGGATTCAAATAATGTCTTTGGTTGCAAGAACAAAGATTACAGTAATTCATTGGGTTGCTTGTGAGCCATAACAATTTCACAAATGGATAAATGTTTGACTAGCTGATCCTGTTTTAACATTTTTTTTGTACTGTAATGCCATTTTGACATTTTAACCCACTAATGTTGTGACTGCATACCTCCATGGTGTATAATTCAGTGGAACGTGGATCAAAGATAGGCTATCTAAATCCCCTGACAGCTAAAGAATATTGTATTAGTTGGTGATTTGAACACTTTGTTAATATTTAAAGGAATATTTTAATAGAATGCATTATGCATTCCAGGACCACTAGAATTTTAATAAATGTGAAATGAACCCTTTTTAAGTGTTGCACGATTGCTTAAAATTATATTTTATATAAATATATTATATATTTTTATTCAAATATTAAACATCTTTGATCTGGTTGTCACACTGCATTTAGAATTTTAGTACTGTACTTTATTTAAATGGAATCACTTTACGTTGGAACAGTATCTCTTCACTCTTGACTTCCTCTCCCAAGAGACCAGTAGGGGGAGGGAATCAACCTTTACTGTTATTTTTCACTTTGCTGACATCTCTGGGGCGTCTTTTAATTCTTTTTCTTCCAGCCATTGGTCTTTGAAAACCTAATAACTAAACAAAATCTAATTTTACATTTTGTAATATTTTGCTTCTGTGGTAGAAAAGGGAATCTTAGACTATAAAAAGGAAAACTCAATAGTACCTGCACCATTGTAGACCTTAAATTATGTTGTGGGGGAATTGGGAAGAGTGAGTGGAAAGAGGAGAGAGAAGGAACTGGTATTCTGGCAGTGCATTCTCCCATTTTTCCATTCAGAGCTGCTCAGACTCCTGTTTTTACCATACTTTGTACTTTCATCTCTGAAGGCAATTTAACAGGAACCCGACTTGTTTACTGAAGCACCTTCCCTGTGAATTTGTCAGGAAATGTAAAAGCTCTTTCACTGCCACTCATTTGGTTTACTTGGAGTCCTTATCAACACCTCCTTTCCCTTGCTCCCTTCCTTCCCCCTCCCTTGCACATTGACCACAGGCAGGAGGAAGCCAGTGCAAGGCCTTTCTTGATTTTTAATTATTTAAAAATAAAAGGTTTCTTTCCCATGGCCCCTTCCTTCAAGCTGTAGATCAAGATTGAAATGTACTTGTCAAAAGCAGAGCGTTGCCTGTAGCTGTTCAGAGGCCTTTCTAACGGAAGCTAAGGGAGGGCTGGGGAAATAGGATCAGCTGGTAATGTGGTATGTCCTTGCTTACCACAACTATGTGCAGCAAATAAATGAGTCATCCGCCCTTAAAAGGGTTTGGGAATCTGTAGCTGTGCCACAACCACAAAATGCTGATAATATATATGACACAATGTATTTTCTTCTTTTTGAGGAGCCTTTTTTTCCATTTGCTTTTTAAAAAATTTGATTTGTTTCTTCTCTCCACTTCAATTTCACTATGTTTTATGACTGACAGCAACCAGTTATCTTATAGTGCATGCAGCAGGACTCTGAGCTAAAGTGCATCTTTCAGCATTTGCATTTTGATACATATATAATATGTTTTTATATATATTATATAGGTATTATGGACCTATTTTGCATATGTAAACGAACAAGTGGTGGAACGGGTAGGGGTTTGTTTTATCTGTGGCTGGTAGTTAAAAAGGTGTCTGTTAGTGGTGGGAAGGAGCCATGAGTTCAGGCCAAGGGGGAAAAAAGAACATCTTTTCAAGGCTGGTTTGCTTCTGTGGTTTGCACACCTTCCCCTTTATAAAAGCTGTTCTTTTGTTTTTTGTTTTCTTCTTTGCTTTCTTTACCTTCTCTTCAGCATGCGAATGCTTTTAAAGCAAGAACACACCTGGTACTTTGTAGGTTTTACTTTCCCATCCGGTCTGAGGGATTGAAGATTAGAACTTGTTAAGGAGACGGTCCTCCCTTTTAAAATGCTGACTGATTTAAAACATTGACCCAAGTACAGTAAAGCTGTTCATGTGATGGCTGAACTTACTGCTGTGTGTTTAACATAAAAAGAACGATACAACTGAGAGCTCAACATTAAATTATTTTCTTACGTATATATTCTCCCAAATACATTTTCAAGAGAAAGTTCTTGTAAGGGGGAGTACAACACCATGAAGGCCAGAATTTTCTAATTCCTTTTGTTTTATTTTTGCTTTAAAAATCTCTTCTTTTGCTTTCTATTGCACAAGGACTTTCATGTAATTCTTACAAAGCTTTGTAGGAGAGGTGTTTGTGTGAATTGTACAATGTTGAAGGCCATACCAGCTCAAAAGATGCGCTTTTTTTTATTGTTGTTGAGAAAATGAAGTGTTGTTAGATGAAGCTGCACAGAAAAGAAAAGGAAAAAATGTAATTACATATTCAGCTCCTATTATACTCTTCTGTATGGGTTTGTTTTTTGGTTTTTGTTTTTTGTTTTTTTTTTAAGCAGACAATTTCCACTGCAAGAAAGAAAATCTGCATACTGTATTGCTGTTGTAATAATGGTTTGTTAACTAAGTAAATAGTCAAAAGGCCTGCAAATTTTTCAAGACAGCTTGGCTAAAGTACTGCAAGCTCTTGCAGTCTGTAGGAGGCTGTGCAGATTTGCTCTCCCTTGGAATTTCATACAACTGTTGCCTTCTGCAAGGCATCCTGTTGCAGCAAACTGCTCCTTGGATTGCTCTTTTGGAACACTTTGACTACAGGCTCTGTCACAGAAAAAAGAGCTGATGGAAAACAGACTCTTAAGGCTAATGTGTTTGCATCAGTGCTAGAGGGAACAGATTGTGAATTCTGTTTACTGCATCCAATATTTGGATTTTTTTTGTAAATAAAAGAAGTTATTTTTTTCTATTGATTTGTGTCTGCTGTCTTCAGTATCTGAAATAGCTGGGGCTTGTTCCTAATGAATACCGACTAGCTTTCATTAAGAAGGACAAGGGCAGCACTTTTCTGTGAAGTGCAGCACTCAGCAGCTTTCTGATTGGAGCACAATAAATTTTTAAAAGCCCTGCCTTCTGCCAGCCAAATTTGACTGGGTTCAGTCAGCTACCAAAGCACCCAGCTAGCTGGTGCCAGAAATACTTGGCTGCACACTCGCTGAACAGTGTAAATGACCTACAATTTGGAGCCCCGGCAAGCCAGCAATTCTGATGAATCAAAGCCTAGAAGGCTGTGGTTTTGTTGCGACCTTTCCTGAACCCCTAGGTATAATATTAATAATACTTGGCATTTACATAGCATTTGACATTTCCAAAGCATAACACAAACATCAAGGCCTGGGTTCTTGTGCCCTTACTGATACTGAATAATACTTTTCTTATTGATTTCACTAGACTTACTTGAGGAATATGGTACTGTTCAGCATGAGCAGGGGTGAGGTACTTTTTCGGCATGAGTAGGGATAAAATTCTGGCCACAGTAATGCAACTTCTGTGTATGCTGGAACCCATATGCTCATTTGATTTTTTTTTTGGGGGGGGGGGACCTCTGAATCAATCCAATTATTCTCCCCACACTCAACATTTAGTCTGCTTTCCTTGTCTACAATGCTATCACTGTCAGCTAAGGTACTTTCTGGTTGCTGTGTTTATGGTGGAGATGCCTCTGGTAATGAAAGCTAATTTCTTCAAAAAGGCACTCCAATATGAAGGTTTAATTCACAATGCTCATGGCAGTACAGTTTTTGCTGATCTTCCATTATGTCCACCTCCACTAGCTTTTTTTTTTTTTTTTTTTAAACCAGGGTTTTCAGTGACTCTCCTATTTAAAAAAAATGTTGACTGAAAACTCTTCAGTATGTTAGCTGTTACTAGACTTATTCATACGTTGCTCAGTACTTGGAGGACACATACTTAAGTGCTAGCCTGAATGTGCTTACTGTTAGGATGAGAGAACCTATATTCTTCTATAAGAAAACAAGCTTCTTGGAACTGCTAGCTTTTCTTTTCACATGAGCAGACTCTGTTGAATAGGATGCTCATTCAGCAGAACGCATCTCCACATTTTCTGTGCATGTAAAATGATTATCAGGCTGAACTGATTGTTGCAAAAGGGAACAAGTGAATAAGCTGAATCTGAATACAGCATTGAATTTTTTTCCAAAAATCACTAGAATTAGAAAAATGGGAAATCTGATCTGGGGCCCTCATTACTGTTAACCGCCTAGTAATTTTCTGACAGCTAGACAGTTACAAAGTTGGGCACATAACGCCCTCAAGCACTTTTTGAAGATCCAAACCTAAATGGATACTCTTGTACTTTTGAATGGTGTAGGGTCTCTTTCTGCCATCCAAGAATACTTTAGAGATGGGAAAATACATACGGTATAAAACTCGGGCTCACTGAAGGATTCAGATCTTCTCTCCAAAACAGAAGTGATTGGGTGAACATTGGCTAAGGACAGACCAATACAGTTGAGTGCTATGTTTTGCCAGGTTGTGTTTGGGGCATTCAAAGACTGTGGAGTAGAGGAAAGAAAAAAGTGGGTGTGGGTGTGTGACTTATCTGGCCTACAGAACTAAGTACTCTGAGCAGTTGGATGGATTCAACAAAGAAAGGAGAGAAGGACTTGGCCCTCCTGCTGCATTTACCTCACTAGCTGGAGAGGAAAGAACATGCAGAGGAGCTGGGCCACCACTTCCAGTGGTAAGTAATGTTTTGTAAGTTGCCCTGGCTCCAGACAGATTTTACTTAAAAGCAAACACAAAAGCTCTGTCCAAGCATAAGACTGAGCCTGGGCCACCCCCAGTTCTGACTGTTAAGGATCCTTGGTGCCCCAGAGATATGAGGGCTCCGTGAGTTTGGGAATAAACGATTTCCAACACAAAAACAGAACATTCCCTTCAGGATCCCCTATAAAACCTATATATTGATTTTTCAGCACTCTGTGTACTTCTTATTGGTGCCAAAAGTTTGTAGGGATCTGGTCCTGTCATCATAAAACTACGAAACTGCAACCTTTCTTTGTTTTTAGTCAAATTCAATACGTTTGACTATATATGTGTCTGTAAATTACAGTGTATATCTATGTGCAGTAGCCTTCAATCCTGCACTTTGCTGGAGTTTTCATTTATAGACCCAAATAAATGTGTCAAACAGTTCTGTATATGGATTTTTAATCTTCATATAGGCAGCCAGGGCACCATAAGACAAATTTGCATTTCAGTGCTGAAACCAACACTAGCCTGCAAAGGCCTGATAAAATACCAGGAGCAGAAAGATACCTTACACGTGTCAGCATACTCTTAGACCATGGAGAATGATTAGTTTAGGGGCGCAAAATTTTAGCCACCTCAGTCAATTTGCTATTCCATCATCCTGCTCTGGGTGGTGGAGGCTCAATGGATGCTGTAAATTATCCTTTATGTACTAAATATTGTGTATCTGTAGTTAGTGAAAAGCCGTGTTATAAATGGACATTTTCCCATCCTTCAGAGTGCAGACTGCAGAACACCCAAATTGCGCTCTAGTAGTCAGAGTCTAAAATAGACTTGTGTCCCTTTTTTTTCAGGCCTGTAACACAGGACGGGTGGTATTCTTTATCCTTTCTTACATCTAAATGGCAGCTTTCAAGCAGCATAAAGGGCATTTTTGGCACTAATACCCTGGTAGTGGTTCTGTTTCCCGTGCAGTATAAGTTTGGACTGACATGCAGTAGGCTCTGCACTGGTTAGGTGTGTAGTTTGAGTCTTTAAACTATGAAAATGTAGCTGGTTAGAAAGCCATGACTATATGGTGTTGGACTGAAGTGAAGGAGGAAGGCCCTCTATCTGTCTGCCCCAAACCTAGCTGTGGCTGAGTAGTTAGGCCTTAGCTTTTTAACCTGAAAACCAGAGTTCTAGCTCCCCTCTCACTTTGAGTGGCTTAAATATGCATTGCTTTGACTTCCTAGCAATGTGCTCTAACTTGATTCTTGCTCTATCCAAAGTTTAAAAACAACTGCCTGGCAGTAGCAGCAGCAGCATTTTTTTCAGGCAGCTGTGAGGAAAGTAAATCAATTCATGGCTCATTAGAACCTACCTGATTCCTTCTAAACTCTTAATTCCACACGTTTAAAACCCTTTCTCCTTTTTAACTGTCTTGATGTTCCACTAGTCAAGCTATCCTTTCTTCTCTAATTCTGCTGTCTGTTGGCTGCTCCTGGTAATGTAGCTCCCATTTCACAGCCCTGCACACTGCTTTTAACTCTTTCCAGTGAAGCAATATTTGTTTTTGCTTCCATCTTAAACTGAATAATATAGCCCTAGGCCTCAGGCATATTGGAGAAACTGGAGAAAAATATGTGTTGTTTTATATGTGATGATGTACTTCACCATCTGCACCTCCCTTTTCAAAAGTTTAGATTATCCATGGCTCTAACCCAGTGATGCTTAAGCCTTCAGGCCTGCGGGATGGATGACTGGCATAGGGTCAGTTCTCAGATCAGGACCTGTGCCTCCTCAGTCCTGTGTGCTTGATCTAGTGCTCAGGGCAATGCTGTTTGCCTGCAGGGCTCCCCATGGGTTTTGACATTTGGCAGCTGGGAAGAGGCAATAAACATTGCCACCACCCCCCAACTGCCAAATTCCCAACTCCATGGGGAGACCTGCAGGCTGAATGACACAGCTCAGTAGGCTGGGAGTTGAAGACACCTGCTTTAACCACTATGCCATAAGTCATGTATTATCTATACCTAACTCCAGCTCTCCTTTTGAAGCTGGACTCCCTGGGTAGCCAAGAGAGGGAGATATATCGGGCCTGGAGGAAAAAGATACACTAGATGGTATGTTGCTCAGAGAGATAGCTGCTGCTCTGGGGAGAGTCAGCTTTGTGTTCTAGTTTGGACCCTTGTTCCCAGGAAAGCAGAAACACTGATCTTCATTTCTTTTACCCTATGACTTCTAAATGTAAATGGCTGAGTCTCATAGGCTAGGGACAGACATTCAAAAACCCTGAGCCTGAATTGATTCAATCTTTGCAGGTTAGTTTAACCTGGCTAGGCTGACCTGGTTTGTAACTGCATAGACACCGCCCCTAAACTGAAGAAATGCAGGCACATGTCTGCAGTTTTTCAGGCTAGAAGCTGGGGGGCAGTAGAGCAGCCCTCCCTTCTTTTCCTCAGTGCTGACCTGAGGATGGGACTGGCCAGGTAGAATGCTCTAATTAGGGAGGGGTTCCCAAGCAAGGGAGCCAGCAGGGAGTAGATAACAGAGCATTTAGTTACACAGCAGGGAGTTACACAGGGAGTTGTTAGAATTTATCAGCCCATCAACAAAACAAAAGCCTCTCTCATTAGTTCAAGCTCTTCTTACACAACTTTTTCCAAGGAAGGAACAGAGGGACATTACCAGCTACCTGTTGATTAGCTCCCAGAAGCCCTAAGTGCACACTGTCCTGTCTACCTTTGTCCTGTCTCCCAGAGCATGGACCAGATCGTAGCCATAATGTGGTATGCTAGCTAATGCTGAGAGGTGTCTATGTAAGGCAGAGAGGAGGAGGTAATCCCTGCTTGAGCAAGGAGTGGTGGGGAGGTGGGGAGGAGGAGGAAGCCAGGCAGATGCCTCTGTACCTGCAGTCTCTACCATAGCTTCAGCCAAGGAGCGAAGGGGAGAGGCCTGGTGTGCTGGGCTGGAGCAGAGAACAGAGCTCCACCTAGAGCTGCAAAGCATCTGGGATACTGGGGAACTCTGGTTTCACTTAAACCAGGAAGGGGTCTGGGACAGACATTGCAGAAACTGGTTTGACCCAAATCAGTTAAGTCTGATACTACATTCAACCAGGTTTATCTCAAACAGATTTCAGTGATTTTCAGATTGGTTTATGTGAACTGAACATTTGTTTCATTACAGGTTTAAACCAGTTTCTGATCACTTAAACTGGTTTGTGTGTAATGTCTGTCCCTAGCCCTAAGGAGCACTTGAAAAAAGACTTTATGGTGCATGACATGGGATGTCAAATACAGGTTCAACTCACCCCTGGGTAAAAGGTAGCTAGAACCTGGCTCTCCAGCATTCTGGATGAGGGCCCTATCAGCTCAGCTACTGGAGCTAGAACAGAGGAGGTCTTTCCATGATGAATTTCCTTGGATTTACATTCAGTTATGCATGTATATAGACCTGGCCAGTGCATAGCACTACTCTACATGCTAAGTCTGTGCTTTTTACATCCACAGTATAAAGCCAAGGCCAAAATTGACAGGGTAAATGGCTAGGAAACTGCCATTTAGACACACAAGAGGAAAGAGAATTCCATCTTAAATGTACAGTACCTCTTATCTGTATATATTTCTGTAGCAAAAGTCTCCCTTAGACTTAAGTGTTTGAGATACTTGGTTTAAGGCTTATTAGTCTTTGTTTTCCAGAGTGCGTTACACCTGAAACATACACTGACTTCAGTTGGTGCTGAGGGTGACTAGCTCTTTGCAAAAATAGTTGAGTACCCAGCACTGTCAGCCACTTTGTAAAAGTTAGGTCCCCCAGTATCTAATCTTTATATTGGGTCTTCTTGCTCACTGTGAACAAAACAGTCTTGCCTTTCAAATTATTACTGAATTAAGTGGTAAATTGAGACTGTATGGAGACTATTTACTTGTCTCTGTCAGAAATATTGATACACTGTGACACTTGTATGGAAGAGGATGGCTATTGAGCTGGGGGAGCAGAAGACTTGAAGGAGAGATAAGACCAGGATTTTTCCTAAAGCGGACTACAATTTTTAATAAAGGGAATGTCTTTTGGGAAGTGAGGCAGAGCATTATGTAATGTGCCAGCTCTTCACAGACAACACATGATCCAGGGGCTATATCCTGAGGACCACAGAGGTAAGGTATTTCCTCATGAAAAGTTTTAATTGTTCTGTTTACAGAAGACAGCTCAGTTTGGATCTCTGTATATGCTCTATAAAACGTCCTTCAGGAAAACGTGTCAGTTAAGCATCCAGAGCTATAAAGTAGGTGTTAGAGAAATTTGTGATAAATAGTACTGTCTCACCACTAGACTGTCTTAAGTATGAAACTTTTGGATTATTTATTCTCACTATGAATATAGCAAGTTTGGATTTAATGTTTATTATATATTCAGTTATACTTTCCCATGTGGATTTTCATGTGCTCATTTTGAATGGGATTTGCAAACTTTGCCATTGTGGGTCAGAGTTAGGTCTGAAATCTCAAATTTGTCTTCCTGGTGACAGTTCCTTATAGTGCAGAACATTGCCTGCAAAGTCTTCAAGCAGACTTTCAACCATCTCAAGAGATATGTACTTTCAAATCAAATGGAACAGCCCCCCCCACACACTCTTAAATGAAAAATAACAATAAAATAACAATATTTACATTCACAGCTTAATTTATGATATCCATTAATAAAATATAGTACCAAATAGTTACATAAGATGTTCTATAAGGGAACCTAGTGAGACATCAAGAAACTTGTCTCCCGATGAGAGGCCTCAAATTTAATAGATTAGGCATTCTGTCAGCAAGTGAGACACCTGTATTTGGATTAGGCTAATTGGCTGAGTGATCATGGGTGTTTCATTTAACATCTGAGCCTATGTTTTCATATCAATACATTACTAAATAATTTATATTTATGCACTTTGTTAAGGTGTTATAAGCCCTTATGTCATAGGCTTTATAAATGCTATGTAAATATAAATAACATTATGAATGTCAGCCAGTTGCATAGACAGAAGTATAAGTCAGGACTACAAGCCTAGGCTACTCTTCCCCAATTTTTTCAAAGTGCAAAATGGCACTTCTTTTGAGGGTTTTCTTCCCCTGTCCTAAAATGGCTTTTGACAATTTCTTGGTTTTCCAGGAACTCAGAACCAGGATTATTTTATCAGTATCTAAATTATCCATTTCAGTCTTGAGGCATTTGTTTAGGTCTCCTCACCAAACCATTTCACAAACACCTTGTGGAATATTACACCCAGATCAGAGAGGCAGTGGTCTATCTGGGTTGGGTCAAAGGTAAGACTGGCCCCTGAATGAAGTTCCATTCTCTTACTCAAACCATCATGTCTCTGCATGACCAGTCCTGAGGGTCTGTTAAACCTGTGGCCAAAACAAATGATACCAGATGGAATTAGCTACTGATTAAGAGGAAAAGATATTGGAGCTTGACCCCACAGCTGAGGAATTTTTCTCGGATCTGGCCTGGGATTGAAAAGTGCCCCCATACAATACAAAGGGATTACATTATCACAACCAGATTCTCTGGAGAATGCAAAGTCTGAAAGTTGAGCACTGGGTATTTGTTTGTTCTAGTCCTTTTGGTAATAGTCTTACTGTCTGTATATTTTTAGATGCATTTTATTTGTACTTAATGCATTTAATTGTATTTTAGTTGTAGTTAATGCATACACATGGACAGTGTCTATGAATTAACTGTCTTCAACTGGGTATGAATTGATTAAAGGAAATGCTGTCTAAACAGTACAGATGATTAACAAGAATCTCTCTACAGGTGTTCTTCCTTCAGACTATTAAAATTAGCTCTGAAATTTGCAGGAGGTAGTTTCTTGTCCTGTAGAGACCTCTACTTCCTTGCAAGTGACACTTCACAGCAACATGAAAGTAAACACATTATATGAATGTTCTACTGATGAATTTTGTACAGAATATTAGAAGCCTGATTAAAGACCTGTGGCAGTCAATAGGAGCCTTTTTCTTTGCCTTAGGTGGGTTCTGGATAAGGCCGAAGAAGCACCATCAAATTGCTCCTAAAGGCAAAGTTCACATGTGTACAGCGTATACAAAGGCAAATCCAGGAAGGGAATTTGGCCCTATTATTACTATTGTTCTTTATTGTTATTAAACATTTACATTGCAATAGTGACTAAAGGGCACAGCCAGGTTGGGTCCCATTGTACTAGGTACTGTACAAACACATAATAAATGAGAGTCCCTGCCCTAAAGAACTTTTCCAAGTATAGTTTGCAAAGAGTATATTCCTTTTTTTACCGTCTTTACAATGCAGTAAGCTGGCTCACTTAAAATATACTCTCCCTTTTTTAAGAAACATAAAGGTTAGCGTAAAAATCAGCTCCTAAAAGTGCAATTTTCATGAAGTCCTGATGTGTGTGACAGCACATCTATTGCGAATAATCCAGCCTTTTCAGGTGATGGACTTATTTCATGAGGAACTGAGATGTGTGCTTCCATCTCTTTCTCTATGCAGTACAGATACCCAATACATCCCTTCTTTCACGACTGAAATGCAAACACTACTGGGAGTGAAATGCAGGAACTGTTTGCATTGCACAGCAACACAACAAAGGTCCAAAATGATAAATGATGAATTCAGTGAGACTACACAGGGAAAGGAAGGTGACAAAACGTACCAGTCCAAAGTGGAATTTGACGAGGACACCAGAGGTAATGCTTCCTACTTTGATATGAGTTCTAGTCGTACTACTGGTGTTTTAGGTGTATACGCAGATGGACCAATCTATGTAGCCATGAGGGTCAGGAATTTCCCCTCTCAGAACAGCTGTACTGCCATTCTGTGGAAGCCACATCTCATCAGCCATTTGGCCCATTAGTCAAGCCTCTTGAAAATAGACACTGCTACAAAATGAACAATGTATCAGCCTTAAACTGGCAGCAGGAAATCATTATCCTGGGATACAGTCTTAGTCCATGGCAATTATCTTTTTAATATATCAAATTGCAATGTTCGGAAAATCTTGATTTGCTAAGCAGTTTATAGACACGAGTTGTTAGTAAGTGGGTTTAATCACTGCAAACCACTCTGAATAATGAGGTTGTGTGTGTGTGGTGGGGGGAGGGGGGAGAAGAGAACTAATAACAGCCTTTTTTGTAATTCGATAGAATAATTTGAAACTCAGCTGCAGGCTTGAGATTGTAGTGGTGCCCACAAAAACTATATGCTATGGTTATGGGGTTCTCTGTGTTTCCATTATAAACCCCTATTTTCAGGGTTTTTACTTTGGCTGTAAAACTTCCTTCAAGAACTTGGTGAGTCCATATGTGGTTTAAACCCGCAAAAGGCAAGGCATTTCAAAATTAGGAATGGAATTCTTCCCTTCTTTGCCTGCCTTGTTGTGCCAACATATTGCACAGCATATTGTATAAGAGAGGCATCAGGACTGTGGGTGATCTTCCATTTTAAGAGAACTGGAACTTTACATACAATATAATTAGTGGTAGATACTAACTACATCTTTATGTAAATAAAAAAAAGTAGTACATTTGCAAAAACTTGGTCCACATTTGTGGTGTTGCAACAAAAATTAGTAGCCATTCCCCTTAAAATTTGGCAACATATATAAGATTTTATTCAACCTAGAACTTATTTGCTCTCTGAATAGCAGATTGAGTTCAAAGTGAACCCATTTGCTAAGTATAGTTGACATAATATTACACTGTGCATTACTGAAATGATCGATCTATTTTCTACTGTATTCCAAACGTCATCGGCTTGTGCTGTGTAATAGTGAGAAATGTTCATTTTCAAAATAACCATTCAGATCATTTTAATCTTTTATCAATGTTTTAGACCCAGTTTTTCTAAATGGAGGGAAAATAGTAAAAATAGGAAAATTTTAACAAGCAATTCTGTAGACAAGATGGAAAATTTATCATCAGCTAATTACTTGAATGGGCAGTCACAGATTAGCTAGTTCTCATGTTGTTCTAGACTCTCATCATTGTTTTTCCCCATTTCCTGGCTTCCAGTCCATGGATTGCTTTCCATCCTGTACAAGACAAGATACACACCATCTGTCAATCCAGGGTTATACAGGGAAAGAGGTAGAGAGGCTAAGGTGAAACCACATTAACCCTTACTTGTGGCCTGAGGGTGATTCTGAAGAAACGACAGTACAATTACAAGCGTATCACTGTTTCCTTAGAGTTCTCCAAGCATCCCTTCTCCAAGCATAGAAGGGACCGAGTAGGGAAAAAGGTGGAGGTGTAGTTCTCTATGTGAAGAAGCAATACACCTCCTTGGAGGCCAACATCAGCTTCAAAGGCGAATGTCTTGAAACCCTCTGGGTCAAGCTGCAGGGAGGCGGGGGTGGGAGGTAGGGGGGCACAGTGAGAGAGATCTAACTGTAGGTGTATACTACAGGCCACCAAACAAGGGTGAGGAACTGGATCTAGAGTTTGCCTGAGAGCTAACAGCTAACAGAGGCTTGAGCGTGCATGAGACATGGTCATCATCGGCGACTTCAATTATCCAGCCATCTTTTGGGAAGAACACTCGGCCAAGTCGGATCACTCGTGTTTCTTCCTGGCCTGCATCAAAGAGCTTTTTCTGACTCTGGAGGTGCACGGGCCAACCAGAGGTAACTATTCTAGACTTGGTCCTAGTCAACGGAGATGACCTGGTGACCATCTTAAACATAGAAGGCAGCCTGGGCAATAGCGACCATAAAACCATTACGTTCACAGTCCATTGCAAGGCAGACAAATTGGACAGCAGGCTTGAAGTTTTGGACTTCAAAAATGAAAACTTCAGCAAGCTCAGGTCACTAGTAGGGAATGTGCTGTGGGACCAGGGACTGAAGATAAAAGGAGTGCATGAAAAGTGGTCTTTTCTAAAGGACACAATCCTTGAACCACAAATGAAGTCTATTCCTGTGTGGAGGAAATGTAGCAAAAGGGCTGGGAAGCCCTCTTGGCTAAACATGGAAGTCATGGTCCTCTTAAGAAAGAAGAGGTGTATAGTTAGTGGAAGCCAGGGATCAGCCCCCAAGGAGGACTATATAGCAGTGGCTCACACTTGTAGGGATCAGATTAGAAAAGCTAAGGCGGTGACTGAACTAAAATTAGCAATGGAAATGAAGGACAACAGGAAGTCCTTCTTTAGGTAAGTAGGGAACAGGAGGAAAATGAATGGGAGTGTGCGGCCATTGCTCAACAACTCAGGACAGCTAGTCACCGGCACTCCGGAGAGAACTGAACTGAATGACTACTTTGCTTTGGTATTCCACCGGGCCAAGGGGAAAATCACACCAACTAGGGTACAGAATGAGCAGGGTAGGAATGACCGCCTTCCTACTATTGCCGTAGAACTGGTGTGTGATCAATTAAAGAAAATGGACGTATATAAGTCAGCAGGACTGGATGAACTTCATACGAGAGTGCTGAAGGAGCTGGCTGAAGTAATTGTGGAATGCCTGGTGACTCTCTTCCAAAACTCATGGTGCTCCAGGCAGGTCCCCGAGGACTGGAAGAGGGCCAATGTTGGTGCCCATCTTCAAGAAGGGGAAGAGGGAGGACCGGGGAAACTATAGGCCAGTAAGCCTAACTTCTATCCCAGGCTTATAAGTTGGGTGGTCTGGAACCAGATGAAGTTCAATGTCAAGAAATGCAAAGTGCTCCACCTGGGGACAAACAATCTTCTGCATACCTACAGGCATAGCAACACTAACCTGACCAGCACTACAAATGAAAGGGACCTGGGAGTAATATAACACCACAGTATGAACATCAGCCATCAGTGTGATGCTGTAGCCAGCAGGGCTAATAATACCATGGCATGCATCAATCGATGCATCTTCAGCAGAACCAGAGAAGTGATTCTGCCCCTCTACTTGACATTGGTGAGATTGCAGCTGGATTACTGCATCCAGTTCTGGGTGCTGCACTTTAACATGGATGTGGTAAAGCTTGAGAGAGTCCAGAGAAGGACCACTTGTATGATCACAGACTTGCGTGGCAAGCCATACAAGGAAAGGCTGAGGGATCTGGGACTCTTCAGCCAGAAAAAGAGAAGGTTGAGAGGGGACTTGGGAGCAGCTTACCGCTACATCAGAGATGTACATCAAGCGCTCGGTGAACAACTGTTCACCAGGGCACCCTTGGGGAAAACTATAAGTAATGGTCACAAACTCCTGGAAGACCATTTCAGGCTCAACATTAGGAAAAACTACTTCACAAATTGGGTGTCCAGACTGTGAAATTAGCTACCTCCAGAGGTGGTGCAATTGCCTACCCTGGAAATCTTCAAGAGGAGACTGGACTTTGCTGCAGTCACCTGACCCAGTTGTCTTTTCTGCTTGGTGCAGGGGCTGGACCCAATGATCTTCCAAGGCCCCTTCCAGCCTTACAATCTATGACGCTATGAATTCTTTGGGTAGAAGTAATCCCTGATATTTTCATTTCAGAGGACTCACTCATTTAGGAAACTATGGGGGAGAACTAACAAAAGGTGGAGACAAAAGACCACAACTACAGTTGGCCTGCGACTACTGTGAATATCCCTGGCCAGATTCAGGGCCTTTATCCCCAAGTTAAGGGTCCCATTTTAAGGCAAACTCTAGGATTATTTTTATTCTAATCTGCACAGGACCCAAGTATCGAGATGCCCTCTCTGTTGATTTCTGTGCTAGGATCTGCTCTGGCACAGAGGCATGTAATTCTAAGCTTTTTCATTTGTAGCCCGTGTGTACATGGGTATGTACTCCCTTCTCCAATTGAAGGGGATTGCTAGTTGGCACGGGTGCTGTGAGCAAAACTGCAGACTGCTCAGTTTTCCTCTGTCCCAAAGGAGCCGGAACAGGACAATCTCGAATGTAGCTATGTACATATTTATTATTATTTACATAAATGGATAAAAATAGACATAAATATAAGCATATGTACAGATATATATGTATAACAGTATATATTCAGATATATATAAGTATAAACCTTATTATCTACAATGGGTCACCACCACCAGGGTTTCAGGTAAGTGACAGGTAAACACAGGTAAGTAGCAGCAAGGGGTCCCAGCAGATGCCCCAGGCAGGCTTATGGACTCTATTAAACTACCAATACACAAATATAGAAGTACACAAAATATACTGCACAATATTACAACATATAAGTCTCCAGCCTTCAAAATATAAGGCGCACCAACATCAGGTTAACTTTAACCTCCTGAGCCCCTTCCCGCAAACCTCTCAAGTGGCCCACTTGGGCATTGGCTCCGCTTCAGTAACCAGTTGGAAGGGAAATCCTCAGTGCTGTCCAGGTTCCACTGTGACATTCAGGGACAGGCCTAGAGAGAGAGACTTTAGGCCTGGGGAGCCTCTCCTTGCTTAGGCTTCTCCTGCTGTCTCACCACCTGAGGCAACTTTCCCCTCCCCTGTGGGTATCCCCTTTCCCAGGTAACTCACAGCTCCAGGGTCCCAGGTAGGTGGTCTGAATCTCCTGGCTGGTGACCTAGTGTCCCTCATGCTGAGACCCAGCTACCTCTGCTCCTTCTGTTCTGCCAGCCAGTGTGGGGCCCTGTGCAACGTCATGTGCACTCAAGGCTCTGCCTTCTGCTACAGGGTTGGAGGCCCGGGCCACCTCATGCAGTGCTGGGGCTCGGTCCACTCCTGGACCTGTTTAGTGCCATCTGCACTGAGCTGCTGGCCCAGTGCTAGCAGCTGTAGACCCAAGCCACCCAAGCCACCTCCATGCAGTGAGTCCTGCACCGAGTTCCTGGCCTCGTGCTGGGGGGTGGGTATATAAGCCACCACAAGTGGCTCCCAGGGTCCTGCTCCATGCATCAGCCTATGCACTGTGTCTTTGGCCGCACACCAGGGGCTGCAGACCCGAGCTGCCTCATGCAGCTCCCAGGGTCTGGACGCCACGCATGTATCACGCTGTGCATGGAGAGCCTGGCTGCTGGAGCCGTTCACTGCTTCCCGCCACTGACAGAAGTCTTCAGGGGCTCTTCCAGGCTACTGCTTCACCCTGCTCAGCAGCACTCCTCAGCTCTTCTAAGCCCCACTCTTCTTTTCATCCCTCAATGTGTCTGCTGTGTGCTGGACATGCAGCTCCTTTTATTCTCTTCAGAGGGTCCACCCCCCAAAAGTTCTGCTGGACTGGCAGAGTGCAGTTTTGAACCAGGTCTGAGGCTTTCCTTTTTTTTTTTTT
>NW_017729027.1:8465130-8472138 GCF_001723915.1 Gavialis gangeticus
TTTTTTTTTTTTTTCCCTTCCCTCTCACCCCAAGCAAGCGTGGGACAAAGTCCCTCCCAATAGTTACTCGACTGGTGGATAGGCTCCAGCCAGAAGATAGAGGAGGGAATTGGGGAGGCAGCACCTTCAAATGTCTTCTATGAGGGTGTGGCATGGCACTTTTGGTGCCTACCGCTTTAAGGGCTAGAGCAGGCAGCACAGCAGCCTGTAGGTGACTGCTCTGCCAATCAGGAGAGTCGCAAGGCCAGCAGGAGGCTGCCTGATTGGAAGGAGGGACAAGCAGGCTCTGAGCTGTAGAGCTAGCAGTTGCTGCAAGCAGCTGGAGGGAGAACATTGTTCAGCTGGAGCTGCTGCTCTTAGAACACCTGGAGGTAAGGGCAGGAACTATGGGGATGGAGGAGGTTTCTGGTCCTGCGGCATGACCTAAAACTGCGCCTTGCTGGGGTGGATGGTGTGGTGGGGCTGTCCGTGGAGGGGTGGTCCCCAGGAAATGCCACACCAGTTGCCTCCCTAGTTAAAGGTGAGTATGGGGTGCCTTATAGCCTCAGCCCCCATCAACCTGGTAGGTAACCTGGTAGTAGGGACAGAAAAGGTCCAGGCATATCTATGGACACCTGAGTCCCATGGGGTGTAAGATGCCATAGCCCCAGTGTGGGGGGATGGAGCAGTGGCCCCAGTGAGGGGGAGGAATATGGGCCTCAGTGAGGGGGTATAGAGTGTGTAGTAGGTCGTGCAGAGTAGGGGTCACAGGGGCAGCCTGAAGGGCCACGCAGGGGCATGTAGAGTAGGGTCTGCGTGGCCTGAAGGACTGTGCACAGGCCAGCCCCAATAGTCCGATAACACAAACCCCAGTGAGGGGGCACAAGTTGAGGTCCCAGTGAGGGGGCCTTGTGGCCAAGGCAAGTCTACCAATGCCTGAGGCTGAGTATGGGCACAGGCCAAGTGAATAGCTCAGCAAGAGATCCAGGGAAGTAATAGTGGATAGTTTAGTTTTTGGATGCCATCTGTGAGGCATGGGACATAGTAAAGGGAAGGCTGAAGCCGTGTATTACACCTTTGGCATCAGGCAGTAAATGGGCAGCCTCCCACCTTATTAACAACTCCTAATTGGTTTAATCAAAGGTGTGGAAGGTGAGGCAGGTGGGCAGATTGCCCTAAACAGGGGTTGGACTGACACTGTGATCTACCTCAAGACCCTCCCCCATCAGAGTGGGCTAAACATATGGAAATTCTGGAACTACAAGATATCATCCAGAAAATCCGGGACACTGTCTCTCTTCCTCCTCTCTCCCCACCCATGCTCTCACAAGTTAGCAGGGGTGTGGCTGCGGTGCCTGCTTGTCCACCTATAAGGCATTCTGCATTACTCCTACTCCCAGCCAGACTGTGTCCTCCACCCCTGCTTTTATGGTATGCTCATTATAATTTCCAAAGCTAGTTGGGACCAGTGTCTGAAATCCAGGACTGTTCCAGCTAAAATGGGACATATGGTCACCTTTTGTAAGAGCAACATCAGGGCATTTAGGAATGTAGGACATGGACCTGCCCCACAGTTCCATAATATTTCAAGCAATAATGTAAGGAAAAGCATTACAGATTATGCAGCAGAGAAAATGAGACTGCCTGAAGCTTATTGTTAACTGCCGACCATGGATTTGATTCTGTTAGCCTTACACTTGGCAGTGGGTCTGCATGGTAGGGCTAGCTCTCCACAGCTGAGGAAGACATCTCTGACAGAACCAGGTCCTAATCTTTATACTGCGTAACAAAGTTGCTTTGCATTTCTCTAATACCTTTCAGGGACAAGGTGCCATCCAGGTCATTCTTCTCTTAGGATGTGCTAAGTCTGACAGTGGAGACTCCCAGATCTGCACAAATAACAGGTAGTTTTGAGACCAATTCAAAATTCAGGGAGAAATTCTGATTTGGGTTAACCCAAAATGTTAGTTATGTTTTGTGAAACAAAAGAATAGAACAAAAAAATTCCCAAATTTTAGGTCAATCTGAAATGCTTTAGTCCATAATGAGTGGTTTTGCTTAATTCTCATATTATTTAACCCTTTTTCAACCTTTAAAAAAATTAGGTTAGTTTGGGAACAAAAGAGCCATTTCTATAGCAAAAGTTGAAATACATGGTTTCAAAAATGTCAAAATGAAGCCTTTTGACATGTCCACATAGTTGTCTCCCCTCTTTTTTTTTTTTTTCTTTTTTGCCTGAAGCTATTTGCTGAATTTGACCTGAACTGGTAAATAATTTTGCTGTCTCTGGGAACTGCACTTTTGGCCATGTTTACAAGAGACGTTGACCATGCAGTCGTTATTGTGCAGTCATTTAAACAAGTACTAAGTATAAACAAGTACTAAGTGACTGAGCAGTAACCAGAGTTACTGCACAGTTGCACTGAGGAATGGCTTTTTTGTGACGCTGACAGCACAGTAGCTTGTGACTGCTGTGCAATAGTTTGTGTCACACTTCTTGCCATGCAATGCAACTGTGCAGTAGTCACAGGCTACTGCTCAGTCAGTGTCTCATGTAGACATGACCTTGCTGAAGATAAATTGATGAGACCTAGATAGTTGTGCTCCAGCTCACAGGGGAACATTACTTTTGGCCTCAGACTTGTACCCCCTCATAATTGCACCCCCTCACAAAATAACCAAAAGCAAAATAGATTCTACAACCACTTGTGCTCTCAAGAAGAAAGCTCGACAAGAAAATCAGTATGGGTTCACTCTTTGTTGAGCTTTCTTTGCTGAATTCCAACACTAGCCCTGTTTGACATGTTTCCCCTGATGGAAAGGATCCCAGAAGCCAAAGTAAAGTGAAACTTTTGCAGTTTTCTTAGCTGCTGTCTTCCTTCTTCTTTGGGTATTAAAGTGGAAAGGCACATCTGATGTGGGGGCAAAACAAGAGCATATTCTTACTTTTTTTTGTCTTCTAAGGTCCAAGACTTCTCTACCTGTCTTCCTCTGGTCTGATCCTTTCACTGACTGCCTCTTTCACTTCTACACATGCGTGCCAAATCTAAGTTATTTTCCCACTGAAATTTAGTGTTTTTTTTTAAATTAGGGCATGAAACGAAAGTTTACAAAGGGTTACTTCATTCATAAATAGTTACATTTCCAGCACTGATCCTGTATGGGCACCTATATATGAGTAGCGAGGCTGCTCTGATGTGCTATAATAGAGTCTGCTGGAGCATGGTAATTACTACACTCCAGCAGACTCCTGCATTTCGTGTATCAGCGTCCCTGCCCTGAAAAATGGTGGTGGGGTACTTTAACTAAAGCTCATTTGACAAGCTTTAGCTAAAGTGCCCCCTCCCCCTCCCCCTCCAGTTTTCAGTGTGGGGACACTGATACACATGATGCTCCAGGCACTTTAATTAGAGCGGCTCTCAGAGTCACTCTTATTAAAGCACCCCACCACTCCTAGAGCACATGTATAAATGCCCTAAGAGACAAATCCTTGCAGGAAAAAAAATTATCCAATAGACAAAGAGAAACCAGTGCCACCAAAATGAATTTACGAGAAGGCGATTCTCAAAGCCTTGAAGTTTGTTCATTCTTCATGTAACCAATAAAAGGACAGGAAAACTTTTATCCCTGATTTACCTTTTCCCAAGTTGCCTTGAAGGCATTTGACTCTTGGCAGTAATAATCAAATTGCTGTCTATTGTCAAATCCCCTACTGTTAGTAAGGCTTCACCACTGTTTTTAGCTTCTCAAAACATTGTCAATAAGAATCCTTCATCCAGAAAAAAGCATATTAACTTTGCTTTATAAAGCTGCTTAAATTCCTTCTTCAGGGTTCTTTTCCCTTTTTCCACCTAAGATGTGGCATGTTGGCAGAAATAGTTCAGAAAACTTTAGAGCTCTCCAGTGTGAAGTCATCTGCCAATCCAGGTAATCCTTGCTGAGTGTTTAGTCAATTCAGAGCATCCATACAAATTCTACCAGGAGCAGTTCATTTCATTATCTTGTTCTGACTTCTTGTCCTTTCTGTTTCTTTATATAGGGTCCAACACTTCAAGGTGCAGAGTACTCTTATTAACTAAATCTGTGGGAGTTGAGGGCACTTGATACTGCCCATAATTTGCTTTGATATGCTGTTTCAAGGAAGCTGCAACGGTGTTATCTGTGTGTGAATGTAAACTTATTAGTCTGTGGAATATTCTTCTTGTGTATTTGAAGCCAGAGGAAGCAAATATTTAAATGTACTCATTGCCAACAAACCCTCCAAACAGGGTGGAGAAACTTAATGGATCTAGCATGAATTGCCTACAAGATCCATTGCATTTTTTGGACAAGCCTAGCTAGGAGGCATATATACCAAATATCTCCTGATTCAGCCAGACGCTGTTGTTACCTTGTCATATGCAAAAGCAGACAGATTATCTGTACTTCACATCTCAAATTAAATTAAGCTGATGTACACTAAAACACACTGATCTGCCTACACTCATTGTCATAGGCTGTCTTGTCAGGAGCGGGAAGAGAAGCAAAGGGTGTTAAGGTTTCTCTTTTTAAAAAAAACAAAACGTGCTCAGCTGAGACTCAGAGAGAAAAAAGTTGCATCTGAAGGCTTCTTTAGGTCTTTTGACTTGATTTACTCATGTAAAACCCTACAGTTCTCGAGATTTATATCCATGGATTGGAGCTGGGGGAGAATATTTCTAGGTAATGGTACACTCCTTTAGGCATGCGCTACAAGATAGTAGGAAAAATCAACCGAATATTTTATTTCAGTGTATTTGTCTCATGCCACACGTCATTTGTGAATCTCTGTAAATAGTTAGTAAGATATTCTCTGCTTGGATATGTTACTGCAAATTAAAGTTTGGCTGCAAGTCCTCATTTGGAGAGATGCCTTGCACGTGCACTAAGTCACAGGCCTACGTCTTGCAGCCCAGAGTTCACACTTGCCAAGAACAAGAGGAAAGGCGATTTAAAATCCAGAAGCTCAAGAACTGAGCACAGACTGCACTAGTTAGTCCTCAACACATACGTTTATAACATAAGATAGTTGATTCATGTGAGTGGATTTTTTTTTGTTTATGTGTTTAAATTGCTTGCCTTTTAGTGCCAGATCTTGAGAGCCCTCCAGATACAAGGCTGTCATCGAAGTTTGCAATGTCAGAAACGGTGAGTACACAGAATGGAGAGCACCTGATGGGTATGTGAAGTTGCCCCTGGTAAGTTGTTCTCCATGCAGGTTCCAACATACCATAATGTGGATCACACTTTTAGAAAGACATCTCTTCATAGACCCCCTTCCAGTCCTGATCCTTTTCACTATCTCCCCAGTTGGTGAATACATAATCTTACTCAAACCGTTGAATCAGATTACTGTGTTTTCCTCAGAAACTAACTCCTTGTCTCCTTTTATATTTAATTTCAACTCTACCATGTCAACTTCACTCTCCTGTACTCACAGCACCTTTTCTCTGCCCAGTCTGCCTAAAGCCTTTTTTCTTTTCCAATTATTAGCATGTTTCTCCATCCTCCCAGCTGTTTATTCTCCTCTTCCTTTGTCCAAAGCACCTCCTCCATACCTAATCACCCCTCATTTTCCTTGTCCCAATTTTAGGTCCTCTTCTCTGCTTCCTGATGTAATTCAGTGTTAAAATCTTGGCCTCCAGCCCTGCAGTTTCTCTTGGAATTTTAGTCTCCTGGGCAGCAAAAAGGTCTTTTTTCATCTTCCTCTTGCATGTGCAAGAGCCCCTGGGGAAGCTGCTAGGCTTAAGTTTCCTCTTCTAAGGTTGATTCTGCTTTTCTATAGGTAGTGTAGATGGCAGGTCTCTTCACTGTAGAAGAAGACTGCAAAAAAGGAGGAGCCATTAGCAGCATGTAGCTACTGGGTGCTGTCTGCAACACTCAAGCTCCAAGAACCATGGTCTGAAAACCCTAGACTAGTATAGTTGGGTCGCTATATACTGTAGTGCCTGTGGTAGCAAGGCACACCACAATGGAGAATCCAACTAGTTCACATTAATCAAGCTACACCAACTGCAAAAAAATCCCATATTGGGTCTAATTTTCCACTTATCCCTATTGTCATGACTGGGGCCTAGGAGCGGCTGTGATCCTGCTAGCGCCCCCTACCGTGCCAATTAGGAGATCCAGCACCCTCTTAATTCTCGCCCGCCACGTCTTTGATCTTTTATAGTTTAATATGGGAGGCTGCCTGTTATCTCCTATGATCTCAGGGTGACTTGGTGCACCCCAGTCTTATGGGCTATGCGTGCCTCCTACCTCCCCTTTAGCACGCCCCAAGCCTCGCAGTTATTTCGGATGTTCTCGTGTCTCCAATCTTAGAATACTAGCCCTCCCGGGCTTCACTCTTGCAGGCTGGGCCCCCCCTGGGGCCTATGCCATGCACTTCCCGCGCTCTTGCCCTCACTGGGGCCTGTGTCTGCGCCTCTCGTGCTCTTGCCTTCGCTGGGGCCTGTCCCGTGCCAAACTGCACCCAGGGCTCAGGCGGCACACAGCCGTGCCTGGCCCCCTGACCCTTCTTGGGGTCCTTATGCCACGCGCTTCCTGTGCTCTTGCCCTCGCTGGGGCCTTTATCTGCGCTACGCGCGCCCGTGGCTCTCTCTGAGCCTGCTCCGCGCTATGCGCGCCTGTGGCTCTCTCTGAGCCTACACGCCAGCCCTGTCTCGGGCTTTCACCGGTGCCGGGGCTCAGATGGCATGCAGCCGTGCCTGGCCCCCTGACCCTTCTCGGGGTCCTATGCCCTCACTGGGCTGAGTACTGCCCTCTCGGGCTGGGGTCTCAACCCCACACACTGCACCACTCTGGTACCAAGCTGCTGCGCCTTCCCAGCACTGCTCGGTGCCTGCACAGGGCACCCAGGAACCCCCAGATTACTGGGGAGCTCCCGTGAGGCCTTCTCACACCCCTACAGCCTCACCCGGTCCTCCGGACGATATACACAACAGAACCATAAGCCCACCCGGCTGTAACAAAACAATAGGCCTACTGGCAATAACAAAACAATAAGCATAC
>NW_017729027.1:8473217-8474969 GCF_001723915.1 Gavialis gangeticus
TGGGTGCTCAGGCTGCACTGCTTGGCTTAGCTCTCCTGCAGAGCTCTTACCCCTCAGGCTGCCAGAAGGGAACTGCCAGCCAGGCTCTGGCCTGGCTGTTTATAAGGGCCCAGCCCTGCCCCCTTCTGGTCACGTGACCAACCTGGTTGCTCCAGCAACCCACACCTGAGCTGCCCTGGCCATTAGCAGAGGCCCTAATCCCTACTCAGGCACGGGGCACCCAAGTGCTCCCGTGACACCTATGTAAACTGGAGCGATTACTGAAATTTAGTTTTAAATGGGCCTAATAGAGGGAAGAATCAGGTCCATCATTCCTAACACACAAAAAACATAGTTAATCTGAAATTAGTTTCTGTCTTTTCCTCATAGCTGACCAAATGGCTCCAAGACTAACTAATCAGCTACCAATTAAATGAGAAGGGGTTATATAACAACTTGACTTAATAGAGTAAGATGCTGGGGCTGATAGTGAATTTGAGATACAAGAGCACTGAGCCCAGTGAAAACATTTCTGATTATTTTTATATTTTTTCAAGACAAAGCATATCTTTAGTAGTAAGGGAATAACCCCTAGTTGCATGGCTTGTTGAAATAGGGACTGTCTTGAGAGAAAGGAAGGATTTCTTGAATCTGGAGTTTTATTTGAGTTTTCATAGATGCTAAGAACAGGATATTAACTGTGTTCCACACAGTACTCCAGTGTTAAGTTTGCCTTCAGCCTGAGTGCTATAGAGAAGTACATGTTTGTTATTTTATCTGAATTGGTTCTACCCAGCCAGCCAGCCAGCCAGCAATACTCTTAGCCTTGCCACTTCAGATAATGCTATCACTTGTCAACACTTAGGGCATTCACCTCCCTCTATGGATCTCATCACTAAGCAGTGCATATTATAAAAAAATTGTGGTGAAAGAGATACCTGAAGTTCTCCTAGTGCAGCACAAACCTGAAATTCCATAGCTCCAGAGACACACAGTGCCTTTCTGAGAATTGGGGAAAGCTGCTTAACTAGGCTGCTTTCTCTGACAGTACAAAATGCTACCTGAGTTTTTATCCTACATGCTTCAAAGTCATCACATCCTTCTTAGATACTAGGCCTGTGCAAAACAGCTAGCATTTGCTTCGCATGTGGATTCGGCTGATTTGGGGGACAGCAATTTGATTTGGTGATTTAAATCACTGGCCTGAATCGATTCAGCTGGATCTGAATTGGAGATTCGGCTGCTGCCAAACCGGCCGTGTCTCTGAATCAGATAGGTCCTATCCTCCGCCTGCTCCCCCAGCTTCATCAATGGCTGCCCCACTTGGACCTAGCTCCCGGCTTAAAAAAAAAAAAAAAAAGCTGCTGCCAGGTGGTGGGGAGGGGCAATCCCCACTGCTTCGTGCTGTGTGGGGGGCTCTTCCATGAGCCCCACACCCTGCTGCTCTCCCAACTCCCTCCCCATGGCTGCCCCACCCAGCTCCAGCACTGGGTCTTTAAAAAAAAAAAAGCCCACACTCACTGGCTGCTGCCAGGCAGGGGGCAATCCTCACTGACCCTCACTGCCCCACATTGCGTGGGGGAGCTCTGCCACAAGCCCCCAGAAGTCCCAATGGCTGCTGCAGCAGCCAGTGAGTGTGTGGCTTTTTTTTTTTTTTAAAGAACTGGGAGCTGGGACTGGGCAGGGCAGCCATGGGGGGGGAGGGGCTTGGAGAGTGGGCAGAGGTTGTGTGCTCAGAGGGGCTGGGGGAGCAGGCAGGGGATGGGGCCTGGT
>NW_017729027.1:8475250-8531143 GCF_001723915.1 Gavialis gangeticus
TGGGGAGCTGGGAGAGTGGGCAGGGGTCGGGGGATGCTGAGGGGGGCTAGGGGAGCAGGTAGGGGATGGGGCCTGGCTGGGTTCCCCCCATGGTCCCCTCTCCCCTCCTCCAGCCCCGCCTTCCCTGCCCTCTACTTACCAGCATAGAGTCCAGGTCCAGCTCCCTGTGGCAGTGAGCAGGGACTGCCCCAAATCTCTGAAGCTCTCTGAATCTTTTCTGAATCAAATTAGAGGGCTTCGAATTGATTCAGACCTTATTATTGGTCTCCTGATTTGATTCGGATTTGGAGATTCAGTTGCTGAATTGGGCCAAATCTCCTCTGAATCAAATCAACACCTGAAGCTTTGCACATCCCTAATAGATACCTCCTTTAAACTAAGGTAACAGGCAGCCTCTATTGACATCCTTCCTTTTCCCTGTGCTTAGGAGAACTAGGAGAACAGACTTCTTTCATCACTGGCATTTTACAGATTGTCCAGCAACTTCACTCTTCACTCCTAAGTTTGGACAAAAAGATTCCCTTAGCTAGCTGGATCAGCTCTAAGAAAGCCAAAGTGCAGCACTGAGCACAACGTTACCCCTATGATATTACTGTACTTTGATTAAGATAGATTGTTAGTAAGCTAGGAATTGCACTGTATCATGTATAGAAAAGAGTAAAACCTGAAGAGGTGGTGATCCTTCGGAACTATAAGGAAGATATGTGAGCAGTCTGCAACAAAATAAGCTATTACGAGCAAAACTAAAAGAGGTACTAAAGCCATTAGCTAGAAACAGCAAATCAGAGTGTCATCTTCATGAGGACCTGGAGAAAAAAGCTGAAACAGTTTCCATTTTCTGAGATGCTTGGAGAAAGTAATATTAAGAAAAGAAGATTCATAGGACCAAATGCTATGATTTGCAACTGACTCAAAAAGGCCTGGCTTTATCTCACATTCTTTAATTGGAACAATAAAAACCAGTTGTGACAACACGCCAGCCCTCCACGGTTCCACAGCTTCCTTTTCATTAATGCTAAATAGTCCAGAATTCTAGTGCAGAAATATTTCAAGGTCTCTTTGTAATTTTTCTCTGTCCTAGATGCCAACACTTTCCATGCTGAGAAGTATGAACATATTCCCTAATTCCAAGTCTTCACTATGAGTAGTACATAATTGTTTCTGCTTAGTTATTGCAATTGCTCTGTGTTTTTCTAACTTCCTGGGTAATATATGTTTAATTTCAACACTACATTCCAACCTACAGTTTGAAGTAATCTTGCTGTTTTATTTTACTTTCAAGTAAGTGACCCCAAGCCCATTGAAATCAATGGATTATGACTGTTTGTTAATAAATATGATTGTTATTTAGATACCAGAATTTATTCACCTTGTATAAAGCACAGGCTCAGTGGAAAAAACAAAGCACTTCACATTTCTTATGAGACTATTGGGATATTAAAATTAAATTGCGTAGACTTTCCTTTTTCTGCTTATGGAGTGAGATATTGAAACACTACAGCTTGGTGGCCCTATGGTATCTCTCTCTACCTCTCCCCATTAACTCACTTGCCCTCTCCCCCGCCCCAAGGGCATCTCAGAAAAAAAATAAACATTGATTATTATATATTTTTCTACCATATTATCTCTTAGCTGTAGCACTTCTAGCCTGAATTTTCCACTCAGGCACTTCATGTGGGTACCGAAAGTTCCAAGTTTCAAGAAGCTGAAATAAAAAGTTGAACACTGGTCTTTTAGACATTACTTTCTACCCATTAAGTCACTGTTTTTCCACATTAATCACAGAGTAAGATATCAGGCTTCAATTCAGATTATGTCAGTAACAAATGTCTTTTCCACATTCAACTAGAAGAAAACTTCCTCTTTTGTTTTCATGGGAATTTAATGAATTCCAGTAGGTATATTTTTCCAGCTGTAGTCTTTTATTTGCAATTGGAAATTGCCACTTGAAATATCACCTTTCCTATGGAAAAACTGCTAATACTAAATACTAGCAGTTTATTTGAAGTTTATTTGAATACTAGCTTAAATTTATTTGAAGTACTCAGATTAGATGGTCTCCTTATGCACAAGCAGACTTCGTCAATAATATTCTGGGTGGGTATCAATAAGCAGCTCTTAAGTTATTCTTTTTTAACCTTATTCCTAAAGAAAGATAAAGAAATTTTAGTTTAAGGTCATTTGAGGTAATGTCTTTCTTTTGGGTTCTCTTTGACAGAGAGCAGTACTGATCAAGGCATATATCTTATTTTTCCTTTATATTTGAGCAACTCCTGATGGGATTGGGAGAAAATCTTCTCTTATCATATTTTCAGTTTCACTTAGGGAAAATTGGATTTTTCTTTTCAAGGATAGGGAACAGAAATAAGAGGTCTAATACTTATATACTTGTTTGTAGTTATATGAAATCAGATGTCACCCAAACTGTGCTGGGGAGTCAAGAGAAGCTCTGGTTTCCCCATTATTCTTTGCTATTTGACTCCTGGAAATCTTTGTGATTTTTACTTGTCCTGGACCACTACCCTGATTTTGCAATTCTGAGGACTTTTCCATGATGTTTTCTCCTCTCATTTCTCCCGTGATACAAGATACAGTGATAACTGGAATAGAGCTGATTTTTCCTGAGGCTGCTGAGCTGGCTCACAGGTGAGCTGTCTCCTTCAGTTTGCCAGATTTTTCATCTCTGGTAGTCTCATGTTTTCAGTTGTTTGCAATATAAATGGATTAACAGAGAGGGGGAGATAGGATGAGCATCTGAAGTCACCAATGCCCTTGCTTTGGGACTGGGACAGTAAAACAAAAATTCCTGGAAGATGTGGGATACTGAGATCAAAGCCATGGTCTTGTATAAAAATTAGTTTAATTCAGATGGTGAATTCTGTTGCAGGGATTCTCAGCCTGATTCAGATCTCATATGGGTGTGAATTGGAATTCCATGGAAGTACAATAAATCATACTGCTCTGAAACTGATGACAGTGAGATGAGAATCAGACCCTATGTAATCTTCTGTGTTCAGTACAGGGCTCATTACACTGCCCTATACACGGTTGTTAATAACCATTAGATATTCATAGAGTTATCAACAGTATACACAGTTAGATAAGGCATATTAGTCTATAAGGACAAGCATAGTATGGCAGAGGAAATCATATGATTATTTTAGAAAGCCTTGGCAAAGTATGGTTTTCATTCCCGTCAAAAGGAAAAGATATACATTCCTTTGCTTCTATTTAGCAGACAAGAAACTCTTAAGATTGTAGAGTCCTTGGTTAAAAGGTAATTAGGAATAACCTGAGAGCTCTGGAATGTGTGATGGCTTCTTCACAACAAAAGACACGTTGACAAATTCCACTGCCAGTGGCATAAAAAAAATATCAGATTTTATATTTTATGGCGATTTCAACACTCACTTGCTTTCCGGCTATGCATCCTCCAGATGGCAAATATTTGTGCTCCTTTAATGAAACCCATAGACAATCTTCATACACTGTATTTTTTTTATCTTTATTGACCACAACCTTAATTATTCAAGTTTAGGATTCACTGTAAATTCACAGTGCAAAACTCTTCAAATGTTCCTGAAATGTTGTGAAGAGTTGATACAAGCTTTTTATTCACACTTTTTAATCACCAACAACAGCCACTATAGACACCATCTAGTATAGTAAGTGATTACTTTTACCTGCCTTTACTTGTGTCATCTATGACACAAATGAAGTTTTTGGTCAGTCTTGGAAAGCATTCTGTAAAGTTCAACTTGAGCTGTGTTTTAAATGAAATATTGGAGATGTCAAAATGAAATGATTGTTATGTCATTTTTTTCCCTTCTCATTTTCATCATTAATGAGCTACCAGTAGGAGACAACTATAATTCCACCCACTTCCCAGTGTAAAGATAATAAACTACTATTTTTTCTTCTTGCATCTGCACAAATAGATATGCATGGCATGTGTGTGTGCACACAGTTCCTGAGTGTATTGATAGCCCTTTTCTTTCTCTGTCAGTTTTGTCAATCATATTTTCTTTATTAATCCTCATTCTGTCATTGCCCTCTTTTTTAATTTTAGAACTTTCCATGATCAGCAATTTGAGCATGATCTAATGAACTCCAAGAGGGATATTAAAAGCTAAGAATGAGATAAAACCAGTAAACATATTAAAGATCCTGTAAGGCAATTATTGCTGTGATATAAAGCATCACTGAATATTTTGGAATGAAGAAAAATTCTTCATATACAACATAAAAAATGCACCTCATTTCTTGGAAACAGCGTTTGTCATTAGTAAGCTAGTCTGTTTCACAAGGCACCATCACTCTTTGAAACAGATATCCTAAGCTGGCTGGCAAATTGGGTGATCTGATGGAAGGAATTTCTGGATGTTCAGCCAAACTGATCCATGGTTTAAATTTTTATGTTAGAGAATAAAATCTGTTTTCCACCCATTGCTGTTACCAGTCATTTCATCCCGATCTAGTTATACCCGAACAAAAAAGCCCATCAATATATTGGCTGAAAGTACAGAAAGAAAAATGTGTTTTTGTTTAGACAAAATTTTTGGAGATGGAAGCACTGTGAGTTATCAATGTTATAATACAGTTCTCCATGGTCCTGGTCAGCCCTAAATAGAAAATCACATGTGCCACTTTAAGTTTAGAAGTAGTCCCATTGACCTCAAGCTGAGAAATCTCGTCTTTAGGAGACTGACTGCATAATGTCCATGCTAAGCTTGGGAATACCTCCAATAAACAGACATAGGATGACTGTAGAAGTCATTCCACTTGGACCAATGGTCCATCACTTTCACCTGATACCTCTGGCAATATTGTGGTGTTGTTTTATCATGATTCTTCTTTTTCTGTTTTCCTGCTCTCCCCACCTCCTCCTCCACCCTCACACCCATCAGAATCAATGGCAATCTTGCAACTGACTCCTGTGTGAGTTGAAGGAAGCCCATAAAATACTTAATAAATTGTGCAATGATATATGTGGGGAGAACATTGTCTTCCTGAGTTCACGATAGAAAAGTCTGAGAATCAGAAAAATGGGGTTCTGTTATGTTTTAGGTTTTGCACATATTGATTGCATTTTAGAGTATTAAAATCTGATCTCCAATTCACCATCACTGAAAACCAGACGTAGGCCGTCTGTATTTTCCTGCCATACAGTAGAGAAAATATCTTTTGTATAATTTGTTGAGAATCATAACAAATGGTCAGATTTGAGTCAAATCCTCATTCTTCCAGAGATGTTTGATGATTAATCTACTGACCTTTCTTAATCTGGTCTAAATTTTTAATGCAGTCTCATGTCAGCTTTCAAACTTTATCTATCTATCTATCTATCTATCTATCTATCTATCTATCTATCTATCTATCTATCTATCTTATGAACACAATAAAACTAACGGATTTCTTGTTTTAAGCAGGATTGTATGGGTATAAATGAATGCAGGACTTTGACATTTGGATCAAGCATGAACTTGCTGAGTTCTTTTCTGTCTCCTAAAATGTACCATTGCTCAGAGCGTGGAATTCGGAGATACTTCATTTAAAACATCCAGACATCAAAGCATTTATATCAGTTACACTGATGACCTGATCGTTTTGAAAATCACTGTCTACTGGCGGATTCCCACATACATAGTTCAGATTAAATAAATCTTGAAACAAAGCTCACTATTCACCATTTTTATGAGGAGGTGATATTTCAAAAAATGGTATGATACTGACTTAGCTTCTCTACAATAACAGTGAAAAAAAGAATGAGATCTGCTTGTGTTAACTTTCAGCAAAGTTTTTTTTTTACTTTCAGTATGCCGTCCCCAAATCAAGCATGAGTAAGGAATATGTAAAAACCCCTCCTAAACAGTAACTGAGCAATGTATGTATATCAAGATGTGCATGAGGTCAGGATTAAAGATTTATGGAGAGGACCACCAATGAAGCCTACCTGTACGCCAGCTGATTTTCAATGAAAGGGCAGTGTATCTATTTAAAGTATGTGGTGATGATCATTTGTCATGTCATATCTTGGGAAACATGACTCTTTTGGAAAAGTCTCTTTCTCAGAAAGGCAGCATGGTGGTAGATGTATACTTCCCTCATGGCTGTTTTTCAGTTTAGTAGTCAAAACAATTTTGCTTATGTTATTCTTGGCCCCTTTCAGTCAATATATCCAATCAGCTTTTGAAAACCTGCTCCATTCTTTCTGCTTCATGCATTATCACCAAGGCTGAACAGTCTAGAGAGAGTATGTTGTTGGTTATGAAGCGTAAAACAAAAAATGCAGCAATATAGATTAGGCTGTCTCCCCAGTGGAGTCCATGTGTGCTTCCCAGTTTCATTTCTAGTTTTACAAACCCAAAGAGAATAGGGATGTGATCTGAGAAACAGAGTACACACTGTTTATTTTGGCAGTGAATTGTTGTTCTTACGGGCCCCTATCCTGCGATGCAATCTGGTAACATGGATTTGTGCCTGACTGCAAGGGCCTTCCACATGGATGCAAGGGGCTGCAGCTGCAGACTGTAGTCCAGAATCAGCCCTATAGTTCTGAGTTGATATCTAATCCTCAGTATCACTTGCAATATGTACTGTGAAAGAGATCATGTACAAAAACCTAGAGTCAGCAGACACCACATTTCACTACCTCTTGGCTTCAACAATTATCCTCTCCAAGTTTGCTTATGTGTTCTCTGGTTAACTGGCTATACAGATAGGATTAGGATTAAGATTTATTTATAGCACTAGGTCTGCATGCTGTTTTTTACCGACCTGTATGAATACATGTCCCTGAACCAAAGATTTTGTAGCCAACGCTGCAACAGGAATGACATTTATCATGTGGTATGTTAGTACCCATTTTGTATGGATGCTTTTTAAGAATTCTTAGCTGTCCATATCTGGCTGTTTCCCAGTCCCTTTACCTCACTAGAGCAGCAAAGAGGCAGGAGGCCAATATGACAGCTGTTGTTTGAAAATGTGTGATAGAGAAATGAATCTCTCTGCTCACACACAGTTGTTGCTTGCAATTCTTTCTGCTGCTATCCATAATTTACACACTTGATCTGATTTATCAGCAGCTAACTTCACTCCTTTATCATTGTAACTCTCTGCGTTGCTGGTTTAAGCACTTTGGGCCATTGGTTTTTGGGTGTCTCAGGGAACTTTCAGGTCAAAAAAGGGACATGGTGACTGAGATTGGGCACCTCCAACAAGCTTTCTTTGACCACAATTCTGCTCCAAGGAGCAAAACCCCCATTGGTGACACAAGGGCATACAGATTTAGGCAAAAATTAGGCACTCTAGTTGCAAAAACAGATCCAAAACAATCCTGCTCCAGCAGCCACAGAAGTTAGTCAGCACCCTAATTCATTTGGTGTCTATGATGTAGGCTGCATAGACTCCTAGGTGATAAAATCTAGGCTTCTGAGCATGCTTGGAATCAACTCTGTCTAAGCCTTTAGGTTCCTTGCTCCTACATATATTTTATCATAATCCATATCCAAACAGATCCATATCTAACTCCTGGGAGCACCTAGAGACAGGTGTGAGGCAGGATATGGATGCACCTTGCTCAGAGCATGTTTAACATACACCAGCACCATTGATTCATAGATTCATAGATGTTAGGGCTAGAAGGGACCTCAAAGATCACCAAGTCCAGCCCCCTGTCACAGGGGCAGGAAGTCAGCTAGGGTCAAAAGATCCCAGCAAGATAAGCATCCAAACATTTCTTGAATGAGTCCAGAGTAGGTGCCTGCACCACTTCTAGAGGGAGACTATTCCAGGTCTCAGAGACTCGGATGGTAAAGAAATTTTTTCTTATGCCCAGCCTAAAATGGTCTTGGAGGAGTTTGTGACTGCTGGTTCTTGTTTTTCCTTGGGGCGCTCTGGTGAACACACATTCTCCCAGACCCTGATGAACACCCCTTATGTACTTACAGGCAGTCACCAGGTCTCCCCCGAGCCTGCGCTTTTCCAGACTGAAGAGTCCCATGGCTCTCAACCTCTCTTCATAAGGCCTATTCTCTTGCCCTCTGATCATGCATGTGGCTCGTCTCTGGACTCTCCCCAGCTTCATGACATCTTTCTTGAATTGCAGAGCCCAGAATTGGATGCAGTACTCCAGCTGCAGCCTCAAGAAAGCCAAGTACAGTGGGAGGATGACATCCTGAGATTTACTCGAGAAGCAACTATGGATGCAAGTGAGCCAGAGTTTTGTTTGCTTTACCAGCTGCAATGTCACATTGGTGGCTCATGTTCATCTTGTGGTTAATCATGACCCCCAAGTCTCTTTCAGCAGTGGTGCTAGCAAGTGTAGCACTGCCAGGCCTATAAGTATGCCACGGGTTTCTTTTCCCGAGGTGGAGCACCTTACATTTATCGGTATTGAACGTCATCAGGTTTGTATCCATGCACTTACTAAGTTTATCAAAGTCAGCCTGGATCTCTAACCTGTCCTCAGGTGTGGACACTGTGCCCCAAAGTTTAGTGTCATTGGCGAACTTAGCCAGTGCACTTCTGACACCAATGTCCACATCATTAATAAAGATATTAAACAGAACAGGTCCTAGGACAGAGCCTTGGGAGACACCACTGGTCATGGAGCACCATATTGATTCGCTACCATCGAGCACTACTCTCTGGGTCCAACCTCAGAGCCAATTTCCCAGCCACTGGACTGTGGTGTAGCTGAGGCCACAGTTGGCCAATTTTTCCATGAGGAGGTCATGGGACACTAGATCAAAGGCTATTTTAACATCCAGATATATGACCTCAATCTCTTCTCCCTTATCCAGGTGATATGTCACCTTGTAATAAAAGGAGATGAGATTGGTCAGGCAAGATCTGCCCACAACAAACCTGTGCTTGCTGTCCCTCAGGATATTGCCCTCAGCCAGCTTATCCATAAGGGTCTCCTTGATAATTTTCTTCAGAATTTTACCAGGGATTAAGGTCAAGCTGATTGGCCTGTAATTCCTGGGATCTACTTTCCGCCCTTTCTTGAAGATGGGTACCACACTGGCCTTCTTCCAGTCTTCAGGTACTTCACCTGAATGCCATGAATTTTCAAATATTTTTGCCAATGGTTGGGCTATGACACCTGCCAGCTCCTTGAGTACTCTAGGGTGTAATCTGTCAGGACCAGCTGACTTGAAGTTATCCAGCCTTCCAAGGTGATCCTTTACTAGATCTACACTGATGCTGGGTATAAATACGCCCTCCCCCTGGCCATCCCGTGTCTTGCTAGGCAGGGTGGTCTCATTGGACTGATGAAAGACTGAAGCAAAGTACCCATTAAGCAGATTGGCCCTTTCCTGGGTGTCAGTTATCAGCTGTCCTGTTTGGTTCAGCAGGGGTCCAATGCTACCCTTGTTTTTTTTTCTGACTCCCTACGTATCTGAAAAAGGACTTTTTATTATCCTTGATATGTAAAGCCAGATGGAGCTCATTTGCAGCCTTGGCTTCCTTGATCTGCTTCCTGCAGGTACAGACCAGTGCTGAGTACTCCTCCTTGGGGGTAATTCCAGCCTTCCATCCTTTAGAAGTCTCTCTTTTGAGGTGTAGGAGGTCCTCAAGTTCCTTGCTGAGCCAAGGGGGTTGCTGTTCCCTTTTGCTACCCTTCCTCTGAGATGGGATGGCCATCCCTTGTGCTGTCAGGATCACTCCCTTGAGCAACCACTCCTCTTGGACTCCTCTTCCTGTCGAGCTGTGGTCCCTTAGGGCCTCAACAATGAGCCTTCTGAGTTTATCAAAGTCAGCTTTTCTGAAGTCGAGACTTCTGTATCTCTGACTGACTTGCCAGATTTACGATGGATAGTAAAAGTGATCAGCTTTACTACTGTGCTTAGCAGGAAGAGCAGTAGCCACAATCTATGACTGTTAGAAGTTCCCATCTCTTGTTTAGTGCCTGAATATTGAGAGCACGCAGTCAGGAAGTGGGAGACCTGTGTACTAGGTACGCCTTAGCTTAACAGATTTTAACCATGTATCTTCCACTTCCCATATCACTGCCCTGTTTATGCATTTGCATTAGATCAAATGCTGGAGGCTGTAAGTGAGAAGAACAATGGAAAAAACCCTGGCCGGACCCAGTTCCCTCTCCCTTTCAGCATCCACGCTTTGCCACTGCTTTGTGACACAGGAGATGGGGCAAGATGGTTTATGGTCTGATCCAGTAAATGGCAGTTTTTATGACCCATGGTTCCCAACTCTTTTAGACTTAATGCACCCTTTGGAAAATGCCAGTTCTTAGTTTTTGCTCATTTTTTTTACTACAGAAATTTAACAGAGCAATTCTTCTGTTGCAAAGAACTCAGAAAGACCACAGCAGGTCAGAAATGGTTTTGACACTATGGATTCCTATTTGAAATGTCTGGGTTTATTTTGTGAATCACATGTAGGGGTTTGTACAGGTGCTAATATTGGCTGCACCCCACAGCACCCTTTACAGATCTCATGGCACCCCAGAGTACCACAGCACTCAGGATGCTTTATATGTATCAAAATCAAAGTTGAGAGCAAAGATGAGACCCCAGGTCTCTTTCAACTGAACCCCAAGAGCCCTGATACCTAGACAGAATCATGCTCCTTCTGGCCTCAAAAGATTTACTTTCTTTGCAGTATGATGGCCCACTTTCAACAAACTATTATGTAAATGGTGGTTGGGGGCACTGCCACCATTATATATCTGTCCTTAGAAGATGACTCAGTGCTTTGGATCCTGCAAGAATGGAAGTGCCTCATGTGCATTTAGGTTTGAGAGGGGTGTGGATTTAATCACATCTCTGTGCTTAGTGTTTCCTGTTGGTTCCTAGGTAGCTTCTACTTTGCAGCAAAGTTTTCTGAGTTGCTCTTTGTAGGCACTTAGTTCTCCACATTGGCTGTATGAGGAACTTAGAGCTCTAATCCTAGTTTTAAAGTGGTTAGATGCTTAAATTGGAGGCACCTAGGAGACAAATCTGGATGTTTGCCTTAAGTGCTGACAGTGCTCCTAAATCCTATAGGCACTCAGGTCCTTTAAAAAAATGGACCTTGTTACTGGGAAGCTTAGTGTACTGGACAATTTGTCCATTTTCATTTACAACAAGTACAAATATTTTTAGGGTCTACTTTGCATTTTAGGTGCTTTTATATAAACTAAAATTACCAGCACAAAAGGAACAAGCCAAGCCTTTTCGTGCATTCCAGGAAATAACCAAGGAGAAATAAAATCAATTAAATAATACTTTGCTTCTCTCAGAAACATGAACATTTATGGTGCCCTTCCCTCCCCTGAATGGACCTTGCAGCTTATCTTGAAGGTGAACAGATCTGAGTTATTTCAGATTAAGGGAGAAGGGTAAATTACAAACTCACAGATTCCTCCTGGTCAACAGCAGGCTGGCATCCCTCTCCATTCTTAGCTGTGGGGACTTCAGCTCCAGCTTCCACACTAACCATAATTGTGACCATATCAGGATCATAATTCAAGAAAAGCAGTCTCTTAGATAGACATGTCCCACGCCTTTTAGATCTTTGTTGGTCAAAAACAGCACCTTACACTTTCCCCAGAAACCAAAAGGCAGCCAAGGTAGATGCTGAAACAGTGATATTACCTACTTCCAACATACATGCCTTGTTTAAATGAACTGTTATAATCTGAAGCATAAAAGTATGAATTGATTTAAAGTGCAGGAGTCTAATCTGGAAGTGACAAAGGCAATGGTTACAGTAGCAAAATGTGTATGCCCAAGAAACAGATACAATTTCCAATCCAAAAAGAAATGTAAAAGACTGTCCTAGAAAGGACTGATGTATGATTATCTAAGAACACCGGAGGAACTAGTAATAAGTCAGTTTGCAAACTCTGGTTACAGGGGTCAATCATATCATCAGAAAGGCTGACAGATTTAATCCTTGTCATAGCACACATCATCTGATTACTCCTGGTCTCAACTTGATTGAAATTCAGGCAGTATTTTGTATGTGTGAGTAAGTATATATAGCCAGTCAGACAAAAAAAGCCTGGGCTCATATGTAAAATCACTTTTCTCTTGTCACATTACATGCTTTTTGTGCTCTGTATGCACAGATGGCTCTGACTGTGAAAGTTACGCAGAAAACCTTGTCTGATTTATTGAATTCTGACTCTGGCCAGGAGCTCTGTGCATTTCTAGCTGTGAAGTTTACCTCCCTGTGTCAGTCTCATTTAACTTGGATTGTGCCAGACAGAGTTCTGCCCTAGGATTTTACAAACAGAGCCCCTGTGGTGCTGTGAACTTGGTGTTTAAAAACACATCCCCATCTACAGCAATACTTTGGGGTGAAGTTGTTCTGTTAAACTCAATAGGAGATTTTTTTGAAATGCATTTACTGAATTTGCTGGTGTTCAGTGTTTATCTATTACTGTTAACTACAGTCATAAATGTCTTATTAATTGAGATATGCGTGTTTGTATATAAGCCTTTTTGGAACTACCTGTAATAACCTGCATGTTTTTGTCTAGAGGTTTGGAGAAAATTTCAATAGGACTATTTCTTATTATGCTAATTATGCACTGTTCTTTTAATGATTGCTTTTACTGGACATTAACCCATTAGTTACATGAGAAGTAGTATAGAGGCACACAAAGTAATTGATCAGTTGTGTTATTAAAAATGATTTCTAAAAGTACATGTTGTAGTTAAAAATCACTAGAACCCAGGCTGTGAGGCAGATCTTGTAAATACACAGAGTACACTTCTGACTGGTGAACACAGCTAGCATCCTTATTTAGAGCCATGGAGTTTCTGCTCAAAACTAGAGTGCATTGCAATATTATCTGTAAAAACAATATTTCATATTATAAAAAGACTGAAAACTAACGCAAAAATTCTTCCATATTCAGTACAAGGTACTTGCACAATGGCAAATAATTATTAATATTTAGTATTTTTCTGAATGTAAACAACTGATGTAATCTAACCTCTGGTTAAGAATGAAAAGTTGACTGGCTACTAACGTAGTAAACAAATGGCATTTTGAAGAACCCTTTGTAGAGAAAAACAGGAGAGTAAAGTCTCAGATGTCTGCAAGAGGAACGGCAAAAAGACAAATCGGGCCTTTTCCAGTATTTGCCAAGAAAAAAAATCCATTTGGCTTGAAAGTAAAGTAATCTCAGACTTGCTAGTATGGAAAAGTAATAGTACACTACAAAGAAGAACTTCCCGGGTGGGCTGATTCTGTGGTTGATACTGAAAAACAAATAGAATGTTGCTTAGAATGCTGAGAATAACTTGAGGCACTACAATCTGAACACTTTCTAATGAAAAGTGAATGAAAGGAAATAGCCATGCCATTCTTCTTATTAGATATATGGTATGTATTTTGGATGAGTTAGTCTTCAATTTTCCATGTTTGTTACCAATGCATCAAGCTGCTTTCCTCAACCTATAAGACTATAAGAAGTGCCATGCTGGGTTAGGCCACCCTCCTAGCCCAGCAGCCTGTTGCCAACACTGGCAGAAGTGGATGCTATAGAGAAAGATCACGGAACTGGATAGCTCTAGAGCAGGGGTGGCCAACTTGCAGCTCCAGAGCCACATGCAGTTCTTCAGAAGTTAATATGCGTTTCCTTGAATCTTTGCACATGCACACGGTGACCGTGTACATGTGCAAAGATTCAGTGAGGTGCATATTAACTTCTGAAGAGCCCCATGTGGCTCTGGAAGCACAGGTTGGCCACCCCTGCTCTAGAGTGATCTATTCAATACCTTTCCTGGCATCTATCATTTATTGGTTTAGAGATGCCAGAGGAAATATCTCCAATCATAATCAGTCTGATCTTTCTTACAAAATATGGTGTCATATTTATAACACAATATTAAATATCTTTTCAGTCTTAGCCAGGTAGCTGTCATTCAAGCTTCAGTCTCATGCAGATTCATAAAGCAAGCACTAAATTACATTGCACTTCTCTAACAGAAGCTTCACATTTAAGGGAGCGAGACGTCTTGTCTTAAGATGTGTCCTTGGATGTTTTCAATAAAGACCCCATGCCTCATTAGCAGACGAGAGGATGCAGCATCTTTTAGGAAACAGAAAGCTGAGAAAGAAATCAATTGGTTGTAATGGAACTAAACAACACTGAAGAACAATAGAGGGAAGCCTGGGCAAATACCAACTTGCTGCAGGAATACTTCATCAGTGACCCTACAATTCCCCAGCCAGAATTTGACCTACAGAGAAAGATTTGGTCCTCCCTGAATTGCATCTGGACATTTCATGGAAGATGTGGACACCTAATCCATAAATGGAAAATAAAAGAGAGTCCAGGTTGTGATTGTGGTGCAATTTTTCAGAACGTGCAAGACATTGTGAACGATTGCCCAATTAGATCATTTAATGACGATCTAAAATCAATCCATGAAGCTACCCCTGAAGCAGTTGAATGGTTATCAAATTTGGATATTAATGTATGAATGTTGTAATCCTAAAATGTCATACAAAAGAAGAAGAATGAAACTAAATGTGTGGACAGACAACACATTTGATTACACGCTGGTATAAACAGTTTTCATACAGAAAATAAGCCAGGAGTTAATCTAGCGTAGAACTGTCCTGCAAGAATCAAGGAAATAAATCCACGGTTACAAGTTATACTGGTGTTATGTATCATTTGTTCATAGTTTATACTGAAATAGCCTTTTGCCCAACATTAACAGGTTATTTATTACCTATTCTATCCCCACGTACAGATAAGGCACCATAATAACTGTCATGCAAATGCATGCAGCTACCCCAGGACAGGGAGACATCCATCCACTCTAGATTGTGATATATTTTACACTGGTGTACAAACTGATGTAAAGTATACCACTCTAAATATATAGTCTGTCTAGTATTTATTACATCATTGTTTCAAACAATTGTAGCATATGTATATGTATTCATGTAATTAAAGTAATTAACTGTATCCAAAATAGGCAATTTGCAAATACTCTACAATATGCTGCAACATCATGGAAAGTCCCTATCCCACATAAACAAATTCAAGCATGCCTGTATAAAACACTATTTAAAAGAGACAAGTGACCAAGGATATGCAAGGATATGGGGGGAAAAGCTTGTCTAAAGAGATGTCTTACATAGCATACAAAAATGGCAAAACTCCAGGTTCTGATAGACAGTCTGCAGAATTGAATGCTAGAGCACAAGGCCCTGAGAACGTACCCCATGAATCCAGCCCTGGGGATTGACAGCAGACCCACCACAGCCAAGTGAAACAGACCTTGAGGTTGCATGTTGTCCTGACAACAGATGGATATACATGTTTGCTGTCGGTCTGAAGTCTGGTTGCGGTCAAAGGCAAAAAATCTTCCTTCCTGCCAACAAGCTTTACTACTGTTTTATCTGGATAGAACCAAAGGATCCAGCTTTCATCCAGATACTGGGGGGCATTCTGGAGTTACTCTGGAATTACACCAATGTTACTGAGCTCTGAGTCTGGCACTGCAGGCACAGAGAAATACAACTATCTAAGTGTGATGAGAAAGAGGAAGGAATTTGTTATGATGTTGGGCTTTGAGGTTGTAATGATATGACAAAGAGATGAAGGGGAAGAGATTTCAGAGTCCTCAGAGTAGAAATATGGTTGATTTTGCAGAAAAATTTACAACGTGGTTGCTGTTTATGTTTCCATAAATGGCAGTTTCTATATATTGCCCATAGGATGCCACATGAAATGACATGCGTATTATGATCTGAGCTGTTCTACAAGGCAAAGAAGTAGAATCAAAATTCCCATATTTGAAAGATGTCCAATCACAGGTACATTTTAAATGTTATTTGGGAGAACGTAATGAGAACTGTCCTCCTCATCTTGTGCCCAAAGAACTGCTAGAGGAAAATATTGTATACTCAAGAAAGTAAACACCTCCCCCAGGGCAAAAAAGTTAAAAAAACTAACAACAAAACTGTTAGGCAGAAGACCATGGATAGAACTTCTTTAAATTTGTATACTTCATGCCAGAACAAACTATGTGCATTACCTTCCATATTTCTTCAGTCTACAAATGAAAATGAATACTGGTAATAATCTCTGGTCTTAGCTGTAGGGCTTTTACAATAGGAAATCTTCCTCCTAAATTAAATTAGAAATGAAAAGTAAAAATAAATCACTTAAAACAGAGAAAAATTATTTAGAAAAAAAGAACTTGCAAATGAAGACCAAAAGAAAACTCTGAAATACATACAGTTTTAAATTTTTCCAAAAAGAAGAACTGATCAATTATTATTACTTTGCTAAAGGGACAGTTTAATTTATTGTTGACTAAAGAACCCAATTAATTAAAAACTGTTTAGGTAGGGGCTAATGCTTTTGATGTTTTATCTTTTACACTTAAGTCAAAAAGGAAAAATGGGGCACTTTTGTGATTGCATATGTGAGTAAGTTATAAATAAGTTTAAGTTCAGGCATGAGCTAACACCATTTCTTTTCTCATGAGCCCTAGCCTGGCCACGCATTCAATTAATGGCATGATAGGAACCAGCTACAAAGTTATTACACATTTTTTGTGTAATAACTTTGTGGCTTATTTCTTGTTTTGTCATGCCATAATTGCATTAATGTGTGGCTGGGTAAGAACTGCAGGCATAATTAACTGGTTAATCATGTCTTAAATGTGACATGTGCTAGGGGCCATAGTTGCAGTGTGTTCAGCAGGAGTACCAGAAAGGAACTCTGCCTGGAGGAAGCCTCTGTGAAGTAAATCCTTCTTGGACTTCCCTCATGTGTTGGTGATGGAATAAAGTACTAATAGCTGTTTACAAGATACAGCATACCACTTCACATCTACACCACACAGCAAGTAAGTGGTGTAGCAAAGAAGTGGCTACCTTTTCTTTTCTCTTCTCCTTTCTCATTGAATCAGGTTAGGTTGGGTTTTGTTGTTTTTTTTTTGACTACCTGTCATTCGTTCTCTATTTCCACAACACCAGTACTGAAATTTCAGGAACATCTGACACAGCCATATAGGAAGTGAGGTGGGGCCTTGTCTTCCTCATGGAGAGAGACAAGAACATAGTTTCGCCTTAAGTATCACAGCAAATTAAAACCTCAAAGCAATTCAAAGGGTCCAAGTTGTGAGAATGAATTACTTCATTCATCTCTTTTTCCTTTTTTCAAATTGAACTTTTTTAAACATGCATTTACCTAAGATAAAATGTCCTGCTCGTTGTCTTTCTGAATCACTGTACACTTTTTAGTTGAAAACTTCCACAAGCCAAAAGCTATTAATTCTGAATTAAAATGGTAGAAAATATCATTGTTAACATTTTCGTAAAAGTACCATAGGTAGAATTCAGAATAAAAATGCTTCTGAGCAGAGAAATCTGAGAAAAACAAGATACTGGCTTGGGAAGATAGGTACATATCTATCTTCTTTGATACATCTACCTTTTGATACCAAAACGGAGGGGCAGGGAAGCATGTCTCTGACTGTGCCTGTTACTTGACACACACACATTTCTTCCAGTGGGCATGCTCACAACCACCCAAGCCTTCATAGAACTGACCTATATGGCACCTCCACCACAGTGGGATGTACAAACTCAGCATTTCTCTGTGCCTGAAAAACCTGCCTCAGTAGGTGTTCTTAGAAAGTACAGGTGAGATCAGGCCTCACATGGAAGGCAGAATGAGCCGAATGATCCAATAGGCCATTGGTTAGGTCACTTTTGTGAAAGCTGAGAGATCTGGGTGATATTGGCAGGTGTCAAGAAAGAAATGATCCAGCTGATGTCTTAGGCCCCTAAGTCCTGGAGAGGGTTCGAGGCTGTGAATCCTAAACTGAGAAAGGGCTTCCTTTAGCATAGACATGGGAACCTAAATCCTGGAAAGCAAAAGATTCCATTCTTAGCTTTCTGCTTCTCCTCATGCACTGTGGTGAGAGCCTGATGTCTAATTCAGACTATGGATTCCACTAAGTCGATGCCATTTAAGAGTTGGGTATTGTAAAGCCAAATTTAAGTCCTCTTTATGGCTTTGTACTATGTCTTGCACAGAACTTAGTAAAATAGCATCCTGGTCTGCAACACCTCTAGGAAAAACTACAATATAAATACAGTAGAGATTGAAACTAATGGTTTACTACTCAAGAAGAATCATTAGACTTCTGTACTGACAACATTTTGTAACATGATAATGGCTCAGGACCATTAAACCAGGAGTACCACCTTCTGTGAGTATGTCCCCAAAGATTCTCTCTAGTTCAGGATATCTGTCTTACAGGAATGTTTTTCTGTAGGATGTCTTTTCAGAGCTGTCCCTTTAGACTTGGCAGATGTAGCCAGGTGCAGCCCTAAAGAAGCCATTTTGTAGCTGATTGTTATTTGCTGCTTTCACTTCACTTGTCACTGACACTGTTCTTATTTTTTCTTTTGCGTTCTTCAGCAAATGGCCCATTCTTGTATGTTTTCTTCAACATCATCATGTATTGTACTTAATTATCATGTATGCCCAGGGGGATCCTAGTACAGCATCTATGTAGCTATGTCAAGTGTGCGTATTGCTTAATGATGTCAAGGTTGTTAATGCTTTTTAGGTTTATTGTTCTTGAAGGCTGTGATTATCTGTTCATTTTTATAAAGGACAAGCCGTTATACAGCAACAGGGGAAGAATAGGTGAATAAATGGTAAGGTTAAGATCCTACCAAGAAAGGAGTACAAAACAAACTGGCTAGGGGCAGGCATTCAAAAAGCCCAAGCCTTCAGCGATTGAACTGATTTGCAAGTGGCTAGAAATTCACTTTTGAATCAGGAAATGCAGGCACATGCCTGCAGTAGCTCAGGCTAGAAGCGGGGGGGTGCTAGTGTGAGCCCTCCGTTCCCTTGAATAGTGCTGAGCTGAGGGGGAGGAGGGTGTGGCCAGGCCCTGGCAGGCCACTGTGATTAGTGAGGGGTTTTTACCCTCACCCTGGCCTGCACAGTGCCCAGCTGAAGTGTGCCTGGAGGGGGAGGGGGAAGCAGATGTCACCAGGTTTTTCCCTTGCTCGCTGTTCAAGGGGCAGGGAGTATGCCAGACCCTGGCCCCCAGCTAGCACTCTGAGTCAAGGGGCATGGGGGGGTCAGAGGAGGGGGAGGACTGCTTGCATCTGTTGATGATACTGATCTGCTTGTGGACTGCATGCATCTGTTGATGATACTGAGTGTTTTAATCTCCCTCTCCATGCTTCTTCATACTGTGTGCAGCAAACTGACAGCATTCACATGTCACATTCATTGCAAACCAGATCATTTCTCACACCTCTCTTTGTAGCCTGTTGAACACTGACAGATTGTGGCCTTTGAAGCAAGCCAGCAGCCAGCAGGGAGTTTATCAGAACATAAAAATTATCAGCCTATCAAGCCCTACAAAAGAAAACAAATGCATCGTTCTTATTAGTTTCAAGCTCTTCTGATCTGCAGGGTGTATTTGCATTTGCAAGCCACTGGCTTCTAGTCCTAAGTGAACACTGTTCTGTCTGCCTTTGTTCCAGTGAAACTGGAGACATGCACATGGACACATCTCAGCATTAGCAAGCATGGGGGGAGGGCATGGCCAGATGCTGGCTGGGGTCCATGCCACTAGGGTCCCTGTTGTGGGAGAGTAGTGGGAGGGAGGGATCCCTGCTTGAGCAGTAAGTGGAGGGGGGAGAGGATGAGGGGGAAAGGGAAAGTCTGGCAGATGCTGCAGTCCCTCAACTGATTGTCATCCAGCTGGAGCTCCTGCAAGGGAGGAGAGGGGCGGGCCAAATCTGCTCTCTGGAGCAGACAACCCAGCCTAGCCCAGGGCTGAAAAGCATGCTGAGATGCTGGGGAACTCTGATTTAACTTCAGCCAGGAAGGGGTCTGGAACAGAAGTTCCATAAACTGGTTTGACCCAAATCAGTTAAAGTTAAGTCTGAAACTACAATCAACCAGGTTTATCTTAAACCAGTTTCAGCCATTTTGAAACTGGTTTATGTGTACTGAACTTATGTTCTGTTACAGGTTTAAACCAGTTACTAAGTGATCACTTAAGCCAGTTATGTGCAACTTCTGTCCCTAGCCCAAGAAAATAGCACAAAATATACTACAGTAGAAGCTCTGTTATCTGGCATCCCCCAGGAAAGGGGGATGCTGGTTAATCAAATATGCTGGTTAATCATATGTGCACTATCCAGTGCACTCCCTGGTGTCAGTGTGCTGGGGGACAGGGAGGGAGGCCTCGTGCAGGCTGATTTGCCCTGAGCTATGGGCTGAAGAAGTGAAGAAGAAGGACTTGGCTCGCGGAAGTGGGACTTCCAGTTTCGCTTTTGCCGTGTCCCCCGGATGCCAGTTAGTGGAGCTTTCCAGTTGATGAAGTGCTAGATAACACAGCTTTTGCTGTATGTTCACAATATCTTTGTTTAAAAGTGTTTGTGCGCACTGCATGGTTTGACTCAAGTTTTGTGCTGAGAGCCTTTGTTTCACATAATCCAGAAAGTGATCCATTAAACTCAAACTCTTCATATTGTGAATATAGTATGTTTTGTATTAATTCATTGTATGGAAAAAATCAAGTTATAATTCCAACAGAGCAACTGAAAAGACAAGCAAAGTGTAGAATAGGATTAAGTGAGAAAACAAATTTTGTAAGCTTTCAGAATTCTTATTACGAAATTTGGATTAAAGGAGTGATTCATTTAGTGGTTAACTTTTGATCAGTGATCCAAATGATCAGTGATTGGAAAAGAACCAATATGGCAAACTTCTTATATAATAAAGGGCTTAATCTGTCTGTCTGTCTGCCTGTAATGCTCTTGGTGAACTCTGATTGGTTAATGAAACAACCAATCACAGTGAGGAGCACCGCCATGATGGTGAGGCCAGAGGGGTCAGAGCAGGGGGACGAAGTCAGCAGTGCTGTCCTCCTCCTCCCCCCCGCCCTGTCATTCTTGACAGGCAATTCACTAGTAGAAGATAAATGAGGAAAAATAAAGAAATGTAAAAGAAGGAAATCTCTTTAGAAATAGAAAGGAATATTTTCCAGCAAAAGTTCTTAAATTTCTTTAATATAAATTCTTTTCTTAATATATTTTAGATTAATTTATATGAGCTTTTTTTATTAATAGCTTTAATATAATTTCTTTTTCTATGTAAGTTTGCTCAGCCAGCCTTTATATGAAGTTGTATGGATAAACCTCAGTGCTTGCAACTCTAAACTTCTGATGACGCCTTTGCTAGCCAGGTTTGCAACTGAATGATTCTACCTCGTCAGTGATTCCATTTGGGCTCCTGCAATTCATACAATGAAAGAAAAGGGGAGTGAATGAATATTGAAAATAGGAACTACTACCACAATATAAAAAGGGCTAGCAGGGTTGATTGAGAAGTGAATGTATGAGGTTATATAGAGCTGATTCTTACTTTCTTTAAGTCAGTGTTTATCAACTGGAGTAGGGTGCTGCAATAACTGTGAGGAGATAAGCAGATAAGGGTAGGTTCCTTGCCTACACAGCAATTTTGGGCGGCTCCTGGAGCGCTTAACCCCTGAATTGTCTGTACATTAACACCTGAAACTGGTTTTAAGCACTTGTTATGTGGCTTAGAGTTATGTCACTCCAGGGCAGGATTATCTCTGATGTGTGTTACCCTAAGGTGTAGCCACACTAGGCTACAACTTAGTATAAACACCTGCCCTGCAACCGCCTCCCCTCCCCTCACCTGAAGCTTGCCCAGATTGGACTCACTGCCCCCCTACCCTCTGCAGCACCCCCATCACCACTCACTGCTTCTCCCCATCCCCTACCCCACTTACTCGTGGCTGCCCCTGCTGTCTCACCCAGGGGAGCAGGCAGGGAAGGGTTATATTGTGTGCTTGGCCACCATCATTGTTGCTGCTCTCTGGGTCAGAAGATTAGCAGCCTAATAGCAGTGGGGCCAGGCAGGCAGGTTAACCCTTTCCTGCCCAATCCCGTGGGACAGACTGCACAGGCAGCCACAAGTAATGCTCAAGAGCCAGAGGCAGGTGGCAGGGGGGGATCCTTGATAGGTGTTGGGAGTGGGGGGACCATGGGAGCCCCAGGGGGAAGGGGGTAGCCTGGAATGAAAATGAGATTCTTACCTTTCAGTCCTCCAGGCCCCTGTTGGCTTGAAATGTGACTACTCCAAATTTGAGCTAGCACTAAAACTGATTAACATTGTGCAGCTCACAGTGTAAGATGTAACAAGGCCCCTGTTTCTCCCTGATTATTCCCATGTCCCACTGCCTGGCTTCTCTATAAGCAGATAAGCCCTGTAATGAATACATTAGTTTTTGAAATGGCATGCTGCTTAGCTTGGAAAAGTTTTGGAGCAGTATCTTGAGTCTAACAAGGGGTGCCTTGAGTCTAATAAGTGGCCACCCTTAGGCTAAAAAGGTTGAGAACCACTGCTTTAAGGAATAAGTCTTACAGTGTCTGTGGGAGATGAAGATATTGTCAGTTTCAGGGAGGCATTTCGGTACTTTATAGGATCAAGCCCTAAATATTCCAGTGCAGGTGAAGACTACAACTAGAAATGTTGTCCTCATAGTGGAAACAGATTAGAATCATACTGAGATAGACCAGGTAGCCTAAAAGGCTTTGAGCAACTTTCACAATTCCCTGATGCGTAATCTATCCAGCATTATGATCTGTTTTGGAGAATAACTCTTCTGTACTCTAAATGCTATTCTAAATGATTCTGGCAGCACCCAAAAGCAGGGTGGGGCTTGTGAAAGGAAAGGATAGGAGCAGTTGTATTGCTTTTTTTATAAGAGGGAAATGCTCTATTATTTGACCTTCCAGTCTTTGATAAGTGATAATGATGCTAGAAGTGTACTGTTACTGAGACAATTCACATACACTGGTGCATGCTTCTCCAGATCAGATTCATAGATACTTGGCTGAAAAAAATATTCTTCCTTTTATGGATCTAAATTACCTAATAATGCTGGGAAGGTGAAGTGTGGCTTAACCATGCATACCAATATAAAGGACACGGCCAGCCCATCCTATACTGCGAAACCAGTAGCTGCAGGGGACCCCAGACTCTCGCTATCCCCCTTCCACCCCACTGCCCCTCCATCACCACTGGCTTCTTCAGGACAGGGGGCCCCAAAACTATTTCTTACAGGGGACCCCAAAAAATTGTGGGCCAGCCCTGAATATAAACATAAAAAATATGTGAAAAGGGCTCTTGTTCCTAGTCTGATCAAAGTTTGCATTCTTCTGGAGTGAAGGAGCCCCCTCTGAGCTCCCTTCAAAGTCTCTGATAGGTCAAATACATTGAAATATGTTTTCTCTCCTTGCAGGAATGCCTTCTGCTGTAAATTTACTTGCCTTCATGTTGAACTAGAGTGTTTGGAGGCACAGCTTTATATCTCTGAGTGAGAGAAAGTAGTACTTCTACCAGCAGTTCTGACTTTGGGCTACTGTGAGATAAAACTGAACATATTCACAAGCTTTCTACTTAATATTTCATTTCTCTGATAAACTCTCTAAAATAACTCTCAAGGGAAGTCAGTGATATAGGACGAGCTCATTGAAATATAGGTTGCAATATAGGATCCAAGATAGCACAGTCCAGAAATGCCCTTACTAGCTGAGAAGCAAGGATTTTTTAGGGTGATATCTTTTATTGGACCAACTATGTAGACTTTCAAAAGCTTGTCTAACTTTATCCCAACTACATTGTCTAAGCTTTTGAAAGCCTGTCTCAGCAAGGTATTTGAAAGCTCATCTCACTTCACTCCAACTACATAGTTGGTCCAATAAAAGGTCTCACCCTAAGAAACTCTTGCCTCTCACATAATCTCTGGACCATCATGGCTATAACTTCAGATTTCTTATCTGAGGCAGGTTAACTCACAAATGTATTTTGTCAAAAGTTAATTCAGAATCCCTTTGATGACAGGGGCATTGGTGCTGAGATATCATGGTGAAAATACTGGAGTGAAGTTGCAGAGGAGGTTAAGACCACACTCTTGTAATTATCCTTCTTGGCTGTAAAATTTATTAACTTTCTATGGGGCCTAGCACATGCACCTGATTGTAACCAGGTAAAATATGGAAAATCTGGGGCATCCTTCAGTATCCTGGGAATTATGGAGTGCTCTGGTCATCTGTTATCCTTCACCCCAGAAGCAGCTGCGCTTCAGGGTTTCTGCACATACATAGCTGCAAAGTACTCTGGAATTCTTCAGATTAAACTGCACTCCCTAAATTAAGATGATAAATAATTAAAGATGAACAGCACTATCATATTTTCTATCTTCCTCCCAACTTTCCTACACATCACTTGATCCTCTACACTTACTCTGGTAAGTAGTCCAACCAAAAGTCTTTGGGTTGACTCATCTAAAGTTACTATACTGTTAATGAACTAATTTAAAGATTTAAATGTGCCCATTAAAACTCAGTTTTCACTTTGTAGGATTTCATGTCTTTTAATTGAAATTCTGAGTAGTGGTTCAAATTTATTATTGGTGTATATGAGGCATCTTCTTGACTTTTCTAAATAAAATTGCAGCTTTGGGCAAAATTAACTATGCTATCTAATGTCTAGGCTTTGGCATACCCTGAGTGGATGCAAGTTACTCTTTTTGGGTTTCTCAGTGATCTTAGGCTCTCCATGGAAGCAGAATAAATATGGCTTGGGCAAGTTTCCATGTAGTCTCATGCCAAATAACCCTTATTCGTAACCTTCATATCTGTAATCCCAGACCCCCTTTGGCAAAAGCTGTCATTTGTTCTGTCATGCTGTCTTGTAATTTTTGTGATATGAAAACAAACAGTGATTACGTCAACACCCCAAAACTTATTTTCACTTTTGAGCCAATCTAAGATTGGAAGGGAGAGAGGGTGAGAACAGTTCTGGAAACTGGAATGCAAAACTTGTAATTAATCCAGCTCTTCAGGAATTAAAAGGAAGCCAAACTCTTCTTCCAAATGTCTTTTGCATACTAGTTTTTCACAACATGTTGCTACATATACATTAATGGTAACATTTCAAACTAGTTCAGTAGGAGCAAGCCCCTAGGAGAAGGAGGGTAGAGAAAGGGTTGCAAGTTCAAGGAGGAGTAGTTCAAATCAAAATGAATCACAGTTTCTGAAAATAGATATTTAGCAAAATGGATCCCTCTGAATCTTATGAAAATTCCATTGATATTTAGCTAGCACTTCAAAGGGGACTTCTTAAATCCCCCTTGTGAAGTTTTTATGCTTTCAGAAATCCAGGGCAGAAAAAAATGACTAAATGGTTTAGCTAATTATCACTGCCAGTATAACTTGGTGAGAAGGTGTTGAAGGTGGCAGAGGAAGAGGACAGAGGATGGAGGGGGAAGATTGATATTCAAGCCAGGGATAATTCTTTGTGATACTTTACATCAAAGCTTTTAAGCCTCTGGGGGCTTCGTTCTGTATGCTTGCTGCAAGCCCCAGGGCTCTGTGCCATGTGCACAGGAAGCTGCAGCCCTGTATGCAGGTGGCACCCATCTTAGCTCCCCTGGCACTGTAGGCTGTGCTACCCCCTGGGACGGATGCAGAAAGCAGAAGCTGGAGAAGGGATGAGAGCCCAGGATCCAGCTATAGCACCAACTGCAGTGATCAAGGGAACAGCAGCCAGAGGGGAGCCCAGGAGCTGCAGATTAACCTGTCACAGGCCATATGTCACCTGTGGGCCACCAGTTGGATAGCTCTTCTCTACACTATATATTGGAGGAGCAAAAAAAGGAGACTGATTATAATTTTTCCCCAAGGGAGGCTTTACTTGTTTTCCACTTCCCTTCCCCTCCTCAACCCCCCACATGTTAGTGAAACCCCACTTAGAGACGTTCCTAAACAACACTATTTGAGCAGGTATTAGCAAACAAAGCTAGGTTTGGATGTTGGTTAATGAACTTCTGTTTTATGTTGATTCTCTGGTTCTTTTTAAAGTTGATTTGTTCTCTTGGTTATTCTCTTGTTTTATATGTTATTCTGTCCTTTTATTGTAAACCACCCTTAGCCTTTGGGAAGGGCACAATATAAATCAAATCATATATAAAAAATGCTAAAGTTTGCTATACTAGATGCATTTTCCCAATAAATAAATGTATTTACCGCCTATCCTCCTCTTTCCATGGATATAGTATTGAGAAAAAAGGCTATACAATGCATTTTAAACAAATGATATGGATGGCTCAAAAATACTGTGATCTGGAAGAAAAACTAGATTTGTCTTCTTATTCATATTTGTTGAAAAGCATCAGGGGTTGCTTCTATCTATACTTCTAATTAGAAGTCACCACATTTTCAGCCTGGTGCTAGATAGATACAAATAAAAAAAATCACAAATTGAAAATTAACAAGTAGAAATGTTAGGACTTTCCTGTTTTGCATTTTGTAAAGTAAAAATGTAACTTTTATTTTTAATAATGTCTTCTTGAATTCATTTGGCCCAGCTAAGCAATGCTTTGCATAGTATGCATCCAGCGTATTGAAGTTCTGTGAACTAGGATGCTATCATCTTCAAGGCTATTTCAAAAGAAAGTGTTCATGTAATTGGGCAGGTGAAAGAATTACTTAAAGGCAGGGGGTGAGAAGGCCAGAATTAATTGATGTGGGGCCATGAAATGCACAACCAATTGGCACCAGTACACAAGTGGTACAGAATTGATTGGGTGGAAGACAGGTTGGTATGGGGCACAGAATTAATTAAAAAGGGTTTTAAGTGAAACTGTGCTATCAGGCAGTACTTTAGGTAAATCTTCTAGCTTCCTGGTAGCTAGGAAAAATGATGCCTCTTTTCTACACAGCTCTGAGATCTACTGTTCAAAAGTGCTAAGGTATTATTGTTTTTTATGCAAATTACAATTGGGTTTTTCATGTCATTAGATGTTAGCACATAGGCACAATTGGTATCTTGTGTGATCTGAAGCAAGACCTCTGTGCATTTCTTTGAATTTCTCTAGTTCCCAGTGGAAAAGGGCAGTCTATTTACAGAGTTCAGGAGCCAGTCTTCACTGGGATGGCTGGTAGGAAGGATTAAATTTAGAAGCAATAGGAATCTGTAAAACCCTCTATTTGAAAAATTAATTAATGTGTCTTATTATCCCTCTTTTCCCTTCCCCCACTGGCTCTCTGTTACATTGTAGGATGCTCTTGGAGATCAGTTACCTTTGGAAGAATAGCATCTTTAATGATTGTCAAAGTGCCTAGAGCTCAGTAGAGGTGCTTTTTATGTGTCTAAATCTAAATAAATACAGTATAAGTAAAGTGTGTTTGCTAATCAGAAGTTTTGGCAAATGTCTTATAATGGTACTGTAGAGCTGAATTCAGGCTATAGTTAGTGATATAAAGAGGGTCTTTGCTGGGTTTTAGCAAGTGAGTAATACATACCAATTTCTTAGGCTCTTGTAACTGGCCTTTCATCAAAGCATAATTAAAAAGTCTAGTAATAGCAGAGCTGGTAAAATGATGTTTCATTTGTGAAAAAATTTCCTTTTTTCTTTTAATAATCAGCCCTTGCCCACTTATCCATATTACGTTCTGCATGACTTTTACATACGTATATTACCAATAAGGTTTTAAACACTTAAGAGCATTCTATCAAAACTAATCTAAAAACTTACAACATTTCATAGAAAATAATACCTTTCTATGACCACTTAGTCACGTAATAAGGATATCGCTTTCTATTACATTGTGTAGGACAGAAAGGGCCAAACTTACTGGCAGAGTTTGGCAAATTTAAGCTTATTCCCTACCCAAGTGCTACTCTGATCCCCTTCCACTGCTTTCTGTTCCCTGCCCTGTGCTCTCTTGCCGATCTGATGCATGACACCCATGGAAGCTGCCCATGCCATGTGTAGGACATGTTTAAAAAATGAAAAACAATGCCCCCAATCAATATAAAATTATATATTTTATTAAAATTCTATAGTACTCTTTAGTAAGAGAAGCTTCATTCAGTGGGAAATGTTTAAGTGCTTAGTTAAGCCAGAATTATCTGAGCTTTCAATCTGTGTTTCTTTTCTATTTAGATTCTAAGTTACAGTAGGAAATGCCTTAGACTCTTCCCAATACTGCATAGGAGAACAAGGGTTTATTTTGATTGTTTCTCATGTTGTTGTGTTTTGTTACTAATAATCAATTTTTCATGCATGTGTACACGTGTCTTCCTCCTCCCCCCGCAGAACTACCACAACTCTAAGTCTGCTTTTCCCCATAATTGACAGTATTATGCCCATAGTCAAAAGTCTCTCTGAAGTGACTGAAATTATAGACTCTAAATATGAGTTTCATTAATGTTCTAGAATCATCATTACTGATACTATCCCCAAACAATTTTAAATACTATTCTTTTTGTTGTTTTGGCTCTTGGTGAGGAAAAATAAATGATGCTCTCTCTATCAAGTAAGCCATTAGGGAATCCCTTAATCTATCTGGCAAGATTTTAGGGGATTTGTTTTTATCCATGTATTTCTTGATCTTCCTGCATATAAACTCGCCAGATTTGAAGTCCTGAGCCCTTGGAAAGGAGTGTTGCCAGAAAACGTCGGTATTGATAATGATCAAAATGGGCACATAATCAGAAATATGAATTGTGCCAGTACCAGCAACTTCTATACATATTGCCAGGAATGGGGAAATTAAAACCATATCTCCACTAGAAAATTACTTATGAACTGATGACAAAAATATACGTTTATCCTATGCCAAATTCAAGAGCTGCCAAGTACCTTGCAAGTCTGGGCCAATGTTTTAATTAATATGGGTACCTAACATTGGGTCTGATTTTCTACAGATGCAAAAGTCCTGCAGCTTTTTGTGTCATCAAGTTATTCTCAGAAGGCAAGATACAGAGAAGTATGTTAACCACATCCATCTTAGGCATCATAGCATCCACAAACTGATTGCCTGGTCCCATCAGTGTGATATGAGTATTAGATATTTAGGCTCCCTGTGCTGTGAATGGGAAGAGTATGGAGCCTCTAAAGAGTGATTCAAGGTATTGGCAAGTGTACATTTTAGCAGCTGTTAAAGGGGACGGGGCACTGTTGCTTAGGAGCATGATCAACCATTACACGTGTATGATCCTGTAGGAATACAGGTCAGCTAAGTCACGTTAACTTGCACTGTGACTGAAACAGGGTTAAAGCAGTTTTCCTGAATTTGTAACTGGAGGTGCTGATGCAGATGTAACATTTGCATGGTAACAATTTGTATCAGTGTTCTTTAATACAGATACAGTTTTTACATCTGTCTATGGTGATAGAGAGCTACATTTTCCACTTGCACAATGCTGTCAGTATGCATCCAGCACACTCTGAGTATGTTTAATAAATCATGCCCCTCCTGGGACTTAGTCTCCACCCTGCCTCATATCTGGAATTGCTGCTCAAGCTCCTCTAAATGCTCTGAAGTTTAAGTTTCGATGCCCAGTGAACTATCCCATCTAAAATGGAGGCACATAGGTCCATTTCATGCACACAGGGTTAGGTAGCTGTTGAACATGGACTTCTTAGATTGTTAATTTTTTGGGGGGGACTTATGAGTCTAAAATCCACCTAAGCACCATTTTAGGTACCTAAGGTGACTGTGGACTTTGCCCAAAATTAATGCCATGGTGTAACAGGGTGCCGTCTCCAGCAGCATTTTTAAAGGCTGGTGAGTGGGGCACCCTTCAAGTCCTGCTATATTTTCCTCCTTCTCTGGGGCCCAGCTTCCCCCCTTTGCTCCCCTGCCATGACTTGATGTCTCTTGGTTCTTAAAGAGGGAGGCTGACCCAAAGGTTCCCAGACAGGCTCTAAGTCTCACCACTTGGAGGAAAATGAGCTGTTGCCTTAAGGGCAAAATGCATGCTCCAATCTTCCCTTGATGTGCCCCATGCTTCGCAGATGTTTTATAAGTTTCTCTTTATGTTGGGGTCTCAGCCACTGTGGGCTTACCCCCTCTTTCTCTAGCTAGGCCTGTTAGTCAAAACCCACTAAGCTGGGCTTGAATTCAAGGCTCTCGCTTGTTAACTCGCTTGGGCTTACAGCCCTCTATTTCATACTTTCCATGAAACCAGGCCTACTGGCCCTTCTACACTGTGCCCCTCTGGCACCAGGCAGTTGGGGACTCAGCCCCCTCTGGCTTGGCCCCTCGTTCTGTAGTTAGGGCCGTTCTCCTAAGTCCACCCACTAGGACCCAGCTTCAAGGCTCCTAACTTCCCTTCAAGTGACTCTGGGCTCATGGCCCTAGTGCTACACCCCCAGTGCACAGGGCTTCTTTAGCCCTCTATTACAGCATTCCATAGCACTAATGAAGCCTCCTCCTCCTCTACAGCCTCAGTCACAAACCACTGGCCTTAACATAAAATGTAAACAATAGGCCCCTGTGGCCATATAAAGAAAATAAAGGTAGGAGAGGCAAACTGCCTGCTTACATGTAGTTGGGCTTCTGTCTCCCACCTTGTCACCTTCTTCTCAAGGAGGCTGCCACAGCTTTTCCATAGTCATCAGGAGTCCCCCTCTCTGCTGCCCCCCTCGCCTTCTCCACCTAAGGTTTATATGGTTCTTACCTTTCCCTTCCGGTCACCTGACCATCCGGCAGGACTCAATCCTTAACCTCTGCTCCACTGAATGACTGTGTCTGGAAAGTTCTGGATTTAGAGGGGCTGCCCTGCTTCCTGGTAACAGGACTAAGGTTCCCTGTTACACATGGGTCTTTAAAATCGGTTCTATATTGGTCTGTCAAAAATGAGGTGCAATGAGAAGTTATCTAATTTGATGACATTCTGAAGAATTTTCTTGCTTTCTAGCAATATATGATAGCCTCATTTGAGAAGATTTTAGGGTAGACAGATTTGGTATATATATGTGTTTATTGAGCCTGACATCTGGGATCACATGTGGATTTTCAAACAACAAAGCTTAAAGCACTTGAAGATTCCCCTCAAATCCCATCCTTAAATACCTCTCTCCTCATATGGGCCATTGATACCAGAACTATACTGGCCTCCATGCAACTTGGGGCTGACTTTGCCCCTTAGTGGGCATGTCTACACATGCATTAATGTGCTTTTGTTAATGGTTAATGTGCATTACATCTAGTACCTCCATTTGAGATACTACAAAAATATACATTAGCTTGAATTAATGTGCATTAACTAAAAGCATGATTTTTAGTGACACTTTAAAATAGGCTAATATGCATTAAAGTGCATGTGTAGATGCATCCACTGTGTACATAATGTTCTTATAACTAAATGTAACAACTTGCTACAAATTTTTGAACCTCTAAGAGTATGCTTGATTCTATGGATTTTGTACTCTGCTTGACCAGTCCCATTGAACTCAAAGTTGCTGCAGGTGAAACTAGCACAGAGCAAGCTGCATAAGATGGCACTTTAGGTTCAACCATTTTAGTAGCAGGTAAATTCAGTAAAATTGGCAAGCCTGCAAGCCAAATGGTCTTGGTTCAGGAGTTATCTCCAGTAGCTTGGAAATTCCATGGGTGACATTCTGCCCCATAGGAGTTTTGACATTTATCTCAGTGAAGCTACCACTTCACTGTATAAATCCAATAACTTCTACTAAATTAACAAGCAAACCATAGCACTAATGAGAAGTCAATGGGACTAAGATGTTCATGAAAGAAATCAATGTAGTTCTAGGAATTTACATTGTCCTCCATCTTTGCCAGTTAAGTCTGATATTTCTTGTAACAAACTGCTGTTTTTTTGTTAGCGTTTACACTGCATTTGTGCAGAGGCGTTATTCTGCAAAGAGCTGTCATATGTAGACCTGTCATATGAGATAAAAATATAAACCTGGACTTATGTACAGTTGTTGCATAAGCAGTAGAATATAACATGAAAACAGAAACATGGGCATATGATTTATTCACAAGCTATTTAATATACATTCCCATAGCTGAGACAAGGGAATTGCCACTTTGTGGAACATATTACATTTATGTTTGCAACCATAGATATGCCCATTTTTTAATGTACTGCAAGTACTTATGATTATAGCCATAATATAAATAAATAGGTAGTTGGTGAAGCTGTGTAGACAGACAGATTGTTTGAGAGTCATAATTCTAAATTTCATAACTTTTAAAAGTTTGTTTTGTTAGTTAAGTTTAGTAAATTATATACTTTACCAATCTGAAAGGGTTTTTCAGTCAGTTTAGCGAGCAATTTCCCTTTTGAATGTTTCATGAAATTCTACTCAATGCAAATTTTGTTGCAAGGCATTACGTAACCTTATTATATACATGTACCTTTTAAAAAATTAGGAGGAGAGGTTCTCAGAAGCAGTAATTTGAAGGAAAAAATAGAACAGATGTAATATTCCTTAACTCTAAACAAGCCACCTGACAGACAAAAATAAGTATTTTCATAGCCGTGACAAACCCACTCTGTACTCTACTAGGAAGGCAGCTAATCAGTAATTTCACTGAGATTGTCTTTGAGCAATTTCTCATTCATGACCACATTACAGTGAGTGGATTTGTTTTGTACACAACTTGATTAATATTATTAATATTTGGGCATTATTGTGAAACCACAGAATAATATGACCTGAGATGCATCAATCCCAGAACTCCATGGCACTTCATTTTATTTAAAAAATTGCTGCTAGTCTTACATACGATATTAAGTGAAGCATTGGTTTGTGAACAAAAGTGGTATGATCAAGTGGAAAGCTCAATTCTGTTGTTCAGCTTCTTTTAGATAGTTGAGTCATGACTTTTCAATTCTGAATCCCTTTTTTGTTTCTTCTTCTCTTTGATGAAATGCAGAATGACCTTAACACGCAGTGTGGGATTATAGTATACAGACTCTAAGTGGATCTGTTGCAATGGTAAGGAAATACTTCTAAGAGAGAATTTTTCACTGAGTACTCCTGCAACTGAACCTTGGGTTGGTTGCCTGGGGTACAGTAGAATTGTTCATTGGACATCCCTTGATACAAGGATAATGTCTGCCAGCGGTAGGAGTGGTGGTGGTGGTGGGGGGTGAGTTTTAAAGTGGCTGAGGAGTCCAATCCATGCTCTGCACGCTTTTCCACAGATATTTCAAGTGGTACCAGGGGGTGGGGGTAGGGGGCACAACAGTTAGCTTAGATGTTGTGCACTTTCTTTCCTCCTCTGCCATTTCCTGTCTTCCAGAGCAAGACGGCCTATGTTTAGGGCACCGTTTCTAGCCCCTTCCCCATTCAGGGTGAGCAGAGGGGATCTTAAAAGAGTCACAGCTGCAGCTGCTGAATTGTACTTCTGTGTCGCTAAGTGCAAAATGACCATCACATGATCACAGCCTATGTGCAGATTTGTGACTAGGGACTCCCAAAAATCACTGTTCCTGTCCCCACTGTCACTTATTCATCACCACAGGACTTGGTGGGAGATGTTAACATCCCTGGCAGAGGCCTGCATGTGACATCTTTTAATGTGGGGAAAGCCAGTGTGCATGCAATAACCAAATTAGCTTGACAGGAAGGAGCCCTGAACCCAGCGGCAAGGATGTGCAAGACAACCGGAGACCTCCATCCTGGCGCAGCCCTCATCTACCTTCACAGCCACAGAGAACCATAATGTCCTCAAGTATGCCATTATGTTGGGGTCTTCAGGAGTTTGGACCTTGCTTAGTCTGGGACCTTACCTCAGGTCTGTTCACCAGGGGAGACCCTATCAGGAATGCAAAACTCCAGATGACATAGCTCTGAGGGTCATTGGGACATACAAACCTCTTCACCATGACAACGTTATGGTCCAAGGGGAGGAGTAGACTTGATACAAGGCCAAAAAACCCCTTATCCTGCTTGTTCTTCCTTCACAGTTTCCACCCCGCTTCTCATCTGTCAGTTTACTGTGGGACGGAATTAGTGAATTTAATTTTGGTTTTGGTTTGAAGGCTCTGTTTCATGTTTCCCATGTTGATTTACATATGTCACCAGTAGCAGCAATCAGTGCTTGAGACTAGATCACTGATGAGGGAACTCAGTGGAAGTGGAAGAATTTCACCCTCTGTGATCGTGCTCTGAGGATTTGTGTAGTTAGGATAGGAGGAACTTGAAGACTTTCTGAAACATTGATTGTAAGTGCAGGTGTCCTAGATGACCTGCATAGCATTTTTGCATGGTAGTGTGTTGACAAATTGGTTAGTTAGATTGATTGATATGGTGTTTATATTACAGGACTGCAAATTTCACTACTGGGTCTTATCAGAAGATTGTATACCACTCATTTCAGTGAGGTGAATATTAGTTTAGTAAGTGCTTCTTCCAAATCAATCAAGGACTATATTTTCCCTCTCTTCAGGAATTCAACATTCATATACTTTTCTTAGAAAATCAGTTTGGATGTATGGATAAGCCTGAGCCATCCTGTGAAGCCAGCATATTCTCAGGCAGTGGTTTGGCTGTTTCAGATTGGAGGCTAAAATAGACCGGGGCCTCCAATCTGAAGAGATTGGAGGCCAAAGATACCATCATTTATAGCTCAGTCTGCTATGCCTCTCAGTTCTTCCTACCTTTGTTAAAAGCAGGAGCTAATGGGATTTTTTAGGAAGGGGAAGCAAGAGGAGGGACAGAGCAGGTCATGCTGCTATCTTAAAGAAAGGGAGGAATAATCTGCATTGGCCCTCAGCTCCTGGGTCCTTCCTCTTGGAAAGCAACAGGCTGCTCTTCCTTCCTGGGTTTTGCATTTTGGAGGAGGCAAAGGGAACCTGGCACAGCCTGAGCTATAGGAATAGTGAGGATCCCTTGGAGGAAGCAACTGTGGAACTGTACAAAGATGTAGGGTCCACCCATATTAAATATATTTAGGGAGGAGAATTTGCATTATACTTATTGGCAACAGGCCAGGCAAGGACCTCCCTCATTTTTCAAGTCCCTTTCCATCTGGCATCCCTAGGTGGAGTTGTTGGGAAGAGGACCAGTTGACTTGTTGACCCAAGCAGCCATCAGTATATATGCCATGTATATGCTATGTAGTAGCCATGAAGGAGTGGCCCACATGTTACACTCAACTGTTTTTAATCTCTGTAATTAATGTTATATTATCACCACTGAATAACTGTCTGGTGACCTCATGACTAAGTAGGTTTATTTGGCTGTTTCCTCCTACTCTGTGTTGCACTGCTATTATAACAATTCTGTCTTCTTCCTATGCTGCTCTGTGTGCTTCCCATGGTTCCTGTTTTCAGATGAGTTTGTAAGTTACTGTCTCATGTGTGGAATGAGTATGCACAAGGTGCCTTTCTAGGCATGTATTTGCATGCAAGTTGGTTCAGATGCACTTTTTTGTACTCAAGGGGCTGTTAGATTTCATGCTTCTTGGACAGCATATTGATTCCCTGATTGATATGATGGTAGAGATTGCAAGCTTGAGCTGCAGTGTCATTTGTCTAACGGCCAATCCAAATCTAAAATGTAGCCAGTTTCCTGACACAGGGGGGCACCCTTTGGAATAGTTTCTGCTTCTCACCTGTGTAACAAGTGCTTGGAAAGATGTTCTAAGTAAAAATTACCACAAGTTGAAAAGCGGAGATTGCCTTTGGCATACCGTTCGAACATGGGCAGAGTAGATAATAAAGCTATGGCTATCATATTTCAATTTCTGAAAAAGAGGACACCTGTCAGGAGCACACCTCTCTCCCAACCCACATTCCCCTGGCACTGCCTCTGCTCTTCACTCCCAAACTGCAGCCTCCATCCCTGTTGCTGTCCCTGACTCCCAACCCTCAGACCCCTTGTTCTGCTGGTGCTCCTCAATCCTGACCCATAGTCCCTCACCCTCCCTCACCCCCCAGGCTATGCTGGTGCCCCTCAGTCCCAACCCACAACCACCCTATACCTCTAGATGCCTCTCACTCCTGACCCACCCGGCACTTCTGACCCACAGCCCCCCACCCCTCCCTCAGGCCCAGCTGGTGTCCTTGCTCCTGACCCACAGCCCCCTGGTGCTGCCAGTGTCTTGCACTCCCATCCCCTGGAGCCCTCCAGTGTGCCTTACTCCCCACCCACAGCCCCCACAGCCCTGCTGGTGCCCCTCACTCCCAACCTGAAGCCCCTCTGCTCCCCCCAGCTCTGCTGGAGGGGGCCTTCAGCTGCCCTTGTCCCAACCAGGCCAGAATGCAGTGGCTGTGGTGGCTCTGGCTCAGGGTAGTGGCAGAGTAAGTCCAGCTCTGGTGCAGGTGGAGTGAGGAGGAGGAGATGCCTGAAGCCCCCCCCCCCCCACCCCAACACCAGGTTGTGGATCCTGTGCTGTGTTAGCTAGCCTGGCTATGACCATCCCTGCAAGCAGCATCTCCCAGGTGCCCTGCCACTGTGAGAACAGGCACCAGCTCCTGGTGCCACTAGCTTGGCTGTGTAACTCCCTGCTGCCCCAAAAGGCACCCCCCCACCTCTTTCCCCTGCTGGAGGGACAGACCTCCCCCCCACCTCTTTGCCCTGCCACAGCCCTTGCACCTAGACACCATTCCCCAGTGCTAGCAGGGGAACACTGATCCCCTCCACTCGCCGCAAAAGTTCCCAAGCCCTGGTCCTCCAACCCCAGCTCCCCATCCACCTGCATCCAGCTATTAAGGCTGCTCCCACCAGCCTACCTGGTTCCAGGCCAGTCACATGTGTCTGCGAGTGTACTTGCACATGGTGCCCCCTGCCTCCAGTTACCCTTCCTTTGCTTCCACCAGCAGAGCAGAGCAAAATCCCAGACATTTGTTCAGATTTCAAAAAACCACCCAGACAGAGATTGGAGGACCCAAAAAGAGGACATGTCCAGGAAAACCCAGACATATGGTAACCTAATAAAACAGATATTCAGAGCCCACTGACAAAATGATGGGCTTAATTTACCAATGAATAAGGAGGTGAAAATTGCGTCCCAGCCTGCATGACCTGTATTCCTGAGTAGCTTCTCTTGTTACTGACTCCTTTCCAGAGAGTCTACTGAAGGAGTAGAGATTTGCTTACAGCCAGGCAGGGGTTTCCAAAGTTTTGTACATATTGTCTGGGGTGCTAGTATCACCTAATAGGCATAATAGGACAAATCTGCAAGGCAGTATCTTTGAATATAGACAGAAGTGTAGCTCCCTGCTGTAACTCAGAATGTTTTGCAGGAAGCATTGTAGTTACAACGATCCCCAGGACCAAACAGAAGTTCACTAGTGGTTCCAGGAGGGGAAGGGAATCTAGCTGCTGACTGCCAGCCTGCAGCTGGTTTCCTCTAGCAATGGCCCATCTCCCTTCTAGCCTGTTCTTGTTTTCAGAATAGAAGGGGGGAAAGGGACCAAAGGAACTGATTCTAGGGGTTCCCCAGCTGGCGCTGGAGGGTGGGGTGGGTGAATTGGAGCTCCCTCGCCTCAGGATGGTCAACCCTGCAGCAGGGGCTGAAAAAAACCACAGACAGAACTCCCTTCATTCCCTTTCCTCCCTCCCAGTCTAAAAATGGTGACAGGATGGTAGGCAGTGCAGACACAGTTACAGAAGACTGTTTTGAAATGTTTTCATCTGATCTCTTATGCAATGAGGGTTCAGATTTTCACCTAAATGTCTATTTTTGAAGCAGCCTGCAGCTGTGCATTTGTATTTGATCATGGCTGTAGACTGCTTTCTGTGGCCAGCTTGGGCAAAAATTGTTACTTCTGTCTACGCCCTTTATGTTCAATAGAAGTAACATTGGCAGCCACCATCAAAATGTCCCTATGTGGGCTACATACATGTGTTGCAGGTTGCATGTGGTCCATGAGTTGCACTTTGGGATCCTGTATTCTATAGCCAAGTACCTGGCAGCAGAACTTGCTGCACAAAGGTGTTGAATTAGTGGGCCTTTGGTTTCTCTGGTCCTGTCTCCTCACAAGTCAGCATCTCCCTTATATGAGGCTGTGCTAGCCTTCTGTGGGGTCACTTTCTGTTGCTGCAAACTTTCTCCAGTCTTCCTGTTTGCTAGTAAACCCACTGCATATAAATTCATTCTGGCAAAACTTGCTGCAATCCAAGGATGAGTTGAACTAGAGTAGAAGCTTTTTCCTCTCCCCCAACCAGACTTTCCACAGGGTTTTTCCCTGGACTTTACAGAAGGCTTCACTTATAAATGTAGTTGATCTGAACTAAATCAGAAAGACTGCATTTCGTGTATCAGTTCCTAACAAATGCAAGTTACTCTGGATGCAGAGGAATAATATCTGCTTTTTGTTGTGGCCTTGACTATATGGACTATGGTTGTTTCTGCTTGGGGACAGGAAGCTTACATTAAATGCCTAATAAGCAATGCACTTTACACATGCTCTATAATAATACACACACTTGTAATACTCTTTCATCTGTTTTTTTTCTTTGCCTGATAACAAATACTGTTCATGATATTAGTTTCTTGTCCAGGAGCTGAGTGGAAGGCTACATTTACTCTTTCCTTGTGCTTCTGAATTACACTTCTGATTGTTTTAGAAACTGGGATTCTCAAGATGTACAAGATTTAATATGAGAACTAAAGTGCAACAGAGATGAAATGGAAAATTGGAAAGGCAGCCAAAAATCCTGTAGTACAGCAAGACAGAGGTAGCAGAGAACATTGCATTCTGCAATGCTTGGTGTCAGCTGTGCCTTTGGATCAAACATTGAATCAAACATTCATGGTATTTGAAGCCTATCAAGCCACTGCCACCCGTGTCCATGACATCTAATATGCATTGTCTTAAGTTTTTCTTTACATGTTTTAAATATGCTAATGATGAAATCTGCTTTGTCCATCTTAAATGGGCTTTATTACCAAGATTCTAGCCTATTGTAAATTAGAATTAGAAGATTTAATGAGTCCAGAGCTGGATTTCGGTCTCAGTTTCAAGTATTTGTGCTTTATTTTTATCTTGCTGAACATTCTATTATAATTTTGGGGCTCCTTTTTATGCATATTATGGGAATTTTTATGGCTTTATAACATACAATCTTTAGGAATTCAGTGAACAGTGCAGTTGCAATAGAAACAGTTTCCTACCGTATATAGATTGGAAATAACATTTTTCTTTCTTGGAAGTCAAGCCAGAAAGTACTTTCTTTTCTGTAGTGTTTGGGATATCAATTATATGAAAATCATGGAGGGTTATCACTTTTTTAAAAATCACTTGATAAGTACTAGTACACCCAATCCAACTCTAATGTCCCAACAGCTAGTCAATGCTGAACACTGCTGTTCTCTGAGAATCTCATTAAGCATCCAAGACATGTAATCTATAAGAGATTGATGGAAAATTATAAATTACTATGTTCCAGTATTATTGCAGAATTTGTTTTGCGTGCATTATGCAAGTCTCTCGTTGTGCTGCAATGTACCGTTAGCTTCAGTTGGTTACTGGGATTATAGAGCTGGATAGAAGTCTTAGTGAGCAATCGTGTAATCAGTGCCAGTTGTGAAGACAGTTTGCTGTCACATTGCATGTTTCCCTGATTTGCAGGTCACAGCCACAATTCTGGTCTATTTTGTTTCATGAACTTCATTGGCAGGATCACGGAATGATAATAGAAAACAAGCTCTGCTTCCACTTATCTGAAATTATACACTGCAGAAGGCAGTTCTGCCAGTCCAAATTGCTAGCATAAGTATTTAATATTAAAACAAGGCTACTTACCCTGGACTAAAGACAGAAAAGTGCAATATGTCTATATTCACTCTGGCAAGGGTTCCATGGGCAAGTAACAAAATGTCAGCATGTGATAGTGATATGCTGACATTGACTAGTTCAGCATTGTTCCTTCGCTACAAGATATGGAGTCTAAGAGAAGTACTGAATGTACTGGCAATAGTATGATGTTTCTTCTGTTCCTCCTTTAATGTAGTAGCAGCCAAGAAGCTGCTCATACAACAGACTCTAATCGTTTGAAACACTCTGTTATAATATTATTTATTTTTGTCATAATTCTGTGTTATAAGACTACAGTACATTCATCCAATAGTTAGGAATGCACTAATGTACTGGAAATAAGGAACTCATTGACTACTGACACGTTACCACTGTAATTGTAAGATGCATAGATTGTGCTGGAATACCAGACTGAATCAAGGAGGCTACTAACCTTAAATGGATAACTGGTTCCTTGCTGGAGACTGCAACATTTGAAAAGGATATCCTCTACAAACTGAGAACTAAAGATGTATGACCAGTTATGACACCTTTTTTTACACCTGTGTGATGATTCAGTGGATATTTCTGCAATTTCAGTGCACAGTATTGACCTCAACCAACTTCTTCTTAGTTTTCCTCTTTTAGCACTGTTCACTTCAGCAGTTTAGTAGGCTAGTGTGACACCCTGGTTCATCTTTCATTTGAGTTGCTGTCCTGTTCTGTAGAAGGCAGGCTAGAGATGTACTTTATAGAATAACTGAATCAAAGATGAATAAGCTGTCATAAGCAAAAGCTCACTTCATCACATGCTATGAAAGGGTATGCACATAGGAGGCTATCAAATAAAGAAAACAATATGAATATGGAAGAAAGGGGTGAGCAGAGGGGGCAGTGCTGAGAGAGGCAGACAAGTAAAACCCAAAGGGACATAATCCAGGAAATGGGAAATGGGATAAAAATCTATAGTTGCAGTTTAGACCATACTGATCGCAGTCCAGTCTGTGGATGATTCTTTGTTCCACAATTTTGTGTTCAAGCCGGTGTTTATAGTTTCACTGTATACAGGCAGCTACTCTGAGATCAGCAATGAAATGTCCAGGAAGGTTGAAGTGTTGTGCCAGAGGCTTTTGTGTGTTTTTGGACGTCATGGCACATTAGTGTCCCTTCATTCTTTCATGTAGGGATTGCCCCATCTGTCCAATATAGACAGCAGTGGGGTACTGTAAACAGGTGCTGGTGTATATGACATTGCTAGAGGTGAAGGTGAATGAACCTTGGATGGCATAATTCATGTTATTTAGACCACTGGTGATGTCATCTGTATTGATGAGGGAGCACAGCTGGCATCTGGATCCGTTGCAAGGCCTGGTACCTTGATGACAATAGCAGTTAGATAGCCTGTTGCTTGAAAGGTGCCATTTAATTGGGGGCCTGTCTGTAAACCAGGACAGGTTTGTCCCCCTTGAGGTAATTATTACAGGAGGGGTTGGCGATCATTAATGATGTGTCTAAAGTTTTCAAGCTGGGGGCTGTACGTAACAACCAAAAGTATCCTCCTGTCCCTGTCTTGGTGTTGGTATTATAGCAGGTCAGAGGGAAGTCTGAGCCTGGCTCTGTTGATTTGAGTGGCTATGGTTTAGTGATTATAGTGTAAGCGTAGGAATCCTTTTTCCAAATTCTTAAGGCATGCATCCCAATCAGTGGGATCAGAGCAAATAAGGTTGTTATGTAGTGCTTGGCTGTACATGATGGATCTAGTGGCATGCTTAGAATGAAAGACGATGGCATGAAGGTGGCTCTAGCAGTTGGTAAGTTTCTGATTCAACATGGTGAATAGGAAATGAATTTGTTAGACAGAGTATTCCAGAGTCAGTCTGATGGAAGAGTGAAAGTTGTTGAAGTCCTGATAGAATTTCTTTAGACATCCCTTCCTATGTGTCCACACAGTGAAGATGTCATCAGTGTAAATATTTCAGGCCTGATGTGGAGGAAAGGGGCTTCAAGGTTTGGCACAAATATATTGGCATATTGCCATATGAATGCTCATGGCAGTGCCATTCATTGGTAGTTATCGCGAGTCCCCAGATCTGAAATAGCCGTGTGTGTGAAAATGAAAATGGAGGAAGCATGTGGCTGGGAGTGGGAGGGAGGAGGGTGGGGGCTGCATGCTCTGTGTGGTGGAAGCCAGGCCGGCAGGGAGGAGGTGCTAGGCTGCCCACACAGCAGGAGGGGCTCCTACATGAAGAATGCAAACATCTGTCTGCCTCTTTAGCCCCTGCTGCATGTGGCGCTGGTGTTGGACAGTCCTGGTGTAATAACCAGCATATTAGGGCTACTATCCTTCCATGTCACTGTTATTATTTACAGTGCTTTTGGCTGTACCAAATAACCTTTTTTTTCTCTGTACCTCTTTTCTCCTCTGAAATCAGTTTGAAATTCAATAACATTTTAATCCTTATGAAGCTTCTTAGAGTATCTCAGACTACGTGGATAATTAATCTCAGCCAGAGCTTAAACCATGATAGAAAGAAATGCTCACATTCAGGCATTATAATATGAACTGTGCAAAACTATGGGTGTAAGGACATGAAGGAATAAACGTGAAAGTAGGCCACAATATATAGTGACATTTCGATAGGTTGAAGTCATTACATGAACATTAGGCATTTTTTGTGCATAGATTTCAATAGGTATGTGAACTGCATACATGAAAACAGGACCTGCCTGTAGCTGTTTTATAAATTCAGTCTAAATTAAATAAGAAAGGACATTTATCACGTTCTGTTGCATTATCTTGCTCTTACTAGGATTTAAACTTTGTTTTGAACTTACAATTATCACCAGTGTCATTAATAAATTTTCCGTTTCCACAGAAATATTACGATGAAAAATGTGTGCGCTTGTCCATTGCAGAGTAAACATTAAGAATATGACCGATTAGTATTTGTAAACTAGATGTGGCTTGGTGTTGATATACTGAGAGCTATATATCACCAGTGATAATATCCTGATGTATTACTTTAAAATGAGAGAGAATTAAATTAAACTATGTTTCCTTTCAGTCCACTGACTGCAACTTGAGTATGACCCTATGACAACAGAATTTTTATTCTGTAATCATACCTGTGACTACTTCATGTAAAATTAATGAACAGGAGCTGGGATAGCGGTGTTTAGAATTTCTGAGGAAATTCTAAAGGACTTCTTTTAGTGTGTGTTACATTCCCTTTCATACATTTCTACCACAAGAGAAGTTGAAAGTGCAGTCAAATTTTAGAAATGTACAGAGGGAGAACAGGGGAGGGAAGGGGGAGAAGGAAGAGAGAGAAACCTACTCTTAATGGTTACCTTGGTTAGTTTGGTTTTTTTTGAACTGTGAGGCCATTTCACATCTCTAGTTGCTTTTTTTTCCCCAAGCCATTTCCAAGGTAATCATATGATAACGTTATAAACTATGTCTAGAGACAAAAGCATGATGCTTTGTGTCATAAAACTGATCTCAAGGAGACAATTTTGAAATCTAGCATATTATATTAACAACAATATCACAAAAGTTATCTAGCAAAAGCTAAACCATTTCTCTTTAATTGCCTTCACAGATTCATAGCCTTTTCTAAAGTCCATAAAAGACCATTAAGATCAACTTGTCCAACTTCTTTCAAAACACAGGCCATAGAATTTAACGTAAGAATTATTTTACTGAGAACAGTAATTGGGCTTGAGCTAAAACAGGTCTTTTAGAAAAACATCCAAACTTTGTTAATTAGGTTCTGCAGATAATTATCCACACCTTCACTTCTATAATTCATGTATATTAAATTGAATAGGCAGACTGATTTTTGGAATATTTCTTCATTTAATATAGGGCTTAAAAATATTGAACAAAATCTCCTGTCAAATGTTCCATTTCCACTTCATGCAGCAGGGCAGCTGATGCATGACTAATGATACCTAAGATGGAGTGAAAATAAAAGCAGAAAGGAAAAGCTATTATCTTTATATTGAGCTGTGACCTTGTTTCTGCTTCTACAAGCTATGCAGAGTTGATACATGGATAGGAGCAGATGTACAAACACATAAGAAAAATTTTGAAGGTTAAGAGTGTAGATACACAAATCTGCATCCACACAGAGTAATTCTCAAAAAGATAATAAAATAGTTTAGGAGGAAAGTAAAAATAAGATGCATAAAGGATTTAATATATCACATTGCTATAGATTCCAGGATGCCACCACATAAAGTTTAGTTAGCACTGGAAAGAAATTCAGATAAGTTCAATATATCCAGATGGTATAATAAAATGTTAATGAGTGAACAAAGATACCAGCTGACTGGGTTAAGAATAAGGTCACTGAAATAATAGCAGATAAGATCAGGATTTCTTAAGTTCTGAAAAACCTCAATAAGGCAATCAACTTGAGTATGACCCTGTGACAACCGTCCATGAAAGTTGCTACAGGACCTAATGAAAGTGAGCAAGTTTTGGATGTTTGGCAGCTCCAACTTCCTTTATGGTATAAATATATGAAAGGCAACGTAATGACCATTAAAAGAATTCCTTTAAATTTCCTCAGTATCTGAGATATAATCAAAAGGATCATGTTCTAGATGAAGGGAAAGTAATTGTTGAAGATACAGTGATTTAGCAGAATGATCTACATCACAGTGCATAATTCCCGCATTCTTCAGTGCAGCAAAGGAAAGAACCATATGTTGGACAAAAACAGTTGCCTTAGTGGGCTGTGTAAGATTAGTTGTGTAAGAAACATACTCAGCAGCAAGGCAGACTGACCTGAACCACGAAAGGTGGAAGTAATTGTGCAACTGGAAATATCTTGAAACAAGAAGGTCTTACCAGAAGTTCATGAGCACATTAATATGTCTAGATAAATTAATCCAAAATCTGTTACAATTACGTGCTTCAGCTTGGAATATATTTGAGGGCAGTACAAGATAGAGCTGGGACAACGGGCAAAAAAAGTAGTTTCAGAATCATCATGGAAGGATTGGTAGTGAAATATGTTGAGGTCAGTAAAAAGCCTAAGATTTAAATGGACATAAACTTGGGAAGATTACACAGTGGTGTATCTACACACAGGATTAACGTGAAGCAATGAACTCTGGAGCAGTTTGAGCTGGAGTAAACTACTCCTGGGCACAATGCCTACATGTGTGCCTGGAACAGCAGTAATCTGAGCCAGGGTGGAGCAGGCCCAGGTTGGCAGGGGTTATGGGGTGGGGGTGGAGGGTAAGCCCTGCCATCTGGATGGTGACATTGGGTGGCAGAGGGTCTAGCTGGGGCATGAGGGTGCTGAAATTGCAGAGCCATGTGTCTAGGCAGCAGGCAGGAGTCTAGCCCCCTGCAGGCTGGGCTGACTGCGAGCAATTTATGTCGGTGGTCAGCCTCTACAAATGCACTTAATCACAGTAAATTACTTCGGCATAACATTGTATTGTTGGGGACAGTACTATTTTACACCAACATAAATTAGTTTACCATGGCCTAATACCATTGCACATGAAGACAGTGATGCTTTGCTCCACAGCTAATTAGTCTACTCCATAGTAAAGTACATATGTAGATGCGGCCAGTGGTACTACTTCCCTAGGAGATGTGAAAAATGTCCCCATCCTACAATAGCCTAGAGATTGGTAGACATGGCACTCTCCAAGAAATTGAGTGAGATGGGCTTGAAGAAAAGGCAGAAGATGGAATTATCCTTTCCCACTGTCTTTTGTGAGGAACCCAGTTGGGTGTGTTTGTGTTATGAGTGCATTCTAAAAATGCTTACTAGAAAGAGCCCCTAAGGCAGCAATTCTTAACTAAGGTGCTGTGGCACCCTGGGGTTTCCTGAGATCCTTTCAAAGCACTGTTAGGTATGCAAACACAATTTACAAGATAAACTCAAAAATTTCCAGTAGGAATGCATAGTTTTAAAAGCCTTAAATTCTGACCTGTTGTGGTCTTTCTGAGTTCTTTGCAACAGAAAAACCGATCTATTATTTTCCAGTAGTCAAAAAACAAGTGAAAACCAAGTGCTAGCTTTTTCTAGGGGGGGCTTGAATCTCAAAAGGTTGAGAACCACTGCCCTAAGTAAGACTTAGGTGGCATGTGGGTTCTTTTGGATCCCATTCAGAGCTGACTATCTCCTTGTACATTCTGAAGAGGGAGCATAAGTTCCTTAAGGGTGTGTACAGAAGTTGCTTTTTTATCCATCTAAAGTGCTTTATTGCTGTGACTTAACAGAAGTGCAAAGCTGTACAGCACTTTAAAAATGGGTACAGTGCTTTAAATTAACCCTTGTTAAATGAGGTATTAAATCTGAAGCGCTTTATTTTACAGAACTTTAGCACCCTACAGTCCTTTAAATAACTTCTGTAGCCTGGTCAATTTCTGACTAGTGGATATGCCTCAGGAGGCTGTGGAGAACCCCTTGCCTCCTAGCCTGGAAAGTGCAGAGAATTTCAGACACTCCCCCACCAAACAGTGCACTTTTGTCATGTTTAAAAGCACTGTAACTTTGTAGTGATATAAGAAGTGCTCTAAATTACAGCACTGTAAAATGTTCATGGAACACTTCTGTACACACTCAATTCTAGATTCTTCTCTAGGGTTCTAAATGTTAGGCAAATATGGTTCTTAGCCATTTGGGGCCTAACTCTTTTTGGATCTGGTCCTTACTTTATAGCCCAATGACTAGGGTCTTCTCAAGGGATCTAGAAGACCCTCCTCCAACATTTTTTTAAGCAAATAAAAATAATTTACCCAGAAGTGATTTTAGCTTGGTAATAAGGCACTCACTTGTTTTTTCTAGGAGATTAAGGTTAAAGCCTCTGGCCTGCATCAGACATAGCAGAAAGTTTGTGAAAGACATGGATTTTTGTGGTAATTGATATCTTTTATTGGATCAACTGCATAGTTGGGATAGACTTAGACAACCTTTCAAATAAAATGCATTCTTCTTCAGGTCATCTGAAGATATGCTGGAACATGTCTTTATGACTAGCCGAAGCAAAACCCTAGTTTCATAGATTTCTGAATGTCAGGGAAATTCAGCCTTTGTAGCTTGAATCCATAGTTCTTTTGTGAGAATGTTGTGAGTGAAAGGCACTTATTGTTTTGTGTTTTTGGACACATCTTTCAAATGGCAGTATAAATGTAATGTGTTTTTTACTATACGCTTTTTTCATTAGTGTGTGTGAAAGCATCTTTGTTACTGTCATTGTATTTTGTGCATTTGGGGCAAATAAATGTTGGCCAGATATGCCTGACTTTTACAACAAAAAGCATATGTATTTCTTTTTAGACTGTCAACCAGAACTTATTTCACGAGATCCAGATGCATCAGAGAAAAAAAGTAGCAGCAAAATAAAACAAGAAAGCTTTCTTAAACATCTGTTTGTCTCTTTCCGGGAAAATGTTTTATTACAAACAAAATCTTTAAGTTTGGGTTGTCTTTAGAACATTCTGAAATTCTTTAAAATACTTTAATGACCACTAATAGCTTTTAGCATTTGGGAAAATGTTCTGTATGAATCTTTTTGAACCTTGTAGAAGCTTTTTTTCTTTTTCACATTTTTGACTAATCCAAAATGTTGTTGGGGGAGAGGATTCACGAGCTCACAGAGGAGGGTAGTGCTTTATGAAGCAATGTCCAATTCCCTTATAAAAATATTCTCCTTTTCTTCTTGGGGTGGCTCAGATGAATAAATCCCATTATGGGTGAGAAAATCTGACTGAAGCATTAATTAGTTTTTCTGGTGCTGCAAAAATCCTCATGAATTCCACCTATTTCTAATCAAGGCAGCTGTTTTTAGGGTAGTTCTATTTAACCTTTCCTTTGTACACCATTGCATGGAACAGAATGACAGATGGCTATGAATATGGTGGTTTGGAAGTCTTTTGACATTGAAAAACTGGAATATATATAATTAGCATATATCATTAGCCAAAAACAAACGAGCACAAATGAACAGCCCACACAAATAATAAGTCATGCCAATGAATAGCCCTTTGATGGAATATATTTTTCTGTTTATTCTTCTGAAGAAAACCAGGAAGCTTTTACCTCATTACAAATATTTAAATAACATGGGAAAAGGCATATTACTTTTCTTGATATTTTTTACCTTTTTGTGTAGTCAAATATGCTTAAAAGTGAAGAGGCAAGGATTTTTGTGGGTAGTATCTTTTTTTCTAGACTAACTGCAAGGATGGGGTAGATTTAGACAAGCTTTTGGGTACCACAGTACCTTTCCTTTGGTGTCTGACTAAAAGTAAAAGCTTTCATCATTTTCACTGTGCCAAAATGAGCAGTTCTGAAGAAAATAACATTGGCAAGTGCACTGCTATTTGTTGACCCAGGTTGTGCACAAAGAGGGATGTTAAAATAATTGGCATCAAAATGTTCATTCTCTAATCATGATGTGCCAAATTGATGACTCTTCAAAGATCTGCTGAGGTATTTCCTGATTTACTGAACTGTATAAATAGGCTTGGCAAAATTAGATTTTTATTTTTTAATAATTTTGGCAGATAATATTGATGTTTATTTTAAGCATTTATTTTTATTTTTATCAATTTAAATTTCCGGGATTATACAAAATTAGAGGTGTGAGGGGCAGACAATTTATTAATGACGAACGTAACAACTGTAGGACTGCCACCAGATTAGTGGCAGAGTTGCCATCAGTCCCAGCTCCTCTTACCCGTAGCTCCCTCATCTGCCTTGTCACTTCCTCTACCTTTGTTCTGAGTCTCCTGGGTTTTGTGACAGTTGCAGTCCAAACTACAGTCAGCACAGTTGTGTAGGACTGTTCCCCCTGTTATCACATACTCCATCCATCATCATTCTTCTTACATCCACTTTCTTTAAGTTTTGATTATTAATGTTGGAAATATTTTTTCATCATTCTGTGAGTGTGAGGTGAAATTGATATTTATTAGCCTTTACTGATAAAAATCAAATCCTGCTGAGACTATGTGTAAAGCAAAACTTGAGGACAGGGACGCCAATCAACATCCACAAACACTGAGACCTATGTAATGGCTAATTTCTGTTCTATGACCATACTCTTAGCATGTATGGATTCAAATTCTGGCTTGGAGTAAATTGATGTAACTGCCACTGAAGTGTAATCCATCCAGTAAATCATAGTTTCAATTCTTAGTCAGTGTGTACATGTCACAAACTGCTGCTCTAATTTGCACTGTATTTGGCATTCCCAGCAGAGAGGTCAAGAATGAATTTGCCTTCTTTCCTTTCACTGATTCCTCAAGAATGGTACTGAGACACAATGGTGGAAAAGCACTGAGAAACTGAATAGCAGCACTTTTCTTGATCATTATAGTCCCAGAGGTGAGAAAGAAATAGCCGTTTCATGCATCTGCATGAACTGCATATACAATGCATGACAAAGGCTTTCTGTTCTGCTTGGTCTCTAATGGGTTGTGGGGAGTAGAGGTCATTCACTCTTGATGTTACATAAAAATGGCTCTACTGGTGTTGGAAATTGTCCTGATTTTACAAAATGGCATAATATGTATCTGTTGTTTATAAAATAAGGTGATAATTGTAGTTGATGTCATTTCTGCTTGGGGAAATAAGTTAATGAAAATAAGCCTTGAAATCTGATAAAATGAGCTACTTAAAGAGCTTTTAAATATGTCAGTGTGAATTGGGGACAAAGGAGCACTTTCCAGAGGATTGTTTATTTTATGTAAAATGCACTGAATTGAATTCCGACCCTAGAAACTATGAAACTATGAAACTATGAAGTGACTTTGTTGTCACTTCACATCTTGGCGGGATGAGTTATACCCAGGCAAAACTTCTATAGTTTTCAGAGAGTGTTGGACTTGAGTGACAACTTGAAAGTAATGACACTCCAAAATTATTAGGAAGGGATGGTTAGGTACTAATTGCTACCCTACTTCCCGTGTGAGCTGAGGTCACATTTTAATCTTGTACATTTACAGCAATCTGCTTATCCACATACAAACTGTCATTTCAGGTACAGCAAGAAACTTTTATTGCTTTTGGTATGTCTCCATTTCCGGTTTTGTGAAATCAGTGACGCAGGCTGTAGGTGTAAACCTTACCTGAGAACAATCCAACGCATTATGGTAACCCAGTACTTTAAATCCTTTCTTTCTCATCATAATCTTTCTTCTTTTTTTAATAATCTGGTTGTGTACATTACCTCTTTCAGGAGATTAAGGAAGGGGTGAAATAGGATACCTGTTACCATCTCCAGTGCTTACTATTTTTAGGATAGCCAGCTCATTGAAGATAAAAGTATAAAGAAGTTCCAGAACAATGAGGAGACGTTGTGGAGTTCCATCAGTATGTGCACAGGAGACTCTTAGGCATCTGGTGATAGAACAACATATCAGCAAACACCTGGAAATATAACATCCTCCAGAATTGTGACTGTATTTCACAAATCACAGGATCCCTCTCTCTCTGCACCATAAATTCCCACATGACAATAAACTGTCTGGTAGGCAGCACTTTCTGGGCTGAGAATCTGTTCCTTTATGCGTCCAAGGCAAACCCGGGCTTCAGTTACAAAGAGGTCATCAGAATTCTCCTAGATATCTCAAGAGGTTGCTTCTGGTTTATTACAGTTGGTTTGACTTGACCTTAGTTTGCTTTTGAGGTCCTAATTTGATAGCAGCCTTTCTAAATCTTTACAGATCAGACCCCCTGGTAGAAGAATGGATTCAGAGGAGGCAAGCTGGCTGTGTTCAGAGCACTGCCAAGCACCTAACTATAGCAGGGGCACATAGCAGATGCATTGCTGGACTTTTGCTTACATCCAGAGCCTTGTGGGACTGCTTAAACAGGTGCTTGGTCTACTGCTGGTTCTGGAAACACCATTGGAGATCCAGCTGCACCAGAAGCTGCTAGAAAGCATTATCTTAGTGTATATTCTTGGCACACTTGTTAAAAATCACAATCTTGGGAATAATCTTTGTGTATATATTTACACAAATTGTTGTGTACTCTTCTGACCAATTAGCTACACACAGGAAAGTCATTCTTTGCTTGGCAGACCAGGGATTAGCTCTGTGCAGGCAGTTCAGTGTGGTGTTCAAGAAGAACAAGGGGCTAAATGCTGAGTTGAGAGGTATAATATGAGATGAAACTTACAGGGAATAAAGAATGGAGGGAAGTGTAGGGTGGGTAGAATGTAGAAGGGCTGGGTGATGCAAGTATTTGGATTTGTAGGAATGCCCATAGAGGACTTTTATATGCTACACTCACGTTACAGAGCAGTAGGTTACAGCTTAGCTCAAGTAGGTGCTTGTGAGTTGAATGTAGGGATAAGTACAATTTGGACTATATGTGTAGCTGATAGGAGGATGCCAATATATATATGCACCTGAACCCATGTATAGCTTGGAGTGTAGACGTACATGAAGTGTTTTGCGGCCAATATGCAAAAGCAGGTCCGGTAGAAGGACCTAAATAATTATGGTTAGAACAATCCAATTTCTTTTTCTATTTTCCTGGAAAGAAAAATATGTCATAAAAAACACATGACCTTTTCTATTTGAATTGGGTTCAGTCTGAAATTCCCCCTGACAAGAGCGGTTAAAAGATCTTTTGGGCAGACACTAATTTTATTGTGTGATGAGATCGGAGGGAATTTTATTCTGGATCTCAACAACTGCTCATCTTGCCATGCCAGGCATTCAAATTCTTGCATGGCACAACATAGGATATTTGGGATCTCTGATTAAATTCCTGAGATCCCATCTTGTGTAGGAGAAGTTCTGTATGGGGGTTGGGGAGTTCTCCAGTTCCCAGTTGCCCACACCCCATACCTTGAAATGGCCTGAGTTGTAGCTAGGGACTGGGGACCTTTCCACACTCCATGGCTTTAAGGTATAGGTTGTCCAGTGCAGGTTGGTCAGTGCAACTTTAAAGATCACTACATGGGGGAAGCTCATTGTCTTCTGGTACCTGGGGACATTAAAGCCATGCCATGCTGGCTAAGGCTGGGGTGCATGCCACACCTTTAAATTAAAACAACCACAAAATTGTTTCACATTAAATGTCAGGTTTGCCATTTTATCTTGTGTTAATCATGAAATAAATGTAACAATTGCTAGGGCCCTTGCTGTTAATTTTCAGGACCCAAGGGTCTACCGGGAGAGTCGGCTGCTAGGTAGGTCGCTAGAACTTTAGTTTGGGGATATGCAAGGGTATTGATATTATGCCTCAATGCATGCTGTTAATTTATAGTTGTTGCAGCAGGTCATGAGTGGATGCTAATTGAGTGACAGATATTTTAAAACTGAATTTAACTTAAATGTGACATGCACGTTCAAATGGTGCGATGGGTGTCAAGGGAGTACTTACATAGAGTTAAAATTTCATCACATCATTCTTACCAGATCATTACCTTGTATTCCTTATAGTTCACTGCTACTAAAATGTGTTGCCCTGGAGTTCAGTAACTTGAATCTAACTTCAGTACTAAAAGACTGAGCCAAGTTTTATTTTATGTATCTAGTTCATGTGCTTGATTTCTGGTGGGAGTTCAATTTCTGCCAAGCTTTCCTGAGGCACTGGTTACTGAGTTCAGATTACTTGTCATCTTAAAAAAAAATAAGTGAAACTTTTTATGATGCAAAGAATGAATCAAAATGAATACTGCTAGTGAGAACAAAGCAATGGGATCATAGTAAAGTAGGGCTGGAAGGGAACTCACAAGGTTACCAAGTCCAGCTCCCTGCTTAAAGCAGAAACATTTCTGACTAGATCATCCAAGCCAAGTGTCTGTCTAACCTGCTCTTGACAATTTCCAAGGATGGAGGATCCACAATTTCTCTAGGTGGTCAGCTCCAATGCTTAGCCATCCTCATAATCAGAAAGTTCTTTCTAATCTCCACTGTAAATTTCCCCTGCTGAAGCTTGAGGCCATTGGGCATTTTTACACATGCTCCAGGGGGTGAGGAGGGCTTTAATTAGAGTGACTCTCCATTTAATTAGAGAGGCGCCTGCAGTGTATCATGTATTCAGTCTTGGCATCTTGTGTATTCAGTGTCCCAGAACTTCAAAATAGCAGCAGGAGCATTTTAAATAAAGTTTGTTCAAAGAGCTTTAGTTAAAGTGTTCCCACCTTTATTTTGACATGGGGGGATGCTAAATACATGAGATGCTGAGACTGTGGGAGTATGCTAATTAGCACACTCCAGAAGATTGAATAATCAAGTCTATTCCAACATGCTGTAATTACAGCATGTTGGAATAGACTTGATTATTCAATCTTCTGGAGTGTGCTAATTAGCACACTCCAGAAGATTGAATAATCAAGTCTATTCCAACATGCTGTAATTACAGCATGTCCGAGCAGATGTGCCCCACATCTCTAGGCACCCATTGTTCCTAGTCTCATCACCTAAGGCCACAGAGAAAAGCCCATCTCTGTTTGCCCTTCAGGTATTTGAAGACTTATTAAACTCCCCTCAGTTTTCTCTTTTTCAGACTAAGGGTGCAGACAAGTGACAATTTTTGCCTGATCTGGCCACAGAAAGCAGTTTGTAGCTGTGACCAAACTCAAGTGCGCAGCTGCAGATAGCTAAAAAAATGGCCAATCGGGTGAAAATCTGACCCCTAATTGCATGAGGTATCAGTTAAAGACATTTAAAAATGTAGCAACTTTTGTAACTTGTGTATGTGCAACTCATAGCCTTTCGCAGTTTTCAGAATGGGAGAGGGGAAGGGAGTGGATGGAGTATAGTTTGGGGGTTTTCACTCCCCTTTGGAGGGTAGGGCAGGTGTATTGGAGCCTCCAATTCACCCACCTCCCCTTCAGCACCAGCTGGGGAATCCAAGAATGAGTTCCCTCTCCTGCATTTTCCCCCTCCCATTCTGAAAACAGTGAGCACTGGCAGAGAGCTGTGGCTGTTGCAGTGGAAACCTGGCTCCAGGGTCCTAGCCTACAGCTAGATTCCCCTCCCTCCTGGAACCAACACTGAACTTCTGTCTGGTCTGGGGTAATGCTGTAACTCAGAGCACTTTGCAGAACACGTTCTGAGTTACAGCTGGAAGCTGCACTTCTGTCTGTACCCTAAAGCTAAAGCAAGTACTAAATGACTGCTCAGTAACTACTGTTATTGCACAGTCTTGGTGGTGCATAAGTCATCTGTGATCTTACTGTGCCGTAGTAACAAGCTATTGAACAGTAACTTGTTGCTACTGCACAGTAGCATCAGTGTCACAGTTCATGCCAGACAATGCTACGTAACCATAGCAATGAGCTACATTGCCATAGCTTGTCACTACGGCACTGTAGCATCTCATGTAGATGCACCAAGTATGCTCCTAATGTCCCTTCTTGAGAACATACTCTCTGTCTATAGCGTAGAGTTTCTCAACTATTTAAATAGGAGCAGGGTTGGGGCCACAATGTGTAGGCAAATTTGTAACATCTCTGTTACCCAAAGTATAGCTTTGGATTTGCATCAAAGATATGCTGTTTCCATAACTTTGCTACTTACATTAATCATGTTGCATTACCAGTGATTACTGCACTACTTGCAGACTGCACTGTTGAACAGCATAAAACTTTGAGTGGTCATAGAGTGCAGTGACAGGTAGGTGGCTGGGACTGCATAAAAGTCCACAGAATTTGGGTCAGTTGTTGCCCAAGAGGACAACCAGAGGTACAATGTGAATCCAAAGAAATCTGAAACAGTTTTTCTCTTAGAAAGCAAAGTTAGTTAAAGCAAAGGATTGTACTTAGGTATTTAGCCAATGTCAGGTAATTGACAGTGATGGTTATCCAGCCATTCTGAAGCTTATCCTCATTAGGACTGGCAGTTTCATCTTTAGTCACTAAAGTGTTTTCTCTGCATACTGTCAGGATAATCTTTCTTGTGGGTAACATATGCCAATACTAACTTAATTTACTTTTGGAAGGATATATTAGTGCTAAAGGAAAAAAAAGCCTGATACATTTATCTGTTTTGCTATTTATTTTCTTATGTTTTAAATCTGGTAGTTTTCAGGATAACATATTTTGATAACAAAATTTGATGAACATTAATATAGCAATAACGTTATTGGGAGCGTTGTCAGGCTGTACAGACATAATTGTCAATATACTTAGAAGTGGAGTTGAGCAAAAACGTTAGCCTCAAAAATATTAGATCATCTTGTCTTAAAGTACCTGCTCAGTTTTAAATAACTATCAGTTAATTCTGTCTAGACTACTTGTCATAGTAGGGTTTTATGATGTCACATGTTTTATCCTGTCTTTGTCAGATTATCAATCCATCAAAAGGACATCAGGCATTTTTAGAAGGGCTGCTAAATATAACTTCAGTCCCTGGAAGAGTCCTTTTTTTAATTAGAATTTGGTTATTTGGGTTTTGAATGAAGCTGGACATATATTTCCACTTAAAGGTTTGTGTTTGTGCTTATATTTTTCAAAGATTTTTAATACATTGGGGAGAGGGGCAGCCTTAGTAGATCAAAACAGTCATGCACTCATGGCGTTTTTACAGTTAAACTGAAATAGTTTGAGAAATATCACTGAAAAGTCTGTGGTAAGCCTAACTAGAAATACTAAGCTCTGTGTACATCCCACAGCTCCACCTTCCTTAACAGATAGAACATGCACGGATATTGTACTCTGCTGGCAGCTGACTTCGAGTTGTTCTCTGGCTGGGGGCAGGTGTCATCTGATAATAGGGCTGGAATCTCATATGGACAGAGAGGCCCTTCACTGAGGAATCAGGCCCTACTATTAGATGATGAGGCAAACTAACACAGTGCTTCTTCTGGGCATGCACTGTGCTCCAGCATGGGGGTACAACAAGCTGAAAGTAAAGCACTAGTCTTTTTTTCACATCTGTAATCAGCCAATGTGCCTTGAAAATGCAAAAAGTAGAACTATTTACTTCAGATGCAAGTTGCACTGGTACTCACCAAACGCTTAGAATCTTCATTCTGTCTATAGAAAAACAGAAGTTGACGGACTAAGAGGGTCAGATTAGCTCCCCTGGTAGTGGAGAATGTTCCTCCAGGTTGGGCCAAATTAGCACAGCGATCAAATTCACTTCTTTGAAGAGAATGCTAAAAATTCAAAAATAAATTAAAATTATGCACTGCTATCAAAATAGAGGGGCAAAAATTTTAAAATACTGATCACAAGTCTCCATCTTTACTGAGAGGTAAAATAATGAAAAGCATGTAGCACTCTGAGCTTACATATGCATTTAACTGTTCATGTTGTACAGATCTCTTCCACTGAATTATACTGACTCTTTGTTCACAATTTATTCTGAAGACTCATAA
>NW_017729027.1:8536143-8545644 GCF_001723915.1 Gavialis gangeticus
TCTGCAGTAGCTCTAAGATTAATTGTTGTTGAATATATTGGTTGTACTAATTATAAATGTGATGCTTGAGATGCCATAAGATGGATTAAACATTGATATCCCCATGAGATGGATATCAATGTTTCATCAGTCCCTCCTCCCTCTCTAAGGTCAGCTTTACCTCAACTTTTCAAGTCAGATGCCCTAAAGCCGTGCACCAGCATTAGAACCTGTTGAACAGGGGGCAATTTTACATGTGCTCTGGGTGTATGTGTGTGTGTGTGTGGGGGGGGGGCACCATAATTAGAGTGGCTCTGAGAGCTGCTCTAATCAAAGCACTGCAGTGCCTCGTGTATCAGCATTCCTGTGCTTCAAAATGATGTCAGGGGTGTTTGAACTAAAGCTTGTTGAATGAGCTTTAGTTTAAGTGTCCCCGCTGCCATTTTGAAGTGCAGGAATGCTGAGACATGAGATGCAGGAGGCTGCTGGAGCACGGTAATTACCACGCTCCAGCAGACTCAATTAATCTATGTAACTTAATGTAATTACAGCACGTCAGAGCAGACTCCCAGCCCATCTACAAGCACCCGTGACTAGTTTATTTCCTGAATGTGACGATAGCAAAGACTTTGTTACCAGCTCAGGGTTGCCCTGAGAATCTTTCTGAAGAAATTATTTCCTTATTCAATTTACAGAGGAAGACATATAGGTGTAATATATGAAATATATAGATGACATATGTGGCTTCTTCATTATTCATTCCATCCAGGAAGAGCACACACCAACTGTAGATGCCTCCTTCAGTGTGATGAAGAATTTTTCCAACTATTTGAGTTGGTCTAATAAAAGATATCAGATTTACCCAAAGAACCTTGTCTGCCATAGATGGAATATAGAATTTGTTTGTGAATTGCTCCTAATGAATATTAAGATATTTATAAATACTTAGGAAATCTCTTTATGAAATATAATTTAATTATGAAATATATATATTTATTTTTTAAGTATATAACATTCAATGACTGACCTCAAGTGAAATGTTAAATAAATAATACAATAAAATAAGTGCTGGTTGACCCATAGGTGGTTATAATCTATTTATCCATTAGCCAGGAGACCTGACTTTAACAGTGGAAAAAATTGGCCTACTTTTCTGCTCTTCTCATGCTTTTTATTATGCATTTCAAAAGGCCTGGAAGTTTTTTTTTTAAATAGCCTTTTTGACCCCTGATAATGTTTAGCATAGGTCATAGGCCACGGAATGGGATGGGCCATCCGGGCCATGGCCCGACCAACTTTAACATGTTAATTTATATAACCCACAAATATGCAATTGTCATTCCAGTTAAAACTGTACAGCTATTTTTTTAACTGCATAGCTAGCTGAATTAATATGCTAAAAGTTGTTCAGGCCATGGCCTGGATGGTTCACCCCATTCCACAGCCTATGGCATAGATAAAGAAGCTCTTTAGTTTTCCAGCATGCCTGATATTCATCCCTGGTCCTTGGCCTATGGGGGCAATTTTGCTGCTCTTGGATCCTTCTCTCAGGGAGAGAAAATTATTTCAGGTTGTTTCTCTCTCAGAAGACACACTAATGATCAGGAAATTCATGAAGAATAAAAATAATAAGAATAATTTTAGCATGTTTAATTTATAACTTCTGTGTTTTATTTTTTTCAATAATTAACTTTTTGGAGAACCAGTGCCTCTGCCCCTTCTCTTAAGATAACACTTTGCTAAGATCTCATAGCCAAGCAGGGAAAATTGGACTTGAGATTGATTTTTTTGAGAGTTTAAACCCTTTTCTGGCCTTCTTTGTATACATAAAAAAGCAAAAAAACCTCATGAACCCATTAAAAAATCCTCTTTAGATTATCTTTAACAGTGACTTTAAAGTATCAGCTTGCTAGGCCAATGCAAATCTCCAGGGATCTCTTTAGAACTGTCTTTACCAATCAACTTGAACATGCTGAAAAAGGCCCACACACATAACCTTTGACTTGGAAAGGATGCACCCTAATAACAAAAATGAGTGTGAGAATGAGCAATACAAAACTTTCAATACAGAGATGAACTTATGAACAGAAAAACTTGCTTATTCTTCTCCCATATAGCCTTGGAGATATTTATTTGTACTGTATGAATTGCAAAGCCTTCACCTCTGAATACAGTGATGTACAATTTTAACCTTACCTCTAACTTATTCAAGTTTCTCTTGTGAATTTTCTAGGAATTTCTATCATTTTGTATTTGGTGGCATATTTTTACAGGGCAGTTTAACATGTCTGATAGATTTAATTTTAGAAATATAATTACAGATATTAGAGATGGGAAGGACTGTTTAGATCATTCCTTCCATCTCCATCCAATGAAGATTTTTTCCCTGATAGTCCTATGTTTTAGATTATTATTACTTGTATTAATATAGAACTTTTTATCTGTATTACAGGAGTGTCTAAAAATGTTCGTGCCAAAGAGCTTGCAAATCAAGCAAGCAATAGTTTTAACCCATTTTTAGCAGTTTTTCTTCTTTGACCCTACTTCTCAAAACCTTTAGTTTTATTTCTCTTATGCTGTTTTGTGTGCATAAAGTGAGGACTGTGGTGTCTGGGATTTAGTTTGTAGGAAGTTTCTCTTTTTATCGGTCTAATGGGATCTTATCTGCATTGGCAGATATTTTAATCCCAGTGGAGCTATACTGATCTCATTGGAGATTTGCCTATGTTGTGCAGATTTGTGTTTTAATGAAAGCTAAGATTATGTAAGGTGCCTTTTTGCCTTGCTCTGAAGCACTGACCACTAGCCACAGCTAGACGTGGGAGTCTGGCTCAGGTGGACTGATGTTCCTTCTGGTATTTAGTATCCTGTTGGCTACCTAGCTGGAGGATCTTGCTTGTGCAAGATAGACTGCCAGATTTAGGTTTTGGAAAATTATTTTTTCCTGAGATCAAACTGGCAAAGAGTCTGTTATTTTTTTGTTTTCTTTTCTTCTGTAGGATGGGGCAGGGCTGTCCAACTTCAAAGTGGATGGGGACTGTGTGCTCATTAGGGTGAGCCATGTGCCCCTCAGGCCTCATGGATGTCCCTTGCACTGTATGCCTGCATGGGCATTCTCCACTGCTGCCTGCACCTTCCCCTGTTGCACTGTATTCCCTCTGCTGCACTGTGCACCCACATCCCCCCTGCAGCACCATGCTCACTTAGCTCCCTGTCAGCTTCCCCCAGCTGTATCACACTGCACTGCCCACCTGGGGATGGTGGCAGGGACTGAAAGCTGGAGGAGGGAAGGGAACCCCCAAATGATTGAATTCAGATGCCTGACAAAAGGAAGAAAGGAGAGCAGCAGTATGGACCCTGGACTTCAGAAAAGCAGACTTTGATTGCTTCAGGGAACTGGTGGGCAGGACCTCTGCGAGGCCTGTCTGAGGGGAAAAGAAGTCCAGGAGAGCTGGTGGAATTTTAAAGAAACCTTACTGAGGGTGCAGGAACAAACTATCCGGATGTGCAGGAAGAATAGCAAATATGGCAGGTGACCAACTTGGCTTAGCAGAGAACTCTTCAGTGAGCTTAAACACAAGAATGAAGCTTACAAGAAGTGGAAGCTTGGGTAGATGACTAGGGAGGAGTATAAGAATATTGCTTGGGCATGCAGGGATGAAATTGGGAAGGCCAAAGTGCAATAGGAGTTGCAGTTAGCAAGGGATGCGAAGGGTAATAGGAAGGGTTTCTATAAGTATGTTAAGCAACAAGAGGAAGGTCAGGGAAAGTTTGGGTTGCTTACTGAATGGGGAAGACAATCTAGTGAGAGATGATGTGGAAAAGTCTGAAGTAGTGCCTTGTTTTCCTCAGTCTTCACAGGCAAGGTCAGCTCCCAGACTACTGCACTTGGCAGCACAGTTTGGGGAGCAGGTGAGCAGCTGACAGTGGTGAGAGAAAAGGTTAGGGACTATTTAGAAAAGCCGGACATGTACAAGTCCATGGGGCTGGAGGGAGTTGGCTGATTTAATTGCAGAGCCACCGGCCATTATTTTTGAAAACCAATGGTGATTGGGAGAGGTCCTCAATCATTGGAAAAGAGTAAATATAGGGCCCATCGTTATGAAAGGGAAGGAGGAGGATCTAGGGAACTACAGACCAGTCAGCCACACCTCAGTCCCTGGAAAAATCATGGAACAGGTCCTCAAGAAATCCATTTCTAAATCCTTGGAGGAGAAGGTGGTGATTAGGAACAGTCATCATGGATTCACCAATGCAAGTCATGCCTGACCAACCTGATTGCCTTCAATGATGAGATGACTGGTTCCGTGGATGTGGGGAAAGCAGTGGACATGATATACCTTGACTTTAGTAAGGCTTTTGATACAGTCTCCCATAGCATTCTTGCAAGCAAGCTAAGGAAGTATGGGTTGGATGAATGGACTTTAAGGTGGATAGAAAACTGGCTGGATCATCAGGCTCAACAGGTAGTGATTAGTGGCGCGGGGTCTAGCTGATAGCCAGTGTGGAATGGAGTGCACCATCAGCAACTCTGTGGATGACATCAAAGTGGGGGAATAGTAGATAATGCTGGAGGGTAGGGCTAGGATTCAGAGTGACCTAGACAAATTGAAGGATTGGGACAAAAGAAATCTCATGAGGTTCATCAAAGACAAGTGAGAAATCCTGCACTTAGGACAGAAGAATCCCATGCACTGCTACAGGCTTGGGACCAACTTGCTAAGCAGCAGCTCTGCAGAAAAGGACCTGGGAGTTACAGTGGACAGTAAGCTGGAAATGTCAGTAATGTGCCCTTGTTGCCAAGAAGGTTAACAGCATGCAGGGCTACATTAGTAGGAGCATTGCCAGCAGATGGAAGGAAGTATTTATTCCCCTCTATTTTGCACTGATGAGGCCATATCTGGAGTCTTGTATCCAGTTTTGGGTCCCCCACTACAAAAAGGATGTGGACAAGTTGGAGAGAGTCCAGCAGAGGGCCATGGAAATGGTTAGGGGGCAGAGGCACATGACTTCTGAGGGGAGGCTGAGGGAACTGGGTTTATTTAGTCTACAGAAGAGAAGACTGAGTGGGGTTTTGATAGCATCCTTTAACTACCTGAAGAGTGATTCCAAAGAGGAACCTAGAGCTAGACTGTTCTTAGTGGTGGCAGATGACAGAATGAGGAGCAATGGTCCCAAGTTGCACAAGGGAACTTTAGGTTGGATATTAGGAAAAACTTTCTCACCAGAAGTGGGGTAAAGCACTAGAACAGGTTACCCAGAGGTGTTGTGAAATTCCATCCTTGGAGGTTTTTAAAGCCCAGCTCAACAAAGCCCTGGCTGGAATGATCTAGTTGGGGCTGGTCCTGCTTTGAGCAGGGGGTTGGACTAGATGACCTCCTGAGGTCCCTTCCAATCCAGTTTTTTTACGATTCTATGAACCCAGAGATTCTAGCTGTTGTTATAGGTGGAGGGATTGGGGAGAGCTGCAACTGGGCAGAAGCTTGGGTGGGACCACAAGGGAAACCCTTGCAGGCCACATGTGGCTCACAGACCACCAGTTGGACAGCCCTGGTCTAGGGCATAGCCCTCTTCCTTGGATCAGCAGTGCATATATTAATCTAACATGAACCTGTTTTCTTCCTTTAAAGTGACGAGTCAGTGGCAGCACTCTTTTCTCCTTTATGACCTTTTTAAAACTATTCACACATTATAGATTTTAATAAGGTATTTTGTAACTGTGGCATGTGTGAGGGGTCAGAATCAATGATCTTTGTGGAAATCGTTGCTGGGAAGGCAGGGGACTAGACTCACAGGACTGGAGGGCCTCTTTCAGTCTTATGTTCTTCAGCAGAGATAAAAAACTGAATTCCAGCATATTCTGCCTCACAGTTCCATGGGCATGTGAGTGGTGTGTTTGTGTCAGTGAGAAAAGGAGAAGAGGAAGTGAGTAATAGAAATGAATAAATAAATAAAATCCCCATGGAAAAAATAAACGGAATGTGGGTTTTTTTCAGATAAAAGTGGTTTAGGCACCACTAAATCATCTCTCTCTCCCTCTCTCTCTCTTATGGTAAGTAAACAGATTCTTAAAAAGCCAGTCCATGTTTTAAAAATCTCATTCTACTTGTATACTTGTATGTGTCACTAAAATTGGTATAGCTTTTTTCATGAAATAAGCAATAATAAGCAGCAGGCTGGAGTTTCTTTGCAAGAAATGCCTTAAACTCACTGCGATTAGCCTGGTCCACAGTTTCTGTTCCTTCCCACTAGCTACTGCTTTTCCAATGGAACTACCACTTTGGATACTCTAATGCAACATTTCCCAAACAGTGGGACTTGCCCTCTGGGGGAGAGAGGAGGGAGAGAAAGGAGGAGGAAATGAAGCTTGGATGACACTTAGAGGAAATGGTAGCAATTGGCAGAGGGGGACTCAGTGGGGTAATGAGAGAGACCAGCATTACCCAAGTTTCTCAAAATGTAAATCAGCCGTACTTATATCAATAGGAGGTATCTGATATCAGTAGTTCATCTCTCTCTTGCTTTTTAATTTCTACCATTTATTTTAATTTTTTACCCAGGTTATGATTATTTCCACTAGAATACAGGCACTGCAACTGGGGTCCGATGGCAAAGAATGGGATTTCCATTTCTCATTAGAGTTGAATGCAGTTGGTATGGGAGACCAATTTAGGAATGTTGGTGGGAATCCTCCTTCCTACCCATGTTCACTGAAACACTCTGTTGCCTCTACAAGTGTGAAAAGTTATCTCTTAACTAGAGGTTATATTTGGTAATGGAGCTTTTACAGTGTTCCTAATTCTTGGTGCTGGCATGTGCCAGAATATAATCATAAAATTGTTGTCAAGCAGATTGCTAGGTGGGTGTGCAAAAGCTTTGTTTTGATGTCAGAAACATTTGGTGTGTGGACACAGATTAAATGTAATGTTACTTTGAATGACTATTGCCTCCAATAGTTAAAAAGCCTGGATGTAGTGGTTGCCATTGTTAATTTGGTTATGGTCATGTCCAGAAGTCTCATTTGAGTTTAGGAACTGCTTTGTGCTATGTACAGTGTAAACATATCTAGGAAGTGACAGGCTCTGCCCAAACAGTTTACAGCATAAAATAGAAAAGAAAGGTAAAAGAGAGGGAGAAAGGGAAGGAGAATGTGAGCAGTCATCCAAGTGTCTGGCAAACATTGTGCCAGTGCCTGTTTTCAAATTTGTTTTGTTGTTGTTGTAGTTGTTGGTTTTGTAATGTGTGTAACAACAGGTGGAACCAGGGGGCAGCTGGTAGAGCTGTGATGATATCTGTTCATTTCTCCCAGAATATCAACTCCCAGAAACCCCCAAGGGCAAGGGAAAAAGGAAAAGGAAACTTGAGGCTGGAGCCAGGGAAAGAAAGAGGAGTGTGTACTGGAACCTGGTCTATGCAGAGGAGTGTGAAGTGGAGCTGGAGACCTCACTGGCTCGGTCAGCCAGGACTGTGGACTGAAGGAGCTGGACTCAGACTTGGGGCAGCTGCAGGCTGCTGTTTGAGCACTAGGGACTAAAGCAGGGGGCAGCAACGTTTTTGGGCTGAGTGCCAAAAACACCTGCAACCTTGACTTGTAAAATGTTGGTGTGCTGGGGCAGACAATGGGGAAGCAGCGAGGGGGGATATCTTTGTGACAGCACAGCCCCAGCCCCAGCCCTTCCCCAAGGTGTGGGTGCCAAGAAAAATGCCTTTGCGTGTCACACTTTGGCACACGTGCCAGGGGTTGCCTACTGCTGGACTAAAGGCTTGTTTGGGATCACCTTTGGACATATGGGGGGGTGGGGAATTAAAGTGCTGAGAATATATTACCAAGTGTTGATGTTCCTTTACCTTTTACCTGGTGGCCTGTTGGCTTGTGACCCTAGCCCCTGTGATTTCTATATAAAAATGGGAACTCTCCCTTGCTTCTTGTGCCAGTTTCTGGGGTTGCAGGGTCAGCATAATTTCTTTGATAATTTTATTTAAATGTATTCTGGAATCTTAGGAAGGGATTGAGGGGGGGAAGCCAGAGAGGATGACTTAATAGGAGGAAAAGAATGGGGAAAACACATTCAGGATGTGTAAACAAAAATGTGTGGTGGGATTGAAAGTAGAGAAAATAGGAGCTGTGAGGAGGAAAAGTGTGGGAGGATGAAAAGAGAATAAATGCAGAAGAGCACGGTGGGGGGGGTACTGAAAGAGTGAACTGGGAGCCAAGGGGCTGTGAGGGAACAGTTTGGGTGGAGGTCAAAATAAACAGCCAATCAAAGAACTGAACATACTGAGCTAAGTCTAGGCTATAAAGGTTAGGCTGATGATGTAACCGCTCCCTAGAGCTTATTGGAGAAGCAGGGGGGCCTAAGTGGGCTTTCTGCTTCTGCCTTGGTTCTGCTTCTACTTCAGCTGCCTTCTCTGGAAGCATTTCTATATCTTTCAGGGCTTCTTCTGCCCCACTGATGTTGCTTTTACCTCCTGTTTGGCCTCATGTGGCTGAGGGAGAGGAAAGGGCAGCCTTGTACCTACTACTCTTTCTCTATCCAGGCTTCAGGCAGGAGGGAAAAATGGGCAGTTGCAGGTGCAATGATCTTTGCATTAGGTCAAGTTAATATAGGATAATTTCATGCAGAGGAAAACACAGCTGTACCTTGTGGATCAACCCTTGGGCACTGGCTTGTTTATCTTTACAGTTATCCTGCACAGTAACTAAATGCTATATTGGTCATATGACAGTTAGATGCACTAGCTGATGTTGAATTTTAAACACACTTCAGCTAACACTATGGTTAGCCAGGCTCAGCTGACTCCTTCATTAAATACTTTTGTCATTCTAGCTTGCCAGTCACTCATTTTTGCTACAAACTCAACCCAGTCAATGGGCCTAATTCATTACCGACTTGCACTTTGTTCAGTCATTCATTTCATACCATAGCAAAGTGATTATGAAAAAAAGGACTTGCTTTTGGATACTAGGGGCCACTAATCTGACCTTGGCATTTCACAGGCTAAAGAAGTTTGCTAAGAGGTTCCTGCTTTATGCCCATAACTTCTAGCTGAGCTAGAACACCTCTTCCAGGGGAAAAAAACCAAAAGAACATACAGTTTTGATTTACGGGAAGTTATAGAGCACTAAAAGTCAGTATGGTGGTTGCATACTCCACACTAGATATACATAACTAGATACAAGATAATAGTGAATCAGGCCCAGAAGCGTGCTCCCTTGACTGATGGGAGCAGAAGAGGATGGAGAACCTGCCTCCTTCCCCTTCTCCCCTAGTACATATTGGGGGGGAGGGTGGGGAGTTGGCTTTGTATTGGAAAGGCTAAGTACCCCTGGACTACACTTTACAACGATGTTAGTTCTATAGCCTTTCCGGGCATGCAAGAAAGATAAAGTACCACAGTGAGAAGGCTTAGGTTAGGAATAAAAGAGATCAGAAATCTCTCCGTATGCTCTTAAGCACCTGGATTAGACTTCTGACTGAATCATAGAATCATAGAATCAATGAGTCGGAAGGGACCTAGACA
>NW_017729027.1:8545812-8558083 GCF_001723915.1 Gavialis gangeticus
CAGGAAGGAGCACTGGGGGTGGCGGGGGTCATAAGACCCCAGCCAGGTGCCTGTCCAGTCTCCTCTTGAAGATTTCCAGGGAAGGTGAGAGCACCACCTCTCTGGGAAGCCTATTCCAGGCTCTGGCCACCCTTACAGTGAAGTAGTTCTTCCTAATATCCTTTTCCCCATTTATTTCCTATCACAATAAAACCCCAAGAAAACATCAAGTGTGTGACCCAGGGAGGAAACGTTATGTACAGAACCTTTAACAATAAAATGCTGCTTACATATGGTCATGGAATTTGTTAGTCAAGCTTAGTTGTTTGTTGAGTAACGAGTTGTCTGTATGAAAATGGCTGCATCCTCATTTTGAGCAGTTTTATTTCTGTCTTCCTATTTAGGCATTCTCTACTTTTGGCACTCGTGTAGGAGGACATTTTTTTTCTCCTATGCACCTGTTGAAAAATTATAGGGCATAAACATTCATGCTCAGCTAAGCAGGCAGTTGCCTAATTTAAGGGCGCAACCTGGCACAAGTCTTTTAAAAAGATCCTACCAAGTTTAAGTTAGCTTTCAGTATAAAATGAAACAAATTGTGCTGCTGAGCAACTGACTTGTTCTGACTTGCTGGATGATGTGTCCCCATGTGAAGGACACCTATATCTTGTGTCTGATTCATGGAAATCATCTGCATCCTCTAAATTTGGCTGTCAGATGACACATTTTGGCTGTTCATCTCTCTCTGTTCATGAAGGTCTTAATGGACTCTCTGGGATTTAAAAAATGTTGTCCGGTTTCCATTGGCAGGATTCTGAAGACATTTTTCTTGAAAAACTGTTTTCAAAATTAGCAGCCACTTTCTGCAGTTAGCTTCCTACAGTAGATAGTCTGGTATAAATGCTTTGGATATCGCCATAGATAGGAAGCCTATTTCTTTTAGTTAGAGACAGAAAAAAAAATTTCATCTTTAGTCTGTTGGGTGATTTATCAACCTGCAAAAGTAGTAGTTGCAAACTGGCAGGGAGAGAGAGAGAGAGAGAGAGAGAGAGAGAGAGAGAGAGAGAGAGAGAATAATTAAGGTGGATGGCATATAATTATGTAATTTAAATGGAAGCTATGATATATAGCTCTCTGAAATAAGTAAGAAAGAGTTTCATAAATAAGAAACCTGCCTGTGGTGGGGGGGAGGGAGGGATTTGGTGGGTCCACTGGGGGTAGGTTGGTCAGTGGGTTGGTTAGAGGTTGCGGGGGGCTGTGGCAAGCAGCTGGACATTCCCAGTCTGAGGCCTATACTGTGAACTCAGGCATGTGATTTGGACAGCTGGTTAACCCTTTCTTAGATCCAGTTAACCTAATCTCGATCTAAGTTAGTGCATGCACTGAAGTGAACTAACTTAGATCAGAACTAACATCATTTTAGGGGCAATTTAAGCCCTTTTCCCACTTGTAAGATCAGGAATTTAGATTGACCAAACCCTGGTTAGTCAATCTAAGTATACTGTGTGTATGTACCCTTAGGGTATGTATGCCATCTCATTGCTCACCCTAGGACTGCAGCTGAGAAAGTAGGTCCACCCACTTGGTTCTGCTCAGCGTGCCACTGAACTTGGGGAAAAATGGGCCAGGTCCACAACCAGGATTCTCCCAAGCCTGTGCCTGCTAATGAGTAAGTAAGCCCCACCTACTCATCCCATGATCAAGACAGCAAATTAGGCAGCCCTAGGGGACTCACCTTAGACAACTTGAAAGTGCTGTCTAGTCTACAGACGTGTTGGCATGTTGAGTGGGTGTCCCTGGACAGGCTTTGTTTTCCTTCAGCACCAGGCTTAAGGTGAGGAAAGAGAAAGCATAGCTATCCCCCCTTAAGGTCTCTCAAGAGCTCCCATAGCAGCATAATCTCCAGGCCAGCATCTTTTTTATATCTCTCATTTTGTGTGACAGCAGACAGCACCTCCTTGCTGCCTCCTCCCTCCTGACCTGTGAAGCCCTAACCCTGTTGCACATCTGCAGAAGATGATCTGCAGATGTAGCTTCCTTGGAGTTGCCACTGTTTATCTTTTAATCTCATCACTTCAGGTCTCCTCAGTCTGCTTTACTTTCATACATGAATTCAGCGGCAACAATAAGAGCCCTGGAAGTCGTTCATCCCCATCACATGGCTTGTGTACAAAATTAGCTTTGGATGTTGCTTATGGCTGCAGGGAATTTCCAAGTTAAAGCTAAGGTTGACAGGAAGAGCAAAGTACAGCTCATTGCCTACTCAGTTTTGTTGCCTGCAGGCAAGTGAATATTGATGACCACTAATCTAGGGTAAGTCTCTTTCCCATTTCACTTAAATTATAATTAAATACCTGTGCTGTAACACACATTTGTATAATCTAAAGCAGGGGTTAACAACCTACTTCCTGTGGACCTGTTCTGTCCCGTGAAGAAGTCTGATCTTGCCATAGAGGTCTGCTCTGGCACTGGAAGATTGGTAGCACAGAGCTGAGCTGTGCTGCCTATCCCTCCGCGGCCTTCCGCTCCATTGTGGAGCCTGCTGCTCCATGACATCTGTGCTTCCCATGCTACAGCAGGAATCTGCAAGAAGGGAAGCAGATGCATCAAAGCAGAGTGAGGGCAGGTAGCTGGCTGCTGGGTAGGAAGCAGCCATGGTTGGGTCACAAGCTCTGGCTCACACTGACAAAAGACAAGCAATGTAAGGGGAAGTTCCAAAAGTTTCAATGGAGAGAGTTTCCAAGCAAGTTGTCTTGAGGGGAGGAGGACTCCAGTGTATATGGTGCTTTTTATGGCATTTGAAAAATATGGAAGGAGACAGAAGTGCATTTATGGAACTCCTCCTGAAGTCAATGTATCCTTGTGAACATTAAAGATTTACTGAAAGTCTCCAACTGTTTTAAGGATGATAAAACTGGTTTAATGTAGAATCACTAAAGATTAATCAGAAAAAGGTTCTACTAGTACCAGTAAAGGTTAGCGTAACAACTCCAAAAAGTTTCCATAATGCAGACCACCTCTTGTTAGAGACTGACTCATGAACTGTCTCTATCCCTCATAATTAGGTGTCTACCCAACTCGAGGAAGTGGCTAGCTAATTTTGCGGGAAGATCCTGGGGCCAGCTGCCACTTTCCTGTGTGTGGCAGCTCCCCACACCTCTGATTGGCTGAGGGGCCCCAGTGGCCCTGCTCCCTTGCCACTGATTGACTGTGAAGGATGTTCATCGTGTGGCCCTGCCCTTTACCACTGATTGGTGGAGAGGGGTGGGGGCATATGACAGGTAGCCCTCTCAGTCAATCACTGGCAAGAGGCAAAAGTGGCAATCCTTGGTGCCAGCAGCTCTGGGCCACAGTGCCATGAAAATTATTGGCTCCCTCTGAGGAGCCAACATTTTATTTTCAGTAAGGTTTTTAAGCTTGTTTGTTTTCTGTTTTATGCAGTGAGCCTGTCAAAAGCATGGGGCCCACCATTTTTCATGGAATCCACCTGAATTTGTTGTTTCTCCAAAAACCCACAATCACAAATTTGGTAGGTCTCTTTTCATAATATTTCCCCTCCACACTGTACTAGCACAGGGGCAGGCAATTATGGGTAGCCCTGCTCCCTGACAATTGCCCCACCCCCTCGATACTATCTTGGGACCAGAAGTTCCATCCCTAAAGCCTGACCTTTGCCACTTTCCCTTGCCTCCCAGAAATACTCCTTTTGTGGAGAAGTTGCCATCTTAGAATCAAAAACAAAAAACAAACCATACTCCAAAAGTCAAACACTTGCTATAACATATTTTAATTTTATTACAAAAAATATTTTTGTCATGCTTTGTGTTTGCATACTGTATATAGAAGTGATTGCATAATAACTCAAAAAAATTCTCAGTCTTGTATATTGTGTGTGTGTGTGTGTGTGTGTGTGCATGTGTATGGTGGGGTGTAGGTATGTGGTGGGGTGTGAGTGTGGGTGTGGTAGGGTGTGTGTGTGGTGGAGGTGTGTGTGCATGGTGAGGTATGGGTATGTGTATGGGAGGTTGTGAGGGGGTGTGGCTGTGTGTGGAGGCATAGGGAATGTTGGGTGGTTGTGTATATGTGAGGGGTTGTGGGGGCTGGGTGTAGGTATGTGGGGTTTCTGGGGTGTGATAGAAGGTGGAGGGTGTGGGAATCCCCCACGCTCCCTCCATGGCGTAGCAGCAGCAGATAGGGTGCTCAGGGCAAAGGTGCCCCGGAGGGTGCAGCTCCAGCCAACACTGGAAATTGCATCGAGGAGTGCAGCCTTCACTGGTCCATCTGTTTACCAGCACTCCCTGCCACTCATGTGCAGCCCATGCACTCGCCGGGCACAGGAGGCAGCCAGCTCCAGAGTGCAGGGCTTCCCTCCTGTGCCCAGCAAGTGTGAAGGCTGCACATGAGTGGCAGGGAGCACCAGTGATACAGATGGCCCAGTGGAGGCTGCACTCCTCACTACGATTTGCAATGCTGGCTACAGCCATGCCTCACGGGGCACCTGTGTGCCGCGAGCACCACCTGCCTGCTGCTGCTGTGCCATAGAGTGAGTGTGGGGGGGTCCATAATGTTGGAGCCCTAGCTCCAGCCCCATGCTCTCGCCCAGCTGCAGCCCCACCCCCCTGTGGCACGACGGGGCCTGGGGTGCTGTGACCTCCCCTAGCGCCCCCTACCGACCGTGCTAGATCGGGTCTAATGCACGCTCGGGATCTCGCCCGCCACGTCTTTGATATTAATATGTTGAAGGGAGGCTGCTTTTTTGCCCTTCCTTAGCATGGTGCTCTGATGTCTTCCGGCTAATGCTCTGCCTAATTACCCTGGTGCACCCTAACCTATGGGGCCTTGCTCCGAGCCCGCACCCGCACCAGGGCCTTGCTCTGAGCCCTCACCCTCTCCTGGGGCTTCTCTCTATGTGCTCACCCTCTCCCTGGCTTAATGCACTCCTCTCACCCTCCCTGGGGCTCTTATTCTCATACGCCCTCTCCCATGCTCGCGTCGCCCTCTCCAGGGCTTCTCCCTATGTGCTCACGCCCGCACTGGGGCCTGTCTCGCGCGCCCTCGTGCTCACGCCTGCACTGGGGCCTGTCTCGCGTGCCCAGGACCCCTTTCCGAGTCCTATGCCTCACTGGGGCTTCCCACAATTGGGGCTCAGGCGGCCTCAGCCTTACCTGGCCCCCAGACCCCCTTTCTGGGTCCTCCGCCTCACTGGGGATTCCCACAATTGGGGCTCAGGTGGCCTTGGCCTTACCTGGCCCCCAGACCCCTTTTTGGGTCCCATGCCCCACTGGGGCTTTCCCACAATTGGGGCTCAGGTGGCCTCAGCCTTACCTGGCCCCCAGACCCCCTTTCTGGGTCCTGTGCCCCACTGGAGCTTCCTGCCTGCACCCTCACTGGGCTCCTCCTGCTTCTGCCCACATGGGGACTGGGGTCAGGACACCCCAAAACACCACACCTTCTCCAGCACCAGGAACCCCTCCCCCCCACTACTGGGGAGCTCCCCTGAGGCCTCCTCCAACCCCTACAGCCTCACCCGGTCCTCCAGTGTAATAACAAACAAAACCATCGGCGGTTTGGCCCCAACTCAAACTCAGGCCTCCTAGCCAAACACAAACCCTAAACCATCATGCTCTTTATCTTCCCCAAATCCCTACCAGGGGCTCCTCTGCCTGGTATCCTCACTTATAATGCATTCAGGTCCTCAAGCCTCTCATCTCTACCTACTCCCAGCAGCGCTCCATCTTCCACAACTGCCAGAGGGGAACTGCCCTTCTGGCCTCAGCCTGGCTGTTTATAAAGGCCAGGCCCTGCCCCCTTCTGGTCAGCTGACCAGACTGGTTACCCCAGCAACCCGCACCTGTGCTGCCCTGGTGACTGGCAGCTGAGCTCCTTTTACTATTGTCAGTAGCAGGCACCTTAGCGCCCTGCTACACCCTCGCACTTTCCTACCTGTTGTCTGGTGCCAGCAGGAGGCCAGGGAATTGGAGCGGGTCTCCGGGGGCTGCAGCAGTGGCAGCAGCAGCCCTGTGCAGAAGCTGCGGGCTGGCTGGACTGCACCCTTCTGCCCATGAGAGTGGAAGTAAAGCACAGTAGGGTATGCTTGGGGCTGTGTGTACACATGGGCGCCTCACACCCACCTTTGTGGGAGGAAGGGCTGGGTGAGGTGCAATTCATTGGGGGGTGCCATGGGCTGCATGAAAGTGCTTTGTGGGTCAGACCTGGCCCGTGGGCTGTATTTTGCCCACCCCTGTACTAGCAGATATGTCTGTGGATTCTGTATGGGGAAGGTAATATTAAGAAAGTTGATCCGTCTTTTAATATAGTTTAGCAGTTGGAAATGAGGAGATATGATCAGATATAGATCAAGTAACCAAAAACTCTCTGTGGACCATAGGCAAGTGCTCCACACACCACAAGTTTGGAACTTCTGAACTAATATATTTACTAAATGGTATGCAGCCAGCCCTAACCACTACTGTCACCAGAGAATCTTAATGTCTTCTATCTCTTATATATTATAACTGATCAGGGTAGTAATTATAGGCATTTTAGGTAGTGACTACCGTAATTAAGGTTGCCTGACAATCTCCGTTACAAAACCCTATTTTCAGTTGTTTATATAGTTTTCCAAGCTTTAACTGTTTGGTCTGTAATTTTCCATACTGAGCAATGGTTTCAGCTGAATTTCTTTCTTTCTCAGGGGAGGTTTGGAAGTTTCAGTTAAAACAGTAGAATTGTTTCCAAAAACAAGATTAAAGAAAAAGTATGCTTTGTTCTTGGTTAAATGAGTTCTTTGAGTTTTGTTTAATCCTAGAACCTCTGCTTTGGAACAGGTCTTGAAAGTTGGTGGGGAGGCTTTCCTGGTGCCACTCCCATGCAAATCTACTCAATATCGATCAAATGATGGGGCTCTGAAAATCTATTTGCCTAAGTTCAGAAACTTGTCAGACTTGTCAACTAAATAATCCAAAGATCCTGTTTGCACTAATCATGCTCCAGCCTTTCACAACTCCTAGGCTGTGACCAGTGTTTGTCTGTGCCCATGAGCCATTTTCAGAGACACTGGTCACAACCTAGGAGTTGTGAAAGGCTGAAGCATGCCAGCAAGTGAGCACAGTCACTGAACATGCTCCATCCTGACATTAAAGGGACAAGTTGGTTCTTTCTCTATAGTCATTTCTCATGGCAGTTAGATACCACTGTATCACTCGGCTCAGGACCTGGGAGTATCTTTCCTGTACCCTCAGTGCTTCACTGGCTGGCATTCAGGTAGAAAGGAAAAGCAGGAATGAAAAGGAAGAGCTGTTCCTGGATGGAGTGTCAGGAGTAACTAGGAATGGAGGCATATAGACATGGAGTCTATAGAGGAAGGGGAGAAGATGACTTCCTGAGCAGGGACTTTGACAGATAAGAGGTGGGAATGGGTAAACATTAAGGACCGCAAAATGGAGTTGGAGGTAGGCAGACTGGGGAGGCTGAGACACAGAATCCAGGGTGGAGATGTCTAGGGCTTGGATAGAGAGACTGGTGGAGGCAGAGGCTGTAGAGGGTCAGGGGGTGGGATCATGGGCATAGGGGCAAGTAAACACTATAGAACCCCCAGAACCTAGAGGTAGATATACTTTTTTTGTCTCCAAACTTTCACAGTCAGTAATTAGCTGCAAAACCTACTGCCAAATATATGCTTCATCTTTTTTTTAGTTCTTTGGCCCACAGGTGGTAGAGCCAATTGCTCTTAGCTTATATGTTAGAGGTCTGTGTGGTAGATGTACCAAGCACTTGAAATTAGGCAGTGCCAGAATTTTTGATGCCTGTGAAATCTGAATGTAGCCCTCTTGGATGTATGCATTATGCATCAGAGGATCCCTGTGCAGACAGTACTCAGAAAATCAATCAGCACTGTTTAGTATAGGAGGCTGTTACCATTAAGACACCTGCCTCATTTGTTGCAGAAGCTGATCAGACATGCGCTTGCAGGGAGGTAGGTTGGTCCAGTAATTTAGGCAGTTCAGTGCTGCCTTGGTATCTTCCCCTACCTCTGCTACAGTTCCTAACTAGTGCTAAAGAAGTCACTGAACTTAATAGTCCCTAGCTGTGTGTCCTCTGTTCCTAAGGGTCATGAAATCACTGCTTTAACAAAGATCAAACACAATATTGAATTTCTGCTCGTTTGGTGAGCATTGTCTAGCCTGCACACTGAATAAGACAGGGGTCCTGTAGAAAAAAAATGTATGCAGCCATGTAATTAAACACTGCATCCATCTGTGTATACTAGGGGGATGAATTCCCTAACTTTGGTATGCATGACTTTACAACCTTGTCAATTTATTAATGTTGCTTTTATGTAATATATTAATTAAAATAGAATTTCTCTCATTAAACCTCTTTCTCATATATGTAGATAAACATATCTCTGAGCATATAAGATGAATGCTTTTATTATGTATAAAAATATTTATGTGTGAAGATATGTCAGTAGAATTCTCTCATTCCTTATCTGCCTCATGGGAATCACAAAATGATGGTTTCCTGTTTACTTGTTAATTCATCCTTATAAAATTAGATCCAAATGTTGTTAGTTCTTTCAGCTTTACTGAAGTGCATCTGGAGTTTTTCTGAAATGTGTGGGGTTCCTGTTCATTTAACTCAGTGAGACAGACAACTAAATTTGGTTCTTAATTTTTTACACCAGTCAGTTGGACAGAACTTCAACAAAACAAATGAGAGATTTTATTTGTTAAAAAACAACACATCATCGGAATAATATTTACCATGGATTCAAAGTATTAACATCATAATATCTATGCTGCTCTCTTGTTTGTGTTGTTTTCAAATAGTATATTAGGAGCAAATTAAGCTGTCAACTCCGTGCTATCATCGATGCAGTAAAGTGATAGAACAGGCACTGAGCCATGCTGAACAGTGGAGACTAACAATCGGGGTTATTCTAGTATGCTAGAGCTTGAAAGGATGTTTTTATCTTTCAGACATCCCCTGCCCGCCTCCAGTTTCCTGATTAATTTGAAGATGATCTGTTTCATTTACTGAGTAAGCTCCCCCACTGGCAGAGTGTGTGCATTTGGGTGGGGGGACAAGCCAAGAGCATTTCATGCCGGCTGCATTTAAGTCAGTTGGTGATAGTGGACTGCATTAGCGGGGGCACAGCTGCCCCCGCTTCCCTCTGAGCTTCACCCAGCAATGTCTCCACACCTCGCTGAGATTCTGTTCTGTTCACTTTCATTCTGTTCATTCTTCATCTTGGGAAATGAGCAGATCTATCATACCTGACGTTGCTTTAATTCCTGCAGCATACACACTGGAAATTTCAATTTTACGCCATTGGAACAGGCACAGTTTCTCTGCTGGAGGAGTCTTTGGCTGTTCCAAGAGATTTTGTGGCCAGAGTTCAGAAGGATCTGAGCCAACTCACTTAGCTATTTGTCCCATTTATCTCCCTGCCCCTAATAGTGACTTTTAGTGACTCATAGTGACTTTTTTTGCTGTTATGAGAAATAAAATTGTATAGCAGTCTACAACATAACCTCTTTACTCATGTCCTCACAAAGCATTTTCTATTCAATCTGATGTGACAAGCAGAACCTATCTGGGCACTCAGCTATGTCGTCAGTGATCAGCCTTGGATGATTTTGGTATCAACATCTTTCATTTACCTTCTGTAAATCTGTGGCATTTAGGCAGTAGTGAATCCTCATTGGAACATGTGCATTGGCACAAACTTTGGTCTCTGCCTTACAGGTACAGCTTGACTACCTAGACTCCCTGCCACCCCTTGAGTTTTATATTTACAACTACTATCTACTATGAAAATGATTGGGTTTGACAATGCTTTTACCCTAAACCAACTACTTTAAAAGACTTTTTAGCTTCTTATGTAGGTTGTAATTAGTCTTCAAAAAGGTTTTTTAGCTTTACAGACTGAGAGATCAAACAAGTTCAACAATACTTTGCCCAGATAACATGAATTCCATAGTCTTAGTTTTAGGGGAAAACATATTTAATGAACTTTCTTTAAATGTAACCTATCTGAGGTTATTTTATGTGTATCTGTTGGAAGGGGGAGCTAAGAGCTGCATCAGAAAGTCTGAGTAGTGAGTAGCTTGTTTCTGGCCTTTTATAATACGTGAACCACAGAGCTACGGTAATTTGTTTGAACACTTCATTTGACATGAACTATATTGTACTGCCTGATTAAAAACAAACAAACAAACAAACAAACAAACAAAAAACCCACAAAAACTAGAACCAGCTGGAAATTCTCTTCTCTCCTTTGGCTAGTGCCAAACCCTTAGCAACACAATATGATTTAGTGCATGTTCTAAGAGATGCAAAAGACTTTGAGAGATTGTATTTTTTTCAGTGATACCTGTACGCGAATGATCAATTCAGATAATGATTCCATCAAGATTTTACAGACTGCAAATCTCCTCTGTTTGGCTGGCTGTGTTACTTCTGTGGTAGGCCAACTCAGGATGAGAGAGGTAATGAATCAAACTTTCATCTTGTCTCACAGTGTACTGCTGCCTTCCAGAAGGTCAATCCCAAAAGTAGATATTTTCAATACTAACAAAGTATAGAATACACTATGTCATAATGACACTCCTTTATACATATTATACTGATAATATGATCACTCATATAACAAAGGCATAACTTTTATGTAAAAGAACTGGTTTACTCATGAAACAAAATGCTTCCATAAAGTATTCTGTGTTTTCTTAAAAATTGTCAAAGGGCCAAAGAGGTGCAGTAATATTTAGTAGAAGGCAAAAAAGTTTGCTGTTCACCTGAGCTAAATGTGTTAAAATAGGTGTCACTAGTACATGGTAGAGGAATGGAATTCACATATTAAATACTTACAGACACACCCATACTATGTATATAGTGTGTGTGTGTATGAAACTTTAAATTCATGGCCCATATTGGAAAAAGAATCTAAACACCAAGAGAAAACTTGGAAAGCCTTTGAACTAGGCTGCCTAGTACAGCTTTTGAATAGAAATTCCTGAGTCAGTGGGAAATCTTTTTCATTTGGATCACAATTTTGATTTTATTATTTCTATAGTTCCACATTTAATTTGTTTGGATCCATTTTAAAGTGTCTGTATAAGCTCTAGGGCTTTATAAATTTGAAAATAAAACAAAATAAAATAATATATAGCCATAATGCACAAGCTTACTTAAATTCCTCAAAGTCTGCTAATTTTTTAAAGTATAGATTGCTTATTTCATTTACACATCATCAGTAACAGTTTTCCTTCCTAGACTGCTCTACATCCTTTCTATCACTCAGAAAAAGAAGCTGTTACCCTTATCAAATAACCAGGGAGAAAATTCTGAGGATGTTGAGTTATAGGGTCTATGTAATACTGGTAAAAATGATGTCTGGAAAGGAAGCATGTGAGAATAAAGATGTGCCTATTTAGCCAGACAGTGTACCACACCCTTAAATCAACAAAGAACAAAATCCATCCCAAGCAAACACATATGCAAAAAAATTTTTTTTGTATTGAAAAGAAGAAAAATTGGTTGCATAAACAGAGTAAGTACTTTTACTTATAACTTCAGCATGGAGACTATAATCAGTTACAACCCTGTGAATGTCAAATAATTGAGTGTGGAAGGTGGGCCCTGGGCTGTTTCCAATTAGTTCATGTGCTAGATCCAATAAAATGCTTTTGTTGACAAGTGAGGTGCTGCAAAACCTATATTTTATGGCTTGGCTCCCCAGACTGGAATGCAAAACTCAAAGTTAGGAACCAATTGCCATGAACAAGGGATGAGGCGGGGCGGGGTGGTGGGAGGCAGGCAGGGACGAGAGTTAGTTGTCTCAGGAGGTCAAACCAAAAATCCAAACTACTGAGGACTGAAGTGGGAGAAGTGGGTTTGAACTGCTCAGGAATTGAACCCTGGTGTCCCACCTCCTGGGCATGTGCTTTTTCAATATAAAATGCTGCCACCACTATCTTTCTTACATTCTCACCATGGTTCCTGTGACCATGCTTTCAAGCTACCACTGCATTTTGTGAGGGGTTGAAACCTGTTGAATTACATTAGGTGTTCTCAGAACATGTCTAGTGGTCTGGGGATTTTTCAGCACTTAAGTTTTACTTCTTCTCTAGTTTCTGGATCATGATAAAACTTTCAAAAAAGAGGAAAACATCTAGCTGCTTGGATTGGATCAGTTCTGGGCATGAGTTGCACATACCTACCAACTATATGCTTAAAATTAATTTCTATCAGCAAAGTAACTAGGGTGGGTCTCCTCAAAAAAACAAAG
>NW_017729027.1:8563083-8570157 GCF_001723915.1 Gavialis gangeticus
CTAACTTTTAGATCAAACAATGAGGTGCCTGGTAAGTTTAAGCATCTCCAGTGTTAGGTAGCCACTGAGTGGGGTTTCTTTTTGCATTGCAGTTTGAGGACTTAGGCACCTAAGGTCTGCTGAAGATTATAGGCACTGAAGGGTATTTTTTAGGATCTACTTGTAGGTCTCATTGCTTGTTATTTCCTATTTGTTCAAGGGCCTGATATCCAGGGTTCATTTAAATAAATGGAAAGCCTCCCTTTGAATTTGATGGGCTTTTGAATCAGTCATTGGCAGGAAAGTTGAAAAAATAACCTCTATGTAGATATCTTCAGTCCTTTTTGCTCCAGTCCTCAACTTGCCTTTTCTTTAAGTGTTGCCGCCTGTATTTTCCTTATTTGTATTTGTACCCAGGGGCAGATCAGGACGGGGAGCAGCAGCATGGTCACTCCCCTCTTTGTGGTGAGCTGCATGCACAGTGAGCTTTCCTGCTGGGAGCTTCACATGTTTCATAGGCTGTATGGATAGGTGTAGATATTCAAAAAGCCCGAGGTGAAATCAATCTAAGTTACAGTTAAGTGGTTTTCTTTAAGCAGCACAGTTTAGACTGGTAGTGAACAGCACACACATTCACCCTTGGGGTGGGGGGTGGGAGGGTGGCAAATCTTAGACTGGATTCTATCATTTTTAAACCAGTCTGCGTGTGTCAAGCATCTGTTCTGTTATGGGTGTAGACCAGTTTCCAATAACTTACACTGGTAGAAGTATAATGTTTGTACCTATGAGCTCATCAGTTGGTTGGTGTGGGGTTTGCACACAGCTTGAATGCAGCTCTGGAGCCCAGGAACTGCTGTTGTTCCCCCTTCTCTTTCTTCCCCTCCTCTTTATTTAACATCAGGGCAAAGCAGGGGATGAGCATGTCCACTCTCTACCTATGCAGCAGGAAGGGATGTGGCCACACCCCCACTGCCACAATCTTGGATCTGCCCAGGTCTGCACCTTGAACAAAGGAGAAGAGGCAACAAAAAAAGAGAAATGACATAAATAATATAGAATTGAATGTGTAAATGGGAGAAAGGACAAGAAAGAAGGAGGAGTCCAGCACAGTGTTTGGTGGTAAATTCATAAATTAGAATTTAAGGAAAGGAAAACACATGAAGTTCTACCATCTGCATATTTTGGGGGCAGATGCTATTATAAACCAAAGAATGACATTTCTCTCCACCCTCATACAGAACAGAAATATATTAGAAATTCGCAGAGATGTGTGAGCGTAATCTTTTGCCCTCTAAATTCAAGATATTCTGAATGCTAATTAGCAAGACAAAAATCTTCCTACATGCCCACATAGTGCCAAATGAATTTAAAAAGCACCTGCTCTCATAATCAGAGATTCTCCTTTTTCAGCTCTTAAAATGTAGCAAGCACTTGCTTATAAATAGACTTGGTGGGAATAATGAGTAAGTCTTCACTCAAGTAAGAACTGAACATTCTGCAGGTGAGAAAAACTGCTCCATTGTCAAGGTGTCATGTAGGAGGGACATGTCCCCTTGCCAGGGGGAAATGACCAAGACAGTATGAACAGATAGTAAGTGAATTAGTGAGTCAAAAGCTCACTCCGTAGAGAGACACAAAAAGGTACATCTTGTATGTTCAGTGAAGTTAAGAGTATATTATAAATGATGAATTTAGAGATCCTTGTAGCCAGTACTGCTGAACTTTTTGGTGGCAAAGTTATAGAGGAAAAAGGATCACTTCCTTACTAGGCTGGAATTCTCCTCAGATCTGGAGAGTGTATTCCTGACGCTAAGAAGATTGGGAGATAATTTGGTTATAGAAAGGCATTTTTAATTACACATTTGAAAATATTTTTCACTGGAAACTGACAAGTGGGCATTAGCTTTTAGATAAAACATAAAATTTATAGAAAATAGGGCTGAAGGGAAATTAAGAGGACATCTCATGCAACCTCCTACTTAAGGCAGGATCATCCCAGTCTAAACCATCCTAGCCATGTATTTTTCTAACCTGCTATTAAGGATGTCCAATGCTGAAGATTCCATAACCTCTCTAGGTAGTATTTTCCAAAACTTTACTACCCTCAGAATGAGAAAGTTCATCCTAATACCCAGCTTCAGTTTCCATTGTTACAATTTAAAACCTCTACTTCTTGTCCTATCCTCTGTGGACACAGAGAATAATTTATAACCATCCTTTTCGTAAGAACGCTTTATGTATTGGAAGACTGCTGAACAGATACTGCAAAATAATCACATGAACAAAGGTGTGAAGATTAAGTTTTAAATTTCTGGACTCTTACGGTGCGGCTGTAAAGACAATTTTGAATCAATAATGTATCTGTCTGCTTTTTCACATAATGCCTATTTGGACCAGATTGGTTTCATTTGCCCTCCAGTAGGTAGTGCGGTAATGTATCTACTTCAGAAACTACTCTGCAATCACTTCTATAAAAGACAAACAGGTGTTAAAATGTAACTGGACCTGAGGCAAGTCAGAATCCTCATGAGAAACATGGAAGGGACTTTCTTCCATAATGTAGGAACTGGATAGTGCACATTCCCTAGGAACAAGGACTTCATTTTAAAGTAATACAAGGCTACTTTAAGCTACACCTGAGGCCCCTTCTTACTGGGAACTCAGATGACATAGAAAGGAACATAGTTTTTCTGTTCATAGCTGTTTGCTGTTAACTGGAGTAGAACAGAATATTGAGGAGATTGTAACTAAAGGTTTATTCTATAAAAGGGAATAAAAGGAACAAGTATTAGTTCAGGAGTTCACCACATCAGGAGTTCAGATACCATAAGAGGTGCTTTATATTTCACATAGGCAGGTCTGATATACAAATAATATAAATTGGTCTGTTTTGCCCATTAAAAAAATCAGTCATTCCTGGGATAGAATGGAGAAATTCTGTGACAGTGCAGATTATCTTGCCATGAAACTTTGAAGCATTCAAGCTTCCTAGTTTCAGTTTTATATGTGATGTGAGCTATGTGCTTAATTTGTCAATGATATAAATAAAATATTAATTATGAGGAAAAAGAGAGGTTTTTTTTCTCCATGCTGTCATATGTAGGAGACCAATCCCTTTTGGTAACATAGATCAGGATAGTAATTCCTAACAGTTTATCTGCTTTTACCTGTCTTATTTTTTTTCTGTTTTTAAAAAATTCATAAGCAGGTCTTATTTTAAAAAGCATATATTAATAAGATTCTTACTCTATTAATAAGATTAATCTTATTTATTAATAAATCTTATTTATTAATGGAAGTTTATTAATATAGTTATTAATATTTTCCAATGTGAATATAATGAAAACAGTTCATTATGAATATTCATATATCAGAATTTATACTGTGTTGGTTAGGCATAGGCAGGTTAATGCACAGGCCAGTTGAGCCTGGGCCCAGGAGCCCCTGCAGAACAGGGGCCCTTGGATGCTTGGAGGGTAGGCATAGTGGACAGGGGGTGCAGCTCGGCATGGACAAAACTGGCAGCTGGGCCAGGCCAGATGTGCACAGCACACTGGGTACCTGGCGGGGCATGGAGCACAATTGTGCTGGAACCCCGAGAGTGGCCAGAATTGCTTCCAGCAAAGAGCAGAACCAGGCGTGGTGTGTAGCTGGGACCTGCTGGTAGTGGGGTGGCCTCAACACACCCAGGTACTGGCTTGGCCCGGCCCGGCCCAACCACAATCCAGTGCATTAGCCAGGCATCACTGCAGCCAGACTGAACTGGAGCAGGGAAAGGTACCTCCCCTGGAGCTTGGTCCACACCACATGTGCCCAGCAGGCAGCAGCTCCATGGGGCAATGTGTGGGGTCCTGTGTGGCTGGCCCCAAGTTTTGGCTCCAGTGCAGACCTGTGGGTGGGGGCAGCCAAGACTCCTGTCCCAGGCCTGGGGGGCAGTATGTCCCACTCTGGCTGCTGTTCCTGCTGCACCGGCCAGGGACAGAGCCTGTGGCTGTGGGGCAAGGTGAGGGTTGGGGTGGGGCCCTGGCCATGGGGAGAGGGTGGGAGGCTGGCTCTGGTGAGGAGGGTCCTGGGCCAAGGGCTCCATTCAATCTGAACCTGCCTCTGTGTTAGGTCACGTGATACTGTTTCTTTTCCCCTGACTGAATCACTTTTCTAAATAATCAATACAAAGCAAATTTTAAATATTGCATAAATAGGGTAGAATTTATTTTCAGAGAGATGCAGGCCTAGAACTCCATGTGCAGAAGCTAGCAATTGGCAGAGGTAAAGGGACGTTAGCTCCACTGGGTATGCAGAAAGGACTAGGCCCAGAGAGCTCAGATAGCTTTTGTTTTCCCTTAGTTGATTTCCACAATGGACCTCTCACATTGGAGATAGGGAGTATTTTGATAGCGGCTAGCAGAAGAAACTATGGCAGAATTTATTTGGGGAAAGGTGGGAGAAAGCTACAGAGGGTTTCAAAGGCAGGATGGAGATATGGAGCATCCGTGTAGATCCCTCACTCAAGTTCATCTTTCTTTACCTATAGATATTGGGAAATTCACAGTTTGGACACCAGGCTTGCTATTCCTGTTGCAGGGCAGGCATCATCTTTTTCACTGAAAAAAAATCCACTGGTGCTATTTCACCCCTCCTCAAGTTTTCTTCCTGCTGAGACCTCTCCCCTGAGTTTTACAGGATCCCTATCCCGTCCGAGTATCCTTCCATTCTTGGAGTTTCCACGCCTCAGACATTTGTAAGTAATTTTATGATGTCGCCTTAGTCATCTCTTAGGCGAAGTGTATTTCCGCTATTTTAAACATAATTTTCTCATATTTTTGTGTTCTTTTCTGAACTCCCTCCCAAGTTGTCACTTTCTCTTTGATAATCTGATGTCCAAAATTCTTCTCAGTATTTGGGAGGTAGTTCACTATTGCCTATAGAGGACTTTAAAATCAGTGTCCAATGAAGTGAATAGAAATCTTTCCAGTGACTTCAGTCGTTGTTGCATCAAGCGTATTGAAATGGTGTGTTAGATTCTGCATAATGAGATGTCTTCCAAGGATGTTGTCCAAAATTTCATTAGTCATTTTAACTGCCAAATTGGGTTGTATACTCATCTATAACATTCTGCTAGGTCAATCTTTGTTAGGTCTCTCTCAGTGTGATTAATTCCCCAGTTTCCACTTTTCATTCTACATTTTTAATTTAGTTTCTTTTTCTCCAGAGGGTATTGGCTTGCATAATTCCAAAACGGATTTCTTTTTTCTTAACATATATCTCTAACTGCTATGGGTGCAATTGCATAACTTTCTGCCCTATCACCTCTTTGCATTGCTCTTAATTTTCATCACCTACATGTTTTATTTACCAGCTGCTTACTCCTAGATCTTTAATGAATATATTAAATATGACCAAAGAGGCATACAGTTCACTGTGGCACCTTCCATACATCACCCCAAAATGTGATATGTTCTTGTTCATTTTATTTATTCAGTCTACACGAAACTGGATAACTGAAACTGAAATCTTTAGGGAAGCTATGGCAATTTAGACCAGTTGAGTTGGTTATCTCACTATGAGTTGTCAAAGTTAATAGGAAAATACTTACATAGATAGTGGTTTGCCTGATTATGTTGAAATGTGCCACAGGATCATGGGCGATGCATCTGTCAGTCCTATGGCTAATAAAGGATTTTCCTCCTGTACTGGAGTACTACAGAAGAATTGCTGAGTGTACTTACCAATTCTTGGACCAAGCATTGCTTCCTGAGGCAATAGCATGAGTTTAATTTGAAGGCAATTGGATTCTAATTTTGAGACTTTTTGTTTTTCTGTGGTAATTTATTGCAATTCAGCTGTATGTGGAAAGCAGGAAAATATGGCTGTTTGGCTTCAGTTTCCTTAAAGCTGTGTGAATGGGGACTTGTACTGCAGCCATAGACTAGGCATAACCTAAAAAAGAAGGAAGGATTGGGACCGTTATTTAGTTTTTACACACTAGTGGTTCATCTGCCATTGGACTACCTGAGTCACTGTCTTACTCATGGAATAAAAGAAAATAATAATAAAGCAAAATAAATGGATATTCTTCCTTCCTTCTTTTCTTTTTTTACCTGCACAATGCATATCTGAAGTGGCCAATTTGAAGGCAGCTCCTGCAGTACCCTGAAGTATATAATCATGTATAATTGCACCAAAATAATGGCAGCACACAGTTCAGAAGTCCCATACAGAGAATAGTGTATTTTCACTGGATGCATCTACACGAGATGCTTTACTACACATTACACTAATCTAATGTACAGTAAAGTGTCACCATCTACGCGTGCACATTAATTACTGTGCAATAAATTAGTCTAATGCACCATTTGCTAGTACCAAGACATAAAGGTACTAGAAAAATGGTGCATTAACTAATGTGCCAGAGTGTAGGTGTAGATCCTGACTGAGAGCAATTTGCTTCTGGTCAGCCCAGGCAGCAGAGGGCCACTGCTGCCTGGCTAAGTCCTGAACTCAACGGGGTGGGGAGACCTGTCCCACCTCTGGGTCCAGCTGCCCCCCAGCCATCCGTGGATCAGGACCTGTCCTAATCGCCACGTAGCTAGGACAGATGTCCTGGCTCTGGGGAGATCTGCCCTGCCAGAAAGCTTGGGATCTCCACATGGCTGGGAGACAGCTGCCCTGCAGCTGGGACAGTTCTCCCCCCGTGGAGATCAAGAAGGGCTCTGTGCCTCCTGCTAGCCCCAAACTAACACCTGGGGGAGCCTGGACCTTCCCCTCGCTGCTGCAGGGGGGCAGAGCAGGGCAGGAGCAGCCCTGGACTGAACTGCTTCCATTGGCTGTGTCACCATCAGTGGGAATGTGTATTTTGCAGTACCTCAAAGGCTTTTGAGGTACCACAAAATGCACATGGTGCAGGTGAATAGATTCTCTGCACTGTATATTTGGTGCACAGAGGCAAAATTGGATACTGGGAAGGAGTACAATAATCAATCCAGGACAGGACAAAAACAGCAGGGGAGCACATGTGGCTGCAATATGTGGCTGCCAGTCAGGCTCCATGCCTTTGGATGTGGTGCCAGAGGACTGGAAGAGGGCCAGCGTGGTTCC
>NW_017729027.1:8570168-8577015 GCF_001723915.1 Gavialis gangeticus
AGCAGGCATTGGGGGAGTCCCTGTTCCCCCAAGCACTACTCAGGTCCCTTCCGACCCTATGAAACTATGAAACCACTGCTGCACTTTCTAGAGGCCCCCAGGAGCCCCTCTACTAGTTGTCCCCGGGGAAATGCACTTGCATGCTCATGGGGGCACACCCACTGGAAGCAAATTGCTCTAAATGGGTGCTCATTTTCTGTGCAGAAAATTCAGGCATATTAACTGCATGTGTAGACATGCCCACTGTTTCTGTTTCTGATCTTACTAGACGTTAGAAACTACAAAGGTGCCACAGAAGCAAAATAAAGAAGTAAAATGTTTTCAAACTAAAGTGCGTTCACTTTAGTTCTAGTTTGGAATTAAATGGGTCACTAATTCATGTTTGTTGCTTGGGAGATAATGTAAGAAAATTAAAATGTTTAAGGCCATGGAGTGTTCTTTGCTGTCTGGGAACTTACATTAATGTCTCATTGTTAACAAAATAACTTTTGTTTTCAGCTGGATAGTCTGTGTGTGATCTATTCAAGAAGGGATTAATTCCATTTTAGGAAGGGTTTTTCGTTCTTGGATGGGGTGGGGACTGACTTGACCACTGGAATATATTGATACCAAACCCTAACCCCAACTACATAAACAACTTCTTGATTTTTATTGTATCCCTTTAGTAATAGAGCATTCTGTTTGGGTTTTGATCTACAGCTGCACACTAGCCTGAAGGCAGAAGTCATTTTCAAAAAATATTTTACATTCGATTCTTTCGTACTTTGCTCACAGTGTTAGTGTCGTGCTACATAAAACAATGTGGTTTAAATTTATTTAGGGTAAAGTCTCTTTATTCTGTAATGTGCTTGCTTTACCATCTTTTGCCAGATATTAGCATAGAAATATTAAAAGAAATGCATTTAATATTGTTGCATAGCATTATTTACTATATTCTGGTTCATAGCATATGCTTATTGATAAAGTCAGAAGACTCATTGAGTTTGAAGTCAGAAGATACCATTAGATCAGCTAACCCAACCTTATTTTATATTACAGAATCTTGAATTTCACTCAGTTACCTCCATGTTGAGCTCAATAAGTGGTTTTTTAACTATTGTCTCTTTTCCAGGAAGGCATCCAGTCTTGATTTTGAAGTCATCCAAACAATGAAAACTCTACCACTTCCCTTCATAGCTTCTTCCAACAGTTAATTGCTCTCACTGCTTTTTTTTTTTTTAAAGCGACTCCTTTCCAGCTTGATTTTGCCCACCCTTGACTTCTAGTCATTGCAGCTTGTTTATTATTTCTCAGGTAGTGCTGTCTGCTGATGTACTTATACACTGTAATCAAGTCATCAATCTTCAATTTGATAAACTAAGTGGATAGAGTTCTCTAAGTCATTCTTTGTAAGGTAGTTTGTACAGTCCTCAAATAATTTTTGCAACCATTTACTGTGCTCTTTTCAGTTTTTTCAATATTTCCTTTACAATGTGGATACAACTCTGCAGTGGTCTGAAATGGATTTCATCAATACCACACGCAGAGGTGGATCTGCTTCCATACTCCTACCCCCTACTCCTTTGCTTAAGCATCCAAGTACTGCTTTACTCCTGTTTGTCTCAGCAAAACAATAGGAGCTCATTTTAATTTGCCTGAATACTGTAATTTCTGGATCTTTTTCTGAGTCTCCATTTAACAAGAAGCATGCTTTGGCTCTTTGATTTATAACCTTGCATTTGGCTGTATACAGATATGTTTTGTTTCAGCAGGCCCTGCTTACTAAATGCTCCAGGTTGCTATGTGAGAGAACTCTTTCCTCATCATCTTTACTATTTTCCCCACTTTTTTGTGCTACCAGTAAAAGTTATCAGTCTAGTTTATGGCCAAATTATTTAAGAAAATATTGAATAGTTATAGGACCTTTATCTATCTGTATGGTTAATATTTTTGCAATCATCTTCCAATGGGTATGTATCATTACATAATTACTGTACTCCTGTGCATTGAAAAGTTATCTCCTTATTGTTTAGAGGCCTGCTAGCCATGGATTTTTCTCAAATATTTTTAGTTTCCCTTATGCATTTTCTACACTTTATAACATCCAAATTATACTTATTAATCTCTATTTCCCCCTTTTCCCTTTTGTTATTCTTTTGTTTCTCAGTGTTGTGATTTATTCTCATTCTTGACCTATAGTTTCTGTCTAGCCAATAATCTCTTCTTAGAGAGTTTCATAGTTGTCAGGGGCTGAAAGAGACCTTACTTTCATACATAATTGTCATTTTCCCCCCCTCCAATCAGTTTTTCTCCTAATAAATTTACTTCTGAGATACACCAAGTATGTCTCTGTGTACATGCGTGCGCGCGCGCACACACACACACAATATTAGTGGTGACATTCCTTTCGTTTAGTCCCTAGGCAAGGTCCAACTTCAGGTCAAATGGCTATATCACCTTTGTCCTTTGCACAGAGGTAAAAGAAATGTTATCTCATGTTGGGTGCATATTTTTATTGCTCATTGTAAATGCAATATCTTTTATGTTAGAAAATCATCACCAATAATTTTTATAATCTCTAGGGATATTTTACTGATTTTTTTTTTTGCATATCTCCCCAATCATAGTCCGTAAGATTATGCATGTTTTCTTTCTGGACAGTTTGATGCAGTGGATATAGTATTAGTATTGCAGTTATATACCATTTCCTGGAGGTTTTTTGGTCAGCATATTGATCCCTAGGTATTCCAGCATCTATGCTGATTAATGGTTCTAACAGCCACTAATTGTCTTGTATCATGAATATATAATGTTGATCCCCACTCTGTTCTCTCTGTGCCTGTCTCACCAGCTCTGCACCCTCAGCCCTGCTCATGGGGCTAGCCTGGCCATAGCATTTCTGGATGCCAGGAGCTCCAGCTTCTCTCTGGAAGGGGTCCCTGCCTGGGCAGCCAGTCACCATGCTTCTGTGACCCAGGACACTGCCGGGAGCCACATGCCCTCACCACCAGTGGGGACCAACCTGAGACTCCAGGCATGCTAGCCTCACCTGCCAGGTAAGCCCCACACTGCAGGGAGGACCCTGGCACCTACCCTGGCCCTGGCCCCAGCCCCCACCACCCACCTGGCCCGCCGGTGCTCCGTTGGCCTCTGGGTTCCCTCCCCTCCTCACCACAGCATGCAGGGAGGCAGGAAACAGTGCAAAACTTTATTAAGCAGCCTGTGCCCCTGCAGCTAGGTGGGCATAGATCTCTTAAACACTAAGGAATGTGTCAATGCTGGTGGTGATATCCTCCTTGGCTGTCAGGGGCAGGGATGTATAGCATAGCCACAAATAGTCCTCCAGGTGGCAATAGAGGTAGTAGGGCAGCACAGGCTTGCCTGATGCACCACTGAACCTCAGGGTTCCATGCCAGGTGTGCCCAGGGTATAATGCCCATCAAAGGCAGCAGCAGGGCATAGTGGGTCAGGAACCCCTCACTCCATGCAAAAGTCTTGTACTGCACCCAGGACACTTGCAGCAGGGGCACACTTGGGATGCAGTGCTGGTTTGTGTGTGTGTGTGTGGCTGGGGGGTTGGCACCAGGGTGCCTCCCTGGAGAGGCCCCCTGCAGGGAGAGTGGGAGAGCCAGCAGCTCCACATCCTAGTCATCTATGAGCCCTGTGCCCCCCAAGCCCAGGTGCCATGGCAGCACAGGAGACAAGCTGGCTTGCAGGAGAAGTAGGGGAAGTGGGTCTGGAGAGACAACAGCAGATGGTGCCAGCAGCCAGGCTTGTCCTGTCCTGGGAATGGGTCAGGGGAGACAGGCTGCCTGTGGCCAGCACCCAGCAGATCACTGGCCCCTGGAGAGTAAGCAGGGATGTGGGTCTCAGCTGGAAGTTGCCTGGGCCTGAGCCTTCCTGGCCAACTTACCATTGTCTGTGGGGACTTGTGCATGCACAGCCCCTGATCTGAGGATGGGCACCACATGGCCTCTTGGTGCACAGCATCTTATCTGAGAAATGTTGCAAACTCTCATAAACAGTCTCTTTCTCATGGCTCTGCATGTTCTGGAGCTGTACGTGAGGGAGAGACTCCAGTTGGCAGGCAAGATGGTAGCTCAGGGTCACTGCCACCTTTGGCTGGGGCCCTGCAGGTACGTTGGCTCCCCCAGAGGAGGACCCAGGACTGGACCCTCCTGCTGGACCAGCTAGTGATGGTGTCTGAAGAGCAGGTAGTGGACTCGCAGGCCTCTGCCCCAGCCCCTGCCCCAGTTCCCCTGCCACCTAGTACCCCTTCCAGGGCCCAGCCCCATTGCTTGCCCTGGCTCCATGTGGCCATGGAGCAGGAGCTGACTGCTGTGGGGCCAGCACCACACATGGGCCCTGCTAGTCCTTGCCACTGGCTTCAGGAGGGGGGGATGGCCATGGAGGGACAGCCGTGGCTACGATTTCTCCTGGGAGAGCCCCCCACCTGTCGGGCTTGCACCATGCGCATTTGTGGGAGGATGGCCAGAGGCTAGGGTGCTGAGTGCCTGTCCCTGAGCTCCACCCCTTAGGTACCCCCACCCCATGGCCCCCTAACCTAGGAGGGCACACACAACCACAGCCATGTACATATTTTGCACAGGGAAGAGGGTGTTTTATTGGTGGTGGGTGGAATGGGTGGTGGAGGGGCACTGTGGGGAGGCAGTGGGGGGATGGGCTCTACTGTGGGGGTGGGAGGAGTGAGGTCTATTTCTATGAGGGGAATTAACTGTTTTTTGGAGAACTGTCCACAGTGAGAGTGATGCTGGGGATGGGCAGTGGGTGGGCAGCTGTCCAGGTGGGCTACAGAGGGGAGTCCAGGAGGAGGTGGTCAGCCAGTACCTCTCACATGGGGTTCCCTGGCCCCTGCTGGCAGGTGTGTGGCTCGCCCAGGGCCTTGGTGGGGGGGGTGGGGTGCCACTGTTGCTCCCACTGCCAAGCATCCACCCTCTGTGCATCCTTTGTCTAGACCTTGCAAAACAGCTTCCCTTGGACCTCCAAGATGTTATGCAGCACACAGGCTGCAACAGTGACCCAGGGACTATTTCAGTTTCATAGTTGTTAGAGGATGGAAGGGACTTTACAGATCATCAGGTCCAGCTCCCCTGCACTCGGGTAGGAAAGACCGCTGGGTTTAGACAACTGCAGCAAGATGGGTGTCAAGACGCCCCTTGAAGAGCGCCAAGCTTGGTGACTGTACCACCTCTGGGGGGAGACTGTTCCAAACCCTTGGCACTCAATTTGTAAAAAAGCTTTTCCTTATGTTGAGCCTGAAGCAATCTTCAATCAGTTTGTGCCCATTCTTTCTTGTCCTTCCCCGGGGGCCTTGTTGAATAGATGCGTCCCCAACCCCGATGTACACCCCTGATATATGTGTAGGCTTCCACTACGTCCCCTCTGAGTCTTCTCTTCTCCAGGGTAAATAGCCTCAAGTCTTTCAGATTATCCTTATATGACTTGGTCTCTAGGCCTTTAATCATGCACAAAGCCCTCCTCTGGACTCTCTTGAGTTTCTCCATATCCCTCTTGAAAAGTGGCACCTAGAATTGGACACGGTACTCCAGTTGTGGTCTCACGAAGGCTGAATAGATTGAGAGGATGACATCCTTTGTCCTGCTCGAGATGTCTTGGTGGATGCATGCCAGTATTTGATTATCTCTGCCAGCTACAATTTCGCATTGGTGGCTCATGTTCATTTTGTTGTCAGTCCTGACACCCAGGTCCCATTTAGTTGTGGTGCTGGCAAGTCTGTAAGTGTATTGTGGATTATTTCTCCCCAGGTGGAGCACTTTACATTTCTCTGTGTTAAACAACATTAGGTTGAGGTCAGCCTGTATTGCCAGCTTTTCTTTGAGCATGGCCACACTCCCGCATAGTTTGGTGTCATCAGCGAACTTTTCCAGTTTGCTTATGATATCTGAATCCAAACTGTCAATGAACATGTTGAAGAGCACTGGTCCAAGTACTGAGCCCTGTGGGATGCCACTGGTCACCTTCTGCCATGAAGACTCAGTTCCATCAATCAATAGCCTTTTGATCCTAACATGGAGCCAGCTGCCTAGCCACCGAACTGTAAAGTAGTCAAGGCCGCATTCTCCCAATTTGACCATGAGGATATCATGAGACACGAGGTCAAAGGTCTTTTTGAAGTCCAAGTATATGACATCAATCTCATTTCCCCTATCCAGGTGCTGGGTTACATGACTGTAGAAGGAAATGAGGCTGGTCTGGCAAGACCTGCCCATTAGGAAGCCATGTTGGCTATCCTTTAGAATACTGCCATCATTTAGCCTGTGTGTAATGAATTTTATGATCATTTTCTCCAGGATTTTACCAGAGATTGAGGTCAAACTAATTGTCCTGTAATTTTCTGGGTCCTCTGTTCTCCCTTTCTTAAAGATAGGTACCACACTGGCCTTTTTCCAGCCTTCTGGGACCACTCCGGAGTGCCATGAGTCTTCAAATAACTGCCATCGGTCATACCATGATGTTAGCCAGTTCTTCTAACACTCTCAGGTGAAGTTCATCTGGTCCTGCTGACTTGCAGATATTTAGCCTTTGTAGGTGTTCCCCCCCACGCCAGCTGTGGGAGGGTGGTCACCACCATCATGATGATCCGGTAACATGTCAAGCAGGCTAACACCCTTGGACTGCTGGTATACCAATGTGAAGTAATAATTCAGGAGCTCAATTTTGTTCTGAGTGTCAGTTATCAGCCATCTGGTTTCATTCATCAGGGGCCCTGTGTTTCTCTTGTTCTTTTTTGGTGACTTCCTACGTATCTGAAGAAGGATTCTTTGTTGTCCTTGATTCCGGTTACTAGTCTGTGTTTGGTTAGTGCTTTAGCTGTTTTAATCTTCTC
>NW_017729027.1:8578343-8578914 GCF_001723915.1 Gavialis gangeticus
TTTTGCTAAATTTCTTGTGAAAGGGAATGTACTTCCCTTGGACTTTTAGGATGGTTTACTTGAGGAGCAACCACTCTTCTTGTACTCCCTTCCTCATCAGGCTATGGTCCTGAAGGGCCTCAGTAACCAATCTCCTGAGCTAGTGGAAACCATCTTTCCTAAAATCAGGGACTTTTACCCTACTGGTCAATTTTCTTGACTTACAGTGGATAGAGAAAGTGATCATCTCATGGTCACTGTCACCCAGTTTCCCTCTGATTCTCAGGTTGCTCACTTGATCATCCTCTTTGGCCAGAACCAAGTCTAGGAGTGCCTTACCTCTGGTTGACCCATAGACTTCCTGAGATAGATAGAGGTCTGTGAGCAATCTGACCTAGTAGAGTGCTCATCCCATGAGATGCTGGCCTCAGTGAACTCAAAGGCTGGAAGTAAGGGTGGGCCAGCCTCCCTTCAGCTGGCTGAAGGCACACTCCATCAGAGCATGGGTCTGGGGCAGGTACCTGTTGAAATGTGCGTGGTGGAGGTCCAGCTGGCAGGTGTAGGGCAGCATGAGTCAGGGGAGGAGTGGGTA
>NW_017729027.1:8583914-8587406 GCF_001723915.1 Gavialis gangeticus
GGAAGTGAGGGTGGGCCAGCCTCCCTTCAGCTGGCTGAAGGCACACTCCATCAGAGCATGGGTCTGGGGCAGGTACCTGTTGAAATGTGCGTGGTGGAGGTCCAGCTGGCAGGTGTAGGGCAGCATGAGTCAGGGGAGGAGTGGGTAGGTGGGGACCCCAATGAGGAGGCACAGAACCACCACCACACACAGCTGGAGGTCTGGCACCCCCAGGGCAAAGAGCCCACCCTGCACCAGGGCTGGTAGGGTGGAGTTCTGAAAAATGTGGGTGTCATGGGCACCACCCACCCAGCTGCCACTCATATTTGTGAAGGTCCCACAGTGGTCAACAGTAGCCTGGAGCATGATGGAATGGAAGCCCTGCTGGCTGTAGTAGGGGTGATGGCCATGGAACAGGGAAGTGATGGGGATGTGGGTCCTGTCCACAGCCCTAATGCACAGGACATCCCAGGACATGGAACGCCATCCCAGGACATGGAAGACCACCACTGCCAGGGGGTTGTGCACATGGAGCACCATGGTCTCCAGCATGTCCTGGAGGGCACTGCACATCTCCAAGATGGCCTTCCTGGGGGTGGCCTTACCCATGTCAAAGAATTGGCTGATATAGTGGAGGTTGGTGGTTATGGCCAGCTTAAGCAGGGTTATAGTCAGCCAGGTGTCCCTGGGTAGGGGCTGCCACATGGCAGTGTCCTGCCACTCCAAGTAGAGGTGTAGCTGCTCCAGAAGGTCTAATATGGTGGCCTGGGTCATCCATAATGCCTCTAGCCACTGCTCATTGTCTCAGGTGGTATGGACCATGTGCAGCTGCCAGTCCTGGCTGGCTGGGTAGGCCCAGAGGCAGTGGGGCTGGAGGCCCAGGAGGGCATTCATGGCTCCAGTGGTGGCATCCAGGAGCACATAACTGGCATTATTGCTGGAGTCCAGCCAGCAGGATGGGATCTGGGTGGCAGCTACATGGCAGTGGGGGTCCTGGGATGACACGGTGAGGCTGACCAAGCTGGTGCTGTGCACGGGGAAGCTAGCAGTGCTCAGACTGCCCTGGGCCAGGCAGTGGTTGCCGTGGCAGGCCAGCAGGGTCAGCACCATGACCAGGAGGAGCCTTGGGTGGTGGACAATCCTGTAAAGGGCAGGGGCTGGAGCAGCCATGGTGTGGGAGGCAGAGGCTGTGGTGAGAGAGCTGCCACATGCTGCCCCAGGCTCTGCACACTCCTGTCCAGAAAAAGTGGCTGGCCATGGAGCAGGGAACAGGGCTGCCTTTCAAAGATGGCCTCCAGCTTCAGACAGCTGTGGCCATAGTTTTCAGCTCCCCTTAGTGGCAGCAGGGACTTACTGCATGGCCCCAGGAAGTGGAAGCAGTTTGCGCTAAGAGCCACATATCTGTTCCAATTTCCCTGCACATGTAGATGCGTGGCCGGAAGTGTTTATTCTTGAGTAGTGTACTTGAGAGTAAACTGCTCCCAGATCTTTTCCACATGTAGATGCACCCAATGGCAGTGAAAAAAATAGTCTCCAAGGGAAAAAAAAATGGTTAAGAATGGACGTGTCTACACATTGCTATACAGTGATGTTGCTAGGTGCTGTACTTTAGTACTTCCTTTTGGAAGTACTAAAGCACAGCAGAGTATGAGAGTTATTGTGCCGTGCACACAGCACATGGTTACATTTCACTGCTACATCACCATAAAGGCGTGCTGTGCCCAGGGAGTGTGTTGCTATGGAGACATAGCTGGCAAGCACATATAAGCACACAAGAACACTACGTTGCTGTAGTGTTCTGTACGGCAATGTAGAAGGTTGCTACATTGCCGTAGAGCAATGTGGAGATGCACCTAATATTTATTTGAGGAAGTTAATATATTTTATTCTAAACAATTTATTATTATTATTATTATTATTATTATTATTACTAATTATTATTTTGCTTAAATTGAGTTTTCTGCCTGTTCATCAGTGTATCATGGTAAGGCTCAGACACTCCACAATTGGGACAATAGGAATCGGTTTAAGATCTAAACTGGCTTCTATGGGCACGTCCACACATGCAGGCATGTGTACTTGCAGCAGCTCAAATAGAAGTGGTGCAAATTTGAACCGGGTCTTTTTACCTCAGCACACATGCCCAGGCATACACTTTGGTGTGGTGCAAGTTTTGCCACTTGGGGAAAAATAACCCTGTCTGGCTCCTCCTGGATCTGCAGCCAGGGGGAGTAAGAGCCCCTCCGGATGGTTGACCCACCCAGCCCCAGCATCCCGGCACTTAAAAAAAAGCAAGAAAGCTTCACACTCATCAGCTGTAGCAGCAGCCATTGAGGCCTCTGGGGCCTTGTGGAAGAGTTCCCCCCTGCAGCCTAAGCAGCCCGGATCTGTCAGACAGAGTAGGATGCCACATAGTACCCTGCTAAGCTGTGCTGCACCCGCATGATCTGACAGCGGCAGCACAGGTGCCAGACAGTCAGGACTGATCTCTGGTGCCCTGTGCTGCCCTGTGCCCTGTGGGGGAGGGCAGCTCTACCATGAGGCCCCAGAGGCCCCAATGGCTGCTGCTACATCCAGTGAGTATGGGGCTTTTTTTTTTTTTTTTTTTTAAGTGCCAGGAGGCTGGGGCGGGGTGGGCGCAGCCATTGGAGGGGGTTGGTGGAGCAGGAGGGGGATGGGGCCAGTGGAGTGTCCCTCCATGGTCCCCGCCCTCTCCTCCAGGCCCCCCCCCCACTTACCTGCATGGAGCCTGGGTCCAGCTCCCTGCGGCTGGCACACTGCCTGCCCTGCACGGGCATGTGTATGCTTATTTGGATCCACCCCGTGGTTCATCATTCCAGCATCCCCAAAATTATATTGTTCTAGGAATGAAGACATGCACCTATACTGTTCTTTCTTCCCTGAGGTATACCTGGTAATATCCTGAGCAAACTCCCCTGCTCCAATGCTTTCACTACAACATAACATTTTGAGGTAGTCTCCCTGCTGGACAGTGTTGCTTCATCTTTTGACCTAAGAAAAAGCAAACCCCTTTTCTCTTGATGCTAAAATCAAGTTAGGGAATTTGAACTTGCTTAATATTAGTTATCAGTGAGTGCATCTACACAAGTCATTTACTGCAGAGCTCCCTAATTAGCCCCACAGTGAAACATCACCTTCCACACATGTGGTGCTTTTAGGACAGACTAAATTAATCAACTCCACCACAGGATAGTACTTGTAAATACAAGTACTATCTTGCGGTGGAGTTCTTTATTCTGCAGGAATGCCTGCATAGACACTGCTGGGGCTGGCTGAGACATAATGGTGTTTTAAGGTGAGGGCTGCCTGCCAGCCAGCCCTAAACTGGAGCACCTTGGTGCCCCAGTCACTTCCCTCTGCAGCAGGTTGAACTGGATTGAAGCAGCCCCAGGCTGGCAGGCTTATCCCCTGGACCGCCTTCCAGTCATGGATGCTCTGACCCAGCTTAATGTGCTGCAGTGCTGGACGTATATGTAAATGTGGTGCTGGGGA
>NW_017729027.1:8592406-8613137 GCF_001723915.1 Gavialis gangeticus
TGGGGCTGGCTAAGACATAATGGTGTTTTAAGGTGAGGGCTGCCTGCCAGCCAGCCCTAAACTGGAGCACCTTGGTGCCCCAGTCACTTCCCTCTGCAGCAGGTTGAACTGGATTGAAGCAGCCCCAGGCTGGCAGGCTTATCCCCTGGACCGCCTTCCAGTCATGGATGCTCTGACCCAGCTTAATGTGCTGCAGTGCTGGACGTATATGTAAATGTGGTGCTGGGGAGCAATCAACTTTGGTATGATATGTGCCAAAGTGTATTGGTTCACATTAATCGCACCTGTAGATGTTCCCAGTGTCAGGAGAAATTAGATGTACTAGAATGAATAAAGCTCCATTTAGGTCTTTGTTTTAATCTGAACTCAAGTGTTTTGATCTTCTGATAAGACCCTTAATGAGATAAAATGGAAAAGATTTAAGGTAAGCGGTAAGATTTCAGGTTAGAATAAACAAAATAACTTTCTGGTAGGAAGTATCTCTGAGATAAAGTCCCTAAGTTATTGACCTGGACAGAGTATCATTGTGCTCCTCTCTTGTGAGTAGAGTTTTGTCCACAATGTTTCTCTTTTTTAAAAATCCCATGCATCTTATTTCATGTGCTTTAAACCAATAAGACTGATAAGCAATGAGAGGATTAACTGACACTGTGATTTGCCATTGTCACATAATTTAAACTCATTTAAAAAAAGGAATCTGAAGAAGAGGGGCACAGCTAGCTTTACTGGTTAGTGGTGGTCTTACATATTTGTAGCAGTGAGTGGGCAAAATTGTTATGACCAGGGATCCTGGTTTTGTTTTAAAAAAAATCCCCAATTTTCATTTTAAAAAAAGTAACCCAAAATCTAAATTTTTAAAAAAATCCTCAAATTCCTGTTTACAAAAATAACCCGAAATCCACATATTTCCACAATTAAAATGAAACATCACTAATATAAAGAGAGATATATAGTGGTATTTCATTTTAATCATGGAAAAATGTGGATTTTGGGTTATTTTTGTAAACAGAAATTTGGGGATTTTTTTTAAAATCAGAGAAAAACTAGGATCCCTGGTTATGACTTATGTAAGGACATTTTAAACATTTACACATTTTCAGTGGTTCTAAAATATTGCTGTTATTTAAGGCCACAGAGTAGGCACTACATATTTTCTGATCAAACACAAAGAAAATATCTTCCTACCATAATCACATTTCATTGCAGGAAGGACTAATGGCCTTGTGATGTCATAAGGAGGCAGCCAATAGATAGTTCCTCTATCACTTTCATTTTCAATGCACTAAACATGTATCCTATTATAAGAAATGGTTGAATGCAGCATCTGAAATCAGAGTGAAATTACACAATAGAGTTAGCAGGTTCTAATTCTAAGGCATGTTAGTCTATGTTAACACTAACTCATGCTAGTGATCGGCAGGGATCCTGGTTTTCTCTATTTAAAAAAAAAATCCCCAAATTTCAGGACCCCAGGAGCAAGTAAGGAAGGGGAAACCCACCACTGGCGCCTCTGCTGTTCTTGTGATGATCAGAGCAGCAGGGCAAGGACCTGGTGGTAAAGGGCCCAAAGTGGGGGGAAGAAGGGGCAGTTGGGGGTGTCAGGAAGCAATCAGGGGGTGATTTGGGGATTAGGGGGACAGTTTGTGGGGGTAAAATGGGAAGCAGCCTGGCAGTTCTATACCCAACCACTCCCCACTTTCCCCTACTCACTCTTTTCCCCCTCCTGGCTTTCCTACCCTCTTCAACCTGTTTCCCACCATCCCCATTCACCCATCCCCACCTACTTGTTGCCCATCTGTTCCCAGTTGTCAGTCCAGAGCCATAGAGTCCTGGATGAGAGCTGGTCTACCTGGGATACTGGAGGACTGGGATACTGGTACTGGGATTTTCTGGGATACTGGAGGACTGTAAACTGGTATTTTTTTTGAGGTGAACACAGAGAAGTTAATTCAGGCTAGTGTCCAAATTGGGGTAACTTTAAGACTCCTCAGAGGTAGTTAGCATTTGTTAATGAGCCCTAATGTGTTATCCTGAATGTTTTAAGTGTTCTTAAGAAGATCTAATTGTAAGGTCACCCTCAATATGTTATTGAAAATTATTCCTATTTGTTTCTGAGTAATTTTGTTTTAAAGTATAATACAATAAACACGCCCAGTCTTTAGACCATTGTACAGTGGATCTGTCACTCTTTTTCAGTCTATGGCACATATAAATCAACAATCAATCATCTTAGTTACAAGGATCCAGTAGTTTTAGAAGCTTCTGATTTTGTTGACACCTTAGGAAACATTATTTGGCAAGAGCTGCCCATTCTACCCCCACAAACTGCCCCACATGGTTGAAGAGAAAGACTGGAAAGGACCTCATGAGGTCATCTAGTCCAGCCCCCTGCTCAAGGCAGGATCATTCCTGACTAAATCATCCCATCCAAATGTCTGTCTAAACTGGTCTTGAAAGCTCCCAAGGATGGAGATTCCACAATTTTTTTAGGTAGGCTATTCCAGTGCTTGACTACCCTCATAGTCAGAAAGTTCCTCTTAATCCCAAAACTAAATTTCCTCTGCTACAGCTTAAGGCCATTTCTCATAGTTCTGTTCCCTATGGCCATGGGTGACTGGTGCCTCCAGTGGCCAGTCAGGGACTGGCGGGGGAGGTCCCCCCGCAGCTGATCCTGCCAACTGGAGGGTGTCGCCCTAGGGCCAATCCTGCCAACCTGCAAGTGGCAGTGGCACACTGCTGGCACTTCAGGGCATGCCACTGGCACTTCTGGATGAGCGTGATTGGCCACAGGGGGACAGTGGGGATCACTTCTCCTGGTGCCCCGAGTCCTCAGCCATTGCTCTCAGGGGTGGCAGCAGCATTCTCACCTGCCCCTCCCTTCCTGGTCATGCTTGCTGTCAGGATGTGCATATACATCCCTGTGCACCCCCTATGCATCACCACTGTGTATAGCAGAGAAAGGTTCTTCTCCATCCTTTCTGTTATTGCCTTTCAGGTATTTGAAGACTGTTATCAAATCCCTACTCAGTCTTCTCATCTCCAAAGTAAATAAACCTAGCTCTTCCAGCCTTTCCTCATAAATCATGCTTCTAAGGCTTCTAATAATTTTTATTACTCTGAACTGTTAGTTAGACGTGACTTGCTACTGGTGAATCCATGCGGCCTGTTCTTGATCTCCTTGCTCTCCTCTAGACAGTAGATTCCTAGAGGACTTGTTCCATAATCTTTCCAGATATAGAGGTCAGCCAGATTGGTCTGTAATTCTCTGCATCTTCCTTCTTCCCTTTCATAAAGATGGGCATTATATTGACCATTTTTCAACCATTTCACCTAACCTCCATGAATTCTCAGAAAGGAAAGCCAATTCCTTCAGTACCTGAAGGTGCATTCCATTCAGCCCTGCTGACTTAAAAACATCTAGCTTCTCTAAGTACCCTAGCCTGTTCTGCTGTTTAACAGAGGGTTGACATGTGGCTGGTCACCGTACCACCCTGCCCCTCTGTCTAGGGCAGTCTGCCCTCATTCACCTGCCATGTCTTGATGTATATTAACTGTTGTAAAGTGTGGGAGGCTGCCCATTATGTGTCTCGATGCCTAGGGCCTTATACACTGCTCTGACCTCCCCTATTCCATGCCCCATGCCTCACAGATTGCGTCCAAAAGTTCTATTATTCTGAAAAAACTTGGCCTCAAGACATTTGAGGACTTATTGGGGTCTCCCTCTGACCCAAAACTTGGCCTTACAATGTCTGAGGGCTTACAAGGGTTCAACTCCTCTGCTCCCTCCCTGGGGCTACTCCTCCACCCTCTTACTGGGGCACCAACTCATGCCCCATCACAGGAGCTCATTCCTTGAACTGCTTGTGGGGTTAGCCTATATGCAGACCTTCAGGCCACCCTTACAGCCCTACTTTACGTGGCCTGTTCTCTCACTATGCCCCTTCACTGGGGCCAACTCCATGCCCCCTCACTGAGGCCTCAGGGTCTTAACACCCCACAAGCTCATGGGGCCTCGGGGTCTTACACCCCCCATGGGCTCAGGTGTCTGAAGATGTGGCTGGCCCCACTGCCTGTCCCTACTCTGGGTTACCCACTAGGTTGTGGGGACTGGGGCTACAAGGCACCCCTTCTTGCCTTTCACTAGGGAGGCAACTGGCATACCATTTCCTGGGGACCATTCCTCCATGGGCAGACCCACTGCACCATTCTACCCCAGCAGGCTGTAGTTTTTGGTCATGCCCCAGGACCAGGAACCTCCTATCAGTTCCAAAGCACCTGCCCTTACGTCCAAGATGTCACAAACAGCAGCTCCAGTTGGGTGGTGTTCTCCTGACTGCTAGCAGCAGACTGCTGGCTCAGCTCTGAGGGCCTCAGTTAAAATGGAGAATGTTTAGCCCCCTCCTCCTATCGCAAGGCCCTCCTGCAGTCATGTGATCACCTCATCATGGCTGGCCCGCACCTGCTGGTTGCCCTGCTGCCTGCTCTGGCCCACATGCTGTTGCTCTAGGATAGGGGTCTGTGACATGTTGGGACAGAATGCCAAAAACACCTACAATCTAAGCTCGTTAGATGTTGGTGTGACGGGGTGGACGGCGGGTGAGCTGCAACAGGCTTGATCCTTGTTGAGGCAGAGCAACCCCAGCCTCTTCCCTGCCATCTCTTCCAAGGTGTGCATGCAAAACAAAATGCCGTCATATGCCATGCTCTGGCACCCATGCTAGGGGTTGCCAACCCCTCTCTAGGCTGTTTGTCTCCTTCTTTATCTTTGCTGCTAATGGCACTTGTTACCTGATAGGTCCCTCTTTTTGTGACAATTGAACTGAAAAAGGCATTAAATACTTGTGTTCTCTGCATCATAGAATCAGAGAAGTAGGGCTGGAAGGAACCTCCAGAGATCATCTGTAACTAGATTGCCTCCACATTCTGCAAGGGACCTATGGGTTCTTTGGTCTTTCTCTTACTTTTGATATGCTGGTAGGATCCTTTTTTATTGTTGTTTACATTCTTTGCCAGCTGCATCTCAAATTGTGTCTTGGCTTTCCTAATTTTCTCCTTGCAGGCTCATGCAATGGTCTTATACTCTTTCCTAGTACTCTGACCAAGTTTTCACTTTTTATAGGATTTCTTTTTTGAGTTTCAACTCATTGAAGAGACTGCTGTCCAGCCAGGCTGGTCTCCTGTTGCTTTTCCCATTCTTCTGTCACATCAGGATAGCTTGCCCCTGTGCCCTTAAGCAGGCCTCTTTTAAAGTATCAGCTCTCTTGGACTCCTTTCCCCCCTTCCCCAATTTTCCGTCCAGGGGCTCCTACCCAACATTCCCCTGAGTTTGTTATATGTATTTTGAGAACATGCTTTTATTTGTCATTTATGTTGGTGTAAATGTCAGCATAACTGAAATCTGCAAGACCAATGTCCAGGACTTTTTACAAATCTCCCTTTTTATATGTAAATGCTTCCTGTTCTGCCTTCTAATCCTGCCCTGGAGATCTATAACAGTTTCCTATGTTTGTTATTTTTTCACCATTTTCACTTCTCATCTCAATCCAAATTCTCTCAGCTGTGCTAAGCAGACAATATTTGTAAACTTTTCCCTCTGAGATAATGTCCTTTCTCACATATGTTCACACACAAATACTGTGGATCCTGATACTTGAATACTATCATTGCCAGCCTGCTGCTTTATAGTGAATGCCTCCCACAACTGTATTATTTATAGTAAGTTATGTCTAAGAATAAAGGGAGATACTTTGATAAGCTTCTTGAACTTGCCAACATTTCAAGATTCTGTTTTTGTTAAGGGTAAGCAGCTGAACAAATTAAGACAAGTATTTTATTTAGATACAAACAATTCTCAACACTGCCTTACATGACAGAAGAGGATATTGCCTTAAATAACTTATCTATCCTGAGCCCAGATGCTATCAATTCTATAGTACTTTTAGATGGTATGCAGCTGAGTAAGACTGCTTCCTTAAGATTCTGGCACCCTCTGTTTACGCTTTTTTATGGAAGGTAGATTTTTCCTCCCATTACTTCCAGAATGCTGCTGCATTCTACCTTATAGACCAGTTCAGAACATGACCCTGAATGACTCTCTTCCTTTGTGGCCCTGTAGGCCCTAGTGGGATGTAGACATGACAGTTCCTAGGTTCTTCTGAGTAAGTTGTGTAAAGACAATTCATACCTCTTTCCCAGCCCTACTGAACATAAACCTAAATATAAGATGATCCCCCAATAACTAAATTCTATATATGGAAAATGTATAACTTTGTTAAAAATTTCCAGGTATAGAACCAAATTATTGGAGGTTTGCCTTAAATTTGTCCCCCTCCCACTCCTACAGCAGGGAAAATAAATCTGGTGAGGTCAGGTAGCCCTTTACCCTTTGCCCCCCCCCCCCCCCACCTTTTTCCTTCCATCAGATCCTGCTGTCTGAGCACATGGAAGTGAGTAGCAGAGTTGAAAACATTGGGTGCATCTACACAAGACGTTTACTGCGGAGTTGCCTAATTAGCTCTGCAGTAAAGTCTCAGCATTTACACATGTGGCCCTATTAGGCCACAGTAAACTAATCAATTCTGCCACAGGTTAGTACTTGTATGTCCTTCTCTGGCATTCTTTAGTGTGCAGCAATGCACATGTAGATGCTGAAATACAAAAATACCCTCTTTCAATCTAGCTCTTTCTTCCTTTCCTCTCCCCTTCCCCTTCCCCTTCCCCTTGAAAAACTTATGTATATGTGTGTGTTCTGGCTTGACCATCATGGAAGTTTTCTGCCACACTTCTCTGCCTTTAAGCTCTGCATTGAAATGTATCCCTCCTTTTACCACCCTAACCCCCTTCTTCAGAAGGTCCCCCATCTACCTGCATACTATACAAATACTCTTCACTATTTTTGAGTTTCACCCATGCCACTTTTTTATAAAGTTGATCAAGCTTCATTGTTTCCCTGATGGACGATTGGCCCCTACATACCACATGTATGTTGTCCAAGTAGTATGTGATGCACTTGGTCTGCCTTCCACTTCCTCCTAATATTTGAACTCCGATCACACTGGCACCATTCTGTATTTGCTCTACTAGCAGTTCTATTGCACAGCTAAAGAGTAGTGGGGGCAGGGAGCACCACTGCTTCAGCCAGATCTCACTCTACTGGCTCTGTCAGGTGTCTGTTTATTAAGACTTGACTTTTGCATCTGTGTATAGCATCTTCAGCCAGTTGCAGAATGCTGCAGGTGTAGCAAAACCCCCAGTTTTTCTTTTTACTTAAAAAGACATTCTCTTCCCTTCCCCAACCATTTCTGACTTTCTCTCTGCCCTCTCTATTCCTTATAAGTAGTTAAAAGTAGTTGTGATAAGTCATAGTTAAGCTAAAACATAGGATGAGAACAATCCCCTTTTATATTGTCCATGTATCATTGTAAATAGCACCCTGTTATTCTTATTGGTTTATATTGTATTCCTATTATGCTTGTATTGATTTTTACTGTTTTATATTGATATTGTATGATTTAGGCCTGTTTCTATAAGTTAGCTAAGGTAATGTCAAGTTTCCATCTTGTCCTGTCAAGTCTCCATTTTGCGTTCTCTGCCCGGGCATACCCTATTGTAATTGTGTTGTAACCGTGGCTCATACCTACCCCTCCTATGTAAATTGGCTCCTGAATGAATGAGAGTGAATGAGAATGCTTGAGACATAATGGTAATGGGCCTAAAAATAGCTCCTACTGAATGACTGGACCATCAGCTTAATGACCCTACCACTGCCTTGCATTGACTCTTCCTGAAACCACACACCCACTCCCAGAACCAGAGATAAAACCCAACATTTGAAATATAAAGACCCTCCAAGAAACCAGCAACATGGAAACAAAGGACAGAACAGAAACCAGCAACTTCACCATTTTACTACACCAGACAATGAGGACACCTGGAACTGCACATGCTCATCTGAGCAGGACTGGCCCTTGCCTGCCATGTCCTCCCCATCGGATTCATAGGTAACTCACCCCTATAAAAGGGGTGGTAGAGTGTGACCTCCTTGGTACTCCCTCTCCATCCAGACTAGCACTACGCCACGCCACATATCCACCCAGAGGCCCTGCCAGTGACCCACTCTGGACAACACCTCACTGGAGAAGACCCTGACTGGCCATTGAGGATCAACTCTCAGCCTGGGATAGGTAGCTGTCACCCACATCTTCCCTCCAAGCAAGAGACCTGAGTTCTGTTTCTTTACACCTTGACTTCAATCCCTCTACTAAGCCCTTTCCCTCCTGCTACCATTCTGTGAGTGCATGTGGGAGGTTGTATGTGTGTGTGTGGGAACCAATAACATTGTGGTCTGTGTATTGAATTACCCATCTAATAAAAACTTTTATTTGGAACCCTGAGTTGGGTTTTGTCTTTCTGCAGTCCCGGCTCTGCTCCAATCTCTGCTCCCTGCCCCTCTGACCTTCATCCCATCTCTCTCTCTCTCTCTGTCATCTTGGCTCCCACTCTTCCACCTTCCAGCTTCCTTTAACCCCCGACTTGCTGATTCTCTGTTCCTTGATCTTCCCTGGCTCTGCCTCTCCACCTCCCAGCCCCAGCCCCCCCTTTGCCCTTTGATTTCCCCTGGCTCTTTGCCTCCTGGCTTCAGTCCCCACTCTGCTCTTTGATCTCTCAGCTTGCCTCTACCTCTACCTCTACTACCCAGCTTTCTTCCCACAGCTTCTCTCCACCTTTGCCTCCTGGCTCGTTACCTCCTGGCTGGCTCTTTACCTCCCAGCTTCCCCCTCTGGCTTATCTTCGCTCTGCTGCCTCCCAGCTTGTTACCTCCCGGCCTGTGGGCTCTTGCCCCCAGCCGGCTCTTTACTTCCCACCTTCCCCCTTGGGCTTCTCTTCACTCCACTCTGCTGCCTCCTGGCTCGCTAATTCCGAGTCAGCTCTTTACCTCCCAGCTTACCCCTCTGGCTTCTCTCTGCTCTGCTGCCTCCCAGCTCTCTACCCTCTGCTCTCACCCCCAGCCAGCTCTTTACCTCCCAGCTTCCCCCTCCAGATTCTCTCCACTTTTTCCCCTGCACTGCCTCCCGACTCTCTACCTCCTGGCTCTGGCCCCCAGCCAGCTCTTTACCTCCCAGGTTCCTCTTCCAGCTTTTCTCTGCCACTCCACTTCACCACCTCCCAGCCCCAGCTTTCTCCCTTGCCTTCACCCAGGGCACCAAATACTCCCAAGTGCCCCCTCCAGTCACCAAGCACCCCTAAGCATTAACACGCAGCCACTGAAGTGTGTGTTTGTGTGTGTGCATATGTTTGCGTGTGTGGACCCATATTTGTATGTGCAGTGCATGTGCATGTGTATATAATTTTGCGTCGCACCCTCCTGCCTAACAGCACAATATTGAGATCCTGAGCATTGATCTGGAATGTGTCAAGTTAAGACAGGGATCCCCAGTTTTCCCATGATTTATCAATTTGTGGTTGACTCTATCAAGGCTTTCTTTTGATGTGTGTTCTTCTCTTTTCTCATCCTGGATTGCTCTTTCATTGACTCCTTTTGGAGGTTCTCTTCCCCTTCTCTCCCCATCTCATAATTTTAGTGACAGGATTCTACCCTTGAGCTCTGCTTTGCTTTTCTCTTCATTTCTTATTTATTTTATGGTTTCAAATATAATCTCTTTGATGATGAAATGTAAATCTCACATCTCCTGCCACTGAGTCCTCAGACATGCCTTTTTAATAGACTTCTGTGAATGACCCTACCTCAGTTCAAGCTAAACTGAGAGCAAATCAAGCTTCTATGTTCCTTCTTCCACTTCTTTCTTTCTGTGGTGACGGAAAGCCTACCATCCTACCTTTCATTCAGCTTGATCACAACCATCTTTTTCCTTGTACATGATGGCTGGGACCAATACTTACTTTTGCCTTTATTACACTTTGAAAACAAGACGTTTTCTTTTTCTATAAAACGTGCACCTGCCTTTGTCATCACTGACATGTGGTATACGTAACTACCCTCTCTGGTACAAAGCATCCAAAATAATTCTGCTAAAATTATCTTCCTCACCTATTGATCAGACAGTATCACTCCCACATTGAATTCCCTTCATTGGCTTTCTTTTGTCCATTGTTTCACACTTAAACTTTTTTTTTCCTTGTACAGCCAGCAACAGCCTTTATATCAGATCTCTTTTCCTACCATATTCCTTTGTCTTCATGTGTGACTTTGCTTTGTTGCCTCTTTCATTTCCTCCTCTCTCTAATGCTCATGCCTTATTTCACTCTGTATAGATCAGCCTTCCCATTGAGAAGGCCTTCACTCTTTTATTATTCAAATAATTTCTGTACTATTCATTACTACTGTAGTGCAGAGGAACACTAACCCACACCAAGTGCCTACTCCAGTCTGGTGTCATATTATTAGAGAGTAAAGTGATGTTAGGAAAATAAAGAGAACTCTCTGTTTTCCTGAAGATATACTGTAATGTCTTAACTGTGTCTCACAGTGTCTGTCTTCGAATGATAGTCTACCAGAGATAGAGAATATCTTTAGTTTCTCCACAGCATATCACCAAGCTGTTTTTACTGTTTGTTAACTAGAGGTATTTGAGTTGGAAAAGCATTATCAGGGTTAATAGGGTAGCCTAGCCAAAGAACAAGTGAATAAAATGGATGGAATGTACTTTGATTTTTAGAAATAGGGTCTACAGCATCTACAGAAACCTTATTTGCAAAGTGAAATCAAATGTTTTTGAAATGTGAATTGTTTTCCATGTACCAAAAATTGGAAGAAGAACCCTGTTGGAGAGTTTAATGATAAACAGTAATGTTTTATGGGAGGTATTTGGAGGTCTGTTTTATTTAACATTTTCATTAATGAACTTGAAGAGGTGGTAAAATAAAACATGTTAATGACATTTTCTGAGAATGCTAATCTGGGGAGGCAGTGTTGTGAGTTAACTCCACTGAGGACCAAAAGCAATAGAGTCACACAGAAAGGTTAGATATAAGAGCTGAAAATAATGATATTCTGTTTGGAAAAATGCAGCTCTAATGCTCCTGGGGGAAATTGACTCTAAACACAGATCGACAGTGGGAAATAGAGACCCGGAAAGCAGCAATGCCAAAAAAAGGCCCAGGGGGCAGTAGGAGACAAAACACTAGATATGAATTTGTAGTGTGGACCAGGTCTTGAGAAAACACTGTGATTTGTGACTGCTTGCATGGAGGTATTATGTTTCCAAACAGGGAGCACTGGTTCTGAGTTTAGTGTTGGGAACTTCAATGGATGCCAGTGGATAAGATTTCAGAGAGGTACAACAAAACTTGGGGCGGGGGAGAGGGGGAGGCAGAGGGACTGATTTAACAGGAAAGATTGAGAGAGGAAAATAAATAAAAACTGGCAAATATGAGTAACTAAGAAGGATAGCATAAAATGTAAAGATATTTGAAGTGTACAAAAGCCAAAAAGGGTCTTACTTAAGTTAAAGGTTAAGAAAAGGAGAATAGGCTGAGGTTAAGAAAAGGAGAATTTTAAATAAAACAATGAATTCTTTTATGAAATCTGTGGAATATTCTGCCAAGCTAAGTGTTGAAATCCCCCTCCCTGCAGACATATAAAACTAAACTGAGCAAAATTAGAAAAAACACCTTAGGGCATATAGAATTAGTGTGCTCGAATAAACTCCGGTGTAGTTTGCATCAGAATTTATTGCTCCCAGATGCAGCATTTGCACGTTCATCCCAAACTGCAGGACACTGAGCCAGAGTGGCGCAGCCCCAGCTGGCAAGGGGCCCAGGGAGTTTAGCCTACCAGCCTAGACTTGCTCTGCCCTGGCTCATTGTGTTGCAAAGGGGCTGGCTGGGGCACAAGAGTGCTACAGTATGGGGCAAGCTGGCAGGCAGCATTGCACTGTAACACCCCTGTGCCCCAGCCAGCCCTCATCACTGTCTACACAGGTGTTGTGGCAAAGTAAATAACTCTGCCATAGACTGAATATTACTTGTGCTGGGCAGTACTATCTTACAGTGGAGTTAATTAGTTTATTTCAGCCTAACAGCACGGCTCATGTAGATGGTCACGCTTTACTGTGGAGCTAATAAGGCAACTCTGCAGTAAGCATCTCATGTAGCTGCATCCATTGAGCATTTTTACATGTACTTTGGGATGTGGCATCGGGCACTTTAATTAGCAAGCTGTGCTAATTAAAACTGCCCATGCATCATCCATGTCAGTATCCCAATGCATCCCTGTGCTGAAAGAATTGTGGCAGGGGGCTTTGAACTAAAGCTCATTGTATGTGTTTTATTTCAAAGCACTCCATTGCCATCTTATCAGCATGGGGAAGTACGGGGACCCTGAGACACATGATGTGGAAGGCTGCCAGAGCACATCAATTTCCATGCTCCAGCAGACTTGATTTCCAGCGTACTGGAGCAGACTCCCCACATATCTGTTGCAGCCCTTAGAGAGTGAATTTGCTGTGTTTTGGAAATTTACTGGCTCCCCAAATAAGTTCTCCCTCACCCCTTTTCTTTATTTTTGATTATTCTGTGGTCAATCCTGTGCTGATATGAGGGGGATATACCCTGCATCTCAGAACCACAGCTTTTGTTACAGTGCCCTAATATTCAACCCCACCTGCACTGGGTGGATGGGTCTTCCAGTCTGTTAATGCTGGTCCAGATTAATAAGTAGGAGGCACCAAACAATAGTGCAGAGCTTTTCTGCATTCAGGAGCAGGTAAGTCTTGAAGTGTGTTCCTTCATTTGGCAGATGCAATCTAACTTTGTGTTCTAAGCATCCCTGTGCAAAGGGTCTAGTGTATACTGCGTAGTTAATAAAAAAGAATCTTTAAAACCTATATCAAAATTTCTAGAAACAGATGCTGAAGTTGTGTATAACTTGTTCAGGAAGCACAGGTGGGTGATAGGAAAAGGGGTGGTGTTGGAGCTAGGTAAAGAGACAAGTACATGTTCTGAGGTACATATGTAGTGGCATACCTATTGATAGTCTCTGAGTCACAATGAAAGGGGAAGATCAAGGGTGATATGGTGGATGTGTACTATAGATCACCAGACCAGGGAGAGGAAGTAGATGAGGCCTTTTCCAAACAAGTAATTGAACTCCATCGCAGAAATTGATGCTGATGCCAGGACTTTAAATCCTGTTGAGAGGAGAGCATAGCAGCACTCAGGCAACCCAACAAGTTTTTAGAGTGCTGGAGTTAACATTTTGGTATTGCTGAAAGAGATTCTTTTCTTGATTTGAGGCTCACAAACAGGGAAGAATTCACTGAAAAGGTGAAGGTGGCAGGTACAGGTGGGCGATACAGGGCGCAATTATACACAGTTATACACAATTTTCACCTGATTTGGTCACAGAAAGTGGTCTAAAGCTGTGACCAAACACAAGTGCATGGCTGCAGACTGCTTAAAAAATGGCTGATCAGGCAAACATCTGACCCCCCATTTCATGAGGGGTCAAATTAAGATATTTCAAAGCAGTGTGTCTTCTTTAACTTGTGTCTGCACTGTCTACCAGCCTGTTGCTGTTTTCAGAATGGGAAGGGGGAAAGGGAGCAGCAGGAGTTTGGTTTAGCATTTTTTCAGCCAGTGCTGGAAGGTGGGGTGGATGTATTGGAGCCCTCCTGAGGTTGGGCAGTTCCAATTCACCCACCCCACTCTCCAGCACTGGCTGGGGAACCCCTACATTGAGCTCACTCTGCTGCCTTTCCCCGCCTCCCATTCTGAGAACACGGACAGGCTGGGAGAGAGGAGGAGCCACTGTTAGGGAAAACCAGCTGCAGGCTGTAGCCAGGAGCTAGATTCCCCTCCTTCTGAAACCGCCAGTGAACTTCTGTTTGTTTCAGGAGATACTTGTAACTCAGAACACTTCCTGCAAAGGTGACTTAAAAAGGCATATGTAATGCTCATCTTGAAAAAAAGGAAGGAGGAATATCTGGGGACTTACAGACCAGTCAATATAACCTCAGTACCTAAAAAGATTATGGAGCATGTCATCAAGGGATCAGTTTCCAAGCACCTAGAAGAGAACAAGGGCAATTGGGAACAGCCAACATGGATTTGTCAAGAGCAAGTATTGAGTGGAATCTGTTCTGGGTCTGGTACTTTTAATACCTTTATTAATGATTTAGAGTATAGGATTGAGTACACACTTTACAAATTTGTGGATGACAAAAAGCTGGTGGAAATGTGGATGGGCTGGAGAATAGGTGTAGGATTTATAATATCCTTGATAAATCAGAAAAATGGTCTGAACTTATTCAAGTGAAATTAAATAAGACAAGTGCAAGTTCATGAATTTGGATAGAGAATCACATGCACAGATACAAATTGGGGAATATTACCTAGGCTGCAGCACTGCTGAAAACGATCAGGGGGTAGAGTTATAGTTGATCACAAGCTGAATGTGCACTCTTGTTGCAAGGCAAACCAATGGTGTACTGGTTTGTATTAACAGGAGTGTGACTTGCAAATCAAAAGAAGTGGTCATTCTGGTCTCATCAGTGCTGGTGAGGCCTTACCTGCAGGACTATGCCTGTTTTGAGCACCTCAAGAAAGATGCAGACAAACTGGAAGCAGTTCAGAGGAGAGCAGCAAAAATTATTAGAAGTTTTGGAAAGATGATTTGCAAGGAAAGAATGGAAGCACTGGGGTTATCTAGCTTTGGGTAGAGAAGACTGGGGAGATGGGGCTTTGGTAACTGTCTTCACATACATGAAGAGTGCTTATTAAGAGGATGGTTATGAAGTATTTTCTGTCACTGAAGGAGCCAAAACAAGTAGTCATGGTTTTAAATTGCAAGAAGGGAAATTTAGATTGGATACTAGGAATTTTTTTCTAGCCATTGGAATAAGGAATTACAAGAACAGATTACTGAGAGAGGTTGTTGAATTTCTAGTCTTGGAAATGTTTAAGAGCCAGTTAGGCAAGCACTTGGCTTTAGTGGTTTATATAGGGATGATCCTCCTATAAGCAGAGGGTCATACTTGACCTCCTGAGGTCCTTTCCAATCTTATTTTTCTGTGATTTCCAGGTGTCTTCCTGTGCTGAAGCTTCTCCCTTTTTCATTTGGAAGAGTTTGGATTGAACTCCTCCACAGTATCTCATCACATATAGAAATTACACCAGAAAGATCAAAATATATCACTAACATTTATAACAGCAATCTGAAGTCAAAGGTTTCTGTGGTGGTTAATGTAAATAGGACAGGTGAACTAAAATAGGCTAACAGACAAACTCTAGATCAGGTGGGTCAAGCACCTGGCTTATGAAATCACTCTATCCCACCTGCCAGGCTACTGGGGGACCACTAGAAGTGGAGGGCCTGGCCAGGGCCATGGTCTGCCATAGAATATGGAGTCCTTTGGCTGCAGTGGTCACGTAAATCAGCAGCAGTAGGGTGATCAAGGGATGATACTCCCTCAGTCCACTCCACCTGTCACTACTGCCATGGCCTTACTTCCCTGGCCACTGGCCCCTGTTGCATGCCCTGTGCTGGAGCTGGAGCTGGAACTGGAGCTGTTGCTGTGGCACAGGGGTAATGCAGCAGGAACCGAAGCCAGTGCCAGATGCCCTGGGTCAGGGTTGAAGCTGCTGCTGCCACTTCCTCATTCCCCTGAATCCAATCTGCAAAGAGCCCTGCACTCCTGATCCAGGGCACAAGATGAGTTTGACACCCCTGCTCCAGATTTTTAGAATCCAGAGAAATGCTTGTCAAGTTGAAGGAAACAAAGGTGGTAAGGGGGTTGTGACAATTGTAATGTGCTTTACAATTTGTGATTGTGAAGCTTTATAGTAGATAATATAACAAAACCATATATCCTAATGTAGCTGTAGTATACCAAGTTATAATTCTTCCATGACCTTAATGATAAAAATCCCAATGACAGTTTACATAGCACCACTGATGTAAATGGTATAAGCAGAAGAGATGAGAAATCCATGGATTTAGAGATTACTTAAAGAATTTTCCAGGACCTCTTATATAATAAAAAAAAATCTTTTCATGCCATATCTGAGATCATACATACCCTTTCATCTAAGCTCCTTTTTTCCACATCCAGAAATACAAAAGTTATTTCCCAGAGATTGAAGAGTGAGGAAGAGACACTCCTCCCTGTCTGCAAGCAATAATAGATTAATAAAAGGGAACATGTCTTGAAGACATTTTCCAAGAATACGCTATAGCACTATTAGCAGAAATCCGAGTTGTGCACCATGCCCTCAAGGAAACAAGATTCAGGTAAAGATGTCTCCAGTAAGAGTGAATTCCATAGTCAAAGGCTCTCCACTAAGAACAGTCTTTCCTGTGCCTTGCCAGGCCTACCGTTTGAACTGACTGCTGAAATATGCCTGCCATGTGCAGCTGCAGCTCTAGGGTGCAGAGGGAGAGGTGACCTCTCTATAGGAGAGCACTTTCTGGTTTGACTGTAGGATACATATGGGAACAAAAAAGTGTTCTTCCTTTTTAAGCTCTCTCAAGCATAACAATGATCTGGCAGTTTCTATTGTATTAAATGGCATGGTACCAAGCAGACTGAATATTATAATACATTTGGAGTTTGGAGCCAGATGTGCAAGGCAGGAAAAAGGGTTCTCTCTCAGGTGGTCAGAGATAAATTTTGAAGATGCAAAAAAGCAAAATAAAATCCATGAATATTTGTTCAAATTTTTTAACCAACTTACTTTGGTAGGAGATTGCAACCCTCCTGTTTATGTCTTCTAGAATCTTTGCTGAAAGCAAATATACTGGCAGGAATGTTCACAGATATACACAATGTCAGGCAAATATTGCAATATTGGGAAAAAATGTTAAATTTGTAATTGAGTATTTACATAAGAAAATTAAGAGTATCTGTTCATTAGTCAGAGATGTGACACATTCAGTACCATGTGATCAATGAAAGAGTCAAAACCGAAACCTTAGACTTATTTGCAAGGTTTTCTTTGCAAACCAGGCCAAGAGTTACTGGGCAAATCATTTTGAATAATAAGTAAACTCAACAATGGATGCTTTATAAAGAATTCATCAAAAATCATTCACTAATTATTTTGTCAAGAACTATTTGCTCATTTTTAAGTGATGATTGGAAAGTGTGGCTAGATGAATATGGGCTTAAAGTATGTGAAGCTGTAATTAAGTTCAGATAAAGAATGAGAGAGTAGAAAAATCAGAAGCATAGGAGACTTATTAAATTTACAAAAGAGTTTCATAGACATTAGGGCTGGAAGGGACCTCGGAAGATCATTGAGTCCAGCCCCCCGCCTGAAGGGCAGGAAGTCAGCTGGGGTCATAGGATCCCAGCAAGAGGTGAGTTTGGAACACAGGATTCTGTGTAGTAGAGAGATCTGCATATTCAAAATCAACATATTTGTCTAACTTTTCTCTTTTGTTGACATCTGGGCTAAGTACAGACATTCAACAAGCCAGAGGCTGAATTGATTCAGTCTTTGTGCGTTAGTCCAAACTGAGTTGTTTGAACTGAGAAGAAACCGAACAGATATTCATTTTCGATTCTGGAAATGCAGCCACATTCCTGCAGTGGCTCAGGCCAGAAGCTGGGAGGCACTAAGGCATGCTCACAGTCTGTCAGCCACTGCCAAAGGGAATGGAGGAAGCTCCAAGGCTTCCCCCCTCCCTGTTTGAATAGAGGGGGCATGGCCATGTCCCAACCCAGGGCCAGCATGCTGAGGCCAGGGGGAGGCAGGATTTAAATCCCCTTCCATGGCCCACATGGGATTCTAGCCCAGGGCTGGAGGGGGTGGGGGATGTCCCTGACAAGCTTATCCCCCACCTCCCCCACTCCCATCCTGGACCAGCATGCTGAGGGAAGAGAATGGGGTTTAAACCCCGTCCTTGGCCCACAGGGGACCCCAGTCAGGGTCTCCCTGGTGGGGAGGAGTGGGGCAGCCCCTGCCCAGCTTTTGCCCTCCTGCCCCCAGGTGGGGGTGGGGGCAGTCCCTGCCAGGCTTTTGCCCCCTCTACTCAAGCAGAGTGGGGCATGTGGCCATGCCCTGGCCTTGGCCCAGCAGGATGAGGGAGAGAGGGAGGTTTTAAACTCACGGTTAAAAGAGGGAGGTTTTAAACTCCATGGTCATGCAGATCCTGCCAGGCTTTTGTTTCCCCTGATGTCTGAGCAGGGTCTGTGGCCATGCCCCACCCCAGGCTGGCAGGCTGAAGGAGGGCAGGGAGGCTTAATCCCCTTCCTCCCCCCATGGCTGCATGGGACCTCTCAGTTGAGGGGATCCCAGGCACAGGGACACTTCTTACCCCCCCCCCCCCACAGCTGGGAGCCACAGCTGCCATGATTTCCCAGCTCCAGGGGTAAGTGAAACCCCGGGAGCTGGGAGATCATGGCAGTCATGATTTCCCAACCCTGGGGGTTTCACGCACTCCTGAGACTGGGATACTGTGGCTGCTGTCATCTCCCAGCCCTGGGGGTTTCACACAAAAATCTCCTGGCTGGGAGATTATGGCTGCCCTGATCTTTCAGTCCCAGGGGCACAGGGACCCGTAGCAATTGCAGTCCCCCAGCCCCAGGGCTCCATGCACCCCCAGGCCTTTGAGATCACAACTGTGCCCCACAGCTGCCAGGGTCCACCTGCATCTCGGCACTGGGAGGTGTATTGCTGGGACCCAGTGTCCACACTTTCAGGACTCTACTTCCTGGCAGCTGCAGGGTGCTGCCAGGACCCAGAGTAGCACCTGCTGGGATTGAGAAACCCCTTAAATTGTGGGACTCCCAGCTGCAGGGGAGACCCTGTTACATGTGCAAATTAAAGATTGATTACAACCAACTATAAAGTTAGTACATATTTTTTAGGTCTGACTTTATAGCTGGTTGGGAGCTGTTTATGGTGTGATAAGTACTTCACACATATAGCTGGTCTCAAGGTAATTGTGCAATTAGTCAGTTAATTGCACTATTCATGTAACATGTAGAGGGGGCCTAAAAGTTTACATAATCTAGAAAGATAAGTGGACCTATTAGCAGAACATAAAAGGAATGGGTTTTATTCCTTGTCATGCCTTTCTTTTCCCCTTAACTATGCCAATTTCCAATCCAAGTTTGTTGTGCTCTGCGGCTCTGATTTAACTGGGTAAGAAGGCAGCGTAATGGTGCTGCTGTTCTGGCACTACTTGATCATCAGCTTTTCCATGGAGTGATGCAACATACTTCCTTTCCTTTATTTGGGCTGTATGAAGAAAACTTCACTCAAGCTTAGAAAAAAAAAAGACAGAAGAATCATGAAGTCTTTAAAAAGATGAGTTTTGTTGTTTTTACTGTTAATCTATTCTTTTGTTATGAAAATATAGAATGAAAATATTGTGCTTTGAGAATAATTAAAAAGATTTTAAAAAATGAATTTTGCTGAGCAGCAAAATAAAATGAGACAAATTTCACATCCCAGCTCCATGACATGGAATCAAACTCCACTCCATTTTAAGGCCAATATTTATTGATCAATCCCAGAATTGATACTAGTAAAATTCTTATATTCCTTTCTGTTGTAGCCCACTCAAAGTCCTCTTAGTGATGACAATTTTGATGGTGTTCATCTGAAGGTTGGTTCTGATGGAGGAATTCCAGAGGAGTGGGTGAATTCTAAACCCACTTGCATCATGTAGACGACTTAAGAAGATCAAGCTTGTGCTTCTGGTGATTTCAACAGTGATGGGAAGATATTATCCCTTAGCTAAATGTTGGCTCCATAATTTTCAGAGGACTAAACATTGTACCCATGGGACTTCCATCTGTGAAAATCTAATATGCACAAAGGTGGAGTGGCTCTTAATTTATTCATTGTAAATGTTTTCTTACTTCTTCTTCTTATTATTATTATTACTGCTTTATTGTATCGATTTGCCCAACATGAAAATGTTCACTATTTACATTTGTACTTTTGTTTTATGGATTTAGGGCCTGATACCATAAGGTGCTGAATATTGCTTTTACCTCCCAATTATAGCAATGGGAGTTGAGTGTACCCATTATTTCCTAGCTGGTACTTAGTACTTCAGTGGGATCCACTGTTAGTAATGGTACAGAATGTGCAACCTTATCAGCATCTGACTTTATCCAAGGTCAGAATACAATTATTAAAGTTGATGGAACTGCTTGACAAGATCATGAAGGCTGAATCAAACCCACATTTCCTAATGTCCCATTGTTTTACATTCTGTGGCTATAAAGTCATTGTCATGAAGTATAATCCAAGTTGGTTTTTGCAGATCCTATCATCCAGTGAGTCACTAACAAAACAAAAACTATGTTTTGAGTTCTGATCATTATGTTTTCATGATCTTGTTTAATAATAAACATATGTGATTCATTTTCCTCATGTTTTTGTTTTTGAGAATTCTTTTAACAACATTTAATTCTGCATTTTTCATTTTGCCCTGTTCCAACTGTGCTGAGTAGAGAGGCACTATATGATAGTCTTGCACTTAATGCATCCTAAAACTGCATTCGCCTTTTGTGTGGCTGCATCCCAGTGCAGACTCATCCTGTGGTACACCAAGACTCCCAAGTCCTTTCCATGGTGCTGCTATCCAGCTAGGTGTACTCATTTTATATTTGTATTTTGGATTATTCCTCCCTAGGTGTTGCACCCTGCATTTGTCCACATTGAACTTCATACCGTTAACTCTACCCAATATTCCTCTCCTGCAGTTAAAGGTCACTGCTGCTAGGCCTCTCCCCTATGGCCACTGAGAAAAATC
>NW_017729027.1:8618137-8637425 GCF_001723915.1 Gavialis gangeticus
GTGCTCATATCTTCCAGTGTGTTCACAATCCTTCTCAGTTTTGTCATCCACAAATTTCATCAAGAAACTTCCTATGCCAGTATCCAAATTGTTAATAAATACATTGAACAGCATTGGGGCCCATATACATTTCTAAGTGCCCCAACAATCCTGTGAGACTCCACTCAAAACCTCCTGACATTCTGTCATGGACCTGTTAAGAATTACCCTTTGCTTCTGGTTATTAAGCCACTTATCTATCCACATTATAATAGTTCCATCTAGCCCACACATGCAATTTTTTATGAGATCATGTGGGACCTTGTCAAAAACCTTGCTGAAATCCAGATGCACTGTATCCACAGCATTCCCTTCATCCACCCAAGTAGTTACATTGTCAAGTTACTTTGTTTAGACAGTAGTGCTTCTGCCTTGGACAAGAGATTGCATAAAATGACCTCCTTGAGGTCCCTTCCAATCCTACTTTGCTATGATCCTATGGTCTATTCAATATAGGGGGAGAGTTTAGTGGTAAAAAATTCAATCCACTAAAGCACTAGGTTTTGAGCCTTGCCCCTCCTAAATATCTATGCCACCTTTCAGTGCAAGGGTTCTTGTCCATAGGGATCAACAGTCCTCTTCTCACAAAATACAGGAGACACCCTGCCTTAGTTACACTAATAGGAAGTATGTGGGCCCCAGGCCTGAGCACCAGTTTTGAAGGTGGTGCCAGAAGGATCTTGTGGTGCCCCTCACCCCTGCCCTCCACTGTTTGGCAGGCACCCTTCCATCTCTACTTTCCAGCACTTTGCAAACCCCTCCTCTCTGGCACCTGACAGCATCTCTGCTCAGGGCACTGAAATTACTGGTTATGCCTCAGTAGCTTAGTGGTTAAATGATTTTGCTGGAATGTGGGGGAGACTGATTGAAATTTATCTTCTACCTGATTGGACTTGACCTTATCTGCCTTTTCCCAGGCTACATGATATTCTGGGATGGGCCTCTCTCAGTGACAATTGAAGCAATACAGTTTCCAAGGAATGATTAATATTCACTGAGGCAAAGAGAGAGAGCAAGACTATTGCCCAGTGTTTAGGCCACTCACCAGGGAGGGGAGACCTAAATTCAGTGTCCTGCTCCAGTGAATTTTTTACTCATAATATATGATTTTACCTACCATTTGTTTTTGTTCTCTGGTAATACACAGCAGTTGTTCCTCTACATGAAAAACAGTGGGAGTACAGCATAGTATGAGAGCTATTATTTAGTTGTCTTATTGCTTGGATTGTTTATGGCTGTTTCTGTAGTTTAGTTATTCCCATGCTTGTTACTCTTCCTGGTACATCTTACTGACTACAGTAACAATGTTTTGTTGCTTGCAACAAGGAGGGAACTGATGCTCAGAGTATCTAAGCCTCCCAATTGCTGAACTCAGCCAGAAAGCTGTTTTTGAGTCTAAACAGATGTTTTCGCTGTTTAGACCAATCAGAGGTTTATGGAGTGCATGTTTATCTTTCAGAAGAGAATGTTAAGAGTTCATTCAAACTCAGGAACCAATCTTTGCTGGACTTGGATTGCCTGCTTAGATCGATGGTTATATGAAGTCATTTTGCAGGTTTCTTAGAAGAAATTCCTCTCCATTTGGAAATGAAGGACTAGGACTTGTAGAAATGGAATTGAATCATGGCTTGTTTTGTGAAGAATCACAATGAGAAAAATGCTTTAGAAACTAGTTCAGTTTTGGCCAACAGGGTTTTTATCTGAACAAATTATGTAATTGTCAGCTGATTATACTTCTGGATAGATGACTTGTTTACTAGTGAATCTTAAAAAGACATAAAAACTTCATCCAGATAGAAACAAATTAATTTATTGCACCTGTATCTAAAATATTGTGTGTGTTTTTAAACAGAATTAATTGTTATGAAGGGGCCCAAATTGTTAGTCCCAGAGGGTTTATAGGTTTAGGAAGAGCAAAACAGCCTCCTGCCTCTGTTTTGGTTAGACCTGTCCAGTGTATGTAAATTGTCATGTGTTAAATGTCAGCCTCCCTACTGTATTTATTTTCTTCTTTTAACCTCTTCCGTGTGGTCTCTTATGCACAGAATGATCTCGCAGTACTTTTCCTAGGTACAAACTCCTGTAAAAAATAATGGTTTTTTGGGGGAAAATTACTTTCTGAGTAAAGAAGTCTTTGCTATGACAGCTAGAGCTTCTAAATAATGAAAGAATAAGCAGCTCAATTACACAAATATCCATCATTCATCAAAAGGAGTAGCACCATTTACATCCATAGCAATTTGGTATAAGATGAGTAACATGTCTGGAACAGAAAGAGTCCATAAATGTCATCTTCTTGATAAATAAATAAGCAACCTTTGTTACAGTGTGCAATGGTGTTCCATTTTCTACAAAGGGAGAGAACTACCATATGACAGTGTTATACTCCACTGAAATTATCTTCCCTCTGTATTGCAGAAAAAATGTATATGGAGATACAAAGGTTGTCTTAGAAAAAATGACTGAAGAGAGTGTTTATTAAGAGGTTGTTGGTTCAGTTAGAAATGGCAAATTCAGTAGCCAAAGAAATTGAAATGATTGCTGGATTTATAACAAAGACAGTACAATAAATTTAAATTCTCCTTTCTGGGGCCAGATAGACATATCAGGTGCTGCCCAACTCTGTAACATGGTAAAAAGGAGACAGCCAAGTGTGCATGATTTGCATTGCTAGATAGTATTAGCAATCCAACTTAAAGCTGCACCTGACTTCAGTTCAGCTTAACCTTAACCTCAGTAAGTTAAAAAAATCTTCCAAGATTAAAATTAGACAAACAATGCATCTTTTTGCACTATTTGAAATTAAATGTATGAGAGTCATAAACACTTTATATTCTTATTTCTGGCTATCCTGGCATTTGTTTATGTCTGTATCAGCTTTTGAGTGATTTCATCATCAGCAGTTAACACTTCACTTGCAAAGGGCAGCAGTTGACTTGCTTTAGCAGCCTTAAGGTAAAATTCTAGTAAAGGCAGAAAAGCAGTTTGTACTGTTCATACAAGTTAGCAGATAAAGTTAAAAAAATGGAGAAATCCCAGAATTTAATTTTGACCTGCTTAGGGTGAACTTACACATTATACTTTGACCATACTAAGGGCACTTACATTGTGAGTGTCTGCAAGTTAAAGCTCATTAAACTTATGCTAAGTTTCCTCTGAGCCTCTCGAAGTTATGACCCTTTAGCTGTGCTACCTAGCTTAAGTTAGGGTAACTTTAGTCTGCTCCATGGAGATAAAATGATTTTCCCCAGCCTCCCAGGATGCATGGCTCCAAGACTCCTCCCACCCAGGCAGGAATAAAGCCCAGCTGTTCAGGCTGTTACGTTAGGGACAGAAGTTACATATAAACTACTATAAGTAAGCATAAATCAGTTCAAAACTAACACAACAGAAGTTCAATGCACATAAACAGCTTTCAAAATGGCTGAAACCAGTTTAAGATAAACCTAGATGGATGTGGAATCAGACTCCACTGATTTCGGTTAAATCAGTTTATTGAAATTCTGTGCCAGATCCCCCCTCCAGAATCAAGCTGTCTGCTCCAGTCAAGCAGGGAGGTGTGCTCTAGCATCCCCTGGTTTCTGACCTGGGCCACTGCAAGCACATGGCTTCATTTCTAGAATCAAAAGTGCACGTCTCTTCACTTGCTTATTGGTTCCATCTACACAGCTTAGACTAACCTGCAAAGACTGAATCAATTTAGCCTCAGGCTTTTTGACTGTCTCTATACTTAGCCCTAGCCACATGCCTACTCACCAGCTCTCTAGTGGGAAGTTGGAGCTGTGTAGGTGTGGCAAAGTGGGGTCCCTGACTAGCCACAGGGTTAGTTTTCCCCACTTGCCTCTGTGCACTCTGCCCACCTGTCTCACTGGCCACACCATGTTGGTAATTAATTAGGTTGTTAATTAAGGTGGGAGGCTGCCCACTGGACATCCCAGTATTGGGGGGCTATCTGCAGCTTCATTCCACCCCTACACCATGGCCCAAGCCTTGCAGATAGCATCTCAGGCAGTTAGCTCAAGTGTCACCTTCAGCCATTAGCTGTGGCTCCCAACCCTGGGGACCTTTGGCTTCCATAAGCCTTGGCCCCATCTCAGGCCCAGTTGGGACCCTGAGCTATTTTGCTCTTCATGGACATCCCTCGCAGTGGGCCCCTGGCCCTTTTGACCCTTTGGTCCTAGCCCCAGCATTGACCAGTTGAGTACCTCAGCAGGGTTTTTGCCTTCTGCCTGCCTTAGGGATCAGGGTCCCCCATTCCCAGCTCAGGTGCTCCTGGAAGTGTGTCTGGCCCTGCAGGGTCACTGCCCCAGCAGGCTCAGGCATTTCTAGAAGCTTACCTGGCCTACCCTACTCTGATGGTAATAGAATATGCCCCATCAAAAGGTGAGGGCTTGGGTTAAGGCACTGCTTCTTGCTTTTAACCGGGGTGGTCACTAGCCTGGCATTTCCTGGGGCTCCCATGCCACTGAGAGCCCCACAAGGCCACCCACCCCTGGCAGGGTGTAGTTTTAGGTCATGCCTAGGACCAGGAGCCTCCAAACCATCCCCTACAGCTGCTCCCTTACCTCCAGGATGTTCCAAGCAGGCTTGCAGCCAGGTGATGTTATTACTTGGCCTGCTAGTAGGCAACTGCCCTATTTATATAGGTAGCCATGGATCTAAAAAGGCTGCCGCAATTAAGCACCTGCTGGCCGCTTGGCTTGGCCCTTAAAGTGGCAGGCACCTACAGTTCCCTGCCACAGTAGGCAAGAAACAGTATGAACCCTTACTGTGTGACTGCTCACAACACATTCTCACTTTAACACAGCTGAACATTTCATAGATTTAGTATGGTCTGTGTAACATGTAACTTCATCATTACTCATATGATATCTACAAATATTTTTCTTTACTGAGCTTTTAAATTGACATAGTTAACCTGAGTTAAAATAGAAACATAATGGGGAACAAGACATACTTTGGAAGTCTGTGGAACAAGAACTAAACAGGTTAATTTCCCTTATCTATATTACCACTTAATTTTACAAGAGGCTACTAAAGGATGCCAACTCACCAACAGATTCCCAGAACCTTAACTCATTTTAACAGTTGTAAGCTACAAACAAATTCAAACTAGGTGGAAAACAGAACCTAATCAAACACTCCTCCATCTCCCATGTGGTGTGATATATATTATATATGCATGGCACAGTGAGAGTGCCAAGGAACTGAATTTATGATGGGAACAAAGCTTTTAATGCAAGAGTTTGGCATATAAATAAATAATGCCTACATTTAATTATTTGATAAAACAAACATTATTCTAGTAACATAGTATTCTATTTGACAGTTGTGAACCCTGGTGAAGAGCAGTCCTTTAAATCTTGTAATCCTACTGCCATTTATGTGGTGGGCTGCATTATCTGATCGACTCTGGGCCAGACAAGGGTCTCCTTATTTGACCTTAATCTTCCTGTTAGCTACCTTCAGCTGTAACTCGTGGAGCTGATAATTTCCTTGGCTGCCTGCCATGTTCCTTTGGGCCAGATTCTGTTTTCAGTTACAATGGTGTAAATTCAGGATAATTCTCTTCAGTTCAGAATCTGATCTCTGTCTTCAGAGATCTCCAACACGTGTTGTCTAGATCTCAGGGTTATTTTTGCTTGCCTCTGATTTAGACATCCCTCAGTTGCTCAGGCTGGAACTCTTCTGTCTGTGACCACTTTGTGTAATATTTTGCTGTTCCCTGTTTGCTACATTAGTTTCCTGCTGTTCTTTCTTTCTTTTTTTTCTAATGTGTTTGTGATTCTGTCTCTGTTGGATTTGGGTGTGATGTGTCTGCATAATTTTATGTCTCTTAATTGCAGGGAGGTATTTCAGCCAGGAGGCTTATTTTGGCAAATTCCCAAGTAGAGCTTGGATGAATGGCACAAAAACATTCTTTTAAATATTTTAACAAATAATCTTGGAAATCTGCTTCACTGCCTATTTTACATTTAGTCTCCACAGATATCTGAGCTATTAAAACTTAAAAGGTGAAATATTCATAGGAAGTTGAATGTTAATCACCTGATTTTTATACTTCCTGAAATTGATTTTGTATTAGCACATATGAATATTTGTGTTGGAAATACTTGTACCTCCCATCAGGTAACAGAGGACGACATGGCTTATCTGTGTCTCAACTATTTAATAATGTTGTGATTACCAAATATTGAATCATCACAGAAAATGTTGTGATCAAATAATAGTTAAACATTCACACAAACTCATCACATAATTTAAAATAATAAATAGATCTGAGTAAGAACCAATCTACCTCTGTTCCAGTTGTGATGGAGGCTATTACACTGCTGCCAGTTCACTTGCCTGCCTCTTCAGTATTCAGATGAGTCTCAGATTGAAATGTATATCTGTTTTACTGTCCCATTCAGACCATTTAGCTGGTGGAGAGTTGAACTCAAACATAAGCATGTGCCTGGAAGGTAGACTGAGAGCTGTTCAACTGCAAAAGCGATCCTATTCCTAGGACCACCTTCCACTCTCTGTGGGCCTTTTCAAAGGCCAGGGATGTGGTCCATTCCTTTTGCTTTTAGAAACTGCATTTTTATTAGGGGGAAAATGTTTTTTAATGGCTTTGACACAAGTTCTACAGGAAAATCTCAAAGCAAATCACTGATTCTCATTTCATTTGGATGTTGAGATGTTTTATTTAACTGTAATATTGGAATATTTCATTACCTTAATGCATAATATTAAATATAGTGTAATTAATATTAGAAGTCAACTTTATAAACATAAAACACTTTCACTTTAACCAAATGTAATATTTCAAGCTGTTCTTGTGGGGGGGTTTTATTTGCATCCTGTGAAAAACTTTGGCTTTTGATTCCAATTCAAAATGACAACACGTTTCATAATTTAGAAATTTCCTGGAGAACAGAAATTCTCTTTTCCAGAAGCACTCAGAGTAACACACTTTGTAATTCTAGGGACTGGTGGAGATATAGGCAGGTAAGGTGAAGATATTCAACCTTTTAAACAGATCCTATTCTATTAGGCAAGTAAATGGACTTAAACATCTAAGTGCATTTCTGTGCAACCCAGCTCAAGTCCTTGAAACAATATTAGTACAAAAGGTGGGTGCATCTTTCTCCTCCTTGCTGTTTTTTTGTGACTCAGCCCTAAGGGTAAGACATGATGGTTTGTTACGAAAGTGAATGCATTAATGGATTTTCTGGACTTGAGTCAGCGGAATAGAATCATATAGATGGATGGCTAAGAGGTGGAACAGAATTAGGCTCTGTATTTTACTGGGTAGATAATGTCAGCATTATCAATCAGGTAAAATAAAATTAATATGATTGGACAATAATTGGTGGGTGATACTAACTATAAAAGTCCGGAAATTACTACTTCAGGCTTGTCTTCATGTAAAGTATGCACAGACAGGGGCTTAGACTACTGCTCCCAGGATTTTTTTAGGAATTGCCCAAAATGTTCAAAGTGGAAACCCAGTGGTGTAGATGATTCTATGAAGCATCATATTATACTGCAATCACTAAAAACCCATGGCTGTAGTTGGTAGGGAGGAACAACTTATTGGGTGTGGGTATTTCTGAAAACAAGTCTGCAATGCTGTAAAGTTTGTGCGAGTGAATGATTGCTTGGGACAGGAGTTGTTATTACTACTCCTGTGAACTGAGACATAACACTCATCTTTTTAAATATACTATAATCTTGAATAAAATGACTTTGTAAGAGTTTTCAAGGTTGATTGAAGGGACCTCTTTTTCTCAGAACTTGGAAAGCATACAGTATCCCAGTATTTTCTGGGCAGTTTATTATGTCAGTAATTCTTTTTTCTTTACAAAAGTGTTTTTGTCATCCCTGGGTATCAGATCATGACTGTTGCACGCATTCTGACCAACCTATTAACAATAGCCTTATGAAGATGCATTTCCCTGCTTATTGAAAATATCAGAATAGTTTAATTTGAGGCTTCAATTCAGAATGATTTTCTCACTTTTAGGTCTGTATGTTTTTTCACTGCTGCTTGGGAATCTCCTATTATCCTCTCACAAGCAGGAAGTTTCAAAAGCTAGGATTAGAGTTCAATTTTAAGGAACTGGAGAGATAACTCTGTTTTTATTGATCCCTCGGTACTCTGAGTCATAATGTTTAAACATGGCTGTTGCCAAAAGAATAAAAGAAACAAAACTTTCTCCCTTCAATGCTTTCTAGTCTTATTGCAGACCAGGCCAGGCAGGGCCATGGAACTAGAAATTATAGTGCTTCATGCAGTGATAACAATGGCTATTCTGGACTCTGTTCAAACACATGGGTCAAATGAACATTACAAGAGCAAGCAAAAACGAAATGTTTTAGTTGCAACTAAAAACAGCGGTGAGGGAATGTGGAGGGATGATGCTTATCAACATTATGTTTTTAAGCCTCAAATCTGCAGCTGGCTTTACAAATCTTTATAGAAAGTACAGCACAGTACACAGCATTTTCATTCTTTCCATTACCCACAAATAAGTGTCCCTTGCATTTTGCTGTCTTATTCCAAAAAGCACAGGATAAGCATATATTCCCATGTCATTTTTCTGTTAGATCAGACTGTGGAAGAGTTCCATAAAGGAAGTGGTGAGAGTACTATTGTCTCAGACATTTTAATACTAGACAAGACAAAGCAATGGAAGAACATTTTGTAAAGAACAAGCCTTCACTGGCAGACAAATGGTCTATGCAACTTTCTAAGTCATTTTAATGTCTATCATTCTCCATTAGGTTTTACCTGAAAGTTTTGGCCTGACATATTCTAACCTACTGATGAGTATGTTTTTCTTTGGACTTTTAAACATATTTAATTTTTAATTTGTAATGTACTTTGTTGGAAAAGAGAAAATTCATCTTAATAAACTCTTAGGCATGGGATTAGGTGTTTCTATCTTTTTGGAAGTCAGAGTGATTCAGATGCTGATTGAAATCACTGAGTGCTGAAGGAGTTCCAACATTTTGAACATTCTCTCTCCTATTTAGGGCTAACATCTTCAAAAGTGCCCAAGTCAGTGTGCCTTAGAAACTTGGTTAGTTAGGTATTTTTGAAAAAGTAATCCTGGGAACCTATCTTTTTGGCCACCTAATAAAAGAATCACAATCTCTGACTATTCAGAGGCTGACCAGGAAAAGGTCTGAGGTTTAGATTTTCTTAAAATTTTGTTAAATTTTATAAATAAACAGAGGACAACTAGAATGCTTAAAAGATTTTAAGTTTTGGCAAATGAATAACAAATAACACTAAAGACTGAAGCACATTGGAGAAAGAAGATGGATTGGGAAAAGGAATCAGACAAAACAGATTTTTATTCTTGTGACAGAGGATTTGTGTACATGAAACTCTGATCCTTCTTTTATAAAATGGATTCTTTATTAGGACAGAGTGAGTCAGCCTTATACTACCTGTGTCATCGTCAGGGTTTATACTGCTCTTTTGACATATTTTTAATAAAGAAGACAGCCAAAGGGCCGACAACTTCTGAAAGGGATTCGATTATTTTTGTTCAATTTTTGAAAAGGAAATATAACATTTCTACGAGCACTTAGTTAAAAGAAGTTTTCACATATATTTTATGCAGCCAATTTCCCTTGAAATCTGAAGTAACCACAAGAGTCTATTAGTCAAATAATTATGTTTACTAAATATGTACAAATGCTATATATAGATATGTAGGACATGGGTAGGCATTCATTTGCATTGGATGGGCATTCTGGGAAATTGTTAGTTCTAGGAAAACATTTTGGGAATGAGATGTTCCAGCTTGAATTGCTGCTGCCACTTGAACAGCTGTGGAAAGTTCCACCAGGCAAGCTATCAGGGAGTCAGTCACTCTTCCTCCCTTCCACCCCGTTGGAGACAGGGGTAGAACGTGGAGGACTGTGGGATACTTGGAGGTCTAAAGACACACTTTATGCCATGTGGAACTGACCAAGTGTTACACAAGATGCTAAAAAAAGCAGAATAATAGAATCATAGACAAGTAGGGATGAGACCTCTGGAGATCATCTAGATCGACCCTTGGCCTGAGGCAGGATCATCTCTATTCAAAGCCATCCCTTACAACAGGGGTAGACACTCTGGTAGGTGCTAGAGTATGGCACGCACAGGCATTTTGCTTGGCACGTGCACCTCGGGGTGGAGAGAGGGGAAGGGGCCAGACCTGAGCTGCCACAACAAGGACCAGGTCCCTCATGGCTCCCCCGCCATCCATCCCGGCATGCTAACATCTTATAAATTGAGCTTGTGGGTGTTTTTGGCACTCTTCCCAGAAATGTTGCCCATGCCAGCCTTACAAATTCTTGTCTAAGCTATTACTAAATTTACACAATCAACAATGTTGCACAGGTACAAGACATAGCACCTTAACCTACCACAGATAAAGCAGGGGAACAGCTGTGGCCAGTGTCATACTGCTGCAAAGGTGGTTAAAATTTGCTCAAGAGATCCAAGGAAGAGCCCTGTTCCCCACCACAGGGGAAGGCAACACCCACCTAATAGTCCATCCCAATCTGATCATGAGGTATGATTTTCCTTCCTGATTCCTAGAGATTGGTCTGACTCTGAGCAGGGTGCAAGACCTCTAGGCAGAAACATCTAGGTTTCAGGGAGGTGAAAAACCCTCCCTAACAACTGAAGCAACAGAAGAGGGGAAAAAAATCCTTCCAGGTCCCTTGTGGCAAATAGCAATGAGTAGAACAGGGGTTGGCAATGTTTTGGGGCAGAGTGCCAAAAATCCCCACAACCTTGATTTGTAAGATATTGGCATGCCAGGGGCACATGGCAAAGGAGCTACAAGGGGTCCACTCCTTGTTATGGCAGTGCAGCCTTAGCCCCAGCCCCATTGTCTGGCCTGAGGCATGCATACCATGCTAAATGCCTTCACGTGCCATGCTCTGGAAATCATGCTGGTGGTTACATACCCCTGGACTAGAAACCTGGAAAACACTAAAGAGCTATTTAAAGAGTTAACAGTTTGTGGCAGAATTACTTGTTTTTTTCTGCCCCAAAGTACTTGAAGTGTCCCTCTTTAAGCCAAATGTACACTGCTGCCTGGCAGGGTTCTGACGAGGGCCATTAGATATTTAAAAGGCTCCTACACATTTCTATACAGTTATACAGTGTATAATTAGTTAGTACTTTAATAAGACATGATTTCAAAACATATATTATGCCATGAATTCCATTTTAAATGCTGCCTTGTTACCTGCTTAAGAATATAAAGGAAGAAATATTTTAGTGAAATGCATCATTGACCTAAGGTCAGAAGCCAATCTATGAGGTCTGGCAGTCTGCAGCCCAGGTTGTGACTATCTTCTGCCCTTTTGTGATCTAGTTTTGGAATTTTTGTTGAAGCAATGATGTTAGGGTCAGCATGGTGGACTTTTCAGGTCAGCTCACGGAGGCTGTAAGGACAAGGGATGTGGTTGTCATGGGTGATCTAAACTACCCCTGCTGGGAGGATCAGTCAGCCAGGTCTGAATGCTCATGTAGATTTTTAGCCTGCATCCAGGACCTCCACCACCTCAGGAGGTCCATAATCCCAGCATAGGAAATGCCTTGCTGTACTTGGTCCTTGCCACAGGTGATGATCTGGTGAGGGATGTGTGGGTGCTTGACTACCTAGCGTTAATGACTATCATCTGCCAGAATTTACTATCTGGCACGGGGCGGTGAAAGCAAGCAGTAAGGCAAAAGTCCTTGACTTCAGGAGGGCCACCTTCAATGAGCTAAGGAGATTAGTAAGAAAGACATTGAGGACTTGGAGCTTCAATAAGATGGGAGTCCAGGACGGGTGGTTGTTCCTTAAGGAGACAATCCTCCAAGCTCAGAGGGAGTCAGTCCCAATGTGAACCAAAGGTGGAAAGAGTGCTAAAAAGCCCCCTTGGCTCAGTAAAGGCTTCCAGAATGGCCTGAGGGCAAAAAAGGTGGCATACAATCAGTGGAAGCAAGGGGCAATCACCAAGGAGGATTACATCTCCATTGCTCGTAATTGCAGGGAGGTGGTTAGGAAGGCCAAGGCAGAGATGGAACTAGGGCTGGCGACCAGAGTTAAGGATAACAAAAAGTCTTTTTTCAAATACATAGGGAGCAAGCAGAAGGCACCAGGTAACATTGGGCCCCTACAGGACAGGCTTGGCAATCTGGTGACTGCAGCAAAGGAAAAAGATGATCTCTTCAACAAGTTCTTTGCCTCCATATTTCTGAGCAGGGATCGGGACAACTCCCCCACTAGGATTACGGACAGACTCAGGGACATGATGCCATGCTTAGCGTCAGGGATGATCTAGTTAGGGAACTCTTGGAGGGGCTGGATATATAAAAATCTGCAGGTCCGGATGCTCTTCATCTGAGGGTACTGAGGGAATTGGCAGAGGGCCCTTGGCACAGCTGTATAGGCACTCATGGTGCTCTGGCCATATCTCAGACGACTGGAAAAGGGTCAATGTGGTCCCCATTTACAAGAAGGGGAGAAAGGAGGATCCAGGTAACTATAGGCCAGTTAATCTCACCTTGGTCCTTGGGAAGACCTTTGAGAAAATTATCAAGGAACACATCTGCGGTGGCCCAGCATGGGAGGTAATGCTCAGGGGCAACCAACACGGGTTTATTGTGGGCAGATCCTGCCTGACTAACCTTGTTTCCTTTTATGACCAGGTCAAAAAGTCCTTGGATGCAGGTATTGAGGTGGATGTCATCTATCTGGACTTCAAGAAGGCCTTTGACACTTTCTCACCCCATTCTCATAAAAAAAACTAGGGGACTGTGGCATTTATGCCTACATAGTCAGATGGGTGGTAAATTGGCTTGATGGTTGCACCCAGAGAACAGTGGTGGATGGGTTGTTTTCAACCTGGAGGGATGTGAGCGAGTTCCCCAGGGCTCAGTCCTTGGGCCTGTGCTATTCAACATCTTTGTCAGCAACTTGGAGGTGAGCATGGAAAGCATGCTGTCCAAATTTGCTGATGACACAAAGATGTGGGGAGAAGTGGGCACACTGGAGGGGAGGGACAGAATCCCACTAGATCTAGACAGGTTACAGAGGTGGGCAGATGAGAATAGAATGCAATTCAACGCAGACAAATGCAAGGTGCTACATCTAGGGAGAAGGAACCTGCAACATACCTATAGGCTAGGGAATACCCTTCTCAACAACACAGTGGCTGAAAGGGATCTTGGAATCATTGTTGGCTCGAGGATGGATGTGAGCCGCCAATGTGAGGAAATGGTCAGTAAGGCTAACCGCACCTTCTCGTGCATCTACAGATGCACCACAAGCAGATTCAGGGAGGTGATCCTTCCCCTCTATTTGGTGCTGGTCAGGCAGCAGTTGGAGTACTGTGTCCAGTTTTGGTGCTGCACTTCAAGTTGTATGTGACTAACCTTGAGAGGGTCCAGAGGAGGGCCACTCGCATGGTAAGGGGGTAGCAAGCCGGGCCCTACAAAGATGGACTAAAGGGCCTGAATCTATTCAGCCTCCACAAGAGAAGACTGGGAGGGAATCTGGTGGCTGTCTATAAACTTACCAGGGGGGACCAGCAGAAAATAGGTGAGGCTCTATTCCACCTGGGCACCACCTGGGATAACAAGGAATAATGGCCACACATTGATTGACAGCAGGTTCAGGCTTGATATCAGGAGACATTACTATATGGTTAGGGCTGCCAGGCTCTGCAATGGAGCCCCAAGGGAGGTGGTGCTCTCCCCTACCTTGGGGGTCTTCAAGAGGAGGTTGGATAGATATCTGGCTGGGGTATTATGATCCCAGCATTCTTTCCTGCCCATGCCAGGGGGTCAGACTTGATGATCTGTTTAGGTCCCTTCTGACCCTAGAAACTATGAAACTATCTCAAACCTGGTGTTCAGAGGAGGCTATGGGACATCAAGAACTAGCGGTGGCAAGCGAAGGCCATGGAGATGCAGAGTTTTGCTGACCAACATGACATGAGAAGCTTCTTTCAAGCAATAAAAGCCATCTATGGGTCATGTTCAAATGGCCCAACCATCTTGCAATCCCAGGATGTCTCCACCCTTCTCATTGACAATCTATCCATCAAGCAACACTGGAAGGAGCACTTCAAGACTCTATTCAACCATGAATCTGAGTTCTCAGCTGCCACCATCAAGTTGATTCCTGAATACCAAGAACTGTTGCTGATCCCCCTTCCATAAAGGAAGTGTGGCATGCCATCACTCAGACCAAGAACAATAAGGTGCCAGGCCCAGATGGCATCCCCACAGAGGTCTTTGAAGCTGGTGGAACAGCACTAGTGCAAAAGTTTAACCAACTTCTCATCAAAATATGGGTTAATGAGGAAGTTCCACCTGACTTAAAGAATGCCACTATTATGACCATCTTCAAGAAAGGGGACAGGTCGGTGTGTGGGAACTACCAAGGTATTACCCTCCTCTCCATTGCCAGGAAGATTCTTACTCTTATCCTTCTGAATCACCTCCTGCCCCTTGCCAAAGATGTTCTTCCAGAGTCTCAGCATGGCTTTAGACCACCTCAGGATACTACTGACATGGTTTTTGTTGCACAACAGATCCAGGAGAAGTGTAGACAGCAATACCAGAAGCTGTTTATGGCATTCATTGACCTAACTAAGATTTTCCACTCCATCAATCATGAAGCCCTATGGAAGGTGCTGGCTAGGTTTGGTTCACTGAAGTTCATCAGTGTCCTCAGGCTGCTCCATGACAGGATGACCGCCACAGTCCTTTGCAATGGATTAGAGACAGACCCATTTACCATCCAGACTGTGTCAAGCAGGGCTGCATCATCACCCCAACCCTTTTGTTGGCCCATCCTGGCCAACAGTTGTGCATCTATTTGGCTGTGATTTTGAGTTCTCACCTGTGACTGCCTTCCTCCTGGAATTGGGGTTAAGTATTAAATAGACTGCCAGCTTTTCAACTTCCAGTGCTTTCACAGCAAATGAAAAGTTACCAAGATTGGTATCACTGACCTTCAGTATGCTGATGACTGTGTTACCCTCATGCACACTGAGACTGATCTGGAGGCCACCCTTGAAATTTTCTCAGGTGAAATGTTGAGCATTTCCCATACTTTGGCAATCACCTCTCCCAGTCAGTCAGTCTTGATGTAGAAATCAAACACAAAATTTGCTGTGCCAGTGCATCCTTCAAAAAGCTGCTTCACCGTGTCTTTGCTGACTGAAATCTCTGGATGGTAACTAAGATCCTGGTCTACAATGCAGTAGTTATTCACACGGTCCTCTATGGGTGTGAGATGTGGGTGATGTATCAAAGTCATCGTAAGCTCCTGGAATAGTTCCATCAGCATTGCCTCAGGACAATCCTTCACATTAGATGGGAAGACCACTGCACAAATGCCAGTATCTTCTCTGGAGCTAACATAACCAGTATTGAGGCAGAGATAATGAAATATCAACTTGATTGGGCTGGCCACTCATCTTGCGAAACAAGTCCTCTTCTCTCTACTTAGTCATGGTAAGAGGACCCACAGAAGACAGAGGATACTCCTGAGGTCTCTTCAAACCCTAACTGTCTATGATTTTATGATTCTAAGTGCTACAAAGACACCCTCAAAGCATACCTTAAGAAGGGTGGCATTAACCCTACAAATTGGGAAGAGCTGGCTGGTAGCAGGTTTCAATGGCACTGTACTATATATCAAGCTACAGACCACTTAAAAGAGAATCATTTTGCTCAGTAAGCTGAGAAACGGGAGAGGAGGAAGGGAAGTGCACAACATCCTGGCCAACAGTTGTGCACTCCCCAAGGCACCACTTGTCATATCTGTGGAAAAACTTGCTGAGAACAGACTGGACTCAGCCTCCTTAAAACTCACCAGTAATCCCCCACCTCACCACCCCCCTCCCCGCCTCAGCAAACATCATCTTCATATTGAGGGATAGCCTGATATATGGATAAGTTGAAAGTTTTTTTCAGGGATTCTTTCTTTTGACTCTTTATTCGTCCCTATTATTATTTTTATGCATGATCAGGTACCTGAGTCATATGGTATTATTTCTGCTTCCTGAACAGAAGAATAGAAAATAATGAATGACAAGTAGTGACAAATAAGGAGTCCGATTGTCTGTTGGTATAAATCATTGTAGCTCCATTGAGTAAGATGAATGATATAATTTCAGTTAATGCTGCATTTTGTAACTACTCTTTTACTGGACTGTGGAAGAATCCCAAATGTCCTAGGATCTTCCTCAACACAAAGGAAGAAATGGCCCCCAAACCTTGTGACATAAAACCTTAAAAACATTGGAAAAATAAAGGTAAAGGAGAGAAAACATCAGAGCCCAGTGTTCAGACTGACGGGCAAATGTATTAGTAATTAATTTTTTTGGGGTCTTACTTCTTTGTCTCCTGAGATTGGCAACAATAATTTTGATAGACTTATTTTTTGAGTCTTCATGTGACAGTGAGAGCATACTCATTGTAGCTTGTTAATAAGACTTAATGGCAAATGCTTTTTGCCATTAGTTAGAAATCTTTGAGAGCAGACTGTTAACATTATATTCTGTTTCTCTGTTATAATCACACTGTCTAACATTAAGTACTAATTAGTTACAAAGATTGCAGTGATTTACATAATGTACATATGTGTGTTGTATAAAGTGGGTCAGTCCTACCAATTGCATAGGCTACTAAGGAGCAATTAGCTGAAAATGTTTGTTCACTATCAAATTTAGGGATACATGCTTCAAGCAAAATATTTTAGCATTTTCTGCATTTCTACTTATGCTTGTGCACATTTCCTCATCTTGGTTTTAAAATCTGGGACTGCCACAATTCATGTTTATTTTTCATTTTCTTATGTGCCTATAGATTACTTGTTTATTACACTACTTCTATTGTCTGTGGACATATCTGGTGCAGTTGCAGACTGATGCAGGTGAAGTCTGCCTGTGATATTGGTAGTAAAAGTCAGCAAAGTGATTTTCAAAGAAGAGCTACTTTGCTGAAAAATGAGGCTTTGAGATCCCCATGGTATTTTTGAGCATGGGTAAAAATTGGTTTCATTTTGTGGAAAAAAGGGGGAAGGGGGAGAAGGAGAGGGAGAGAGAGAAAAAATGTTGAAAATACCAAAGTGTTTCATTGAGATATTTTCAGAAAGAAGCTTGTTAACTTTTTAACATTTCCAACATGTGCACTAATGCTTATATGAGAGGAGAGGGGAAGGAGAGGAATTTTCTTTATTCTCTGTATAAAAAACTGACTGGATGTTCAAGTTACAGTGTTTTAAGAGGTTGCACTATTTAGGACCAAAGTGTTTTTTTGGAGACACATTTTCTGTATGACCTTATACTTCATCAGAGCTCACAAGAAGTTTGAATGTGCTCTTTTTTATCAAATGCTTTTTAAAGAGATTTGAAATCTAGGAAATATTAGAGTATGATTTAAATGTAGTTTTCAGTATCTCATTCTACCTCTATCCCTTAATTCCTCTGCCAGATTTGGCGGTTCCATATTTTCTTTTTAAAACAATATCTTTCTTTCACTCTCTACTGTTATATAAGAGATCTGTACAAATTGGGAAAAGCCAAACTACACAAAATGAACCAAGTAACAGGAACAAATATTTTTTTCAGTTTTAGTAACTTTAGACGTTGCTCTTGGAACAGAAGTACATTAAATATATTTCAGATAGGAGTAAGATTAATTCCATGGTCATTTAGAATATTTTCCAGTGCTTTTTTATTCATTATGGAGTTCCAGATTTTTGTGGTAGATATGTAATACAGGGGAATTATATTGCAGCTACAGACAACTTTTTTATTTGAAGGGGGTGGATTGAAATTAGAAGTCAAATATATTTTTGTACTGTTTATCACAGACAGTTTCTTGTTAATGCTCCTCTTATTCTCTTTAGACTTGCATGGAGTTTAAGGACATTTGTAGATGACGCTTTAAAGTGGGTTTAAAGTGGGTTAAATGCCTTTAGCACCAATTTAATGGCATTGCTGTTTACACATTTGGCGCCGTATTGTGCATTAATTCCAGCCGCTGTAGCACATTCTATGGCGTAATGCTCCTTAAATGACTTTGGGACGCAGCAAATGACTTTGGGGTGCTGCAAAGTAAATCACCTCTGAGGAATTTTAGTTTCCTACTCTACAGCCGTGGAGGAAAGCACTGGGCTCCATGCAGCTCAGGGGCTGTGCAGGCAGACTGTGTAGGCAGATCAGCAGCAGCCTGAGAAGGCAGGCGCCACAGAAGGAAAAAAAAAAAAGGGGGGATCCTGATGGGTTCCCCCCCCCCCCCCAGAGCCTGCCTGCCTGCCTGAGCTGCACAGGGGCCTGGTGCTTCCCTCCATGGCTGTGGTGTCCCCTGGGACTGCCCAAGCTGGGTGCCTGTGGGCGGGTACCACCTGGGGGATGGGGGCTGCCGCTACCATGGAGAGAAGCACCAGCTCCTCCCGCCCCACAGCTCAGGGACCAGTCTGCCCACCAGCAGCTCACCCTCCCCTCCCCGTCACTGGAGAGGTAGGTAAGGATTGGGCTCCAATACAGGTGTACACAACATGGGGGTTTACTTTGCCCTAAACTGAAGCAGTGTTCTTAAAAAACCACCCCTTCAATTTAGGAAGAATTAAACCCTTGTGTCATGTACAAATACCCTAATAGTCTGATCTCAGTTGGCTGAAGTCATTCACTTTTCCACAATGTGCCAGCTAGCTTTGTAATCAAAGCTAGGTTAATGATCTCTCCAGCAAATAGGCTCTGGGCAGGGTTTGAATTACACTTCAACTCTTGAAGGGTCTGCAGTTAATTGATTAACAAGTCCACCTAAGTGAAGGAGCAACCCGATTGGAGACCCGCCAGCAGGTTATGATTTTCAGACCTTACAGGGGGGCTCTTGTTTCTGATGGCAGAGGCTCAGGCCACCTGAGCTCCCCCTTAATTCATACCCTGGCTCTTGGTCCAGGTTGGATTATCTGTGCTGAACTAGGCTTTGGCTCCTTTCTCCTCTGGCTGAGAAATGTCAGACCAACCTGATTGCCTTTTACAATCAGGTCACAAAGGCCATGGATGCAGGTGTTGTGGTGGATGTAGTCTTTCTGGACTTCAGCAAGGCCTTTGACACCGTCTCTCACCCCATCCTAGTTAAAAAACTAGGCGACTGTGGCATAGATGCCTACACAGTCAGATGGATTGCAGATTGGCTGAGGGGTCGCACTCAGAGGGTGGTGGTGGATGGGTCATA
>NW_017729027.1:8637891-8639483 GCF_001723915.1 Gavialis gangeticus
CTCACTAGGGGGGACCAGAAGGGTTTGGGGGAGACGCTGTTTCCCCTAGCGCCCGCTGGCATAACAAGGAGTAATGGGCACAAGTTGATGGAGAGGAGGTATAGATTGGACATCCGCAAAAACTACTTCACAGTTAGGGCGGCTAGGAGCTGGAACCAACTTCCAAGGGAAGTGGTGCTGGCCCCTACCCTGGGGGTCTTTAAGAAGAGGCTAGATGCCTACCTGGCTGGACTCATTTGAGTCCCGTTTTTGTTTTGGGGTTTTGTTGTTCTCCTGCCCTGGCGGGGGGTCGGGCTAGAAGATCTACTAGGTCCCTTCCGACCCTAAATCTATGAAACTATGAAACTATGGTTCAGAAAGCAGGGTCTCCTTTTCTTGTGAAGAAGAATTCTCCATGCCTGGAGAAGCCAAAACACCTGCCTTTCTTTCCCACTTTTTCTTTACACAAACAGTTGTCTTCCTCATTTCTCACAAAAGCTACTTTCTTAATCTCTCCTTCTTCCTCATGCATGAAGATTTCTGATCTCTTCTCTTTCTTTTGGGAGAACTGAGATGGATCCAGCAGCTCTTTCTTGCCATTGTCTGCAACAGGACCAAAAGGATGCATCTGATACTAATGAACTGAATTCTGGATATCCAAGTATCCAGATACATTGAATATCTGGCCTGATATCATAAGCGTTTTTTGAGTCACCTCCTGTGTGTGACTTTTAAAAACAAAGATTTTTTTCTGCTCATTCTTCTTGGAGGGTTTTCTTCAGTCCCTTTTTCTGCAGCTGGTAATAATGTACTTTGTTTTTAGTATTGTACAGCTTTAGGCACAAACTACTGTTGACTTAAGTGCATAGATGGAGATTTCATACACTGTAATTAGAAAAAGTTTTGACAACGATTTGAGCAGCATTACTTTTGTTTACGTCACTGCAAATAATTTAGTATGCTCTGGAAGTCCACAAACAATGTTGGTGACATGCTGAGTTTTGAGTAACCCCAGGAGCAGTAAAAATACAAAAAGTGTGAAAGTACTAATTTAAGCTACCAAGAAAGGAGACTCACTGACAGGCCATTTGACTGATGAAGCTGAAAATATGTTCTCAAATGAAAAGATTGACTTTCTCCAGGGCACCCCTCAAGGTTACAGGAAATAATGGCCACAAACTGAAGGAGAACAGATTTATTTCATAGATTTCATAGACATTAGGGCTGGAAGGGACCTCACTGAGTCCAGCCCCCTACCCTAGGGGCAGGAAGTCAGCTGGGGTCATAGGATCCCAGCAAGATAAACATCCAATTTTCTCTTGAAGGAGTTCAAAGTAGGTGCTTGAACAACCTCCAATGGCAGGCTATTCCAGACCTTGGGGGCTCAGACAGTAAAGAAATTCTTCCTTATGTTCAGCCTGAAGCGGTCTTGTAGTAGTTTATAACAATTAGAACTTGTTGTCCCTTGGGACCCTCTGGTGAACAAACGTTCCCCCAGATCCTGGTGGACACCCCTGATAACTTATAGGTGGCCACCAGATCACCCCTGAGCCTGCGCTTTTCCAGGCTGAACAGCCCCATGGCTCTCAGCCTCTCATCACAAGGTCTGTTTT
>NW_017729027.1:8639628-8655760 GCF_001723915.1 Gavialis gangeticus
ACACCATCAGGTTCTCATCCGCCCATTTCCTGAGCCTCTCAAGGTCAGCCTGGATCACCCTCCTGTCCTCAGGTATGGATGCTTTACCCCAAAGTTTGGTGTCATTGGTGAACTTGGCCAGTCCACTTCTGACTCCAGTGTCCACATCATTAATGAAGATGTTGAACAATACAGGTCCGAGGTTAATGTAATAGTAGGTAATAGTAGGTAACAGAGGGCACATCTACATGTAGGTAATAGTAGGTAACAGAGGGCACAATTACACGTAGGTAATAGTAGGTAATATTAACTACTACTATTAACTACTAATATTACCTACTATTACCTAATAGTAGGTAATAGTAGGTTATAGTAGGTAACAAAGGGCACATCTACACGTCACCCCATGGTGATGTAGTGATGTGCTACATCGCCATACAGCACATTGTGACATAATGATAACACAGGTCTACACATGATTGACAGCTATGTCACCGTAGTGGTGCGCTCCCCAATGTAGTGTGCCACTATGGCAATGTAATGGTGAAATCTAACCATGCACTGCATGCACAGTGCCATAACCACCTGTACCGCTCCATGCTTTAGCACCTCCTACTCTGAGCACAATAGCAACATCGCCATATGGTGATGTGTAGATGTGCTCAGAGGCTCCCTTCCTGCACCGCTGGCATCACTGAGAACATTGGCATTGACTGCTATAGGAATATAGACAATGGTAGAGGAGAATCAGATAAACAATTCAGGGCTTGATCTTGAGACATGCTTATTACATGGAATGACAATTGAAGTCTATGGGAAAAGCAGATCCTCTACCACCTCACAGAATCAGGCCCTCAGGAGGAGAAAAACTCAGCTAACAAACAAATGGCCATTTTATCTTTATATTCTTCAACAGAAGACCATAAGACACCATATTTTTTTTAATTGTAAAAAGTTTTTTTTTAGAAGATTCAGGAATCTTCTATGAAATGTGAGTTCTGTCCTTTTTTACTTGCAAGGTTTCAAGCTCCTAGACAGGGACAGAACTGGTCTGTAAGGGGCCTCCTCCCCTGGTTCTACTTCCAAATTTTGATCCATTCCCTATTTCTGTAATATGATTTTCATGGAGTGACAGCAGACTGAACTCTGGGCCACAGTGCCCATAGGTGCAATGCCCTGGGTAGGACTCTAAGAAGACACATGTGAGTGTTTTACATAACTGTCTTGACACATAATGGAACCCAGATTAAATACTATTAATCCAGCAGATTTCTTATAAATATTTTATTTTTTTTAATTCTCCTGTCTGTCAGAGGACATGACTTTTTCAAAAATATTTGAAGGGTTTTAGCTTTGGCCACATGTAAATAGCAATGATTGCATTTTTTCTTCCATTTGAGGGAATATCAATCTAAACTTTTAATTGAGACATAGGTACATATGGTGTCTTAACTATATATTGTAGTTGTCATCATTTTTTCCAAATGAAAAGATTAATTGCCATATAGTGCAAGTTTCCACATAAATCCTGCCTACAATATTTTATATTTGCTTTAATCCTGAAACCAAGAGCATGTCACCAATCTTTCTCCAGCCATATATGGCAAAAAGAAAAGAAGAAAGTAGTAACACCGACAAACATGTCTACTCTTTTCTCTTTAAAAGAGAAGATTTCAAATGCTTGAGATCAAACATACACATCTGCAAATGATAGCTCAGTCGTCCTGAGGGAAACTGGTTTATTGGTCCTATTACCTCAGCTCCTTGTGCCTGCCTGAAAAAATAAAATAAAAACATATAGCTTGCCAGGATGAAACATCAAATTCAAGAAAGCTAAATTTGGCCCAGAATGTTGTAGATTCAGCCCCCAAAACAAGATGGGCATTTAACCAATGTTGATAGAATATGTTCCACAGCAAAGTGATGTGAAAGTTAAATAGACATTACTTTATATTCCTGTTATTTGCCTTAGCAACAGTTACAAATATGCAGAAAGAGTGCTAAACAAGAGCAACGTTGAACAATATTAACCTTTTCTGCCAATATCATCATGTTTCCAATGTTAAAAATTGGTATCAGTTGGTGCAAAGTATGGCACTAGCTTGAATAGATGGTTTGCATTTGGTCTGCTTAGACCATAATTTTAGGGGATGCAAGACCTCCTAAAACCTTCTTTCTGATTAGATGAATCAAGTATGGAAGAGAGGGCCAACTTGGAGCAGATGCTACGGCAGTAATTGGTTTTGTAGATATATTGTTCCTGAGTCAGGTATATCAGTTCCCAGTGCGAACAATTAATTTACACCTGTGGTATATTTATTACTTACAAACTATATCCCATGTTTGATCTAAAAGTCCTACTTCATAAACAATACTGATCTTCTAAGTGGGCAGCTTGTACTGTCTATAGCAACACAGATTGCTTTGTAGTCTCAGAACAAGTACTTTTGCTGAGGGAAATAATGCTACACATGGCTACATAAAGTCAGGTGGAGACCGAGAATTCGTTGGACCTAGAACTTGGTGCATTGATATTTGTGGTTTCTCAGGGTCCTTCTTGGATAGGAAATGAGTTTTAAAAGCAGGGTTTCCAACGTGACTTGGAAAAGCAATTAAGACCTAATGCAAACACAGTTTAGCATCCCTAAAATCAAGGTAGTTAGCGTAATCCATGCTCCCCATACATTATAAAATAGTAAGCTCATGTGATGTCTTCATGGCTTCAGGAAGCAAGAAATCAGTGTATAAGCCTTTCTTGGCAGTAATAGATAAGCCTCTTTCCTGGGCAAATAGAGACTTATGTGCTTAAAGGGAATATTAAAATCCCATTTTGCAGTTAGCTCAGAGTGATGAATTGAGAAAGCAATGTATAAGTTATGAGTTCTGGTGGATATTATGTTGCAGTACTATGAAAATTGTTAAATTGTGAGCCACTGTGTATTCATCTGACAAGACTTCTGGCCACATCCCTTTTTGACCAGAGATAATAGTTGGTCTTCCTGGGCTACTGAGCAGCTTGTAAACAGTAAGCTAGCTGAGGCCCAGACAGGCCAGATTGTTTGCAGGAGGGTGGTGATGTGCAAAGAAGTCAAATGTTAGAACGAGAGTATATAAATGGGGGGAGAGAGGGGAACTTTACAGAGACAGATGGAAAACATTGGGCAGGCGAGAGTAAGAGGTGGGCAGGCTCTCTTAATAGGGAGGAATTGGGCTAGATGAAGGGCCAGCTAGCGTCAGAGAAAGCAACTCATATCTGTAGGAACTTGATGAAGGAGGGGGAAATTCTCACTACATGAATTCACGTGGTCCACAAGGAGTAAAAGATATCAAGTAAGAGATATTGTGTTTAGGTGGTTTTTGTTTTCTGAATGATTTATACTCTTTTCTTTATACTTTTAAGGAAAGACGAATGATATGTTCAGCACGCTTGTGCTGTGAACCTATTGCATGGTTCCCAAAATTTTAAATAGTTAACCAAATGGTTGACCCCTTTTGAGGGTATGTTTAAAATACAGGAAGGAGTCTGAGGAGTCAGTTCTGGACCAGGAGGTTAGATGATATGAAGTCTCAGCTGTCAGGGAGTGAGCTGATTCAATCTGATTCAATCAGCTATTACATAAAAGCACCAAAACGCCCTGCTGAAGCATGCAATCTATACAGATGTCGGGGGAGCTGGGTCAAACTAACATGGTGCCTCTTCAGGGCATGCACAGTGCTTAGCACAGGGGCATGCTGAGCTTCAAGTAAAGCACTGTTAGGTTTTTTTTTTTCTGTCTGTAAATCTCCATAACAGTGGTGTGCCTGATCTAAAGTTAGTTCACCTCAGGAGGCGAACTGATTTTAGAGTGACCTGGGTTAACCCAATCTATAATGGGTTAACTAGGCCTAGTGAACACTGGCAGTTTTTCACACCACAGCCCCAGGACTGGGAAACCCCAGCCACAAAGCTGTGCTGTTGCTACCCCCCAACCCTGTTTGGGCTATTTTTAGTTTGCCAACTACCCTCCTCCTTGATACCCTGGATACTCTCCTCCTGGATACCCCTTCCCCACCATGGACCAGCCAGATCCCCTGCACCCATCACCCCCACAATGGACCTGCCAGCCCTTTTCCTCTCTCCGCCTCCCCCCCTCCCAAGTTACTCACCTTGGGCTGCCTGCACTGCTTCTAGCAGTGGCAAACACCTACATGTGCTGTTCTCAGTTCAGGTTAGGTGGCTTAAGGCAAGCTGCCTAAACCTAAACTGGGTCTCATGACCACTTATTATGCCCTAAGCCTACAAATGTTCCAATTGGTTCAGAACACAGCAACTAGTCTGCTGAACAGCGTTGCCTGCTGAGATCATACCACCCCTATGCCCTGCTCTTTACAGCTGGCTCCCTGTTGAAAGCTAAGCTGGAAGAAAGTTTTCAGTACTCCTTCAGAGCCCTTCGTGGAAGTGGCCCAAATGACCTGAAAGATTGTTTTACTCTGTGTGTGAGCATGACTTTTCACAACCACTTCATTCGATCAGAACAATGGAAATGTCAACTTCAGCTGAGAGATCTGGGAGTAGGGGGGGGCAAAGCTTTCTAATCAATGGACCCATGTATCTGGAACACAGTCCTGGAAATGTTCAGAATGACTGTGGTCCTCAGTACATCTAGAGCAATTGCAAAACTTCTCTGGAAGCTACTTTATAACTAGTAAATAGTGAAAGAGAATCTTTGCTTTTGATCTCACTGTGGGATTGACAAAAATTCTCCATGGTGGCATAAGTCTGGTCCCACTGTTAAATTTAAGAGAAGTACAGTCAGGTCAATGTTAAAAATTCTAATTCTGACAGATGTTGAGATGCCATCATTATTAACATGCTTTAAGTACTTTAGATGAGTGTCATGAGACCAAATGTCGATTGACAGCAGATGAAAAATAGATCTGTTATTGTAATTGTTAACAGACAGCTAGCAATTAATAGGAAAATAAAATGGCATTATTTCCCAACATAAAAATTTATCTGACATAAAAAGTAATGTTTAGCAAACCTTATTAAAATTATTTTTTTTTTAAATAGTGGAATTATGTTTTTTTTTCTTTCCTTCCATATATTTTTAAGGCCAACTGAAATGCATACTATCCAGCCATAAATAATTCAGTATGTATCATAATGGAGTCACTGAGGTTCATAATACATGCTGCTTCCTCCTCAACCTCCATCTGAAGGTTGTATGTAAATTAGTTTAGGAATGTAAAATAAGCCTAATAAGCATTTCCCTCCCTAAATAACAATGTGCCATAGTTCCAGCTTTAAGTGGTTTGGGGAAAACCGTGGGTGTTTATAGCAGTAAAATAACATCTTACAATTAAGGAGAACTTTTAATTCCCCAAAAGCTGTAAATCTCCTATCTGTGTACATGTGTATATGTAAGGGTTGCTTCACTCATCATGGAAATATAGCCAACTCTTAGGGGGGATGAAATAAGGCAGTTGTTCAGTTGTACATGCTTAGACATTTTAGGACAGGAAGTGAAGAACAATAATATATTCTAGAAGAATTTAAATGGGATTTTTAATACATGGCTTGGGCTGACACAGCAGCTCTCATGAGAGATGCTTGTGACTAGTGCTAGCACACTTTGTTGGATCATTTTAGAGAGAAGAGTGGCATCTAGTGTATTACCACCATTCGTTGCAGATTTCCACTCAGTTATTTCCCATCCAAGTGCACATCAGTCCTAATCCAGTTGAATTTATGAGATCTGACAAACTCATGACACTCAGTAACATGTAATGTGCATTTGCCTTTGTAAGATGTTCTGATACATACTGTCTGTACTATTAACTTTTGAAAAAGGCAGATTTAAGGGGATAAGCAACTTGAGTTGATTATTTCCTGGAATATGTGTATGCTAATACAGTATCTTGCCTCCTCTTGCACTATTAGTGCAACATAGAGTAATGTATGTAAAAAGACTGAAAACACAATATAAATTTTTCTGAATGATTTAAAATGGTCTCTAGACATAGAAAGAAGGGCAATACTTTACAAGTGTACTAAAGCCACCACATTAGATCAATACAGTTCCACAGATTTGCTGTAAATGGGAGTTATGCCTGAGTAAGGGCAATAGAACTGGCCTGTTCATATGATCATGCTCACTGCTCAGTATACCTTGTGCTTATTGACATCCAGGCTTCAGTCAAACACAGTGAACACAACTTTTTGCCTTATTTAGTCTCAGAGTTTAAGCTTTGCATTGCACATCTAAATGTGGGTAGTTACTAGGATACAAACATTATTAACATGCCTTATACATTAATTCTTTGGATGTTTTAATTTTTATATTAATTTAAAATATTGGCAAAAGCATAGGCAACAGCACGGAAGCCCTAAAGGTTAAAAATGGAGCCAAATTCATGAACCACAAATTGTTATTTGACCAGTTAGTTACCTGGGGAATACATTGGTCCTGAAAGAAAACAAACAAGTTAAATTTGCCCATAAATAGAAAGGTCAGCCTCTGATAAAATCCTTGTGTGAATTGCTTCTTCTCAAGTCCCAAAACAGAGCTAGATGCTTCCTAGAAACAACTAAAGATGCAGTTTCTACTCTGAGGAATGCACATTTACAATTTGACAGGGCACAACTAGTCAGGGTCAGCATCTAAAAAGTTGAAAGAAGTTAAGGGAGAGGAAGGACAAGGGTTACAATAATATCAAGCGGCTACACAGCAAGGCATGTACACTTCTTGAGGATGATATATAAAACACTAAGGAACCTCCTACTGTCTCCTTTTCTGTAGTGCTAATATGCAAGATACATAGTGATAGAACTTGATTAAGTATGGAACTTCTATCACTTACATCTGCATATTGAACTCAATTAATTTGGTTATACTGGATTTTTAGAAGATTTCTGTGATATGTTGAACCAATTTTTGTTCAGACTTATGTTTCAAGACAGCTTTCTTTCAATATTAGAAATTAAACTGTTTTACTTGCTGTATTTATTGTACAAAATTTATTTTTAATAAAAAGCGAAGCAGAATTAATTCCTGTTCATACTGCAGAGAGGCATTGGGATATTTTAACTATGTCAGCAACCCAATATTCTTGTAGCATGTGATCATTATGCAGTTCTTAGGATCTTCCCATCCCTACTTGTTCCTCATCATAGAATTATATAAGCAAGAGTCATGATGAAGAAGAAAGTACAGTTATGTTTTCTAGGATGGGGAATTAAAAGGATTCTTGCCAAATATTCATTTCTGTTTTGCATAAGAATTTGATTAAAGCAAATACACATCCTGCTGTAGACTAGGTTCTTAATGACAAATTCTGGGGTAAAATTGTTTCTCTTAGTGTGCCCGTAGTGGATTTGCCATTAAAGTCAGTAGGAATAGGTTCAAGCCCTTGAATGAAAGGTACAAATACGTGTGTATAGGTATTGCTTGTCATTTGGTTCCAGAATATGTTTGTGCTCTAATGTGTGAAGGCCAAGATTTGAAAAAAAAACTAGATGAAATTGCTCAGCTGTCAGTGATCAGTGTGGAGCTGTTTGCTAAGAAAATGTATTGGCTATTGACACTATTTGTGCACTGTGATATTGCCAGTACAAACGTAGCAATAGTACAATCTGACATTTTTTTGGAGAAGGGAAAAATGGGTACAGTGTTCACTGATGAAGATTAAAAATGAGCAAAAGAAGGCTGCTTTTGGGTCCTTTCATGCAGAAATTTTGCAGCTGTTGACTTTTTGTATCAAAGGCAGTGGGGTTGCAATGGACAGTCTGTCTTGGTAAGAACTGTAGGATTAGGTACACTGTGTTTAAAAATGTTTATGCATCAGACACACGACACTCATTTTTGCCCTAAAGATTACCCGTTTTTTTAAATAAATTAATGGCCTGGTCCATTAAAGCTCTGTTAAGCATCTAGTTCTTGCACTGACTTAGAGTAAAGTGATTGCTTAATTAATGATGTATGATACATGGCTAAAGTATTTTGCAGTTTCCAAAATATTGGTGCCAGTTACTAGGGCAACATTATTTTGCCTCTGCTTCTGCAAAAGGTGCTTTAAATGAAACCTATTTAAGAAATAGTCATGGGGTGTGGGCAATTTATTTTTCATTTTTCCTTCCAGTTTTACTCTTCATAATTTGGTTATATTTTCAAATAACCTATTATGCTTCATGGAAGTGCTTCATATGCTTTTAGGGGGAATATCATTTTTCACAACTTGTTCTTTTATTATTTTGCCTGAATAGTTTGAAACTATAGTCAGTATGAAAATCCTATAAATGTTCTACAAATATATAGAGATTACCTAGAACATAAATACATAGTTGTGTTTCCAAATATCATGATAAGTTGCTGACCTGTCTGTTATATTTAAGATGAAAAATATTTTTGCAAAGGTTATGGAGGTATGTCAATTAAAAAAAATCTGTCCCTCAAAGTAAATATATGCTCAAATCTGGATTTTTTTTTACCTCAATCCACTAAAATTTCCTAAATTCAGTATACATTTTTTGCTTCCATTTGTTTACTATACAGCCACTAGCCACACCACTGGTCCAGATGTTAGTTCAGATTTCAAACACTCATAAAACTAGAAAATGCTTGATTCCAGAGATTTAATTCAGGCTAATGTCTACTAAAAGTAAGCTTATACCTATTAAAACTGGAAAATAAAAGACCAATGGCTGCATTTTGTATTGGAGGTTGATGAGAAGATACTGATAGGAAGATGGTCCATGAGGAAACTTCTCCTTCTCCTTCCCTTAGAAAATTGAAGGAATCAGGAACATAATCGGCAAAGGTCTTTTATGTGAATGGAGTTTGTAAATGAGATTACCTCAGTCTGTATATTCATTCTCTTATACTTCCTAAAATCTCAAATTAATTTAAAGCTGGGCATTTGCACAATTGAACTTTAAACCTTCCATGTGCTTTATCAGTGAAATAGAAAACCACTGAAACTATTCATATTATTCATGAGTGACAAGATTTAAAATGACTTCATCATTTAAATGAAGAACCATCCTACCTTGCATCTGTCCAAGTGCTCTGCATCATTTACATCTGTCTACCATTGAAAACATACAGTGAAAGGATTATAAAATGCCTTTGTAAAACAATGGCATCATTTCATTGGGTATCTACAAGCATACATAATGTGCCTGTAGAAAAAAAAATGGATAAACACAGAGTGGCAGAATTATAAATAATTAAGAGGAGAGAGAATTCATACAGAGCTCTCTCACCCAGTAGTATAATTTGGGGGTGGGGGCAGGACACCATTCTTGGGTGTCAGCTTAGGTGGGGCACCATACTCAGGGAATCCACACTTCCACAGCAAGTAGGTGCAGGGACACTCTCCTGTTGTTGTAGCAACAACTGGGCAGGCACATTGTGCTGCAGCAGCAGCAGCTAAGGACTTCATTAAGTTGCTGGAGCAGGGTAAGTTTTTCTCTGCAGTTCAGCAGCTTTCTCTTGCTCTCCAGCACATTTGCCCAGGGTGCAAACTGTGCTTGTTATGCCTCTTATCTGACCACTTAAAACACAAGCCTGTTCAAGGAAAATGTATTTTAAAGCTGTCAAATATGAAGTTTTGCATCCAGGAAGAAGGGAAGCAGGTCATAACCTATGGAATGGGAACTATTTCAAGGCAAGCAGTGAATCTGAAAGGATTTAGGATTCCTCATGAACAAGCAATTAAAAATGAACTCCCATTGGGGTAGGGGAGGAAAATGGAAGAGTCAGTGCTATCCTTGGGTATATCAAGCAGAGGAGCAGAGCTTTGGAGTAGGGACTTGATATTGGTGAGACCAGTACAGGAAGGCAGAATCCTGTTTTGGCATCTACATCTTCAAAGGGAAGGCAAAAGATTGGTGTAAGTGCAAAAGACAGACATGTAAATGAGTCAAAGGCTGGAGAACTGCTCTATAGGAAGAGACTTAGAGAGCCCAATCTGCTCATTTCACAAGAGGAATCATGACAGGTGACTTGATTATAGTATGCAAGTACCTCCATGGGCAAAAAATATTGTGTACTACAGGGCTTTCTAATCTACCAAGTGTAACAAGAACCAATAGCTGAAAACTGATGCCAGATGAATTCAAACTGGAAAGAAGGTGCAATTAACTGTTGTTAACAAGCCACCAAAGAAAGCAGCAGTACTCCATCTTCGGATGTCTTCAAGTCAAGACTTGGTGCCTTTCTGGAAGCAACACATGTTGCTGTGCTCACACAGAGCTGCTGGGTGGAACATATGCCCTGTGACATATGGGAGATCTATTTTGGCCTTAAATTCTATGAATATATGAATTTTCAGCAGCTGCTGAAAACCCCTAGACTCATTAAGAATGGAAGAAGTTAACTTGCTGTTCAGCCTGATCATCCTATTGCTGTCTCCTGCCAAAGTGGCAAGTCATTTTCTATATCCTCATGCCAATTTCTATGTGTCAGCAGCTTATTTTCATCACAGTCATAAAGCTGCGGCTCTAGTTTTTGCCCAGCCTTACGTAGTGTCTCAGTCACAAAGGCATGAATGACATAGCATCTAAACAGAGGAACTTTCAGTGATATACCTTTCAGCTGTTCCCAACATATGGTCTACAGACTATAATTGTGATCTACCCTACCCTTGTAGTCTGGGCAGACCTGGGCTTCTGGCTTTTTTTCCTTATTTCATTGCAGCCAGAGCTGTCAATGGAAGGAATGAAAGAGCTGTCACTGTTTCATAAAATGAGCATTTTTCTTCCTACTTTAAATGCCCAGGTTAAGCATCCAGAATCTGAAGCCACCAGCTCATAGTCAAATGCAGAGAGGAAAGTAGCTTTAATCTAGTCTGTGTGTCCAGTTGAAGGTGGAAGCCAAGATGGAAACCATCAAAGACATTAATACCTAAGGAACTGAGATGAGAAGTGAGATGCATGGCATAGGTGCAGGTGCTCAGGACTGGAATATAATAGTGTGGGATCAGGAGAAAGAGGGAGGCAGGGAGTTGGATTAGGAAGAAACATGTGGAAAGTAGGACTAGGCAAGATATGCCCAGGAAAATTAAAAGAGCCACAGTTTGTGTGTGAGGTTGGGAAAAGATTTAGAACAGAAAGTGTTTGAAAAGAAATTAATATTATGAGGGCGGAGGTGGGGATGAGAAAAGAGTCCTTTAGTGTAGCATCTAACACAACCCAGTCAAGCCTGTCCCTCTCATAGCTTTCTTCACTGTCCAGCCATATTAAGAATTTCTCAACATTTCGGGATTGCTATATTTTGTGACTGAGTAGTAGTTTCCAATGTGGGCAAGGTGTTATTATGCAGTATTTATTTGGTAAGAGATATGTGCTGTGGAAAGTTTGGGGACTGCTTTGTTAAGGAACAATAGCAACAGTAGGGATAGGTGCAGACATTCAAAAAGCCTGAGGTGGAATCGATCATATCTTTGTGGGTTTTTCTAAGCTGCATAGAGTAGATCAGGAATGAAGAGAACGCACATTCTCCCTTGGGGGGAGGGAGGGGCACAGGGATGCCTGCACTGGCCGAGGCCAGCAGGCTGGGGGAAGTCCTCCCAGGGTATGGGACAATGCTGAGGGCAGCTGAATGCAGCTGATTGGTGGGCCACACCTGATTGCCTGCTGGGCACATGCTTCCTACCCCCTGCTGTCAGCCACAGGGAGGAGGGGAGCCAACACACAATCTATCCCCAGCCGTTGGTAGTCAGGGGTAGGGAAGGGATAAAGTCGAGGCTACTGCCCCCTGGCCTGGACCCCCCAACCCAGCCAGAATACCTTGGGAGAGGGAGTGTGTGGTGGGGGCTTTTCCCCTTCCCCTCTGTCTGGCCCAGTGCAGCTTCTTCCCCAGGCCCGACCCCTGCCAGCTGTTAGTGGGGGGGGGGCAGGAATGGGGGAAAGTAGAGGGGCCTGCCTCAGCCCCCCCCCAGACATAGCCAGAACTGTTGGGGAGGGCATGCAGTGGGGATTTCCCCCCGCCCTTGACTGGCCAAGCATGGCTTCTACTCCTAATGGATCTGGTCATAGCCCCCCTTTTCCTTCTGATGAAATTATGATAGAAAAATTATTCTGTTTACCTAGATACCTACATGAACCTTTGAATTTCACTCCCAATTAATTTTAGGCTGGAAATACATAATATTAAAGTTATTATTTTAGTATTCAACTCACCCACCACATCTGCTTTTCAACTGTTCATTTCTACTCCATCACGATTTTTAGCATTTGCTAGCTTAGTTAACCAAACAAAATTGAACCCTCTTTACTTACTAACACCCTCTTCAACATTCCTTGTTTCCCACCTACCTCTCCATTAAGCATACATTTTCAGCCTTCAAAATGGAAAATATATACTGCAGGTTTTCCTCTCTCGAACACCAGAATTCTCATCCAAGAAGTTCAGTCCAATACTCAGATTTATTTTCAGAATTTACTGCTTTTTTGCAATCAATGCAAATTTCAAAATGATGACTCAACTGCCAAATTGTTTTACCATTTTACCACACCATAACATTCATGTTCAGTTCCCTCCCAAAATGATTGATTACCTCTACTTTTCAATAGCAGAATAAAAGGGGAAAAATAATTGTATAGGTTACTACATTTTTAAATAATCCTCCCCATTAAATATTTATTTCCCCTAAAAGTTTATTTCCTTCCATATTTTAACATATTAGGACTTGCTGGGTGCATCTACATGAGACTCTGACTGTGCAGTACAGTTCAGAGATTCTGTACTGTAGTGTCATTTGGCAAAAACTGTGATGTGATGCTACTGTGCATTTGCCAGCACTACTGTGTAGTAACTCAGGTTGCTATGCATTATTTAGTACTTGTTTATACAAGTACTAAATAAATATGCAATAACTATTGCACAGTGATGTCTCGTGTAGACACAGCTACTTTGAGTCAAAACTTTCATCTTCCCACAATATCAAAATTTGCTTCTGAAAATAACAGGGAGAAAGGAGCTCACTGAATTAATATTCTGCATTATTTGAAGAGTTCTTTGTAATATAAATGGAAAAGATTGAGGCATCATTGGTGAAAAGCCCTCCATTTCTCCTACACAGCAAAGCAGTATTAGAACCAGAAAGAAGGAAAACGGAAAGGAGGGGAGGGAAGTGGAGATGACACTGAGAGTCATAAAACAGCCACTTTAAATATACTAAAAACAAAACCTTGGGAATTGAGCTTAGGTGCAGTGGACAATCTGGAAAGGAAACAAAGATTGTGCTTTAAGGATTGTGTCCTTAAGGAACAATCACTCTTCGTGCACATCTGGTGCCACAGCATTTGCCCTACTAGTGACCTAAGTTTGTTGAAATTTGCATTTTTGAAGTCGAAGACTTCAGTCCTGGTATCCTGCTATCCAATTTGTCTGCCTTATGTCAGACAGTGAACATGATGGTTTCATGGTCGCTGTTGCCCAAATTTCCCTCTATATTTAAGTTGGTCATGAGGTCATCTCCTTTGGCCAGGACCAAGTCTAGCAGAGCGTCACTTCTAGTTGGCCTATGCACCTTTTGAGTCAGGAGTTCTTCAACACAGGTCAGGAAAGATCGTGAGCAATCCAGCTTGGCTGAGTGTTCCTCCCAGGAGATGTCTGGATAATCAAATTTGCCCATGACGACCATGTCATGTGCAAGAGAAATCTCAGCCTATGGCCTACTCTCCCCTGTGGAAAGACCTACAAATTCTGCAGCTGGGTCTGTGGCTCAGGAATTGGGCTCTTAAGTCACTTCAAGACTTGGGTAAACAGAATGATTTTAATGTCATAATTTCATCAGAAGATAAAGCGAGGGCTAATGTGTTTTTAAAAATGAGAAACATGAATACATATTGCATAAAATAAAAAGTGGAACACTTGATAACAGATAAATTAATTGCTTTTATATGTGATTTATAATGGAATTGGAACTAAGACTGTGATCCAGTTTTTTTTTCTCTCTCCAAGAAATTCTCTTTTGAGCAACAGCTCAGGATTAGTTTTAAGCAGCAATGTTGCACTAGGAACTAGTGGGAGTAAAAATCTACCTTCTTTGATCCTGTCTGAACATGGAAAAATGCCCAATTCTTCAGGAAAGAAAAGGTTATTTGAAACTGGTAAGTAGTTGCAGTTTCTGTTTGTTTTATCTAAAGATGAAGTGAAGATAAAGATTAAGTAAGATCACCTGTGTGATCAGATACAGCAACTCTGAATTTCTGTACTCTGTGTGCTTAAATGTCTGAATTCTGTCTTTGGAAGCATGTGGACATCACTTATTGAAATCAGTGGAAGTTGCCCACATGTATCCATCTGCTGGCAATACATGGCCTTTAAATTATATGTGCAGCATAGACTGTGTTCTTATTCATTGCTGAATAATCTATAAATATTTTGTAAAACCTTTGCTTTTTTGCTAAAGTTAATAACTACATCAAGGATGAAGTGGTATTTCTCTAATAAATCTATGCCAGTGTTACCATGACAAAAGAAACCAAATCTTTTAGAAGATGTAATTTATGTGAAAATGGTAAAATTGGCCTGTGTCTTTATATTAATGTTTTATTTCACTGGTAATTATATCTTGGAAACAATGTATTAAAAACATATTTGGTTTCAATGTGTTTGGAAAATTTATTCAGAAAATCTTTTTGCAAGTGTTTTCTCCACTGATTATGAGAATTCTTAAACCAAAACCTCCAGAAAATAGTTCAGTCATTCATTTCTGCTTTGTTCTAAAATATCAACAGGCTAGAAGTATGATGCAAATGAACAAAAGCCAGGAAATTAAAATTTTTCAAGCTGATGCTTAGATCCGATCTTACATCATTGTTGGGAGAAAAGTCATCTTGGCATGAGGTGAGGACAAAATGACACCTTTTTGCTTGAAATTATTTGTAGTCAACCTTCTCTCATGGCGCAATGTGAACTGGAATATGAATTGTAATAATAGTTAAGAAAATGATCTACGGTAATTCTTTCCTTTGCATTTTTTTATTGCATCTGATCTTTTTACTTGTGTTTCTACATTATAAACTCTCCAGGCAGACTGTATTTCGTTCAATGCACTGTGAAACTTCTGTTTGTGTTTCTTCTTTTTTCATCCTAGAGCATCTTTGCAGACCGTGCATGTATGTCCAGACATATGGTTGGTGGTCACCCACTGAATTGGCTACTTTGGTAGTATATGCACCATTTTCTTTTCTTTTTGTATATTGCCTCCAGTCTTCTGTTTCATTTAAAACAGCTGCTTCCAGTCCAAAAAGGAATACCATTAGTAAACGGATATGATAAATTTGCACTTTAATACCAAACATATTTTTTATCAGTTAGTCAAATTTTGTACGGCACTTGTGGCAAAGATATATCTTTTTTTAACCTCATCTTTGATGAAACCATTTACACTAGACAGGCTTTCTAAAACTGAACCTAAAATTTGATTGCCGATTAATTTCAGCACTTCCCCTGTTTTTCCTTCTCCTTGGTGCAACCATTTTTTCTTCTTGACATTTAATATTTGACTGTAACAGGTCACAACCACAACTATGATGCCTCTAACTGAAACCGCAACTCCCGTCTGTCTCAAACTCTATGGCCTCTTCCCTCTAGTTCACTCCCCCACTATGCTTTGATCTTACTATCAAAGAGTGTTTAAGGGAGACTACGAACAGGCCTCTGAGTGAGCCTCAATACTACTAGTTTTCCCCCTGGGGTCTTGTTCCAGTCCTCTATCCTAAGAAATCACTACCTGCTTGACTAGGCCCCTGTAGGGCACCTGTGGCCTTAGGGGCAAATTGTGTGGCTCCTTTTCCTCCACTACATCACACCTCAAGCCTCACCGGTGTTACAATAACATTGTTCCCTCTCTTGGGGCCTCAGCTTCCCCAGCCTCTACCCCTTTCAATCTTGAGAGGCTGGTTTGCGTAGGCCCACTATGCTGGACCTGCTTGAGGCACTAGCTTCAATCTGTTGCTTCCCCTTTCAGGGTCCCTGACCTCTGTCCACCAGGCCCCTGGCCCATGAGGACTACACTCTTCTGGCAGGGCTCTTAGCCCCTATCTTGCTGGGTCCCTCCTAGATGCTGTGCTCCTGGCCTCTGTCTCAGTGTGCTCCTGTTGGGCACCAGGCCCCTGCCCCCCACCCTGCTTTGTAGCCTTGTGCTGCCCCTCCTGGGC
>NW_017729027.1:8660760-8662449 GCF_001723915.1 Gavialis gangeticus
TGTACGGCACTTGTGGCAAAGATATATCTTTTTTTAACCTCATCTTTGATGAAACCATTTACACTAGACAGGCTTTCTAAAACTGAACCTAAAATTTGATTGCCGATTAATTTCAGCACTTCCCCTGTTTTTCCTTCTCCTTGGTGCAACCATTTTTTCTTCTTGACATTTAATATTTGACTGTAACAGGTCACAACCACAACTATGATGCCTCTAACTGAAACCGCAACTCCCGTCTGTCTCAAACTCTATGGCCTCTTCCCTCTAGTTCACTCCCCCACTATGCTTTGATCTTACTATCAAAGAGTGTTTAAGGGAGACTACGAACAGGCCTCTGAGTGAGCCTCAATACTACTAGTTTTCCCCCTGGGGTCTTGTTCCAGTCCTCTATCCTAAGAAATCACTACCTGCTTGACTAGGCCCCTGTAGGGCACCTGTGGCCTTAGGGGCAAATTGTGTGGCTCCTTTTCCTCCACTACATCACACCTCAAGCCTCACCGGTGTTACAATAACATTGTTCCCTCTCTTGGGGCCTCAGCTTCCCCAGCCTCTACCCCTTTCAATCTTGAGAGGCTGGTTTGCGTAGGCCCACTATGCTGGACCTGCTTGAGGCACTAGCTTCAATCTGTTGCTTCCCCTTTCAGGGTCCCTGACCTCTGTCCACCAGGCCCCTGGCCCATGAGGACTACACTCTTCTGGCAGGGCTCTTAGCCCCTATCTTGCTGGGTCCCTCCTAGATGCTGTGCTCCTGGCCTCTGTCTCAGTGTGCTCCTGTTGGGCACCAGGCCCCTGCCCCCCACCCTGCTTTGTAGCCTTGTGCTGCCCCTCCTGGGCTTAATAACAGCTTGGTCCTTCAGCCTGCTCCTGGTAAGGGCTCCAGGCAATCACATGCCTTGCAGGCACTAATGGCACCTCCAAAACCACCCCTTATAGTCCCAGCCAAAACCACCTGTATGAACACCAACATAAACATAAGCCCCTGGGCTATAACATAATAATAGCCAAGGAAACAGCCCTCTGCCCCTTTAAGAGGGCAAAACTTTACCCCTAGTGTTGCATGCCCCCCTGCCAGGGTACCTTGTGAATTCCCAGGGCCTCACTACTCCTGTAGGCAAGCAAAACAGACATTCAGACATGCCTAGGTGTCCCTTCCCCTGGCAGCTGACAAGGAGAGACCTCCCTACTAGTCCCAGCCTTGGACTTATATACTTCCAGGGCCTGGCCTACATCTGGACATCTGACTGCTGGCAGGTGTCTGCTAACTCTCATTTGCCCTGTTGCCCTGGCAACTGCCAGCTGCTGCGCCCTGCCTGCCCTGCAGTGCTCCCTGAATGGGCCACCTTTATCTTAAAGTAATAGAGAGCCCGGGCTCTTGGTTACAATGACCAATTTAATAGCACTGGTTTTACAAGGGAGTGAAGAGTATCATATAGTCAGCCTTACCTCGATCCTGGGCAAGCTGTTCGAGAAAATTATTCTGGCACACATCCAGGAGGGGCCAGCAGGGAGCTGCATGCACAGGGGCAACCAGCACGGGTTCATTGGCGGCAGGTCCTGTCAGACCAACCTGGTGGCCTTTTACGACCAGGTCACTAAATCATTGGATGCAGGGGTGGCAGTGGATATAGTTTTCCTAGACTTCAGGAAGGCTTTTGATACTGTCTCTCACCCCATTCTCATTAGGAAGCT
>NW_017729027.1:8667449-8670447 GCF_001723915.1 Gavialis gangeticus
CTTGGTCCTTCAGCCTGCTCCTGGTAAGGGCTCCAGGCAATCACATGCCTTGCAGGCACTAATGGCACCTCCAAAACCACCCCTTATAGTCCCAGCCAAAACCACCTGTATGAACACCAACATAAACATAAGCCCCTGGGCTATAACATAATAATAGCCAAGGAAACAGCCCTCTGCCCCTTTAAGAGGGCAAAACTTTACCCCTAGTGTTGCATGCCCCCCTGCCAGGGTACCTTGTGAATTCCCAGGGCCTCACTACTCCTGTAGGCAAGCAAAACAGACATTCAGACATGCCTAGGTGTCCCTTCCCCTGGCAGCTGACAAGGAGAGACCTCCCTACTAGTCCCAGCCTTGGACTTATATACTTCCAGGGCCTGGCCTACATCTGGACAGCTGACTGCTGGCAGGTGTCTGCTAACTCTCATTTGCCCTGTTGCCCTGGCAACTGCCAGCTGCTGCGCCCTGCCTGCCCTGCAGTGCTCCCTGAATGGGCCACCTTTATCTTAAAGTAATAGAGAGCCCGGGCTCTTGGTTACAATGACCAATTTAATAGCACTGGTTTTACAAGGGAGTGAAGAGTATCATATAGTCAGCCTTACCTCGATCCTGGGCAAGCTGTTCGAGAAAATTATTCTGGCACACATCCAGGAGGGGCCAGCAGGGAACTGCATGCTCAGGGGCAACCAGCACGGGTTCATCAGTGGCAGGTCCTGTCAGACCAACCTGGTGGCCTTTTACGACCAGGTCACTAAATCATTGGATGCAGGGGTGGCAGTGGATATAGTTTTCCTAGACTTCAGGAAGGCTTTTGATACTGTCTCTCACCCCATTCTCATTAGGAAGCTGGGGGACTGTGGCGTAGACACCCATACAGTCCAATGGGTCGCCAACTGGTTAGAGAGTCGCACCCAGAGGGTGGTAGTGGATGGGTCCTTCTCGACCTGGAAGGACGTGGGAAGTGGGGTCCCACAGGGCTCGGTCCTTGGGCCCGCCCTGTTCAACATCTTCATCAGTGATTTGGATGAGGGGGTGCAAAGCACCCTGTTCAAGTTTGCTGATGACACTAAGATGTGGGGGGATGTGGGCACAATAGAGGGGAGCAACAGGCTACAGTTGGACCTAGATAGGTTACAAGGATGGGCGGAGGAGAATAGGATGGGGTTTAACACAGACAAGTGTAAGGTGATGCACCTGGGGAGGAACAATCGGCACCATACATACAGGCTGGGGAACTCCCCTCTTGTCAGCACGGAGGTGGAAAAGGATCTGGGAGTCATTATTGACTCCAAGATGAACATGAGTCGGCAATGTGGGGAGGCGGCTAGGAAGGCCAACTGCACCTTGTCGTGCATCCACAGATGCATCTCGAGCAGGTCCAAGGAGGTGATCCTCCCCCTCTATGCGGCACTGGTCAGGCCGCAGCTGGAGTACTGCGTCCAGTTCTGGGCGCCGCACTTTAAGAGGGATGTGGACAGCATCGAGAGGGTCCAGAGGAGGGCCACTCGTATGATCAAGGGACAGCAGGGTAGGTCCTATGAGGAAAGGTTGCGGGACCTGAACCTGTTCAGCCTTCAAAAGAGAAGGCTGAGGGGGGATCTTGTGGCCTGTTATAAACTGGTTAGGGGGGATCAGCAGGCGCTGGGGGAGTCCCTGTTCCCCCGAGCGCCGCAAGGAGTGACCAGGAACAACGGTCACAAGCTGGCGGAGGGAAGGTTTAAGTTGGACATCAGGAGGCGCTACTTCACGGTCAGGGCGGCTAGGGTCTGGAACCAGCTTCCAAGTGAGGTGGTGCAGGCTCCCACCCTGGGGGTTTTTAAGAGGAGGTTGGATGACCACCTTATTGGGGTCATTTGACCCCAGTGCTCTTCCTGCCATGGCAGGGGGTCGGACTAGATGATCTGCTCAGGTCCCTTCCGACCCTAGAAACTATGAAACTATGAAACTATATCTAATTCAAATGTGACTGCCAGCTGTGCAATGTCATCTGCATGAGTTAAGCAACCTAATTCCAGATTATCTAATGCCATTCCTTCAAAGTCATCCAAAATTCTTAATGCCCAGTTTAAGTAAATGATGAAAAGCAGTGATGATTCCATGTCTCTTGTTTTACAACAAACTGCAAACTGTGAATTGCTTCAATTGACAAATTTTCCACCAATTCATACAGCAGCCCTGCAAAGGTCTTAGTACATAGCTTTTATAATTGCAATTATCTTTAACACAATATGCTTTTTTATTTACAGAATACTTTGCTCCAAATGTGAGGTCAATACCATATGAAGTCAATCAAAATGATAAAGCTCTTCAATCCCCTTTCTCACTTTTTTCAATCAACTGTTGTAGTGTGACTACCTAGTTAATGCAGCTAAAATCTGCATTGAAGCCACACCGTTCTTTCCAAGTACTTCCTCTAAAACTGGCCATAATCTATTGAAAATTGCTTTCACCATGTTTTTTTTTCTTGATAAGGACAATAACTTTATCTCTATAATTAATTAAATCAGAAGGATTGTCTTATTTAAGATATCGTACAACTGTTGTGTTTTGCCAGTAATTTGGTACTACTACTGGTTCCTATAACTTATGCTTTGTTGACACTTGTCCTAATACCTTATAATGGCTCAAGTTACCTTAAGGATGACTGCACTAAGCTGGGGAAGATGCTTAAATGGAAGGAACAGGTGATCTTCTACTGAATTATTGTGGTCTTTAAGGAAGGGGTTGGGGGATAAGGCCATGGCAAGACAACCAGATGGTTTGTGAATTACTGTGATGTTCAATCATTGGGATGTATTTACAGAAAGAGGACTTTTCTTAAAGGATGGACCCCACTTGTGTATCATCTGAGGCATGGCTGATTAGAAAGGCTTTGAACTGGGAAAAAAAGTAGAGGAGATGGGGAGAAGCCCATGGTATCTCCACAGCCGATTTTAATACAAAGGGGCCTGCCCGGCCCCTCCCCCTGCCAGCCCCCCTGACCCCCCCAATCACTTCCCTG
>NW_017729027.1:8670942-8684387 GCF_001723915.1 Gavialis gangeticus
CCTCCCAATCCCTGACCCCCAACCCCAGCATCCCCATAATTAAAAAATAACCAAAAAACCCCGGCACATACCGGCAGTTGTAGCTGCTGTCTGTGTCACTGGGGCCCCACCCACACAGCATGGGCCCTCCTGTCCCCTGCTGCCCTGTGCTGCCTGGAGGGGCTCTGCCAGGAGGCCCTGGAGCCGCCCCAGCCATGCTTCTAGGGTAAGTAGAGGTGCTTTGTCCCTGTATTTTTTCTTTTATTCCCTTTAAAGTGATTGTGCCTGGGGTTGTGGGGGCAGCCATAGGAGCCTGGGGGTGAAAGTAGGGGGTGAGGCTGGGTGGAGTAGCCATTGGGGGGGCTGCAGCAGCTGGTGGGGGATGGGGCCAGGTGGGGCAGCAATTGGGGAGCTGGGGTGGGCCATGTGGGCCTTTCATGGGGGTGGTAGCCCCTGCGGGGGCCACTTGGCCCCTGTTGGGTGGCCACAGCCCCTGTGTGGGGGCTGTAACCCATGTTGGAGGGCCATATCCCTTGATTGGGGGCCATAATTCCTGTTGGGGGGCCATAGCCCTGTGTGGGGAATGAACCCCCTGTTGGGGGGCTATAGCCCTTGCATGGGGGCCAAATCCCCTGTTGGGGAGCCATAACCCCTGTGTGGGGGCCATAGCCCCTGTGGGAGGGCAGCAAAATATATATTCATGAATTAATTAAACATATTTAGAGTTCAATTTATTATTATGATAAGAGACATTCTTTAATACTGTAGATTTATCAATAAAACATTGTCCAACTGATTGCTGTCTCTGTCTCACTCTCTCTCTCTCTTTATTGTGGTCTTTGTTTTACTTGTGGAGGAACATGGATTTGGGGGTATTTTACAGAGTGACTTTGGGATATTTTTTATCAGGGATTTTTCAGTTTTCCAATAGGCAACACCAGAATTCCTGCTAGGGAGGCCAGCAGCAGGACCCTGCCTGCTCAGAGCTGGCACCTTGGACCCAGCTGGCTGTGGCTGATATCATGGCCAAATGGGGCCAGAAGGGCATGCTTTGACAGTTCAAAGCAGGCCACCACAGCTGGAACATCTTCTGGGTAACAGCTGCCCAGATGGAGGGGCAGGGGGCAAACATGACAGTAGTGCCACACAGAGGCCAACTCTGCAGCTACAGCCCACTGACAGCTGGTCCAGAGGGGCAGGTGCCTCTATTGGCTATGCAGTCCCCATCCAGGTCTGGCAGGTGCACAGCAGGTCACAGCCAGGCATCAGCCCCCACTGCCAGACTGCTGCAGTGGGTAAAGGGTGCAGGGAACTCTTAGGGCGGCTTCAGCAGTCCAGCTGGCACAAGGGATAGTGTCCCCAGGTACCAATTGGCTGGGCCCCAGAAGCTCCTGAGAGCTAGTAGCCCTGAGCTACTTTCCAGGGTGGCTTTTTATACTGCTGGGGACAGCACAGGTGCTGGCCCCAGGCTCTAGGTCCCCCTGGCTGCAGATCCAGGAGGAGCCACGCAGGGTTATTTTGCCCCAATAGGCACAATTTGCTCCACAACAAAGTGCAAGTCTGAGCACGTACGCTGAGGCAAAAACCCCCGGCTCAAATTTGCATTGCTTTTATTTGAGCTGCTGCAAGTGCACGTGCTTGCATATGTGGACATGTCCAGTGAGTTTAAATTAAGTGTACGGATAAGCAAATGTGTAGGTCTTTAAGTACCAAAGGGGAAAACCGACTAACTAAGGGTTCAATTACATTTCCTCTGTACTGCTTTTGAGGTTCTTACCAACAAAAGACCTTTCCTGCACACTCCCTTTCTACATGCTCCAAATCCAGAATTAAGGCAGCAAGGATGCACTGGGGGCAGGAGCAAGGGAAAGGCACTTACTTTCCATTGCTGCTCCTGTTGATGTGGCTTTATCAGACACAGGAAAGAGGGATTGCTTTGTCACATGATATATTTACAAATATAGTATACAATCAGAGAAGTTATTTTGAAGGCAAATTCCTGTTGTTCTTGAGATCTCTTGAGAAGCCAGGTTTTCTCCCTCCCAAGGGGAGTGACCTAACCTTTAGGCTACAGAAAAATGCACTTCCTTGATTGCTCTCCAGGGCTCTCTCTGTTTGTTTGTTTGTTTTTCTCTCTCTGTCTTGGAAAGTGGGACACATGAATTTGAATTCCTCAGGATGAGGAGGTCTAGAAACCATATCTCCAGCTTTCTAGGCAAGTGTTCTAACTACTAAGCTTTGAAACAAATTATGGGAGCCATCACCACTACTCTGTTTGCACTGAATTCTATTTCATTGATGTGTTCAGAGAATGCTGAATGAATGACATCTCTCTGGAGACCTTAGGTGGAGTGTAGATGTCTCCCAGGACCCAAATGTTTTGCTGTCCAGTTTAAGCTGGCAATTCTGTACCTATAGGCTCCAACTCAATTGCTTTTGTACAGGTGCAAAAACTCTAGGATATGTTGGTTATAGCCATGTTGGTCTAAGGACATAGGCAGACAAGGTTCTTTGGGTAGATGTGATATCTTTTATTAGACCAACTAAGTAGTTGGAAAATTGTTCTTTGCAAGCTTTTGGGCACAAACACCCTTCTTCAGGCATAGGGAGAGTCTGCAGGAGTTTTGTGTTCTGCGTGGTGGAAGAGAAGCCAATATGCAAAATGCAAGTCTTTGAAAATGTGTGGCAGTGAGGATCAGAGGTGATGGGAGACAATAGGTGTGAGAGAGTGAGGTGGTAGGAGGGAAGGGGAATATTGACTTGGTGACAGAATGTATTTCAGGGGTGGGCAATTATTTTGGCTGAAGAGCTGCTTAAAGAGTTTTGGTGAGCTGTTGAGGGCTGCAAGGGTAGCCTTACCTCTTGACAGGTGCCCTGCCCCCTGGTTACCATCTTGGGACCAGAAAATCCATCCGGAACACCTGACCTTTACCACTGGAAGTCTCTCCCTTTGCCCCTGGAAGTATTCCTTTTGGGAGGGGGGGGGGTTGCCATCTTAAAAGCAGAAAAAAAACCAAATCATATACTAAATTTTTTTTATTCTCTCTGTTTTGGGAAGTGGGCCCAAATCTTCTGTAACATATTTCAAATTTATAACAAAAACTATTTTTGTCATGATTTGTGTTTGTGTACTATATATAGAGGTGATTGCATAATAACTAAAAATAAAGTCTTACTCTTATATAGTATGTGGGAGGTATATAGGGGGTGCTTGGGGTGTGTGTGTATGGTGGTGTATGGGGGGCTTGTGATGGGGTGTGGCTGTGTATGTGGGAGGCATAGAGTATGTTGGGGTGTATATATGGGGGAATAGTGGGGGCAGAGCGTGGGAAGGTGGGAAGGTGTGGAGACCCCCCACAAACTCCTCCCCCCCATGGTGCACATCCTCTGCTGGCAGCAGCAGCAGCAGGTGGCAGGTGCTCAGGGCACTCAAGGCCCACACAGGTGCTGCTGTCTGGTGGCATGTGGCTTCAGCCAGAGTTGCATGTGGTGGAAAGGGGCACAGCAGGCCAGCCTGCCTCTATTGCATGGGCATTTCCTCAGTGCACATGCAGCTCCTGGCACTCATGAGCCACTGGGAGAAGTTCCATGCAATGGAGCCAGCTATCTTCTCCGTCCCCTGCCAGACAGGTCCTGGGACTGTGCTGGGAAGCAGGCAGTAGGCCTCCCCTCCACTTCTGGTGGAGTCCCAACACCTGCCTGGCAGGGGTGGGGAAGGCAGCCAGCTCCATCACATGGTGCTTCCCCCAGTGGCACACAAGTGCCGAGAGCTGCATGTGCACTGAGGAAACGCCCATGCAATAGAGGCAGGCTGGCCTGCTGTGCCCCTTTTCACCACATGCAACTCTGGCTGAAGCCACATGCCACCGGACAGCAGCACCTGTGTGGGCCTTGAGTGCCCTGAGCACCTGCCACCTGCTGCTGCCAGCAGAGGATGTGCACCATGGGGGGAGGAGTTTGTGGGGGGTCTCCACACCTTCCCACCCTCCCACACTCTGCCCCCACTATTCCCCCATATATACACCCCAACATACTCTATGCCTCCCACATACACAGCCACACCCCATCACAAGCCCCCCATACACCACCATACACACACACCCCAAGCACCCCCTATATACCTGCCACTGGCTGGCTTCTTGCCACAATGTGCAGTGCTGACTGGAGCCACGCATTGCTAGGTGGCAGTACCTGTGTGGGCCATGAGCTCCGCAACCACCTGCTGCCTGCTGCTGCTGCTGCCAGTGGTAGGAGCTGGGCATCATGGGGAAGAGTGGGTAGGGGGTCCCACCCCGATGTAGCTGCTAAAATGTAGAGAGGTTACCTGGGGTTACCAGATGGCAGGCAGATTATAATGTGCCATAAATCCAATATCTATATTTAATCCATGATTTTTTGTATCCAGTTGATTTATGAAGTGAAGTTTGTAGGCTTATCTATGGAAGGTGTTTTGTAAATTCCCTTTGAGGATTAGGAAAGAGAGATTGGAGAGAAAGTGGTTGTCTTGTGAGAAGCGTGCACCCACAGGTAATTGGATACCTCTGTCTTGATAGATTTTTGGTGTACATTCGTTTTGGTACTCCAGCCAACAACTGTGTACCAGAATACATGCACACTGAAAATCTATCAAAGACAAAAATAACCAATTACCCGTGGGGGCACACTTCTCACAAGACAACGACTCTCTCTCTCATCTCTCAGTTCTAATCCTCAAAGGGAATTTACAAGACACTTTTCCTAGACAAGGCTGCGAACTTAACTTAATAAACCTACTGGATACAAAAAATCATGGACAAAGTATAGGCAATGGATTTATACATGTTATAACCTGCCTAACGTCTGATAACCCCAGGTAACCTCTCTACATTTTACCACCTACATTCTATTACCAGGTCAACATTCCCTCTTTCCCCCCATCCTACCTACTTGTCTCACACCTATTGTCTCTCATTGCCTCTGAGCCTCACTGCCACTCATTTGCACTTTCACAGACCTGCATTGTACATATTGCTTTCTATTCTACCATGCCGAATAGGGCTGTGTGAAGCTTCGGTCCCTGATTCAATTTGGTGGAGATTCGACCTGATTCAGTGGCTGAATCTTCAAATCCTAATCGAATCAGGAGACCCTTTAATTTCTCTGAATCAAATTGAAACCTCTGAATCAATTCAGAGAGATTAGGAAAGATCTGGAGATTCAATCAGACACAGCTTTAAATATTTTTTCTACATACCTGGGTTCCCCCTAGTCCAGCAACAGCCTTCCAGTCAGACTGGTGGTGACAAAAAGCTTGAATACTTTAAAGTGCAGTTCAAAATATTTAGGAAAGATGTGGCATTATGTGGTACCTGTAATAGAAGAAGATTGACTTGAGCTATGGGTTCACTTTCAGGACTATGTTCCTGTTATAGTAGGCGGGGCTTTGCCTTGCTGTGAAGCCAAGCCCGCAATGCCATGCGCCTCCTCGGGAACTGCATTGGCTGAGCCTGGACCTGGACTAAGGAGCGCTGGGAGCTGGGAGTCTCCCTGCGCCCAGCCCCGCACGCTGACCGCATCACCGTGACGCCCCGCATGAGGACCTTCCTGGAGAGGTTCCTGAAGAACACCATCTGCAACAAGTATGCCGGTGACCTGAGGGCCAAACCCAACCAGAGCAAGGTCTTCGACGTCACCTCCAAGTGGGACGCTAGCAACCACTTCATGCCCAGCGGGAGCTTCACATGCTTCGCGGACTGGTGCTTCCTCCACTGCGCCCGCCTCAACTGCCTGCCTCTGAATGGGGCCGTGCGCTTTGGCCACCAGGACAAAAGGTGCCGACAGTGCAGCTATGTGGCGGAGACCCTCCCCCACGCGCTGTGCAGCTGCAAGCCGCATGCCAGAGCCTGGCAGCTCCACCACAATGCTGTCCAGGACCGCCTGGTAAGGGCTGTCCAGGCCACAGTGGGGGAGATCTCCATGAACCGCACCATCCTGGGCTGCGAGAGCCAGCTGTGCCCCGACATTGTCATCACCGACCAAGAAGCCAAGAAGATCGTGATCATGGACGTCACCATCCCCTTCGAGAACCGGCACCAAGCCTTCACCAATGCCTGGGCTCGCAAGCGGGAGAAGTATGCCCCGCTGGCCAACACCCTAAGGGGCCACAGCTACGACGTGACAGTGGACGCGCTCATCGTGGGAATGCTCGGAGCCTGGGACCCCACCAAGGAGAGCGTTCTCTGTGGCCGCCACGTCTCCCACCGCTACGCCAAGCTGATGCACTGCCTCATGGTGTCCGACACCATCAGCTGGTCCCGCAACATCTACGTGGAGCACATCACGGGCCACTGCCAGTACACCGACCCCACCAGACAAGCCGCCGCCAGACCGGACCCAGAGGGCACCACCGCCTGAACCGCACCCCCGTTTCACTTCACTTTGAAAGGATTCTTCCACCATGGATGACTCCACTCCACCTGAAGAGGACCCCCGTGATTGGACTTCATGGACTGAGACACTTCCTCCGAGCCACTTCCTCCACCATTGTGGACCATTGTAATGGGTTTGTGTGCATCTATCTCCTTTCTCTCTCAGCGTCGGGAACACCCTTTTTCCCCTTCCCCCTTCCCACATTCCCCCACCCCCGGGCTTAGTTGGCTAACATCTAAGTATCACCTGTAACCTAGTCGCATTCCTCTCCTCTCCCCCATCCCTCTATTGTTAGTCCCTCACTCGGGCACTTTGTATTTCCACATCAGCTTTGTCATCTTTTTTCTGGATTCTCAATCCAAAACATCTACTAATAAAAGTCAATCTATTTCTGCAGCTTTGCTACTTTTTAACTGCTTTACCACTCTGTTTCTTTTAATGATGATAGCTTCAGACTTATACTCATGTGTATTGCTATCCTGTTCATCTGGCACAGAGGTGTCCAACCTTTTTGAATGTGGGGCCAGATCATGAACTTTTTATCACTCAGTGGGCCGGTGAGCCATATTCAAAGACCTCATAGGAAGCGGTATCACATCATCCCCCCAAAACGAAAGTACAATGTTTACTTTCGTTTCCTGTCGCAGCACCTCGGGCCTCAGAAAACAGCTTGGAGGGCTACATGGCAGCCTGCAAGCCATATGTTGGACAAGTCTGGTCTAGCATATATAGAATATTTGAATCTAGACAACCTTCAATTTTAAACACTTTTATCAATATGATCCTTTCATTCTCGTATGCCTATCTGGTGAATTCCATGTTACCTTGTGCATGTCTGTGTCTGAAAATGAAGTCCTGCCTTTCCCTGCTGTCATTCACTATACCAATGCCAGCTGGTTGGATAACATTCATTTGCTTATAATGTTCACTTCTGACATTTGCATTTCATCTCATCAGGATTGTATCACAGCTCAGAACTTTGTGTACAATGCTATTCAAAGCTTGATACAAAAAACAAACAAACAAAAAAACCCCTTTCTTTTCCTTTTCCCTTCCTTTTGATGATGCATTAACAGCACATCAGAGTTCTGCGTAGGTCACTCTAAGCTGTATTAAACCTTGCTGTGATGATCAGCTTCCAGCTGTTCATTTAGGTAACTGCTATAGCAACCCTCTCTCCACTTCCTGCTTCATTTGTTTATTTGACTGCTCAGAATATAACTTCCAACTCTTATGTCCCCTTTCCCCTGCCAATTTTTCTACTGTACAAAGGAAGCTTGTATATTACTTAACTCTCTAATACTTGATCAGTCTGGCCTGGAAGAAATCTGGCATAAGTCAAGTTTTAGCCCTCAAGCTTGCAGTATATGTAATATGTATATCTTTTACCCAAAATCCATGACATGACAGGCCTGGGTCACAATCTGCATAAATCAGTTATGGTTGCTATTTCTGTAAGACATGAATTTTGGGGGGAAGTGACTAATTAGGCCAAACCAGCTTATAGTTTGCTGGGAATGTTGTGTCATAGTCTGCTGAACTCCAATGAACAGTTATGGGCAGTTCACTCTCATCCATTTGCCTTCCAAATCTAATATGTCTGAACTGTTTAGATTTGAAATCAAGTTAGTCAAGTCTAATTTTGTCTAGTCTGTTTTCAACCACTTGCTTGAAGCAGCTATATAGACTCTGGATTTGAGGTTAGAGTTTTCTTCCTTCTGGACAGACTTGCTTGAAAAGGCTGAGCAAGCACAATCTTCCCCAGTTTGAGATCAGAGCTTTCCTTCTCTTAGATATAGTTAGTTCCAGGATCTAAGGGTGCTCCTGAGTGTGTGTGTATAGGGGGTGCAGGGGGTGTTTTAAATAGAGCTTTTCTTGGGAGCTTCAAATGGTGGCGGGGTGCCTTAACTAAGGGGGATGCTGAATACACATGACACTGAGGCTGCTGGAGTATGCTCAACACCACATTCCAGCAGACTCAGTTAATCAAATCTGCTCTATGTACACGAATTAGCATTTATTGGAGCAGGCATCGGACACGTGTACAGGTGCTCTTATTCCTTAATATTTAGTAAGATAAAATCTTATTCATTGCCTGGAGGGAATGCACTTACTTGGCATTTTTCCCAGCATGAAGACTGTGTATGATAGTAGTAATCAAAATATGAATGTGGACTCATGACAACACACAGTGGGTGCATCTAGACCAGATGCTTACTGCAGTTGCCTAATTAGCTCTGCAGTGAAGTGTCACCATCTACATGAACACTGCTATTAGGCCATAGTAAAATAATTAACTCCACCATAGGATAGTACTGCCCAACACAAGTACTATTCTACAGTGGAGTTATTTACTCTACTGCAATGCACAAATAGACAGTGACTGTGGGGGCTGGCTGGGGCATGAGGGTGCTACAGTGCAAGATTAGGCTAGCCCCAAACTGTAGTCCTTCGCACCCCAGCCAGCCCCCCTGCAGCACATTAAGACATGCAGGAGCAGCTTTGGGCTGGTAGGGTGGCCTCCCAGACCTTGTGCCAAATGGGGCTGTGCGACCCCAGCACAACATGCTGTAGCCCCAGGAGCATGTGTAAGTGCTGTACCTGGGGGCAATAAACTTGAGTGCAAACTTCACTGGAGTTTATTGCATCAAACTAATTTTACATTTGGACACACCCATTTAGACTCCAGCTCTGCAAAGACATGCTAGTGTGATTTCTTGTAAAATAAAATGCAGCAGGGACCTGATCCAAAGCACATTGAAGTCAGCTGGAAGGTCTTTCAATCTTTGGATCAGACCAATTGTTCAGTGAGAACAGGTAGGTGTTCCTGCTCCTGCTGAATATTAAAGTCATGCAAGCAACCTTAACAGTTGTTGCAATTAGGCCCTGCCTTTGGTTTGTGTCAAATCAGTGGTGCCTCAGCTATTCTTTAAATTCACCCATGTTAAAATGATCTTAAAAGTTCAGATTAATTTTGAATAATAATGTTATGTACTGTTCCAAACTAAATTAATGCTTAAAATAGCAAGCCAATATGGTCTTCATAGACTTAAAACTGATTCAATAAATAAGCGGTGGGTTAAAATGTCATGTGTACTACTTATTTTCACTTTTTAGCCTGAGGTCTAGCTGAACAATTATTAAAGAGCTAAAGGATTTTATAATAGAACTGAAGGGAAAAGTAAAAGTATTATCCAGAAAATAACATATTGTTACTCTACATCCATGAGAAAGCATATGTTATTGTTTCTCATAAAAGAAGCAATACTGAATAAGACAAATTCTACCTTACAGCCTAGACACCTCCACATTTACTGTGCAACTGATTTATTGTTTTGGCATGAGCCTTCATTACTAATGTGCTCTAGGCCAATTGCTCAAGTTCTTTGTGTAAGAAAATAATAATAATGAAAACATAAACTGAGCTATGCTGTCAATGGCTTAGTGTCTATTAAACACTGACAAGTTCATGTCAAGCAATTACTGAGGATTTTTCAATGGCAAGTACTTGGAGATTGTGTTTTGTCTGTGATACAGCTTCAGAGATGGCAAGCCCTTTTTCTTTCCTACCCCAGGAAAGTGTGTGCACCTCCAAATGTAGGAGCACCCAATGTTGTGAGCACTTATTGATTTATTAAAGTTGATTTATTAAAAAAATTAAATCCATCAGAAAGCTGAACCTTTCTGTGGCAAGTAAATTATCATACTATTACTATTATGTATCCATAGAGTGTCAGAGATGTTGGAACACTGCCAAGCAAGATTCTAGAGGAAGGATTTTGCAAGCTTGTATGTTAGCAAAAGCTTAGAGAATTGTTACCAGTGACTGAGATTATTTACGTTATCAATTCTCAAGAGAGAAATTATAAGAACTGGGCTTTTAGTTTAGTAAGAGAACATAGTTTGTGTTGTTAGACAGTGGTTGCCTCCTTAGGCTAGCTAGAAGTTCTGCAGATGTGAGGGAGAAGGTACTTCGAAATTTCTGGACACTGAAAGGAACCAATCAATTATGGTAACCTTTCAGCTACATCCCCTCCCCTTCTAGTAAATTAATACATTCCAAAAATTCAAGCCTAAACACATAGTGTTCTCTATAACATGTTAGTACAGTGGATTTGATTGGATTTGAATGTATAATTATGTATAAAAATCAATCCTATGAATTTAAGTAACTATAATTATGTAGTTGGTCTCTGGTCCTTTACTGAAAAAGTGAAGTCATCCCCGCTAAACATACTTAAGTCCACTAAGTAAAATAAAAACCAACCCCCCCCCCCGCTTCATTCTATTTCCTAAAAGGTGTAAAAATATTTCTCAGCCCCTTTTGGAGACAAATCCCTTAATCTCACCCAAATGTCAAACTATTTTAAGTTCTCAGTAACCTATCAACATACTCAGTTTATAGAGACCTTCCAGTGGGAATCCGCAGTATGATATATGCAACTATATTTATTTGAATATGTAATGCCATGTTTACAAAGAACCCACAGCCAATTTTTGTGCTGTTCCAAACTGACTTTACATGTAATAACAGAAGTTGTCAGTTTAAGCACTTATTCTACAGCAAACTCCCAAGTCTTTGAGTTTGCTTATTTTATAACCAAGAAAACCTACCCCTTAACTTCTTGCATATCTCATTCTAAACAGTGACCTTGGACAGATCTTGCCAATTTGGCAAAAATCAAAAAGCAGTCTCATTTTGATGAGGCAGCAGGAGTACCTTTGACCATTTCAACAGCCTCATCTTGTACAGCTTCTGTGACGTACTAGAGAAGAACATGATGGCCAGTTCAGAAACATGCAAAGAACTTTATGAAGATATGCTAAGACAAACTCAGGAATGAACTAAACAGGCAGTGGGCAAAAAGCCTTTGTGAAATATCCACTTGTGTTCTTCAGAAATTCCTAACTGTTTATCAGCTTACGTTCCTGATGGCACATATCAAACCTGATATAACACTCCAGCTTACTCAATGGACAATTTCTAGAGTACCCAAAGCAGGTTCTTACTCCCCTCACCTTACCTGCCATGACTTGATGGAATAGAATTCGAAGAAGAAGCTCAGTGGTATAAATACAGAAGTCCCCACTTGGGGTAGTCACAGGTTTCTGACTGGCCTATGTTGGGGCTCCACCTCCCTACAACCTGCCCACACACCAACCATCAGTGTCAAGATGCTATGATCAGTTGTAACACCTCAGCCTTGTCTCGTTTTATCTTCAGCAACCAATGTCCCAGCTTCCACTTTCTCAAGGAAATGCCAGCCAGATTGGACAGCATTTTTCTGGCCCTTGCAAGGTTGTCTAGCTTGTCCAGCAGGCCTTGGATAAGTGGCTACTTGTCCCCTGGTCCTCGTGGCCTCTCAGAATATAAGTAAAAAAAATAAAAAAAAAAATAGAGAAAAGAAAACAAGGAAGTCTCTTCTCCAGATATGTTATCTGTTTGAGACCCAACATCCCCATTAAGATTTAGTTAATTCTTTTCACTCCTATAGGAGCTGCCTCTTTGCCCTATGTTGAGGCTGTATTTTCCATTCTCCACCTGCAGGATCCTCTCTGCCCCTTACTAACAGGGGCTCTTGTGGCCCCAGCACTGCTCTGCCTCAGTGCCCAGAGACCATCTCTGCTAAAGGCAGTTCCCTCCCTCTGTCTGCTGGTACTCTGAGTGCCTTTTAAATCACCCATTGAGGAGCCTGTAGCTGACATCATCAGCTGGGTGCTGCCAAGATTGATTGACAGTGAGCTTTTAAACAGTGGTGGCAGTGCTGTGTATGGCCACGGCTCCCACTCTCCAAGCCCTGAAGGTAAGTTTTTCCTGCTGTCTGGGGCCTTTTGCTCAGCCTGTTCGGGTTTAGCTGGGGGGTCTTGGGATATTTAAGGGGTGTGTGTACGCCCCCCCTTGTCACACCTAGCAAGGAAAACATTGTTTTTTGTTCAATTTAAGACTCAACAATACTCAGTTTAAACCAAAATTTCATTTCTCAGATTGAATTTAGTTTGGTCCATAGTTGAGAATTATGCACCGAACATTATGCATCCAACCCTCATTTCCCTATCTGTGAAATTGTTGCCCTGAGGGGTCAGGCTAATGCTCAGGATCTCAATATTGTGCTGTTAGACAGGAGGGCATGGTGTACAATTGCACATGCACACATAAAAATCAATTAAGCATGCATATACTCACTAGGTGCATACACCCCTACTAGGCATACACACTCACACTAGCAACTTAGATACACACAGGTTCAAAATAACCAGTCTAGGTTCATACACACCTATCACCAGTTTAAGCCCATACACGCTACACACACCAAATTTAGACAGAATCACTTACCAGTTACCAACACCTGCACATCAATACACATACATGGATTACTAATTCATATACCACACACACACAATTATATCTATATATGTATATATATGTGTATTCACTAATTCACACACATACCACCCACCTACACATACACACAGGTGAGTTCCTAAGTTGGGTGTTGAGATGTATATGTATGTAAAGGTAAGAAAGTAGAAGTGTAGGGAGTGAAAGTTGCTGGGAGTGAAAGTTACCAGGACTGGGCTTAGAACCAGTAGACTAGAGGGGCCTGGGCTGAAGAACTGAGGCTCGGGGGTAACTTTAGGTTAATTGACCTTAATTGATTAAAAGACAATGCCCAAAGCCTGCAGAACAGGGGAGCGATGCCAGCACAGAGCTTGGGACTGGAGCCAGAGCCACGGGGGAGCTGAAAAGGTAGGTGGGGAGAGGGAAAATGGGACTGAGGGAAAGTGTGAGTGTTAAAGAGGGGCTCTGGGTGTGGGGACCCAAAGGATGGCTCTGGGGCAGCTAGAGAAGTTGCAGGGAGAGGCAGTAGGTGCTGGGAGCTGGAGAAAGGCTCCAGCTGCTGGAGAAAACTGAAGGACAGCCACGAGGAGCTGGGAAGCTGCGGGGGTGGGGGGAGGGGAATGACTACAGAAGGTGTGGGGGAAGTCTGAAAACAGAGAGACAGACAGCAGAAAATCACAGGAAAAGCAGCAGGAGAGACTGAAAGGCAGCAGGGCAG
>NW_017729027.1:8685943-8692883 GCF_001723915.1 Gavialis gangeticus
AATTGTGGGTTTTGCTACAAAATGATACTGCTGTTATTTACAAAATGCTTTGAAAACTAAAAATCAAAATTATTAAGCACAGGCTCCTTTGTAAAGTGCTTGAGCGATGCTGACAAACAGGTATTATTCTTCCTATACTTCCATATAACCTAAGAGAGTAAAATCATGCTTGGAGGACATGAGGGCAACCAGTTGTGAACTGGACTTGTGCCCATCCTGATCTGTGAAAGCCTGCTGGGGAGACAAGGGCCACTTCTGGTGGGGTTGTCAGCACCTCCCTTTGGGAAAGCAGGGTGCTGCACATTCTTAAGTCTCTCTTTGCCTTGCTCCCACTCAGGACCTTTCCTATGGGGTCGCCAAGGGAGCCATCTTGTCACCAGGGGGGCAGGACTGTTCTAAATTGGTTCTGCTGTCATTCCTAGCAGAGAGGCCCCAGATGGTGGTAATGGGCTAGTGCTCATCAACCCCTCAGGACCTTTCCTGTGGGGTCGCCAAGGGAGCCATCTTGTCACCCCTCTTCTTCAATGTTTATATGAAGCTGCTGGTTGAGACTGTGTGGAGATTTGGTGTGAGGTATCATCAGTTTCCTGATGATACCCAGCTATGCCTCTCTTTTCTCAACCAACTCCATCCTTTCCCAGTGCTTGGCTGTAGTTGGGGACTGGATGCAGGTAAACCAAATGAAAAGGAAAGAAGACAAGATGCTGAGATGAGTTGGAAGGAATTGGGTCACTTGGTAGTGATGAGGTTCAGTCTTCTCTTGTTACTTGGGCTTGGGGTGCTGCTGGATCATTTGCAACCCCTGGTTCCTCATGTGATAGCAATGGCTAGGATGCCTTTCAGCAACTCCATGTGGTGAGAAGGCCAGGACTGTTTTTTTTAGACTCAGATCTGGCCACCATCAAATATTTTTTTGTAATGCCAAGGCTAAAATATTGTAATGTGCTATATATGATAGAGAGGACAGCCAGTAGAGAACTGTGCAATGAAACATTACAAGGGCATAGTGAGGGGCTTGGAAAGTGATCTTTGCAGCCGTTTTCCAGATGGATATCAGTGGGACAAAATTCCATTTGTCAAGTCAGAGAAGATATATTCAAACAACCGAGATCTGGGATGATGAGAGACTGGACAAGTGCTTTAGCTGTGTAGATGGACAGGAAAAGTGATATCTTAGATCTTACACAGAAAGAACGTGGGCATCTTAACCATAGTGAGAATGTGAGAACCTAGGGAGAGTTCAAGTCAAAGATGAATCCCAGATTACAGTGACCAGCAGGAAGATGAGGTCATCCACAGTGTTTGGGAAAAGGAGTCAGCAGAAAAGATGTAGGAAAAGAAAGATCAAGATCTCTGTTAAAGGTATCCTGAGTTTGAAGTGATAGTTAGTCATTTCCAAGGAGATGCCAGAGACAATAGAGAATTTCAGTTTGGAATGAAGGAGAAAATTCTGGAGTACAGTAGTAGACTTATAAATCATCAGCATAGTGAAGTTAGTTGAATTTATAATGGCTTGAAATCTCTGGGTTTATGTTGTGACTCATATTTGCCCACCTACCAGTGCTAACTTTGTGTGGCACCTTGCAACATTCTTGAGGGGATCACAAGCCACCCTGGGTGAGAATCATTGATCTGTAGGCACAAAAATACAAAATAGCCATAATTTCCTAAAAATATTTGTGTTTTATAGGGTGTCTATACATCTGATTCATTTCACCAAAATGGAATTATGATAGCATCATTTAAGAATTTGAATTGTCCTCATTCTGCAAAAGAATGCTGTACATAACAGACCTGTTACCTCTGTTCTGTAATAATTAATTGCTAATAATGCTTATTTCAGTGTTGCATTTGTTCAATGATCAGAGCTTAGTCCCATGCTGGCACAATAGCTCACAGATCTTATTGGGCTACTAGAATTACACACCTGTTCTTTTTAGGTTCTTATTTTATCTCACTCACTAATGTAGTAGCTAAAATTCTGGATCTAGGAAAATGAACAGGCATCAGGAGTCCAGCATTTTTATTTGCTGACTTCTCATTTTCTTTAAAGAAATGTTTATCTGTTGGCCAAATGAATGTGCTGTCCATTTCCTTTGGTAAACTTGCTTGTGTAAATGCCTTCCCTGCATTTTGATGAGTTTTTGAAAACAGATGCTTATAAACTGTGTTTTGTACACTTTGCACTTCATTCCTTTGCTTCTTGCAATAACTGGGAGCTGTCTTTATAAATTGTTTGAGCCCTGTGGCTTGGAGCTCTGGGGAGTAAGGAACTATCTGTTCCCATCTGTTAGAGAATAGACAAAGAGTATCCAAAGAGCTGATCCATCTGAATAAGCTGTTTATCCAGAACTCCAGATGACAGAAGTTCAGAGGACAAAGGGATAATTAACCATAATTTATTGATGAACAAGGAAAGTATGAACCCAGAAAAAAATATTTTTATAAGCGTTCTATAAAAATGTTTCTGGTGAAAACTTAGGAGATGCTTGGACCGTACAAAATTCAGATATAATAACTAAGAGAGGGAAGTATTCCTGCCTTGTGTCAAGGAATCTGCTCAAGGGGGCTGTTTGCCATTTTTAAGTCTTCACTAAGAATCTCTGGGAGGACCTTTAAAGGATGTCACAGATGGGGCTTATTGACAGTACAAGGCAGAGAGGGCTCTTCTCTGAAGTGATAAAGCATACCAGCAGACCTGAGAAAGCTGCAGTAAGGCTCCATCTATCTGACCTCTTAATAAAGTTGAAATTCCTAGAGCTGGTTTTAAGTAGTGGAACCTAAAATTAGGATCATGCAGCAGTTCCCAAATGACTAGAGACAGACCTGATTGAGTAATTCCTGAAGTCTATGCTACTCACTGATGTCAGACTCCGAGTGGATTTTTGTGGTTTGCGAAGAGGAAATAAAATAATAAAAGGGTATTTGCCTATTGGACTTTCTCATCAATTGGTAGAAAAACTTCTGTTAAAACTTCTGATCACATCTTGCAAGCTTTTATTTCTCATTCATATAAATATGATTTCCCACGTTGAGACTTTGGTCTTGTTATGTTGCTGAATTGGACCCTAAATCCCCTATAGATTTACTGATGATGGTTGGGACCATGTGATGTTGTTAGTCATCCAAGCATTAAAACATGATCATAAGTGCAACTGACCACTGTCTGCTAACATAACTAATAGCAATTACAGGCCTATAAACAGATATGAAAATAACTATATATTCACCTCCCCCATTATTAGCTGCATAGAATTAATCTTTCAAATGCTTTTTTTAAAAACTAGTTGAAATTTTAGAAGACATAATACAACATGAAAGTAATACAATTGGATCCCAGAGAGAACAATCCTATATGAAAAATTCTTAGATCACTATGGATTACATTTTGTAAAAGCCTGAATCTGCAAATTATTGGGCTCATATACATGTGCAGGGAGGCTGCTCCAATGCATTGTAATTACAATGCATTGAAGCAGACTCGATTAACTGAGTCTGCTGGAGCATGGTAATTACTGCACTCCAGCAGACTCTAGCACCATGTGTATCAGCGTCCCCGCACTGAAAAATGGTTATTTGAAAGAGAAATGGAAAATGACTGGATTTACTTGAATCCAAGGAAGGTTTCCCCCTCCCCCCCTGCCAGTCAGCATGAGGTGAGGGAGGGGAAAGCCTGTCCGAGGCTGAAGTAGCTAGTTTGGTGGAGGAGGGGGTTCACAGCCAGGTGGAGCATGGGGGAGAAATGGGGTGGGGAAGGAACCTGCAGTCTACACATTTGCCCCCTGATTCCCTCTCCTCAGCTGCCTCTTCCCCCTTTACTTTCTGCTTCAGCTCCAGTCACTCCACCCCTGACCCATCCCAGATGGGAGGTGCTGCTGCTTTTCCTTGACTGAGTTGGGCTGGGGCTGGGTGGGATGGCTGCTGCTGCTGCTTCTGAGTGCCCTGATCTGAGTGGGGGCAGATGGCAAGACATGGGGGGTGGGGGGCAGGAGGTGGAGGGACAGGCTTTAGGTAGAAGGAGAGGGTGGAGGAGGCAGGGTTTGGGGGGACAGACTCTAAGTGGGAGCAGGGAGTGGTGGAGGCAGGCTACAGAGGGATCAGGGGGTGGGGAAGGCAGGGAGTGAGAGGGTAGGCACAGGTATGGAGGGGCAGGAAGCGCGGGGGTCACATGATAGGCTGGCAGGAGTGCCCGAAAGCCCCCCTGGCTCACCAAGGGCATCTGGGAATGCCTGATTGCCAAAAAGGTGGCGTACAACTGGTGGAAGGGGTGTGCTATCTTCAAAGGGGAGTATATCCTCCCCCTCCAATAATGGAATCATTATTGACTCTAAGATGAACATGGGCCAACAATGCGAGGTCATGGTTGGCAGGGCTAACCGGACATTGTTGTGCATCCACAGGTGCATCTCAAGTAGGGCCAAGGAGGTGGTCCTCCCCCTCTACGCGACACTGGTTAGGCCACAGCTGGAGTACTGCGTCCAGTTCTGTGCACCCCATTTCAGGAGGGATGTGGACAACATGGAGAGGGTCCAGAGGAGGGCCACTCGCATAGTCCAGGGACAACAGGGCAGACCCTACAATGACAGACTGCGGGACCTGAACCTGTTCAGCCTTCACAAGAGAAGGCTGAGGGGGGACCTGGTGACCGTCTATAAACTCACTAGGGGGGACCAGAAGGGTTTGGGAGAGACCTTGTTTGCCCTAGCGCCCCCTGGCATAACAAGGAATAATGGCCACAAGTTGTTGGGCAGTAGGTTTAGATTAGACATCCGTAAGAACTACTTCACAGTTAGGGCGGCTAGGAGCTGGAACCAACTTCCAAGGGAAGTGGTGCTGGCTCCTACCTTGGGGGTCTTTAAGAAGAGACTTGATGCCTACCTGGCTGGAGTCATTTCAGCCCACTTTTTCTCGTGCCAAGGCAGGGGGTCGGACTTGAAGATCTGCAAGATCCCTTCCGACCCTACTTCTATGATTCTATGATATGAGGGTGCATTGGAGAGAAGGCATGGTGGACAGGCACAGGGTGGCAAGGGGCAGGGCTTGGACCCAGTGCCCCCACTGCTACTTTTCCTGCCACCGCAGTGTAAATGGGGGTGTGAATTTAATTAGATTTTATAAATGGAAAATGATAATAATTATATAGTTTTCCATCTATAGAATGTAATTAGTAGGGGGCCATCTTAAATTTAATCTTGGATTTGGGTAAATACAATATCTGTTTTATCCATTTTATTAACCTTCCTAAAGTTAGTAGCAAAGATGGCATCAATGGTGTTACAGTCACCTTGCTTCCTAGAAGTTCTCTAGGCTGTTTTGAATAGGGAGGATAACTAATAAGTTTTTAGGGATTCCTCCGTTTAGTTGGCAGCATTTAGAGACCTGAATCTCTGCAAATTCTATTGACTAAAGAATGGCATGAGCTTTTACAGCTAATTCTTCCAATGTGTAATAGTCATTACAAAATACAAGTATGACAAGGGTTGCTTAGTACTGCAAAAAGAAAGAGGTGCTCCAAAAATGTTTTGTTCTGATGATTCAAATAAAATAAATAAAAATGGCCAGGGAACTAATTTCAAGCCATACGTATGACAACTCCCCTTCTACCAGATTGCTGAGAGACAGTAAAATGATAATATACAATGATACAGATCATAAACTGATCTGGTCACTTTCACCGTAACAAATTCACAATTCAGTAAATGGCACCAATTATAAAACTTCTGACAGAAGAAACAGACTGAGTTGTCCATTTATATTTATATAAGTTTTGGATTTCTTACCAAGTTTCCAGTTACTATGGAACTGTCAGCACCTGCCAAAGAAGTGTTCATGGTGTCACAATCACTTTATCTCAGAAACGTCAAATGCTTCAGAGCACACAAAATTGGACAAACCCAATATTTTTCACTCCAGTTTGCAGAAATTTAACCTTTATAGATCTGACCTGGCATTAAAATCTTACAGACATCTGTGAATGTAAACGAGTTTGGTTTTTTTGTTTTCTAATGGCAAAATAAGTGCGTTCTTCATACCAAAAACGTATGTATATTTGGCTCGCAGTGTATTTGACAGCCATTTTCCATGAGGATTGGTAAGCGAGTTCAGCTAAAAGAGTAGCTGACTCAAACGGTTTTCTAAAGCTCAAACCAAGCCTTAAAACCAATATAATTGGAGTAGTTGTTGCTGCTGCCACAGTTATAGCTACAACAGTTTTAGCGTTTTAGCACTGGTAATTATTCTTTAGACTGGCGTACATTTTCATGGTGTTTTGTGTTGGGAAAGACATCTAGTACAATGGGCACTGTTCACTTACTATTGGGTAATTGGTATTCAGACTGTTACTGACTTTTGTGCTGATTTTGTTTTTCAGATGGAGTTGCTATAGGTTCCCTCTTATTGTCCTCTCTTGATAAGCAAAAAAGCAAATAGGACTACTACATCCATAAGCCAGCTGGTGAAGATTTTTTTTGCACTGATTCCACGTGAAAGCAAATAAGGTCGAAAAGACACTTCTTACAGTGGCATGTTTCTTTGGGTTTTGTGACATACAAACCTCAAAGAATAAAGTGAAAGAAGTAAAAATAATTTAAAAAATAAGAAAAGTCTCATATGCTAATGAATTGGGATTGGGTCAGGAGAACTAGTTGGCAAGGGCTGTGTTGCTCCAGAGGGCTGGCAGTGGTGGGGAAAAGCATTTTCCTTTGGTTTATTCTCTGTCTCTGGTTGACAATGGTAGTTGGGTAATAGCTGGCTACTTGCACTTTTTTTATGGGGTTGCATCCCTGGGGGTAGGAGGGGGAGTTGGCTTGGTGTCAGTACCAAGTAAGTGGATATAGCAGGGGACCCGAGCCCTGTTATGGAGAAAAAGGGGCCAGGGAAGGAAAGGCAGCAGGGCTCCTCTGAGGCCAGAATCTTTGTAGCCTAGAAAAGGGGACGATTG
>NW_017729027.1:8697883-8703459 GCF_001723915.1 Gavialis gangeticus
TGTGGTATGTTAAGCGTTGTTAATGTTAGAACAAGCTTTGAGCAGTTACATGTCAAGACTTAATGCCCTCTCTGACTTGCACAACTGTGGCTTGCCCCTAGAGAGCTGGAGAGCCAGGGTGCCTATGCGAGGTGTGGGTGGGGTGCAAGAAGTGGGTTGCAGGGCTGGGATCATAATGCTGGGAGGAGGAAAGGCATGAGGGGATAAGAGCTGTGGTGAAATGAAAGAAGTCAGCCACTAAAGCAAAATGAAAGAAATAAAACCTCAAAGAATAAAGTGAAAGAAGTAAAAATAATTTAAAAAATAAGAAAAGTCTCATATGCTAATGAATTGGGATTGGGTCAGGAGAACTAGTTGGCAAGGGCTGTGTTGCTCCAGAGGGCTGGCAGTGGTGGGGAAAAGCATTTTCCTTTGGTTTATTCTCTGTCTCTGGTTGACAATGGTAGTTGGGTAATAGCTGGCTACTTGCACTTTTTTTATGGGGTTGCATCCCTGGGGGTAGGAGGGGGAGTTGGCTTGGTGTCAGTACCAAGTAAGTGGATATAGCAGGGGACCCGAGCCCTGTTATGGAGAAAAAGGGGCCAGGGAAGGAAAGGCAGCAGGGCTCCTCTGAGGCCAGAATCTTTGTAGCCTAGAAAAGGGGACGATTGCCTGCTGTAAGGAGGGACCCAGCAAGGACAGAGTGGGCGGAGAGACCCTGGCTGTCAAGGGAGGACTCAGCTGGGCAGGAGAGGGGCAAGCAGCTGGCAGTAGAGAGGGGGAGCAGGGACCTGGAGAAGGGATGAAGCCAGGCCCTGGGCCAGAGGCTCACACTTGCAAAGCTCAGCCTATAGTCAGCTGGCTGCAGGATGCATCAGGGGAGGAAAGCAAGGACCAGGTGGTTGGGGCTGAGTGAGATATAAACTCTCCCCAGGCCAGATGAAGGGAGCTGGCAGCAGTGATGGAGAGAGACAGCACTGTCCAGGGAGGTAAGGGTGGAAACCCCCCTGGCCAGGAGATGCCTGAAAGGTCCATCAACCTGGAGCAAAGGAACAAGCACCTGGGGAAGTATGGAGAACCTCCTTTTTTAAATTTTCCTTTTTTTTTTTTTTTTTTGCCTTTTGTTGTGCCTTGGAAGGCCTTGGGAAGGGAATACCAAAATTGGAAGGTAGTTTTATACTCACCGTACAGGAGCCCTAAGCCAGTGGGTGGATGAATGTAACCAAACAGATGAAGAACAGGTTGTGGTGGCACCAGAGGGGCCCAGGAAAGTGGGATTCTCCAAGGACCATAGACTGTCTTGAGAGCCCAGTGTGAGCCTGCTTGATGCTCTTTTTTTTCCCCTTTGTTTTTCTGCTCATGACAATATTAATACCTGGTGAACCAGTGCAGCTACTGGGGGGATGGGGGGTGCAGGGGTGGGAGGAATAAGGAGGCCACAGAGCAGAAGGTTTTTTGTTCTTTATTTTTTTTTCCAGGCTTGATAGTTTTGTAGGGCAGGAGACCAGAGATGGGGGAAGAACTTAGAATAGCCAGAGGCTGGACAGAAAGGAAGAAGACTGCAATAGACTGAAGTCCAGGAGGGGTGGTCATCCACCCACTGGTAAAATGGTGGGGAGGGCAGGAGAAGGAGAGAGGGTGCAAAGCCCTGTGTAGCCCTGTCTGACTCAGGGCTCTGGTCAGGGTAGGGAGACAAGGTGCCTATGGCCTAGGCTTAGGTTCTTTAAATAAAGCCTCTCAAAAAACATTTTAGCTAACACCAAGGCATAGCAGGTGAATGAGAGAGAGAAGGAAAATGGGGGCCAGACTAGGTAGCCAGGTACTGCCCCCTCAGAAGGGGGCATCCAGTTGTCTCTGGAGGAGCACCCTATTACAGTGGAAGTTTCTTCCCACAGAGCAGAAAGCAAGGAAGGGGATGGTACATTGTGGGATGTTGGTGGACTGAGCAGTTGCATATTATTGTAACATGAGTTGGGTAACAGAGCTCAAAGATGAATCTGGCCCAAAGTGGTATAACTTGAAAATGCCTAGAGAGTGCATAGACCTAGTTTGCATACTTTAGCATGTAGATCCTCCCGTATTAAGAGCTCTTAATATAGCCTAATGGTAATGTGTAATACCATCTGTTGTTATTTGTCTGGCTGTTTTTTAAAGATTCAGCATTAATGCTAATAAAAATGATATTAGGTTAACATCCAAAAATGTGATTCCTAGCAACTAAAACACTTTGTGCTGTCTTCTAACGGATTTATAAAAGTTGAGAAATAACAAAGCACATCTATCTATCAGTAGCCTTTGCATGGACGTGGATATCAAGGAAGAATTTACTTTACTTCTCCTGTTTTCCCATGGAGGAGAAGAGAGAAGACAGACAGGCTGGAGGCCAGGAAAAGGACCTCACCATGGCTGTCCCTCAGACAACCCCTGTTGGAGCCTTGCAGAGGTGGCAGGGAGAGTGAAACAGTGCATACTTTCTTCCTCTCTTCCCCCTTGGAGCCCTGCCAGAGGCAGGCCCAAAAGAGGACCTCTGAGCCTAGGAAGACCCTCCTACAAGCCCCTGTGTGGCATGGGTGAGCACAGGAGGGGAGGGGGATGCAAGACCAGGCGGAGACTGCTTGAGACTGCCCTGGTTTTCTCTGTGAGTGCAAAGGCACCCAGGGAGGGGCTGACTCAGTGTGCCAGGGGGAGCACTAGGCAAGAGGGGGCAGGGGACTGCTCCAGCCCAGCAGAAGCCCCAGGTGCAGGCAGGGCCGGGGGGGGCTGCATTTGCCAGGTAGTGTGTGGGTGTGCTTGGCAGGGGGAAACTGTTACAGCCTGCAACACAGACACCGCTCCCTTCTGTGCCAGGGGTCTGGGGCTGGGGCAGGAATAAGCTCTCTTGCAGGGATTGCAGGAGAGGGGCCACTGCCTGCTCCACTGAGACCCCGTGGAGCTCCTGAGAGGGATGCCAGCAGCAGGGACCACTCATGGTTTCTGTGCTAGGGACACAGAAGCAGTCCTTCTCCCTGAGAAACCAAGCTGAGGGGCAGTGTACACAGGGTCCTCGTAGTTACCCTGGAGCGTACAAATTATAGAATGCATGTGTAAATAAGTTTTGATGGTTTATTAGTTGGTGTATCAATTTATTTGTTTATTGATTCCTTATTTAGCATGGCTAACTTGTATGCTTTCCTTGGTGTAAAATATATCAGAGAAGTATTAACCTTCAAGCCACCATCACTGGGTTATGTTGTGTAATATGATTTGTTTTATTATATATTATCTTGTAAATAATTAAATTCTGCAAATAGTTTTAAAACTGTCTGCAAGGTTGTTTTGATTTTAAGGGGAAGTTCTCTACTCTAGGACCCTGCAGCAGCTACCCAGGGAGCTGAGTGGGGCCACCAGGTACCCCAGGATCCCACTGTTCAGGTCAGGGCATGGATAGTGTTGTACCCAGGGTTACAGGCCATATCCACATGAGTGTGGATGTTTGGTTCCCCAGGGACAAGTAGCAGTGGTACAAAGTTCCCCAGTTTGGTTCCCTGGGGACAAGCACCTTGCACCACTGCTACTTGTCCCTGGGGAATGCCCCTATCACACACGCTTTGGTGCGTGGCAAGTTACCCTGGGTGCAGTAGGGGAGGCTGGGGCCAGCACTCGGCTGGCCCCAACAGCCTTACCTGGGGTCATGAGGGCCATCTGGGGCTGCAGCAGTGGCAATTCAGCCATGCCAAGCCTGAACAGCAGCTGCAGTGCAGCTCTGGGTGGCCTGATTCTTCTTTTGAGCGGCGCACACTGCTTGTGCATGAGCTGCTCCACTTCTTTTTTTTTCTGTGGGTTTTTTTGACCCCTGGATATCCACAGGTCAGAGACCCACGGGGTGGGGAAAAAAGCAGAGCAGTGGACACATGGGCAGTGCTATCTTGCAGTGCAGAGCACATATGAATGTGTATTATGTGGCACCACAGATGTGTTTGTGGCACCACATGCTGCATGGCTGTTTGCCTGGATGAGGCCATAATGTCCAATGAAAGTGTCTAGTGAAACAAAACTCTTAAATTTCTAATACCTTGTGATGACACTAATTAGTCACATTTCTATAGGGAGGCAATACTGCTCAGGTTTTTGTGACAAAACGGTATGATAGATTCCTAGGAGTGAGCACTACTTTGGAAGTAATCATCAGCAATCCCTCACAGTTGAGGATGATTATCTTCCATGATTACCTTATCTTTGGGTCCAAAGATGGTTGGCAGATGGTTGACAAGGTCAGTCAAGGATCAACACATTCTACTGCAACTCAGGCACGTGATATTGTGTGCGGTGGGTGACTCCAGATTCTTGATTTGGTCTGTGACATGCTGTTTCTGCCGCTCCTGCTTTTCGGTCTTTTTTTTTTTTTTTGTCATTGTGAGGTTTCAAAGTCTTGAGATCCTTGCAGCAGACATTTTGTCATGGTCCTGGGTGATTAGTCTCTATTTCGATGTCAATGTTGCATTTTTTTCATGGTGGCCTTGAGGATGTCCTTGAAGCGCTTTCTCTGCCCTTCTCTTGAGAGTATGCCTTGATTGAGCTGGGAGAATAAAATTTACTTTGGAAGCCTGGAGTCAGACATCTGGATACTAATACTGTGGCTCACCCAGTGAAGATGATATTGGATGATCAGTGCTTCAGTGCTTGTGGTGTTTGCTTATGTGTAAGGATGCTAATGTTGGTGCATCTGTCTTTCCACTGGAATTGAGAGCTCTTCTGCAGGTACCATTGATGGTGCTTCTCCAGCTACTTGAAGTATCTCTTGTACATTGTTTACATCTCATCTCCATGGGGATCATGACTCCTTGATAAACTATAAGCCTGGTTTTGAATCTGATGCTGTGATCCTCAAACACCCTTTTCCTTAGGCATCTTACAACTGCACTTGCACGTTAAAGGCAATGTTGGATTTCTTCACTGATGTCAGCTTTCTGTGAGAGATGGCTTCCAAGGTACACAAACTACTCAAGGTTCTCCAGAGTCTCACTGTAAATCTGAATTACTGAAGCTGAAGACTGCTCATTAAACAGCTTGTTGATGGAGGACCTTAATCTTCTGAGTGTTAAATGTCAGTCCCATTTTCTTGTATGCCACAGTAAAGACATTCAGTGATGATTGCCTGAAGGTCTGTTTCCCAGTAAGCACACACAACAGCATCATCAGTGTACTGAACTTGATGACTGAGGTCAGGATAGTCATAGTTTTAGTTTGGAATCATATAAGGTTTCAAAAGAGAAGGCTGAGGGGGGATCTTGTGGCCTGTTATAAACTGGTTAGGGGGGATCAGCAGGCGCTGGGGGAGTCCCTGTTCCCCCGAGCGCCGTAAGGAGTGACCAGGAACAACGGTCACAAGCTGGCGGAGGGAAGGTTTAAGTTGGACATCAGGAGGCGCTACTTCACGGTCAGGGCAGCTAGGGTCTGGAACCAGCTTCCAAGTGAGGTGGTGCAGGCTCCCACCCTGGGGGTTTTTAAGAGGAGGTTGGATGACCACCTTACTGGGGTCATTTGACCCCAGTGCTCTTCCTGCCATGGCAGGGGGTCGGACTAGATGATCTGCTCAGGTCCCTTCCGACCCTAGAAAC
>NW_017729027.1:8703543-8705445 GCF_001723915.1 Gavialis gangeticus
GTCTGGAACCAGCTTCCAAGTGAGGTGGTGCAGGCTCCCACCCTGGGGGTTTTTAAGAGGAGGTTGGATGACCACCTTACTGGGGTCATTTGACCCCAGTGCTCTTCCTGCCATGGCAGGGGGTCGGACTAGATGATCTGCTCAGGTCCCTTCCAACCCTAGAAACTAAGGTTAAACAGCTTACCATTCATACGGTAGTTTAGCTCCACTCTGAGCTTGTTGGTGGTCAGATGTAGCATTGTGGTAAGGAAAATCGAGAAGAAGGTTGGGGCAATGATGCAGCCTTGCTTTGCACCAGTCTTAACCTAAAAGTATTCTGTGAAAGATCTGCTACTGAGAACCTCTGCTCACATACCATCATGGAGCAGGCAAAGAATGGTGATTGAATTTTGGTGGCCTTCCATACCTCAGAAGGACCCTCCACAGCATTTCTAGACTGACAGTGTTGAAGGCTTTTGTGAAGTCAAAGAAGGTCATGTAGAGAGGTTTGTTTCCAGCATTTTTTTCTGCAGTTGGCAAGCTGTGAAGATCATGTCCATTGTACCTCTTGATGCCCTAAACCCACACTGAGATTCTGGAAGGAGGTCTTCAGCCAGTAGAAGGACACAGTTCAGGAGGGTTCTCATAGTGATCTTTCCTGTGGTGGACAGCAAGGCAATCCCTTTGTAATTTCCACAGGTGGCCAAACTCCTTTTTTGAAGATTGTCGTGATCATGGCATCCCTGAGGTCCTCTGTGATTTCCTCCTCATTCCAAATCCAAGGCATGGAGCTGTGATGTAAGCTCCTCTCCTCCCTGCTTGAAGATTTGTCAGGGATTCCTTTTGGGGTTGGAGGGATTCCAAGATCATCTCAGAGCATTGTGGGATGGAATTGAGAATGCTCTTTCAACAACATAATCTTGATATAGAAGGCCTTTAAAATGCTCCTTCCAGTGGGCATTGATGGCTTTCCTTTCCTTAATCAGGTCTTGTGTATCCTTAGGTCTCAAGCAGGTTGGTCTCTGAGTGCTCAGACCTCAGATTAGCTTTTGTACCATTGGAAAAAAAATGTTCATATCATGGATGTTACTGAGGTGTTGATTCTCCTTTGCTTTGTCTTCCCACCATCTTTTCTTCATATTGTGGTTCCTCTCTTGGATCTCTGCCTTAGCTTGCTGGTGACTCAGTTTCTTTTGCCTGGAATTGATGTTCTGTCAAGCACAAAGGCCGTGTGCTTGTGGTTGATCAATACTTGGGTCTCCCAGTCATTCTCATCAAACCAGTCTTGGTGTTTCCTTGTAGAGAATCCAAGTGTCCACTGCTATCAGGATCTGCAGAGAGACATGAAGGCACCCCAAGCACTGCCAACATTCTCCCATTGTTGATACGAATTCACCAGTTTTTCATTGAGGCCCTGGTGGAAGAAGTCTTGCTTCATTGGCTCCTTGAGCCCTTTAACATTGACTTTCCATCAGCATGGCTTCTGCAGCAGCTGTTGCTTGGGCACCAGTTGGAGTGACATAACCGAGTAGATGAGTTGGTGATTTAGTCCACCAATCATCAGGTCCTAGAATAATTTTAGTGACGTGGACATTTTTTTTGTGATCCTGGGCATGAATTATGACAGTCAATCAAGTGCCAAGGTTTAGATCATGGGTGTTGCCATGATGTCTTGTATTTGTTTATGTTTTTGGTTTTTGGTTTATGGCAGAACTTAGTCTTGGTTATGGTGAGTCCAAGTTCTGTGCATTTAGTCAAGAAGAGGATGCCATTAGGTTTGACCTTTCCCACTCTTTCCCTGCCAATGTTCTGTTCCAGAGATTTTGAGTCCCTTCCAACTCTGACATTGAAATTGTTGAGCAAAATAAGTCTGTCTCCCTCTGGAACATCACAGGGGACTTGATCAAGGTTGGCAAGAATTCC
>NW_017729027.1:8710445-8726520 GCF_001723915.1 Gavialis gangeticus
GGATGCCATTAGGTTTGACCTTTCCCACTCTTTCCCTGCCAATGTTCTGTTCCAGAGATTTTGAGTCCCTTCCAACCCTGACATTGAAATTGCTGAGCAAAATAAGTCTGTCTCCCTCTGGAACATCACAGGGGACTTGATCAAGGTTGGCAAGAATTCCCCCCGGTTTCATCAGTGGTGTCGAGTTAGGGCAGATGCACTGATGCCAGTCACATATTGGCTTCCTGCCAACTTGAGATTGAGTCAGGAGGTGCTCATTAATTCTGATAGGGAACTCATTCAGTTGGTTGAGTTCATTCTTAATGGCAAAGTCAACTCCATGAATTTGGAAGCAGATACTGCAGAAATCCATGTTGGGCCTGAGAGCCGCACTTACAATTGAAGAAAGAATTTGTATTAAACAAACAAAAAAAATTAGGTGACTTTACTGCTAAAGCTGTATTAAGCCCAACAAAAAAAAAAAATAGTTGTGCAACTTCAATAGTTGTGAGTTGTTTGTTCTACATTGAAGAAGGTGAATGTGAGAGGTCGCACATCACCAGATCTGTGATGTGTTGAGTCACTGTTACGTGGGGCATTTTTACACATACTCTGGAGGTGGATGGGGGCTCTTTAATTTGAATGGCTCCAAGAGTTGCTCTATTTAAAGCATCCATGGCATCTTGTGTATTGGCATCCCCACACTTCAAAATGGCTGTGGGGGCACTTTAAGTAAAAGTCATCAAATGAGCTTCAGTTAAAGTATCCCTGCTGCCATTTTGAAGCATGGGCATGCTGATACATGAAACTCAAAGGCTGCTGGAGCGCTCCTAATTAGCATGCTCCAGCAGATTCAATCAAATCTGCTTCAATGCACTGTCATTACAACACGTTGGAGCAGCCTCTCTGCACGTCAACTCTTAAATTTCATGTCTGGCTCAACTCAGCTGGGAAGTGGCAAAAATCAGGAAGTATGGGTTCAAAACTAGGTGTATATATGAAAGTAATAAGCTTGTTAAATGGTAATTCTGGATGACACCTGGAGCTCTTAATCACTGGATTTTCCACACATAAATACCTGAAACTAGTTGTAAAAACTCATTAGGTGGCTTAGTGTTATGCCACTCCAAGGCAGGATTGTCTCTGAGCCGTGTTACCGAGTTTGTGTTACACTAAGGTGTATCCACTCTAGGCTATACCTTACTGTAACCTCCCCACTTACTCTCTCACTGTCCCCTGTTCCCCCACCTCCCTCCCCCCACTTACTTGTTGCTGACTGTGCTGTCCTGGGGGAACAGACAGGGAAAGGTTAACCAGAAGTAAGTGAGGGGGAGGGAGGAGTGTGGGGAGAGCTCCAGGGGAAAGGGACGAAGTGGGAGAGCCCTGGTGGGGGAGGGATTCTTACCTTTCTTTCCTAGAGGCCCCACCTAGCCTAAATGTGTGACTACTACAGACTTGAGCTAGCACTAATACACATCAACATTTGTGTGGCTTACAGAGTAACATGTAAAAAAGCCCTAAAATTCCAAGTTAAATAAACTAGTGTTTCACTTATTTTGCCACACAACACTGGTTAAGAATGATAAGTAGTTGAACCCTTCTGGAAATATTTACATGGCCTTTAAATCTTAACACAGGGGACTGTTATGCTACTAAACTGGTTATGGTTATTGAAAAGTATTTGGCATAGGATTTCCTACACAAATTGAGAGTTGCATATAATTTGGCTCAATTGAGATTGCAAATTGACAGTGTTACTACTGTTCCCACATTCACACGATGGACTTCTGGTAAGAAATTATTTTACATAAGACAAATATGGTTCAGACAGGCTGCAGTACCTGAAGGTGCAAGAAATATAGGGTGGAAGCAAACAAATGAAATTCCACTGAAGCATGTTCTGAGGGAGTGATTGGAGAACACAATGAAGATCTCAAAGGGTAAGAAAAAAGTGCTGATATATGGTCATGCTTTTTTGAAGTTGTCCCAGGGACGCAGGATCGGGCAGGGGGGAAGCCTCACCCACAGGCAGACCCCAGATGAAGTAAAAAGAAACCTACGTGTTGCAGGGCTCTGGAGAAGTGAAGAGGCACACTGGGGAAAACCCCCCAAGCAATTTATCAGCTGCGCTCATCTCCAGCTGGAGCCGGGTGACGGCATGGAGAGGCATTACCCGGCAAAGATAAAAGCTGGCCCTGGGAGCACAGGAAGCAGGACGCTGAGTGCTGGAGGAACGGTGGGGGACTGCCAGGCAGAGCGCATCCAGCCGCTACAGGGGGCAGACAGGCTGGAGCAGTCGGCAGCGGTGGCAGCACTGGAGGCTGCGGGAGATCCCCACGCCGGAGACAACTGGTAGGGATCAAAGGGGCCAGCAGTGAGGCTGGCAGAGGTGGTGGCAGCAGGGGCTATGGGAGGTCCCCATGCCAGAGAAGACCGGCGGGGATCAGAGGAGCTGGTGGTGAGGCCGGCATTGGCGGCAGCAAGAGCCGGCGAAGGAGCTTCTGCCATAGGCAGTGGGTACCGAGACCCCGGAGCAGAGGCAGATCCAGGAGAAGATAAAAGAAACCCCAGCTGGGGTGAAAGCATGGGTCCTGACCTAGGGGATGCGCTAGCCTAGGGGCATTAGGGATGAGGAGAGCACGGGACTCTCAGCCCCATGGTTGCTCCTCTTTTCTTGTTATTTCATTTTTCCTTCAGTCCTGTGTCTAGTTCCTTTGTTTTTCCACTTTGGGTCATTCCTATTGTGTGTGGTTCCCTGCCTAAAGCAGGTTAGTTTAGCTCACCTTACCAGGTTTGGGAGATTAGAGACCCCAGTTGAAGACGAAGGACAACATGTGAATGTGGAGACAACTGGCAGCATCTGTCGTAGAACGCACAGGGCATCGAAAGGGACAACCCTGAAGGCAGAGTGTCCCCAGGCCCTCCAGGTCCGGTCAGTGCCCAAGGTATCTGTCTGCAAAGGAGGACACGTGGGAACCAAGGAAGACATCAACAGGAGCTAGCTGCAAAAGATCCTGAGGCTCATCTTGAAGGTTGGCGTATGGCCGGGGTGTGGGGGAGGTTGGAGCCCCGTGAACATCTTCCAGGACACGTGACAACTCTGGAGGCATCCTCAAAAGGGACTCCCTTCACTGAAGGACCATCCAAAGTCATGGCAGGCAAGTTTGGGGAACACCCTGAAGGTGATTGAGGAACTCTCCGGGGTCTACACGAGGCTCCTTGGTGCATAAGATCTGCTGCCTGGGCCAAGGCAGCATGGGAATGGATCATCAAGCAGAGATGGGCACAGAAGTCAGTGAGAAATTTAGGTGGGTCCTGTTCTGTTTCAGGGAGAGGAAGCTCTGCTCTCCAACACAGCAGGATTACCCAGGTCAAAAATGGATGACAAAACACTAGTAGAATAAAAATTATATATGCTAAATTATTGCATTTCTGCCTGTGTTCATATTCTCATATTAGCAATTTTATCCTATTCCAAAAAAGGATTAAAAGGAGCCATAATGAGTGATAAATTGGACCGCATAGGAACGTTGCTAGCAGATTAAGGGAAGTGAATATTCCCCTCTACTTGGAACCAGTGAGGCCACATCTGGAGTAGTGTTGAGTTTTTGGCTCCCCACTACACTACAGAAAGGATATAGACCAATTGGAGAGTCCAGCAAAGGGCAATGAAAGTGCTTAGAGGGCTGGTGCTTATGAGGGGAGGCTGGGGGAACTGAGTTTATTTAGTCTGGGGAAGAGAAGACTGAGGGGGGATGTAACAGCAGCCTTCAACTGCTTGAAGGGTGATTACAAAGAGGATGGAGTTCAACTGTTCTCAGTGGTGGCAGATGACAGAACAAAGAGCAATGGTCTCAAGTTGCAGCAAGGGAAGTTTAGGTTAGATATTAGGAAAAACTCTCTTATGAGGAGGGTAATAAAGCACTGGAACAAGTTACACAGGGACTTGTGGAATCTTCATCCTTGACGTTTTTAAAACCCGGCTGGGCAAAGCCTTGAGCGGGATGATCTAGTTGGGGCTGGTCCTGCTTTGAGCAGGTGGTTGGAGTAGATGACCTCCTCAGGTCCCTTTCAACCCTAATTTTCTATGATTCTATGATATAAAGATAAAACCCAAAACAGTAATTTGTTTCTTCAAGTATATTTTTTTCAAGTAATATGGTTGTTGATACTCAAAATCTTAAAAGTGTTAAACACATTATCTATTCAGTTAGATAATATGGTTTATTTGGATGTGTACTAAATATTGAAAAATTGTAGTTACACATGTCTAATATTTCTCTTGATTTATAGCATTAGTGACTCAAGAAGTATAACGCTGAACTTCTATGACAAATTTGGGATATTTAAGCTAAAATAAAAGGAAACCAGTTCGATTCACATCAGCGTATTTTGTGCTGCATCAACTCCAGCCCTACATATGACCAACCTTGGTGTCCCCCATTAAGTATTTGTGAATTAACACTTTGCCTCAGAACAATCATGGTTAACTTGACTTAATTGCTATTTAAGCCTAGTTTGTAAATAGCTGTGCCACAGCCTTTTAGGGGCAAGCCATATCCCAGCTTAATCAGGGCCACATTAAATTGGTTGTCTATATTTAGCTAAAGATTATTAGGGAAACAATAGGGAATTTGACAAGGAAAATTTCCAAAGGAGAAAAAAGCAGAAGAACTGGAATAAAGTAAAGGGAGATGTATGGAATTCCTATAATAGGATAGCTATAAAAAAATACATTGATCTGTGCAGAACTATACTTGTAGTCAAATAAAATCTATAACACACATCAGACACAAGTGGCCTGATTACACTGAATACATGAAATGAAGAAGCTGATGACTGTTTTCAAAGGAAATGGATTTACTAAAGATGATGATGACCTATTATGTCAATAGAATTATTATGGGTTGTAGTGTGGTCCAACAGATAGGGCAACTGGATCAGGACCTAGAAGAGATCTCTGTGTGACCTTAGAGAATTCACTTTACACACCCATGCTTCAATTTCCCATCTATAAAAAAGGGATGATGAATTAAGGATAATATAGTATTTCCAGAGACCTTTGTAGGTGAAGAGCTATGTGAGAAGTAAACATTTTAAGTTCTTTGAGTTGAACTAATCTAACAACTTCAATACCATGTCTGGTTGCTTAAACGCATATTCTGCACAGAAAACACAAGTTTATTAAACCTTTAGTATGATTCATTAGATGGAAGGTATAAGTCAGCAAATACAGTAATCAAGTCTGTTCCTCTTGACACACTTAAAAAATTTAAATATGTGGAGTTTTTATAATGTGTATTAGAACTGGAAATAAACACCTTTTCATCTGACTTGTTTGCATAATGAAGTTTTTGCATGTGGACTGATCTCAGGGGAAAAAGGTTATAAAATCTCTTGACTTGGAAACAGCCTGAGCAGAAATATTTGTAATAAGTGATATTTGTTTTAAAACTGTTCTTGGCAGCAATGTGTCAGAAGAAAACCTCCTTTTTAGGCTTGGACCTGTGTTATCACAAGCTGGTTTCATGTGACTGAAAGATGTCTATATTAACAGAATCCTATTAACATTTATTGCCAATCTTCTTAATTCAGGAACCTTTTATATATTTGAATGTTATTCATCATATCTTCCTTCTATTTTTTCTCTATATTAAACAACCCTAATTCTTTCCTCATGGCTTATGTTTCCTAGAGCTCCAAAACTTTTTTTGCTGCTCTGTGGATTCTCCCCAGATTTGTTCCCAAGTTTCTTGAAAGCTATGACATTTTACTCTTCTCAAGCCTTATTAATACTGAATACAGTGGAAGCATTATATTGTATTTCCTGCATATGATACTCCTAGTTATATATCCCAGTGTGATTGATGTTTGCTTTTTTTTTTTTCTTTTGGTAATAGTGGCTGCATCTATCTGCAGGCTTAACTGCGAGTAGACTAATTAGCTACAGAGTAAAGCATCACCATTTATATGTGCAATGCTATTAGGCTGCTATAAACTAATTAATGCCACCATGAAACAGTACTGTGCTGAAGCCAGACCCTCTGCCACCCAATGCCACCACTCGGAGCTGGGGCTGTACCCCCCACCCCCCATCTTGCTGCCAACCCAAGCCTGCCTGGGCACTGGGCCACATAATCACCACCAGCCACAACCCCATACCACCACCTGGCCTGCTCCCTGCCCCCTTCCCAGGCCTGCCTCACACAATCCTGTTGCCAGCCACCACCACCTGCCAGACCCTGGCTGGTACAGGGGGGTAGAGCAGGGGCAGGAGCATCATTGGTCTAAACTGCTCCACCCCAGCTCAGATTGCTGCTGTCCTGGGTGCACTAGTTTACTCCAGCTCAAACTGTTCCAGAGCTTATTGCTGCAAATGAATTGCATGTGTAGATGCACCTAGTGTAACATTGTTTAACATGCTTGCCAAGGAGAGTGTTTATATGTGGGGCAATGACAGAAATCCTTACTAACATCCAGATATATTGCTTTTGCTGCTTCTGCTCTAGACACAAAGTCTGTTTCTTGGTCACAGAAGGAAATTAGGTTGGCTTGATGTGATTTATTCTTCATAAATCAGTGTTGGCTGTTACTTATTACTGTGTTATCATCTGTATATTTGCAAGATCATTGTTGGATTATTTGTTTCTGAACCATTACAGGAATCAGAGATGCAGACTTGTCAGTAATTTTCTGGGGCCTCCTTTTTTCCCTGTTTGAAGATAGGCACTACAGTAGGTTGGAAAATTCTTTGGAAATTTACCCATCTTCCATGAGTTCTCAATAATAATTGCTAATAGAGCTGAAATTGCTTCAGCCTGTCCCCTAAATACTCTGGTAAATTTATCACCTCTAACCAACTTGAAAGTATCTAATTTAAGTAGTTTTCAACCTGTTCTTTCACTATTCTGGGCTTTGCTTTTGATCTGATCACAGCTAACCATTTAGCTGAAGACTTAAGCAAAGAAAGGTATTAAACCCTTTGGCTTTCTTGGCATCTGATAACTTTCTCTCCATATTGACTAGTAGACCAAATCTTTCTATGGTCTTCATTTTGCTATTAATGTCATTATCAAACGTTTTCTTGTGACACTTAATATCTCTTGCTAGTTGTATCTCATTTTGTACATTGGACTTTCTGATTTTGCATCCTTGTGCAAAAAATATAAATTAGGTCCATCTAACAATTCCTTTTTTGAGTTTGATGTCATTGAAAAGCTCATAATCTAACTTAGTCAAACACTCACTACGTTTTCCATCTTTTCTTCACATTGGGAAATTTCATAATTGTACCCTTAATATTATTTCTTCATGTAACTACCAAGTCTCTTGAACTCTATTTCTCCATAGACTTCCTTCCATAGAATCTTTCTTCCCAAATTCTCTGAGTGAATTAAAGTTTGCTTTCTTGAAGTCAATTTTCTTTCACTTTCCTGTTTACAAATCTTTGGGTGTGGATGGACCTGAAGATTCTACTTCCCAGTAACAATTGAAACATTTCAGACACCTTTGAAATGTTTCCAAGGACCAGCTATACAAACATACAAGACTTTTGAAACATTCCAAAAGTGGCTGAAGTGCTCCAAAATAATAGCTTTCTTAAAACAAGGGGCTGTGCATGTATTCCCTGGCTGAAATGGTTCCTTTTTTAAATGTTTCCACATGCATTTCACTTGGGAACCTTTCAATTTTGATATCTGTCTGCACCCTTGAAATCTATGTTTTTATGACTGTTGTCAGCTGAATTACCCTTGGTGCTCCCATTTTCAACCATTTGGTCAGAATAACGTCCTCTTTTATTGTTTTTCGCCTCATTCTGTATCAAAAAAATTGTCCCCTACTTATTCCAAGAAATTTCATATGGGCTTTATTATGCTCTATTGCTTTCTTAGCAGATGTCTACATATGGAAAGGTCTCCCCCGTCCCCCTGCCTAACATTACTTCAAAGTCCTGTGCTTTGAATAACTGTTACTTTTATTTAAAGCCTCATCCACCTGATCTTTATAAATTACTGGTATCTAATAGATTCCCATTATAAAAATATAAGAAGAGCCATACTAGATCAGACCAATGGTCCATTTAGCTCAGTATCCTGTCTCTGTGTCAGAACTAGATGCTATACAGAAAGAGCAAAAAACTGGATATCTCTAGAGCAGAGGTTTTCAACTTGTAGTCCACAGACCCCTGGAGGTCCACAGACTAAGGGGTCTGTGAAAGATTACTATACTCAATCAAAAGTATGTGAATACTTACACTTACAATTCAAAGGGGTCCACACCTCCATTCAAAATTTCTGCCCCTCCACTTCAAATATTTTATGGGTTTGCAAATGAAAAAAAGATTGAAAACCACTGCTCTAGAGTGATCTAGCCCCTATGCAATACCCTCCCTGGATTCCACCATTTATTGGTTTAGAAATGCAAGAGGAAATATCTCTAACCATTCTGTTCAATAAACATTAATAGATCTAACAGATCATGAAATCATACTTTTATTTTTTCCCCTTTTGCTTTACCCAGACATTTTAACTGCTACATTCTGGACCTCGGATGAAGTGTATACACCCTTGATACACAAGACAACACCATCTTCTTTCTCCCCACACCAACCTTCATCTGTCTTTCCTGACAAATCTGTACAGTTCACTATCAACATTCCAGTTGTGAATATCCCAAGTTTCTGTTTTCTCAATTAAATCATAATTTAGGTTATGTATTCAAACTTCCAACTCCTTCTTTGTGCCCCCCCTACATTTTGCATTAGTGTACTATCATCTATGATGTTGAGCAGATGGACCCCCCGCGATGTTTAGGTCATCGTTATTTATGTCATTAACCCCTGTTGATCCTAATTGAAAGCCCTTGTCTTAGATTCGCAAGCCTATGACCAAAAGTGGTCTTCTACACTGCTTCAGGGATAAAGGTTGTAGCCATGTTGGTCTAAGAATACAAGCGGTCAGTGTGCTAGAGGTGATATCTTTTATTAGACCAACTAGGGCACAAATAAAGATTTTTTTTGGACAAATGTCTAGTTGGTCTAAAAAAAGATATCACCTCTAGCACACTGACTGCTTATATTCTTAGACCAATATGGCTACAACCTTTATCCCTGGAACACGGGAAATATATAATTAGCCATTTTGAAATGAAAACTTCATCATTTTACACAAAGGAAGCAAAATTCAACACTTGAGACCTGGAAGCTACCATCCCTTCTCCAGCCTTTTTTTCCAAGCCAAATTTGCATACCTACAGAACAACCTCAACATAAAGGGAAATTCCTTGCCCAGGACAACCTTAGTTTCATAGTTTCTAGGGTCGGAAGGGACCTGAGCAGATCATCTAGTCCAACCCCCTGCCATGGCAGGAAGAGCACTGGGGTCAAATGACCCCAGTAAGGTGGTCATCCAACCTCCTCTTAAAAACCCCCAGGGTGGGAGCCTGCACCACCTCACTTGGAAGCTGGTTCCAGACTCTAGCCGCCCTGACCATGAAGTAGCGCCTCCTGATGTCCAACTTAAACCTTCCCTCCGCCAGCTTGTGACCATTGTTCCTGGTCACTCCTTGCGGCGCTCGGGGGAACAGGGACTCCCCCAGCGCCTGCTGATCCCCCCTAACCAGTTTATAACAGGCCACAAGATCCCCCCTCAGCCTTCTCTTTTGAAGGCTGAACAGGTTCAGGTCCCGCAACCTTTCCTCATAGGACCTACCCTGCTGTCCCTTGATCATACGAGTGGCCCTCCTCTGGACCCTCTCGATGCTGTCCACATCCCTCTTAAAGTGCGGCGCCCAGAACTGGACGCAGTACTCCAGCTGCGGCCTGACCAGTGCCGCATAGAGGGGGAGGATCACCTCCTTGGACCTGCTCGAGATGCATCTGTGGATGCACGACAAGGTGCAGTTGGCCTTCCTAGCCGCCTCCCCACATTGCCGACTCATGTTCATCTTGGAGTCAATAATGACTCCCAGATCCTTTTCCACCTCCGTGCTGACAAGAGGGGAGTTCCCCAGCCTGTATGTATGGTGCCGATTGTTCCTCCCCAGGTGCATCACCTTACACTTGTCTGTGTTAAACCCCATCCTGTTCTCCTCCGCCCATCCTTGTAACCTATCTAGGTCCAACTGTAGCCTGTTGCTCCCCTCTATTGTGCCCACATCCCCCCACATCTTAGTGTCATCAGCAAACTTGAACAGGGTGCTTTGCACCCCCTCATCCAAATCACTGATGAAGATGTTGAACAGGGCGGGCCCAAGGACCGAGCCCTGTGGGACCCCACTTCCCACGTCCTTCCAGGTCGAGAAGGACCCATCCACTACCACCCTCTGGGTGCGACTCTCTAACCAGTTGGCGACCCATTGGACTGTATGGGTGTCTACGCCACAGTCCCCCAGCTTCCTAATGAGAATGGGGTGAGAAACAGTATCAAAAGCCTTCCATCACCAATCCTCCTGTGAAGTACGAAACATCGTTAACAAGAAAGAAGTGGTAATTAGACTGCTCCAACTTTTATCTTAGCCTAATTTGCATAAAATGAAAAATGAAGTTTTCCAGCCAGAAGATCTTACTCCACCCTCCAACTCTTCTGTGAATTATGAACTTTCATCTCTACCTAGGAGAAATGTTATAGTTTCATAGTTGTTAGGGTTGGAAGGGCCCTCAGTAGATAATCCAGTCTAAACCCCTGCCCTGGGGCAAGAAAGAGTGCTGGGGTCATATGACCCCAGTCGGGTGCTTGTTTAGTCTCCTCTTAAAGACTCCCAAGGTAGGCAAGAGCACCATCTCCCTTGGAAGCCCATTCCAGATTCTGGCAACCCTTACTGTAAATAAGTTCTTCCTGATGTCCAACCTAAATCTGCTCTCTGTCAGTTTGTGGCCATTGTTCCTGGTTATTCCAAGGGGAGCTCCTGGTAAACAGAGCATGTACTCTTTTTTGCTGCCCCTGCCAAAAAAAAGAATTTATAAACGGCCACAAGATCCCCTCTCACCCTTCTCTTGTGGAGGTTGAAGAGATCCAGGTTTCTCAGTCTATTCTCATAGGGCCTTACCTGCAGGCCCCTAACCATATGAGTGGCCCTCCTCTGGACCCTCTCAAGGTTATCCACATCCCTCTTGAAGTGTGGTGCTCAGAACTGGATGCAATACTTCAACTGTGGCCTAAGCAATGTCGCATAGAGGGGAAGTATCACCTCCCTGGACCTGTTCATGATGCACTTGCTAATGCATGATAGAGTGTGGTTTGCTTTACTGATTACTTCATCACACTGATGGCTCATATTCATCTTGGAGTCAACTATGGCTCATCCCTTTCTGCCGCTGTGCTGCTGAGAAGGTCATCCCTGAGCCTATAGGTGTGTTGGTGATTACTTCTCCCTAGATACAGCACTTTGCACTTGTCTTTGTTGAACTGCAACCTATTCTTTTCTGCCCACTTTTCCAAATTGTCCAGGTCCACCTGGATTTGATCCCTTCCTACTAGTGTGTTTACTTTACCTGATAATTCTGCATTATCTGTGAATTTGGACAGTGCTCTCCACACCCTCATCTAAGTAGCTGATGAAACATCGAATAGCACAGGTCCAAGAACCGAGACTTGCAGGACCCCACCGCCCACATCTTTCCAGGTCGATAACAGCTTGTCCACCACCCCTCTCTGGATGTGACCCTTAAGCCAATTTGCCACCCACCTGACCATGAAATCATCTGTGTCACAGCTACTCAGGTTGTTTATGAGAATAGGATGAGATACCGTATTGAAGGCCTTCTGAAAATCGAAGTAGATGACGTCTACCTCAACTCCTGCATTTAAGCATTTTGTGATCTGGTCATAGAGAAACAAGGTTAGTCAGGCAGAATCTACCTGCTATGAACCCATGCTGGTTGCCCTTTAGCACTATTTTTCCTGCTGGGCTCTCACATGTGATCCTTGATAATTTTTTCAAAGGTTTTCCCAAGGATAGAGGTGAGACTAACTGGCCTATAATTACCTGTATCCTTCTTCCTCCCCTTCTTGAAAATAGGGACCACATTGGCCCTTTTCCAGTCCGCTGGGACCTGGCCTGAGCACCAAGAGTGCTCCAACAGCTGTGCCAGTGGCTCTGCTATGATACTGGCCAATTCCTTCAGCACCCTTGGATGAAGATCATCAGGGCCTGCTGACTTAAACATGTCCAGCCCTGCCAAATTTCCCTTTCCTAGGTCAGTGCTGACCATTGGTGGGCTGGTGTTCCTCCTGTGTCTATAATGCAGTTGGGAGATTTGTCTTGATCCATGTTCAGGTATACAAAGGCAAAAAACTCATTGAAGAGTTCAGCCTTGTCCCTCTTATCTGCACCAATTGCCCTAGCCTAAACTGTAGCGTCCCCGATTCTTAATGCCGAGCGCGGCTCCCACCTGCGGCCTGGCTCCACTTCTCCCGGCACTCACCGCCACTCCCGTGGACTCAAGGTAAGGTCCGATGAGATCTGGATCCTGAGATCCCTCCAATCCGGCGCCAGGGTCCCTCTTGCAGCTAGTGTCTCTCTTTCCTCCTGTGGTGACCAAAGGCACCTTTCCTCATCTTCCTCTCTTTTTTATCCTCAGGGTTTAGATGCCATTGGCACCTGAGGGCCAGGGCCCGCCCTCCTCCTGGTCTCATTATTTCCAGCTGCCCCCTTTTCCTTAACAACAGGGTCCCAAGGAGAACCCTGTTACAAGGAGCAATACACATCTTCTATAATCAAGATGGGATCAGAGGAGGGGCAAATTGAAGTACTGTGGGTTAGAATACAAGGAGGTTGGGGGGAAAGGGACTTGGTGGTGGGGGTCTACTACAGACTGCCACACCAGGAGGATGAGCTAGATCTGGAATTCTCAAGGCAGCTCTCAGTGGCCATATGGTCAAGGGATATGGTTGTCATGGGTGACCTAAACTACCCTGACATCTGCTGGGAGGAGCAGTCAGCCAGATCTAACTGCTCACATAGGTTCTTAACCTGCATACAGGACCTCCACATAATGCAAGAGGTATATAGTCCCACTAGGGGAATGCCTTGCTAGACTTGGTGCTAGCTACAGGGAATGAATTGGTGGAGGATCTGCAGGAACAAGGTAACCTAGGGGATAGCGATCATCAGTTGATTGAATTCACTATCTGGCATAGGGTGGGAAAAGTAACCAGCAGGGCAGAAGTGCTAGACTTCAGAAAGGCTAACTTCAGTGTGCTCAGGAGATTAGTTAGTGAGGTATTGAAGGTCAATAGCATTGATGAAATGTGAATCCAGGAAGGGTGGGCATTCCTCAAGGAAGCAATCCTTCAGACACAGATGAATACAATCCCATTGCACACAAAAGGGGGCAAAGGAGCCAAGAAACCCTTTTGGCTGAACAGGGAAATCCAGGAAAGCTTAGGAGCAAAGAGGTATAAAGGCAGTGGAAGCAGGGGGTAGCTACCAAGGAGGCGTATACCTCCTTGACTCTCACTTGCAGGGAGTCAGTTAGGAAGGCCAAAGCAGCAATGGAACTCAGGCTGGTGACAAAAATTAAAGACAACAAAATGTCTGTCTTCAGGCATGTAGGGAGCAAAAAGAAGGTGCAGGGTAACAGACCCCGCCCCGATCCCTGAAGACACTGGGGGACTTCAGGAACTCCAGGAAAAGGGACACTAAGGGTTGAGAGAGCGAGTCCCAACAGCGGGAGAGCCGCTGAGCCTGTTCACTGAAGCCGCACGATAAAAGGGGACAGGCGGTGGTGGTAACAAGCCACTAATTAGTCAATTAGCGGCTTAAGAGAACAAACAGAAACTTTTCTTTTTTCTCTGTCAATTACGGGGAAGGGAGCAGGCTAAGACTCAGGCACGACTGAGAAGCCCGGAGACTCCCTTTTGCAGGGCTGGGGATGGAGATCCTCTGCCAAATACAGAGGGTGACCCAGTGGAAACCCGAGGGTTAACTCTTAGGATGGTGATTCCCCTCTCCTCTAAGAGGGGATTTCCCTGTAAACCGGCAAACCACTAAATAAAAGCTGAACAAACAAAACCAAGTTATTTCAGCGTGGTACTTCCAGCAGATACTTCCTTTGGTAATAATCACTTCCTCCCAATTTAGTTTCTTTAAGATCTAAGTCGTGACAGGCAGGAAACACGAGGATAGAGGAGGTATTCCACAGACGCTGACATTCCTTATCATAGAGAGCAACACCCTCCTTTTTTTTCCCCCACTCTATCACATCTGTACAACCTATAGCTCTCAATGCTTACTGGCCAATCATGAGTAGGGTCCCATTAGGTTTCAGTTAACCTAACCAGATCAAAGTTAGTGCTTGCAAGCAGGAGTGTAAGTTCTTCCTGCTTGTTCCCCATGCTCCTAGCATTAGTGTAGAGACATTTAAAGCCCCAAATGGGTGCCCTTGGTATCACCTGTCCTGATGCCTATTGGGCCCTTTAGTACATTGGCGATGCATAGAGGGTGCACACAGGTGCACATGCACCCGAAGATGGACTGTTCACCCTCTGCAAAAAGTGCTGCCAACACTGCCGGTGGCACCTGCAGGCAGTCGCCACTCGTCACCCCCTGCCCCTCACCACCACCACTGCTGACAGTGCTGCTGCTGCCTGTGGGAGCTCGCCCTCCCAGCCTCCAGGGGCACGTCTCATTCATGCCTTAGTACATACCTGAGCTGATCCAGCACATGGCTTCTGGCTTGCTGATCCTAGGTTCTCTTTGTTCTCTGCATCCCCATCCCCCAAAGAACCAAGTTTAAAGCCCTACATAGGAAATTGGCCAACTTGTAAGAGAACAGACTCTGACCTTTGAAGAGAGATGAAGATCATCACATTCCAGAATGCCCCTTTCATGGAAGTGCAGATTATGTTCGAAGAAGCCAAAACCTGCACAGTGGCATCAACTCTGGAGACTCAGGGTGCCTTCTGTGATGCAGACATCTCAATCCTGATGGTGACTACTGACCAGAAGGATCAATGAGAAGACCACCTGTGCCCCTGATTTCCTAAGCCTGGCCCCCAGGGCTCTGTAGACACTCACGATACACTGGACTACTCCTGGCTGCATCATTTGTGCCAACATGGATGAGGACCATGGGATAGTAGCTGGAGGGCTGAAAGAGGTCAGGAATCCTCACAGTGATGTCTTGGATCTGGGCTCCAGTCAGGCAGCATACCTCCCGCACCATGGGATCTAGGCGACAGATGGGTCTGTTCCTCTCAGGAGGGAGGTGCCCACCATGATGACTTGGTGTCTCTTCCTCCAGCTGCCCAGTTGTCCCTTAACCTGTATGGTGGTTGTTGTGGATGCATATTCCCCTGCTGTGTTCTCCTCCAGTGCTGCCAGGGCCTCATATCTGTACCCCAGTTGCACTGGGGAAGTCATCTCAGCAATACGATGACTAGCCTTAAAGGTGACCTTCTTCCATTCAGCTGCATCAGGTCCCTCCTGTGTTGTCTCTCCACTAGGTGTCCAATCCTTCAGAGACTGAAAATACCCATCAACTTAATATTGCAACTTTGGTCTATAGATGTTGGAAATTAACCAGTTCCAACAGGTTTTCTTGAAGATGGGCATTGGCTATTATCACTGAAGTCTGACCCTAATTACTGCACCCTGTTTTGGCAAAGGTACTAGACAGGATCCTGATGTTAGAGTATGGCTCTGTTCCTACAGTAGCTGTCTATGTTTTCCTCATTTTTCTTACTTTTGTTAAAAGTTTGACCAGCAAACTAATTTAGTATGTAGGTTAACTATGTAAAATTTGCAACAAGGGAAATTAAGTGGCATGTTTAGGCACTATTAATGTACTCTTCTTCTGTCCAAAAGTGTGTGTGTGTATATGAATCTGAATTCCCACTCCCCACCCCCAAGTTTGTGGCCTCTTGAAAAAGAGTTGCTTTCAAGAGGTGGGGGTGGGGAGTGGGAATTCAGATTCATATACACACACACACTTTTGGACAGAAGAAGAGTACATTAATAGTGCCTAAACATGCCACTTAATTTCCCTTGTTGCAAATTTTACATAGTTAACCTACATACTAAATTAGTTTGCTGGTCAAACTTTTAACAAAAGTAAGAAAAATGAGGAAAACATAGACAGCTACTGTAGGAACAG
>NW_017729027.1:8731520-8736902 GCF_001723915.1 Gavialis gangeticus
TCCTCCCCACCAGAAGCACCTAAACTGAATTTTGATTAATTACAGCTGTCATACCCTCTTGAGAGAGAGAACATGCAAAGTTATGCCTCTGTTTTCTCTTAATTTTCTCTGTTAATGGAAGGGTTGTGATAAGTTCTTCAGAACTGTGGACTTGACCTGTATTTTCAAAAGCAGATAATAACTGTAAATATGTTCCATTTTAGATGTCCAGTTTGAGACTACACATGAATCTCATGAGGTTCAATAAAGACAAGTGCAAAGTCCTGCACTTAGGATGGAAGAATCCCATGCATCAGTACAGGCTCTGATCTAACTGGCTAAGCAGCAGCTCTGCAGCAAAGGACCTGGGGTTACATTGGACAATAAGCTGAATATGAGCCAACAGTGTGCCCTTGTTACAAATAACCTACTAGCTGGGCTGCATTAGTAGGAGTGTTGCCAGAAGATTGATATAAGTGATTATTTCCTTCTATTCAACATTGGTGAGGCCACATCTACAAAAAGGATATGACAAATTGTAGGGCAATGAAAATGTTTGGGGAGCTGGGGCACATGACTTATAAGGATAGGCTGAGGAAGCTGAGCTTATTTAGTACAGAGAAGAAGAGACTGAGGGGAGATTTAATAGCAGCCTTCAACTACCTGAAGGGTGGTTCCAGTAAGGATGGAGCTAAATCAATGGCTCTCAATCCACAACCCACAGGCTTCATGCAGCCCTATCAGCAAATTGCTCTGGCCCATGTGACATCCTGTTAAAAAAAAAAAAAAAGATTGCTGCCAGCAATCTGAGTTGGAGAGAAAAACATGGGAAACAGCAGGTTTCCCTTGTATGCTGGCAGAGTTATGATGGGAGGGAGTGTGGGGAAGGTGATCAGAGACAGGAGGCATCATGTGTATGTGCACATGCACACATGCATGTGGCAGGGCAGCATGGAAAACAGCTCCTGCAACTCCCTCAGGTAAGTCTATGTGGGGGGAACAGGGGAGGGGGGAGGAGGGCAGATTGAGGCTCTTCAGTGGGGGAGGGAGTAGAGTAGGGCAGGGCAGGGCAGGGCTGGGGGTACTGCCCAACAGGGGCAACACATGAGGCATGTAAAAGTGTAAAAGTAAAACATGACTTCGTATAACTTCATTATCCTCCATTCAGTGCTTTCTCCCTCTCAGAATAATCTTTAGCTGTAAGTGCTCCATGATGTTCAAACATTCAAATTCAGCTCACTAAGAGTTTCCTTGGAATGGCACCAGCTTGACTTCTCTGCATGTAGAGCTCCATCAATGTCACAGTTCATTATATGGTAGTGAGTAATGTACCTAGATTGGAGGATGCCATATTTTTCTGTTTGACAGATAGACAGTTACATAAACAGAATGGAACACAAATGGATGCCAACAACATGAAGTCCTTGCAACAAAGCAGACTCCTAGAAATGGCCACAAAATTATTGGACTTATATCAAGGTCAACTTCAGTCAGACCACAATGTCTGCCTGGTTGTAGAAATCTAACAGAGAGCAAGGCGTTATTTAGCAGGCAATATGATATTCTGTTCTGGCTGACACCTGACTTGATTATGACTAACAAAACCCCCTTGATATTACAATAAACTTTATAGACAAAATGGGGAAATAGCAAGAAAGATGGTAAGCCAAAGAAAAATAGAAATAGTGGCTGGCAGTAAAATTCTTTTGATTTTAAATTCTTCTTGTAACATCAGCCAGCTTTGCTTTTCCAACTCAAGTGCCAGCTTCCAAATTGTCTGCTAGCTATGACGTTGGTATAAATGCAGATCCTGAAGTATGTTTGTAAGCCAATGCAATTTCTATCTTTGTGTTAGAAAGATATTTTGGGGAAAGGTTTACAATAAAGGAATTTCACAGCTTGTAAAAACACTTGTGCCCAAATTGGAATGCATGGGCTTTGGGGCACTGACTATGTCTTCCTGATCATTTTTGCAGCTTTGAGCATGCTTGTGGCACTTGACTAAATAAATATAGAGCATAGTCTATATATTTCCTGATATATGAACTCAGAAACTGAAAATCTACACTTTACACACTAAAATCTCCATCTGAGTTTGAAGACTTCCTGAGTACTCAAAAATAATCATGAGTTTTCTTGCCTATGACCAAATGTGTGTTTGTGAGAGAGAGATCTAGAAAACTGTAGAAATGGGGTGGCCTCAGTATAATTTAATATTAGCTTGAACAGGAATGTACTTGAAAACTCTCTGAAACCTGCAAGGAAACTAAAATATACAATGTATTCCTATAAAGCACTGCATACAACAATGAATACTGTAAAAGTTCTCTTACTTCGGTAGTTGTTATATGTTATCGTGGTAGAAAGACAATTTAGACTGGAAGGTAGGAGGAATAGGAGACTGAGATTGGAGCTGAGGGCATGTGGATGACTGATTGGCAGCCAGCTGTGACAGGAGATATTTGGATTCAGAGTCAGTGAAAGCAATAGGCGTTGGGCTGGGATCCAGTTTATTAGGAGGCAAGGAGGTTTAATGAGGGCTGGCCTAAAGGGAAGAGAGGAGCCTGGGACTCTCTGGACAAACAGCATTGGTATAGAAAGCAGTACTGGAACATCTGAGAAAGGAGACATATTTGACCATATAGTGAGGTAAAGAGCAAAAAGGGAGATTGACTTGGCAAGACATAGATACAAAGTTTGAGAAGGGGGAGAATGGGGCAAAGAACTGAAAGGGAAACAGATTGAATGAGGAATGTGGGAGGGAAGAATAGGATGATGAGCTAATTGAGGGGTGGTGTGATTTAAACAAGAAGTTGAGAGAACAGGACTAGGTGACTAGCTCAACATGGAGAAAAGGGAACTAAGGGAAAAGAGTTGGTGTAACTGGCCGAGCAGAGAGAATTTGAATGTATGCAAGGGTAGATATTTAGGGTAGATATGAGATTTGGAAAGTGAGCTGAGAGAGGGAAATCCAAGACTGCTTATCCCTGTCTCCTTATCTTGTCAGTCTCATAGTGAGTTGTCAGGATTGTCTCCCTGCCTCCATCAGTGGCCCTGTGTGTTTTCAGACAAGTCACTGCAACTAAATGTTACTCAGATAATGTTGCGTGTGCTTCTTGCTTTGTGGATATCTGACTCCTCACATTAGCAGAAACTCTGAAGTGAGCTGCCTGAATAGATGAGCAGACAAGGCAGATTAGGAGAATGAGACTGGGACAAGAAATCATATATTAGGAAAAAGAAGGGGCCAAGTTGAAGGTAACAAAGCAGAAAGAGTCAAGAGTGGGTGCATGAATTTGTCTCCAGTGGAGCACACCTCCTTTCAAAGGAAATTAGTTCAAAATTCCCAAGTCCCAATGAGCTCCAATAGCATTTCTGCTGAAATACAAGTCAGTGGGAGCCATGCTTTGAACATACAGGAATCTAAAGTTGGGCACCCAAAATTGGTGGACATTTTTTTACTTTAAGCTTTTTGCGTTTACTCCTCATTTGTAAATCACTACTAGGGAAAGGGAAAAAGGGAAGTGTGCAGATTACTGTGCTGTGTGCAGTAAATATAGTATGATTTTGTATGACACACTGAAGAAACAAAACTGTGAATAGGTCGTCAGCGGGGGAGGGAGGGGGTGGGTGGGATGAAGCTGTAAATATTCATTCATATTTAAGGAGAAGCTCTCAGGCAGTATAAATATGAATGCAAGAGACAAGCTTAGATGCAAGAGAAAACCATGAGAAAGTTAATTCTCTGTCCAGCGCAGGGCTTGACCAGCGTGCAGTAAATATAGCATGAGGCCACATACTGAACACTGAGGAAACAAAATGTGAATAGGTGATCATCAGGTGACACTGCATAGAATGAAAAATGGAGAAAATAGTATGTGATCATATCATTAAAGATGGTATCAAAAGGTACAAACAACCCTTGTTCTGACAGTTCCTGATTTCTGAGTGTGAATGCTGAACTTTGAAACTTAATATTTTTAATGTCATTGTACATGCATAAAATAAAATAAATGACTTTTTTTCAGCTTCCTCACTTCACTCCTTCAATTAAAATGAGGGAAAAGGGAAATACAATTAAACAATGTGTCCTAAAGAGAAAAGATGGTGAGCAAACAAAAATACATTTTAAAAAGTCATTTACACAAGAACTGGAAGTAATGAGAATTCCATGGCTGTTCTGTAACAGCTGAAAGAAAATTACACTTTTGACAAGGAGAGCAAAGCAGCTGGGATCCCCATCAAATCCTTTCTTCTTGACCTAACGGAAGCCTAGAAGTTAAATTCTACAAATGACTTGACAGAAAAACAGTTGACTTTCTCTAAACTTTCTCCAAAACACTCAGATTAGTCATTCATAAATGTTTACGAACAACACAAATATAACAAATCAAACTCTGGCAGCTCTGTTCATAAGCAGATCATTAAGGGTAGTAGAAAAGTCAAATATTTAAAATAGTGGCAAAGAGAACAGAAAAAAATATGGGTCTGATCTTGACCTTACAAATTAAATCCAATTGATGGTGCTGGTCTGGTTCCTAATTTATGCTGCTGAACATGAGGCATGCATCTGGTGCTCTCTTTCTAACATTCTTAGGTAAGCAGGATGGTCTGAGCTGCAAAAGCCAGGTTTTAAGCTTTGCTAATGATTCAGAAGTCAACTGCAGGCTCTTGTAATTTATATGTTTATTTAAAAAAAAAAATCTCCCAATGCCAGCCATCCTTGAGCAGCCTATAGCATAGGATGTATTTTTTTTTAGCTTGTTTGTTTTTGTTCACAACAACAGAAGCATCTTGTTGGCCATTTTCAGTGACAGGATGCTAGACCAGATACCAAATGTGTGGCATCTAACGGAGTATTAGTTTCTGTGATAGCATCTGTCTTGTTATCTTCTTGGCACTTTGCAGACAGATTCCTTGACCAAGAGGTTCACAGTAGACAGATAGGCACACAAAAATATGAATCAACACAGGTGGGGATGAAGGGAAATGAATTCTTTTTTACACTGAATACCTGGATCTCATATTTCCTTGGGCTGAGATATTTGCAAACTTGAAAAGGACAGTGGTGGTTTTAATTTTTGCAAGCTAATGTTCTTGGAATGATTGTCTACATGAACTTTCCACTATTGATGCACATGTATTCCCAACCAGGGCAACATTTTGGCTAGTAGTATACATATGGTACACATCTATCCATAAGTGATCTTTCACTCAGGAGGTAAAAGGTAAAATGCACCAGCCGCACATCAGTTTCAGTCCACCATATTTGCCTTGAAATGGAGCTCTTCTCATCTGAATTCACATGATCTGTGAAACCTTTTTTTATCTTTTAAATCCTTGATATTTTCTTAGTCCTAGAGAGCTAGTTTTTCAGGATTCCAGCTTTGTTGTCCACTGGGC
>NW_017729027.1:8741902-8742259 GCF_001723915.1 Gavialis gangeticus
TTTCTTAATCCTAGAGAGCTAGTTTTTCAGGATTCCAGCTTTGTTGTCCACTGGGCTAAATTTTCCCTAAACCTTCAGGGCGTAGAATGGCTACTTTGAGGTTGCACTAATTCAGGCATTGGCTTCCTTTGGCTACCAGATACAGATTCTGAAGCATCTTCTATGCATGGGAGAATCCCAGGATGGTGCACATCCACACCTGTAAATGTCTCACCTCTTGAGCTTTTGGGGACAGGGAGGCTAGGCTGAAAGCTTATATTCTGGGGAAGTCTATGATACTATCATCAGGCCAAGGTCCCAGGATCTCCTTGGACATGCACCCTGTTCAAGTTGGCTGATGACACTAAGATGTGGGGG
>NW_017729027.1:8742270-8742811 GCF_001723915.1 Gavialis gangeticus
TAGTGACCTGGTCGTAAAAGGCCACCAGGTTGGTCTGATGATGATGATGCTCTGATGATGATGATGCTCTGATGAGGATGATGCTCAAGAGCAACCAGCATGGTTTCATTAGGGGGTAGGTCATGTCAGACCAACCTGATTGCCTTTTATGATCAGGTCACAGAAGCATTGGATGCAGGTGTCGCCCATGGACATAGTCTTTCTGGACTTCAGCAAGGCCTTTGACACCATCTCCCACCCCATCCGCATTAAAAAGCTAGGCGACTGTGGCATTGATGCTTGCACAGTCAGATGGATTGCCGATTGGCTGAAGGGTCATATTCAGAGGGTGGTGGTAGATGGGTCATATTCGACGTGGGGAGAAGTGGACAGCGGAGTACCCCAGGGATCAATCCTTGGGCCCGCACTGTTCAATTTCTTTATCAGCGATTTGGACGACGGGGTGAAAAGCAACCTGTTTAAAATTCACTGATGATACCAAAATTTGGGGTGAGGTGAGCATGCTAGTAGGGAGGGAAAGACTGCAGCAAGACCTGGATAG
>NW_017729027.1:8743604-8747275 GCF_001723915.1 Gavialis gangeticus
AGAGACTGCGGGACCTGAACCTGTTCAGCCTTCACAACAGAAGGCTGGGGGAGGACCTGGTGACCATCTATAAACTCACTAGGGGGGACCAGAAGGGTTTGGGAGAGACCTTGTTTTCCCTAGCGCCGCCTGGCATAACAAGGAATAACGGCCACAAGTTGTTGGAGAGTAGGTTTAGATTAAACATCCGTAAGAACTACTTCACAGTTAGGGCGGCTAGGATCTGGAACCAACTTCAAAGGGAAGTGGTGCTGGCCCCTACCCTGGGGGTCTTTAAGAAGAGACTTGATGCCTACCTGGCTGGAGTCATCTGAGCCCAGTTTTTCTCCTGCCCAGGCAGGGGGCCAGATCTGAAGATCTACAAGGTCCCTTCCAACCCTACTTCTATGATTCTCTTACACTTGCATAAAACGAAACCACATTAAATACATTGTGTATTACCTAACTGCTGCCAGAAGCAGCATGTGGTCAGTAATAGAAACCAACTATGAAGTTTTAAATGAAGCCAATATTAAGCATGACTATAAAATATATGACTTATGCTGAACAAACATACTGATAGGAGCCTAGCACAAGAAGAGGTTAGACAGTGCAGTCCATCTCAATAATATATATGGCAGTGCCCATTGTACTCATGGGCTCAATGCTGAATCTTTTCCAAGTCATGGAGAGCCCCTACATTTAAAACATTTAGACTTCCTCTTCACTCCCACAATCGAGCTGTGCCTTTCTTTCCCATTTCAAATGATTTCTGTTGCTTCACCAGCCCTGAATGCCTGGCAAACATCACCAAATGGAGCCCCAAACAGTTTCATTCAGAATTCTCCTGTTGCCCCTTCTTTCAGCCTGTGACATATGATTAGCAAGGTGTGGAGCCCAGGGCAAATCAGCCTGTGTAGGGCCCAGATGGCATGGGAGGGTAGGGGGTGGGAAGCATCTGGGGATGAAAAGCCAGTGGCAGCGATGGTGCAGAGTCAACAGCACTACGTGGGCCCTGCAGGAGGGGCCATAGCTGCTCTGCCCAGCTCCACAGGGCCCAGCAAAGCACAGGCTCAGGTTGGTCACCCTGATTTGCCCTCCCCAGGGACAGCCCTGAGTATGGCCCCACCCTCTATGAGATTAAGCTGGACCAGATTGCCCTGCTCCTCATCTGCATATACATTTTTGGAAGATCTCAGGACTCATGACAAGAATACTTGGTTTTAGTCATCGGGGGGAGGGGGGATAATTAGCACATGGATCCCTTTTTGGGGTATCTGGACTACACACACATATTGAGCAGGGTTGAGCTGTGGGATCACCATGACTTGAAATGCTGTTGACTCTGCTGGGACCCTGCCTAGTGAATTATGAAATAAATAATGAGCCTTTTGGCTTTGAACTAACATCATGCAGAGTGCTTATATTATATGTAAGTAGGTTAAAAATGTGTTTAGGGAGCACCTGTGCTAAAACTTGCACCAGTTTCAATAGAAGTAAATTGCAACAGTTGTGGATTAACAAAACTTGTGGGTACCTGTAGTAATTCACCTATATGCAAATTATTATAGTCATGTTTATTTCAAAGTCACTTTTCACGTTTGCCCCTCATTTCCATATGCTCAGGGACAATAGTGTCTGATGGTAAGGCTGGGGGAGGTTGCAAGAGGAAGAAGTTGGGGGCAGAAGACATTGGGGAAATCTGACCCCCCAGATTTATTTTCCCTGCTGTAGCAGTGAGAGGGGGACAAATACAAGGCAAACCTCCAATAATTTAATTCTATACCTGGAAAAATAGAACAACTTTATACATTTTGCATATAAAGAATCTAATTATTGGGAAGGTCCATTTTATATTTTAGTAAATATGGTATTTCCTTTATCATAGTAGCTTTTAAAAAATGAATACCTAAGGGTGCATCCACACATGTACTTGCAGCAGCTCAAATAGGAGCAGCACAAATTTGTGCCAGGGATTTGTGCCTCAGCACACATGCCTGAACATACACTTTGGTGTCGGACAAATTGTGCCACTTGTGGCAAACTGACCCTGCCCAGCTCCTCCCAGATATGCAACCAGGGGGAGCTTAAGGCTAGGGCCAGCATGTGTGCTGGCCTCAGCAGTATAAGAAGCTGCCCTGGGCTATTTGCTCTCAGAAGCTCCTGGGGCAGGAGCCTCTGGGAGGAAGTTGGGCACACCTCTTCCTATCCTAGGCCGCTACTGTTGCTGCTGCTACCTTGGTCTCAGGAGCTTCTGGGGAGAAGATGGCCAGGCCCCTTCCTACCTCTGGCCACTGCTAGCTGCTGGCTTGTTCTCAGAGCTTTTGGGGGTAAGTTGGATACACCCCTTTTTGCCTTGGGATTCTGCAGCTGCTGTTGCTGTACACCGTATGTTACTGCTCCCCCTTGGGGGGGGGGCACCACACTGCACTGCACCCCAGCATTGCACCCCAGTTCCAGCCTGCTGCCCAGCCCGCCACCAACCTGTGGTCAGGGGACAGCCTGGGGAGAGAGTCTGCATTGCCTGTGGGCCCCTCCTCTACCATCACTGCTGGAGCCTAAAGGTGCCTTGCCTGCCCCAGCTGCCTTGACAGGCCACTCCCTGCCTTCACCTCCACTTTCACCTGAAGCACACCCTGAGTGGCTGAACTGCACAGCTGCTATCACCACAGCTGCTGTTGCTGCCATCCATTTTGCTGCTACCGTCTCCCAGGAGACAGGGATATTCCCTGCTGCACCACTCAACACCATACCTGCACTGAATTACTCCCTAACTGACTGATTGCTCCTGCCCTCCCCTACAGCTGCCTCACTGCATCTGATCCTGCTTTTTTCCTGCCTTTTGCTCTGCTGCTGAGTGCCTGGCTGGAGGCTCGAGGCACTCCTGGAGTGATCTTCAACAGACAAAGCCCCACCACCACTCCAGCCATCATTTACATCTGCCTCAGCAGCCTTCTCTGTGCGTTTTTTCCCTTGTGTGGCAAGTCCGGTGGTCCACTTCGCCTGCCCTGATGTTTGTTGTGTGGCTAAGCAAGCCAGCTTGAGTTTCCCCAGTCCTTGTGCATGTTCCCCCTCTCCCACATTCCCCAAGCAGAGCCCTCCCACTTTTTTCCTGTGGCTCTGTAGCTTAGTCAGCTTCAGCCCCCTTCCCCGCACTTGCCATTTCCCCCACAACCCCAGCCTACCCCTATTAGATTCCCCAGCCTCACTGTATATTTTGGGTTTCTTTATTATTTTCCCCTCATGTGAAATAATGGCAGTCCAGGAACCTTCTGGGGTGTAGATGCCCCCACAGAACTCCTGTAGCCCCCACTATGGGAGCAGATCCCAAACAAGCCCCCAAGGAGATGCATGGCCCTCTAGCCCCACCCCAGAGACAGAGTCCAGCCAACCTCCTCTGGGGATAGAGAAGCCTATAACCTCCACTTCAGGGGCAGGTGGGATTCTAGCAGAGAATCAACAGGGCCAGGGGGGCCTCCACTACCCTGGCCAGGCTCCCCCCCAGAGAGGTTTCCAAGCCCCTCCCCCAACATCAGGGACCAAGGGCAAGGGCAGTGGGAAAAGTTCCTCTTCAGCCTCCCTCACAAGCGCGGGTGGCATGGGCAAGGACCCTGCCCCCAAGCCTAGACCACCAGTGCCCGAGGGGGACCAGATGCACTACACCAGCCAACACACCCACTCAGCCCGTCCCT
>NW_017729027.1:8752275-8764130 GCF_001723915.1 Gavialis gangeticus
CTGAGGGGGACCAGATGCACTACACCAGCCAACACACCCACTCAGCCCGTCCCTGGCCCTAGCCCTGGCCCCACCAACACAGGGGTGGACTTGATGATCCTCCGGGGTCCCTTCCAGCCCAAATGTCTATGAAATCTATGAAACATGGCCTCCCAGGAAGGAACTGCAGCTATTCACAGGCAGATGCAGAGTGACCTGAAGCTGTGGGGCCTGGACCTTCCACAGCCAGCCCTTCCAGTTTGGGTGGTGGGGCCCTCTTTCCGGCACTCACTTGTAGGCATGGGGTGAAGTGCCAACTACCCAAGTGGGAGAACCTGAACTTTGAGACCTGGGTACAGGCCCTGGCTCAAGTACTGGGGGCCTCCCAAGATCATGGCGGCATCTTGCTTTCATGGCAATGGGGTCTTTTTCCTTGCCTTGGAGGCCACTGCACAAAAAGTGGAGGAGAGGGGCTCATGGTGGAGGGCAAATATGTCCTCTTCGAGCCCCTAGAGGTGGGGACCAGGGTGGTCCTTAGCTCCGTCATTCTCTACCTCCCTAATTGGGCTCTACTTCCCGAGCTCCAAACCCTAGGGAGAGTTATCTCCCTGGTGGTGGCCCTCTTGCTGGGGTGCCAAGACCTTAGCTTCTGCCACATGCACTCTTTCTGTTGCCAAGTTATGATTCAGTTGGTGGTAGAAGCATGGCTGAAGCCTGAGAGGTGCCTTGCAATTCCTTTTCAGGGGGCCCTGGTAAGGGTTTTCTATACACTGGGGGACCTGCAATGCTTCCAGTGCCACGCCCTGGGGCACTTGTGTCATGAGTGCCCCATGGGCCAGTAGAAGAGGGTATATCCATGGGTCCCACTAGCAAGAGGGTTGCCCCTGCCACTGGTAACCCTCCCCCCTCAGGCCTCTCTAGCATCCCAGCCGCATCATCCAGTCCCTTTGTGAGCTCAGGGGATCCTGCCCCCAAACCAAGTTTGGCAGGGTCCCAGGGAGAGCAGCAGAGGCCAAGGGGAAAGAGGGAGTGGGAGCCCCCTGACCCTAGTCATGCTCCCACTGCAGCTGCCCCACCCACCCCAACCCTGACCTTCTCCTACTGGAGCCTGTCCACCTGAGAACCACCCCTTGGCTGAGTGGGCTTTAAGTACCCTCTGGGTGCAAAGCCAAGAGGAAGGTCTGCGTGCAGCTGGAGCCCTCTGACATGGAGGACTGCTCCCCCTGGCCCCCAAGACCACCACACTGGATCCAGCATGTACGGGCCTTCTACGAAGAGCTCTGCTCCCTGGATCTGACCAACACGGAAGCCTATTGAACCCTGTGGGAAGGATTCCCACAGGCCAGCATGAGTGACTGGGACCGGCTGGAGGCTCCTCTCACTCTGGCTGAGTTTTCGACCACTGTCCACCTGATGCCTGCACAAGGTGCCGGGCATTGATGGGCTGATCATGGAGTTCTATCAGGCCTTCTGGGATGTCCTTGGCCCAAACTTCACCTTGGCTGGTGTCACCCTGTCATGGGATGGCGTCCCCAGGGATGGCCGTGATGCCCCTAGAGCTCTATGACCATGCCAATCTTGCCCAATGGACACCCTTTTTCTTACCTGCCACGTCTTGTTGGTAATTAACATAAATTTGGAGGTTGCCCTTGAATTTGTTTGGACATGGTCCTGATGGGCCCCACTGAACCTTGTGGGTTTTTGGACCCCTTTTGGGTTCTTCACAAAATGGTTGCCTCAAGGGGCACCCTCAACCTTATGGGCTAGATGCGTGGCTCCAAAACCAACCCTTTACCACGCCCCAAATCTCACAGATGGTATTTACATTGTCACTCCTGGGCCTTGCTATAGCTTGGCCCCTTGTCTCTCCACAGCCCTGTCTCTGTGCCCCATGCAGCCCTGTCTCTGTGCTCACCCCCTTGTCGCTGTACCCTTTCTGGTGCTGGGGTTCCTACACTGTGGTGGGCCCCCAATGAGGCCTCCTCCTTCCTCAGTAGCCTCAGCCCAATCCACCGGTATTTATAAACGGCAACTTAAATATGAGCCCCTGGGCTATAACATAATATAAGTGGTACAGGGTGTGCTCTATCCTTTTAAAAGATCAAACTTCCCTCAGCACTAAGTGCCTTGTAGGCTAGGGTACCTGTTGAGCTCCTGGAGCCACATTAGCCCAGTATGCAGCATATCAGGCAGTCTCTGGGCAATTCTTCCCTGGAGGCTCCTTCCCCTTAGCTGCTGCCAGAGAACTAAGGCTCCAGTCCCAGCCCTGGGGTTTATATATGGCCAGGGCCCTGCCTCTTCTGGTCAGCTGACAGGGTTCAGGTGCAGGATAATTTACTCATTAGCTTGTTGCCATAGTAACCTGCACCTGTGGGCTTCTGTCTGGCTCTTGGGGCCCTCTCCCTAGGCAGTTTCTGCTCTTAAAGGAGCAGGTACCTTAGTGCCCTGTGACACACCCATATCAGAGACCTCCTGGATTATGATAGGCAGGAATTGGTCCAGCACATGGGTCTACCCATGACACGTGAAACCTGCCGTCTAGTCCAGGAGGTGAAATCTGCCTTACCTCCTGACACCCTTGCCTTTGTTGACCAGGTCCTGCATGGTGGTGGTCCCTGTCCCCCATGTTCTCCAGCCCACCGGAGTTTGTTGTGGGGCTGGTGCCTCACCCAGCCTCATGGCACTCCCCGCTCTGCCACCTGAGCCAGCTGGAGGACACCAAACTATTTCACTTTTCCACCATCCGTCGCTGCCACCCCTACACGCTAGTGCGCGGCATAATCCATCATGCCATCCTTGAGTTCTGCCCAGACACCAAGTGGTGGGACCTGCTCAGTGAGGGCACAGCTGGTGCACCTCAGTGGCTGAGCCTGTACTTCACCCTTATCCCACAAGCCACTGGGGACCTCAGCTGGTGGCTTCTCCATGGAGCCATTGCCACGGGCGTGTCTGTGGTGAGCTTCACAGGCACCCTGGCTTCCTGTTTCTTCTGCGGGCAAAGGGAGACCCTGATGCACATGAGACTTGAGTGTACCAGGCTGCAGCCTCTGCATCTTCACCTCCAGAACCTCCTCCTGAGGTTCTGGTTGAACTTCACCCACCCACCATTTTATTTTTGGGCACCCCATCCATGGCTCCAACAAATCCTGGGACCTCCTGGTTATCTTCTTCCTGGTCCTGGCCAGGTGGGCCCTGTGCATAACCAGGAAGGAGGAGGGTCTGGCCGGGAAGGTGTCCAGGGACTGTGAGGCTGCTTTTCTGTCATTTGTCCATGAATGTTACTGGGCAGAGCACTACTGGGCTGTGTCCACTGGCTCCTTGGATGCCTTTGAAGACCAGTGGGTGTAGGCTGAGGGGCTCTTCTTGGTGTCCCCCACAGGCACTTATATTCACATTTTGACCCTTTGATCCACATAACACTTCTGTCCTGTTTTTTTTTTCATTAGCTGTCCCAAGAATTTAGTTATACCACTCATTCATTAGCCCCACATGGGGTTACTAGTTAGCCAGGTAAGTGGTATGAGTGTTACAAATGGGCAGGAGCTTCTGAGGCCTGACCAGTTGACATATGGGGACACTAGCCCGCTGTGTCAGCTGGACTGCTGCAGCAGCCCTGACTTAGAGTGGCCTCTGAACCCTCTACCCACTGCAGCCTGGCTGCTGCCTGGCTGTGACCTGCTGTCACCTGTGACAGCATCCCCCACTTGGACCTGTGGCCCCATGGCTGCACACCTGTCAGAGCTGGAAGGGGACTGCCTGGCCACCTGGGCTATGGCATTGGCACTGTAGCAGAGCTGTCTGCTCGTCTGGGCCAATGGTAATTGGGCTGTGGCTGCACAGCTGACCTTTGTGCGGCACTGCTGCTAATTTTGCCCCCACTCTTCCATCTGCGCAGCTCTCTCCTCAAAGATGTGTTCACTGTGGTGGCCTGCTTTGAACTGTCAAAGGATGTGCTCCTGGACTGAAATTGCCAGGAGGCCAGCCAACTCATTTGTCCTCTAGCTGGGTCCCTGGTGCCAGCGCCAGACAGACTCCTCTGCCTAGATCCTGCTAGTTGCCTCACTAGCAGGGATCCTGCTGTTCCCTGTTTAAAAATTGCAGATTCTCTGGATAAAAATCCCAAATTCACTCTTTAAAATACCCTCAAATCCATTTTCTTCCATGTTGAAAACAAAATGCCACTATCTATCTATCTATCTATCTATCTATCTATCTATCTATCTATCTATCTATCTATCTATCTATCTATCTATCTATCTATCTATCTATCTATCTATCTATCTATCTATCTATCTATCTATCTATCTATCTATCTATCTATCTATCTATCTATCTATCTATCTATCTATCTATCTATCTATCTATCTATCTATCTATCTATCTATCTATCTATCTATCTATCTATCTATCTATCTATCTATCTATCTATCTATCTATCTATCTATCTATCTATCTATCTATCTATCTATCTATCTATCTATCTATCTATCTATCTATCTATCTATCTATCTATCTATCTATCTATCTATCTATCTATCTATCTATCTATCTATCTATCTATCTATCTATCTATCTATCTATCTATTGGGCAATGTGATATATTTACAACTTTAAAGCAATTTAGAAGCCTACCAGTGCCCCTATTATCATAATAAAAAAAATTCTAAATATCTACATGCTTTGGTGTTTGCTTTTGTTTTTTTATCAAAGAAAAATTAGAGCTCCCCCTGACCCCTTCACTAACCAGGATGTGGGGACAGCTGTCCCTGAAGCCACAGCTCCTGCCAGCAGGTTTGGCAGCTGGGCACGCAGGGTGAGATGTTGGGGGGATGTAGGATTTGCAGGTGGGGTGTGTGTGTGGCGGGGTAAGTAGGGAGTTCATGGGTGGGTGTGTGCGGTGGGTAGATGTGAGGTGTGTGGGTGGGTGTGGGGTGTTTGTGTGTTTGTGGGTGGTTGTATGGGGTTTGTTGGTGGGTCTGTGGGTGGGTTTGTGGGTGTGGTATTGTGGGAGGATTTGAGGGGGGACTGCCACATGCCCACCTTCCCACCCACTCTTGCCTAGTGGGGTGGGCTGGGCCAAGCCCGGTCAGGTTGGGTCTATTCAGCATGTAGACACCCCAGATCAGGCAGTGCTGAGACCCTACAGGGCTGTGCCTGCAGCCAGACCATGGCCCCGACAGCCTGGCTGGCTGCTGCTGCCAGAGCTACAGAGGGCAAGTGGGGAGAGGCAGGCATGTGATGGCCCTCCCTTAAGCCACTCCTCCACACTCCACATCCCTCCCATATCCCCCCCACAGCCCCCACTGCCACATCCCTGCTAACTTACCAGGGACAGCACCTGGGTCCAGGTCACGCTGCAGCCTTGCCCCACTCTTTTTTGACTATCATGCTGAGGCAGCATGGTGGGGCAGCAGGGGCATCATACAGACACTCTGGGCCTCCAGTTGTCTCAGGGCATGTTTCTGGACTGTGCCCTGCCCTGCTTTTTTCTGCAGGATTTTTTTTTTATACTCGGATTTCCAGGTATTAATTTTTGAGCTGATCCTGCAAACATGCAGCACAAGGAACATTTTTCCATTCCCAGCAAGCCTCTTGCGGCATCTCAAACTGTTTTGAGACACTGCAACAGGCACATGCATGCTCATCTGGACGTACTCTAAGGGTCCATTTAGCTCCATTTCTAAGAAACTGAAAGCTGTGAAAGATTCATTTGTGGTTCAACATATGGGTGGACCAGCTATTTCAGTCCTATCTATAACATCCTGACAGCTTTGAAAATTATCACTGTCATATGGGGTGCAGATGAGCACACCACCTTTTTTGTTCTTATAGAATGGCCAAAGTATCTGCTATAATAAACTTGTGGGGACATACAACCCTCCATGCTTTGACCCATCACCATCCTGAAGATGCTACTCTCATGTTTGTGTCCCTCTTCTGGATTGCATTTCAGAGTACTGGAGAAAATAAAGTTTTTAGTGGAACCAACATTTTTCAACATGCTACCAACATTCTTTCTTCATTTTCCCAAATGCTGCTGAGAACATTAAAAAAAATAATGGAGTACAACATTCTACTAAATTATGCCAAAAGTTCTAAAAGGCACAGTAATTTGATCAAAATATCTTCAGTCTTATCCACCACGCGAGATCTAACTTGAAATAAAAATTTCTTGGATTTTTCCCCCCATTTAGTTCATTAGAACATTTTAGTGCACATAGACAATCTTCTACTTAAATGCTAACAGCTGTATAAATCCAAAGGTCGAACCTGTATAATGTTTCATTCTGCAAATACTTCTGTCTCTTCTCTCTAACTTTATTTTAATATTATCTTTTGGATCACAGCTCTTGTAGTTGTACTTCTAATGAACTTCAAGTCTTTCTGTGCAATGAATAATGCAACAATCAGAAATGTGTTTCTCATTTTACCTCCGTATCCATGTCTTTTCTCCCACTTAGTCTGTTTACCATATTATGCTCCTTATTTCTTTATTCTCAGTCTTCATGAAGCAATATTTAATTTATGGTGTTCAGGGGTCTCTATTATGGCCCTTTTTGTAAACTCATCTGAAATTTGTTGGTAATTTCCTACAGATTTTATAATGGTTTTCATACACATGCTAAGTTTCTTTTACCCAGAGAAACAATTTCCATGTGCTTCCCATGTGGTGGTATTAGATATTTTCTAAGATGGGGGAAGAAGAAGTAGAGACACTCCAGCCTAGAAATTTAAAGCTGAGTTAAAACCTTTTTAAAAAGCGCCATTCTTTGGATTTTTTTTCAACACATTTGCTTTGGGTATGCTTATGCCTTATATCTCTTTTAGAGTTTCTTTCTGTTATGATTCCTATTCAAATTTTATTAGTGTGAGCTGCTTTTTTAAATAGTGAAGGTGTTAATGATTATTTCTGGAAACCAATTTATAATTTTGACTCATGACACTATTCATGCAGGAATGGACTGGGGGCTTCCAATCAGTGAAGAGGAACAATGCCATATGACTCTTCTGACCAGTTTAACTCTGTACAGTCAGCACAGTAATTCAGTGAACACTCAGTATAGCTGTCTGGGTTTGATGGATTAAGAACTCATTCAAAACATAGTGAAAAAATAGATAAATAATTTTGAAGAATAAAGAGAATGTAGAAAATTATGATCAAGTTGCTGATTTTTCCACAGTAGGATCAGAAATAAAATAAATTCATTGGGAAAATTGTTGAGTGTGAATGATGCACTCTGTAAGATAGAAAACAGAAATATTTGTATGTGCCAAATTGGAATAACAGGTGCAATTTTACATGAAGCTGATCTATTTTCACCAGTGTTGAATTTGCCTCACTGCATGTGGTAACGGTTGTGTTACATCTACTGTTTCTAGTAATATTTTGACTTTGTATAGTTTTATCTCATTAATCTTTCTAGCTACAAATAGTTTCTTTCTTCTATCTTTGGTATTCTTGATGTTCTATTATGCAAAATTCTATACCATTCCTGAAGAATAATTTACCTGCTTTGACGTAAGCTATGATATGCAAATATTTAGCAATAGCTACCACTAGAAACTAAGACTATAATAGGAATAGGATTAAAATATTTTGTAGTGTTGGTGCATAACCAGTTTTACATGCTGAGTTGTAGTATCCCAACCTGAGCTGTCCTTTCTGAAACTACTAGAGACAAAACCGCATCCTTCTGTAATCTTATAGTGGTTAATAGTCATGGTACTGTCCATCTGGAAGGGCCTTTGGATGTGATACCCCTCAAAAAAACCCAGGAGCTGTGAGAAGTAAGGCTTGTGATTTTAGTCCTCTGCTCTCTGAGCTAGTACTGAAACTATACCCAAATATTAATGTTTGCACAGCTCATTCAATGCACATAACTATGCAGTGATATTACTATTTTAGAACAATAAAATAAACAGAATTAAGAATTGTCCTATAAATATTATTAACTTCACACATTTTTTTCCCTTTTTATTCCTAGTTCTTTCCACTCAGAAAGCTGGAGAACCTTGTGATGCTAATTATTTTAGGAGTTATGGTAGGTAATACTGGATGTTTTTATTTGTCAATGTGGCAGAATGACTACAGTACAGTACAATTCTGGTTTTTGTTTTCAAGTACTTGAATAAAGTGCTCAGACTCCTTTTTAATTGCAGCATATAACCTAATTCCTTTTTACTGGAGAGAGTTTGCCAGTACTGACTATGTAACATGGCAGCCATGTTAATCTAATCATATTGATTTCCTGTCAAACAAGGATTGCAATTGAAAATCTGGTTAGTATCTCATTATCTACTATTATGGTAAGATCCCTTTTAATATAAAGAATTAGTAAATGCAATTACAGTGAGAAAATGTTCCAACCAAAACTGTTGGATTATAGAGTCCTAGTAATTTCAGAGTGCATACCAAAGCATAGTTTATGAATAGCTGCCTGTTATGTAGATAGCTATCTAATCTCCCCATGGAAAATATTGAGAGAGAGAAAGACGAATTAATCTGTCACTTATCTGGAATCCAAGGAGACTTGATTTTGTGGCTCTGAAGGCTATTAATTTGTTCCTTACTGACAGAGATTAGTGTCAGTTTCTTTCTAATTTACAGACTATAGAGCCATTCAGTATAAGTTGATGTTCGTTTTCTGAAACGATAAGTTTCTTCAGTCCTCCTTTCTCACTCTGATGGAAACACACAGTCACGTCTACACACTAGCAGGTGGAGTGGCTGACCTAGGAAAACAAGAGGTGTAGGCAGCTGATTTTAGTGCTCAGGAAGCAAGACCTTTGGAAGCAAGTCTGTGCAATGGGTCAAGTTTGTATCTAATTTGGGAGACCAGTTGAATCTTAAGAGCAGCTCCTGATGTTTCAAGACACTGGAGTGCGTGATCTATCAAGGGAGATTCAATCACAGAAATTTAGGATTGGAAGGGACCTCAGAAGGTCATCTAGTAAGTCCAACCCCCCGCTCAAAGCAGGACCTTCCCCAATTAGACCATCCCAGCCAATGTGATCTGCTACCTAGGCACATTATTTGAAACATGATCCCATGAGTATAAAGACATTATTGCTGCTTACTCTCACACTGTTCTGATTTTCAGTACCACTAAGGGGCTAGCTTTAGCCCAACACTATCACTTTTTGGTAGGTATTTTTTCTTACCTGCCATCTAGTTTCTAATAGCTTGTAGTATTTAATTGTAGAGATCCAGCCAGTAGTAAGACTAATCAATAATGCATAAAGACTAACAGTCAGATGCTGCTTGCTGGTTTGAAAAGGATATATTTTGTGCACTGTGCATAGCCTTGACCCCAAAGTCATGGCATTTTGCCCAGAGAGTGAAATCTAGCTCAATAGTAAATCACCATAATTTGTTCTTTTTGACTACACTAAAACAACAGTCTGTAAAAGCAAGGACCACCAACCAGGTTGTTTCTGCTGAATATCTTGAGGAACTGAATCACTGGAGCTTTCAAAAGTCAAATGTTACTGAGATGACTGAGAATATTATTTAGAAAGTATAGGATTAAGCTGTTCATCACCCAACAATCTGTGCTTAATTTTTATAACTTCCCTGTCTAGATTCCCTGGTGAAAGTTTGGCCAAAGCAGTATTGAAACCATATTTAGTTGCTTTCACATGCTGCTAAATTTCTAATCATGGCATGGCAATCTAACCATGACTTCCGGTTACTTTAAAAGAAAACAGTTGAGATAAAGCATCACTTAAACTTGCTCTAGACAAAAAATGGAATTTAAAGGGCAGCAAATTGTATTGCTAAAGTTTTCCACTGTTAGAGCCCAATTTGGTTGGCCTACACATGTTTTCCTGCTTTTATGGATCTTAAGATATATTTTGATTTTATTACTTATAACAACATTTAAAATTCTTCTTGGTTTGTTTTCTTAGTGTGGAAAATAGAGTAAAATGGCAATCTTCAAAGCATTCAAGTGAATTCTTTAGAGACATTAAGCACATGGCTAGTCTTTGTGGGTGCAGGTGGAGGGAATGCTTCCAGTGGAAGTTTGCCTAGAAGACTTCCAATTACCGACTAGCATTACTGTAAGTAACTATGTGAGGTTAGGAATTCAGTATTCTATTTTAGGCTTTTTAACATTCATATGAAAGTAAGTTGGATGGTCTAATTATCAGAAGATGTTAGTGTAATCATAAATATGTCATTCTCAACTAGAGTGCAGTGGCACCCCAGGGTGCTGCCAGAACCTGGCAGGGGTGCAAAGTGCCAGAGCCGTGGGGTGAAATTGCACCACGCACCTGTATTACAATATGCAGACAGATACACCCCCTCTGCTGTAGATTTTTTCCATTTCAACTCCAATGTCCCTCCTGAAAACCAGGGTATGTATGGCAGTTCTACCTGTCTCCAGGCTGCTGCTGCTATGGGGTAAAACTGCACTGTGTGCCTTGCTTTACAGGAGGTACATCAGAGCCCACCTGGGAGGAGATACATCATAAGCATCTGCCTGTCCATTAGGGTCCCAGGGCTGGAGTTCAGGAGAATCCCTCCTAGGTAACTAAGGAAAGAAATTGTTCCAGTGGTTCACAATTCCTATCAGTGACTTGGATACACGTATGAGGAGTCCAAGGTTGCATTGAGACCATACATGTGTTGGGCCAGGCAGTACAAGGTGAGCACTCCCACCAGCAGCCTGAAGGAGTGAATATAATATAATTATAGAATCAATTAACAACATATCAATTAATAGTAGAATTACAATATTTATATTATAATATTCATAATATAATTATATTAGTTTTTGAATAGGCTGCCAGTGAATTTTGTCAAGTTTTGAAGTGCCCCGACTCTAAAAACCACTGTCCTTGATCAACTGCAGATTTCCTGTTTGTTTAACCTGTTCTACAGTTCCCCATGTCTAAAATGCACAAAAGAATCCCATAGGTTACTGGCATGTTGTGGGGGGTAAAAGAGTAGTTCAACTAGGTGGGGAAGGGGGCACCAGCCCCAGGCATAGACTTAAAGGAGGCATTACTATGGATTCCTCCTTCCCCCAGGAGTCTATTCTATGACTGCCTGGACATAGGAAGCTCCAGCCCCACCTCCAGCCCCATGCCCCGTGGAAGTGGGGGTGATCAAGGTATACAGAATGCAATGCCTCTCCTCCAGGTTTTGCCATGGGAATCACAACCCTGTGCCAAGATGTATATGGTGGGGGGAAGAAAGGGGAGCCAATGGGGCAGCAGAAGCAATTCTGGGAGTCTGTGTTCACAAGGCTGCTGCACCAGTTCACAAGGCTGCTGCACTAATCTCTCAGTTACAGTATCTGAAGCTCACGCTGCTACAGTAGCAGCTGCCACCCAAACGCAGAAAGTAACAGCAGGTAAGATTCCACTCCTCCGGCCACCTCCCTCCCACTCTCCAATGGTCAGCAAAAGTCCACCCTGCACACACACACCTTTGCTCTGGGAGCTGAAATACCTTGCAATGCCTCCAGGATAAAATCCATTATTATTGTCAGGCATGCATCTACCAAGGCATCTCAAGCAGGGTTAATGATGTCATCCTCCCACTCTACTCAGCCTTGGTGAGACTACAGCTGGAATATTATGACCAGTTCTGGGCACTGCACTTCAGGAAGGATGTGGAGAAGCTCAAGAGAGTCCAAAGGAGGGCCATGCACATGATTAGAGGCCTAAAGACCAGGTCATATGAGGAGAGGCTGAAAGACTTGGGACTGTTTGGGTTGGAAAAGAGAAGACTCAGAGGGGGCTTGGTGGCAGCCTATAAATACATCAGGCCCTGAGGAAGCTTTTATTCACCAATGCCCCACAGGGGAGGACAAGAAATAATGGGCACAAGCTGATTGAGGATCACTTCAGGCTAGACATAAGGAAAA
>NW_017729027.1:8769130-8773911 GCF_001723915.1 Gavialis gangeticus
CTGTTCGGCCTGTAGAAGACTCAGTGGGGCCTTAGTGGCACCCTATAAGTATATTAGGGGCGTACATCAGGGCCTGGGGGACTCTCTATTCACCAAGGCCCCCAGGGGAGGACAAGTAACAATGGGCACAAACTGACTGAGGATCACTTCAGACTGGACATAAGGAAAAACTTCTTTACAAGTTGAGTGCTGAGGGTTTGGAACAGGCTCCTTCCAGAGGTATTACAGTCACCCACCCTGGCAATCTTCAAAAAGTGTCTTGACACCCACCTTGCTGTGGTCATCTGACTCCAGCAGACTCCCCTGCCCATGTGCAGGGGGGCTGGACCCAATGATCTGCAAGGTCCCTTCCAGCCCCTAACAACTATGAAATTATGAAAGTATGTTCATTTAGGGCTTGATCCACTTGTCTCTTTCTTAGTGCTTCCTTTAGTTTTTAGATGTAAGGAATTGCAGGCTTTGATGCATGACATCTTTCTTAAGTAAGAAAAATAATACTTACGGCTTTCAGAGCCAAATAGGGACAGTACAGGTGCTGTAGTGAACAACAGTGGTGACACTGATTGAGGGGCCTTGTCTATTAACCCTGCACTGTTTAACCTGATGAGTTGACTATTGCAATGTAAATTAAACAGCATAATTAGGAATGTACTAAATTCAAGGTGGCTGCCTTCGGGGATTGATGCCATTTTCACAGTCCAAGTGTAGTGCCCCCCCACCCCGACTCTGATTGGCCAAGGAGCCCTGGATGTCCTGCCCCTACCCTCAGATTGCCCAATGGCCCCAAACTGGGGCTTGCTTATTAACATATAATTTAATGACTTCCACAGGCTTAATCCTTCGATTATGTTTGTGGAAGTTATTAATTGATGCATTATTAAGCAGTATAAGCCACAGTTAATGGCTTCCACAGGCTTGATCAAGCCCACAGAAGCCATTAAACATGGCTTAGGCTGCTTAATAATAATGCATCAATTAAAGTCTTTCATGGGCTTAATCAGGGGATTAAGCCTGCAGAAGCCATTAATTGAAGCATTATTATTAAGCAGTCTAAGCACCTAATTAAGCTCTAAAATAACATCTCTTATTAAAACAATGCAATGCGCACCATTAATTGTAATGAATACCACCTATATACAATTTATTAACTAATACCAACTACATACACTTTATTAATATCAACTATATACACTTTATTAACTAACACCATCTAAGTACTTAATTAAAGTGTAAACTGAAATATCTTATGAAAATAAAGCTAAACGATGTACACCATGAATTGTAATTAATACCAACTATATACACTTTATTAAAGGACATTATAAAACGGAGTTTACTGAAATTGAACACTACTCTTAAGACTGGCAGTTCATGCTGTGTATTAAATGAGAGTATGCTACACCCAGGCACAGTGGCTGCAGACATTCTCTGTCTCTGTGGGGTAAACACTTGTCCATACACAGGGATGGCATGCTCAGCATCCACTGAGTTCATGGGAATGGTGAATCAGCATCTTGCCAGGGCATGAAGATGTGGAAACTGGTCACAGACAGAGTCCCAGAACACAGGAATCTAGCACTCTTTGATGAAATTCACATAAGCAATACGTTCATTGTAATGCTCTGTCCCTCATCCTGGGATTGCTTTCAGTAACTGAGGGTCAAAACTCAGCAAAGGCACCTTGTTGAGGTTCAAAATGCTAACAGCACTAAGGAAAGGGGCAGCGGTTTGGCTGAACCATGGTGGCAGTGATGGGTTGGACCTGTAGTAATGGTTCAGCTTCACAGCTGTTGCCTGGAACAGGTCCTTTCTGCACTGGTTTTCATGAGGACAGCTTGACAGTTCTTGCAATGCCCTGCTTTTGACCCAGCTTATCAAATCTATCACCTTGTTTTGTGCATGGTGCATCACAGCCTTTCAGCCTTCAAACCACATCAGGAGCTCCATGAACTGGATGGCATTGTCAGCCACAAAGGTCACTTGATCTTGAATGTTGCCTTGCCCTAAGAGATCATGAAGCTTGAGCATGCACTGTGTGCTGGGTGTGATTTCCAGCTCCTTGCTCACAAATTGCTGTGAGCATAAGCTGTGATGGCAGCAGCACAGGGGCATGTGAGCTCCCACTTTGACTGGCAATGGGCTCCCTGAACTGAATCTTACAACCTGGATAGTGCTTGAAAGCTTTCTTGAAAGAAGGCAGCAAGCTATCCACCTTGGGGAACTGTGTGCAGCAGATATCACTTACGAGGGACAGAATGCGTGTATTGCAAGTGACATGAACAGCATTGGGAAGCATTTCTTGGAGCGTATCAGAGAAAGCCATGTACTGGCATTTTCAAACAGGAATGCTTAGATCTTGTTAAAGTTTATTAAAATATGTATTTACAATGGTTTGACTTACAAATAATAAAAGAAGAGATGACTCCAAGATGGAGCATTTGACGTAAGATGGGGTTGGGGACTAAGGTAGCTTAAAGCTGCCTTTGTCACTCCACCAGTCTCTGCACTTCTGAGAGTTGTTCAGCCCCCTGCACATGTTGGAGAAATTCTGGCCATACTCCATCCTGCCCTCAGTCTGATTCTAGAAGGGGTAGAGTTTGGTCTCTTCTATGCTCATATCAAATGAGCTATCCTTATGCCAGGTCCATTGACTTGTCCACCCTGAGCCCAGGACTACAAAAAGCCTTAGTCTGAGCAGAATCCTTTCATTCTTTATAGCTGTTTTTTCCCCCTTGCCAAAGTAGACTATCCTGTGGAGCCAAAAGAGTTATGTAAAGCTCTGCTTGCAGTTTTCAAAATTTTTTTTGCATGTACCTCTGATTTACGTTAATAAAGTACTTAAAAGCAAACAACTATTTTGCATTCTTTTGCTAGGGCATGATCTTGTAAAGGATCCTTGATTGAAACCTTTCATTCCCTGAAGTGTATTTTAAGGGGTGCTTGTACATGTGATGCCATTAACAAGTATATGGGACAAAATTGTCACTTTGTGTGGCTTAATAGTGTCATTGTGTACGTGTGCAAGACTTTTGGGGGTTTTAAATTACTTTGCATTGTTGCAAACTAGACTACATCTGGATGTAGCTGAGTTTGCAAAGTTGCAAACTCAACAATGTAGCTGTCAGCTCACCCCCCACTCCACCACCACCACCACAGGAGAGGTGGGCAGGCTTCGCAGAAAAAAGGATCAGTTCCCTCACTGCTTCTGCCTTCAGCAGGTGCCTTACATTAATAAGAAAGTAAATTAATAAAAATCTTCTGCAGCACACCTATTAAGGCATTCTCCATCCCCATCCTTATGGGCACATTGTAGCTCATTGCCGCAGCAAAATCCCATTGCAAAGCTGTTCAGTCTCATGAACTGTGCATCCCCCACAGCCAACACATGCACAGTAGATGAATTTCCTCCTGCTCAGCTTGTTTTCTCTCTCCCTCATAGCTAACACATGCATGAGTCCTCTGTGAATATCCCATCAATGTAGCTTATTCATCAACACCAGGAGGCTGGAGAACTTTCTTTTCATCATTCCAAAATTCTTATGGCACACCAGGGAGCTCTTCATGGCACACTGGTGTGCTGTGGCACACTGGTTGAAAAGCACAGCCCTAAATGACTTTACAGTTTTCAACTATATTCTGTTTATCTTTGGATTACTGCTTATCCTTTAGTGGTGTTATATTGTTTAATATAGGATGAAGGCTTTCCAATGAATTTTTATGTATGCTTGTGACACAGGTACCGACAGTATTTTTACATGTACCTATTGGTTCTCAATACCCACGTCAGTACATTCAAATGCATCATAAATCTATTTGTAAGTTTAATACCTGTGCAAACAAGAATTGTATGTGGGTGACTCAATAGCTGCTTTGCGTTCATAAGGCAATTTGTGTATATAGAACCAGTTTTTGCATAAAAAGATTTCAACACACACATCTTATAAGAACAGTTTGTCCCTGTTTTTAACTCTTAAGAGGTGCTGGAACAATCCACAACTTAAAATTACAATTGCTTTCTTTCCAAATAAACGTGTTTACATAGAGTTGCTGATAAACTTTTCACAAGAATTATTAGCTAGATTCCCCCAGTGACAGAAGTCACTTGAACTAGTTAACAAGGAGTTTTTTACTGACTAATACTGTGAACTTTTTTAGGGTTCTAATCCATGAGGTTGTTTGTTCAGGGAAAAAAAAAAGTTTGCTACCAGCTAGACTTACTCTTTCAGTGCCTTAAATCAAACATACCCTGAGGTCTCAAGCTGAGAAAAATAAATATTTGCAAAATAGTAGCTGTTTGCAGGAGGACTCCTTAGTATGATTCCTCTCTAAGACTTTCTTTTTCCTGCTTTTCTAGTTTTTTGAGGCTTACAAGCACCATGGGTATCGAGGAAGAGTGCAAAAACAGGTAACAGCCAAGGCACATTTATTAACAGAGGAGACTATAAACAATGACAAGATACTATTTCAAAGGTCTCTTAACCTAACTGTATGCATGACTGCTTTGAAATCAGGTGGAACCAATGGTAAGGTAATATGGAAGGGACAGAAATATGCTGTTTGTAAAAGTAGAGATGAACAGCTGCTTAACTGTGTTCTTTAATCTTACAAAATTCTTATTAAGCTATTTTAAATTCTGTTTTATGTATCAGTGCAAAGCATTCATCTCACCATACTTAGTATATTTTGAGGAAGGAGGAAGTAGGTTTTATAAGTTAGGAAAAATCAACAAGTGAGCTCATACCACCTTTTCATCTTTTTTTTTATTTGAGAACATTTTTATT
>NW_017729027.1:8778911-8791240 GCF_001723915.1 Gavialis gangeticus
GGTAAGGTAATATGAAAGGGACAGAAATATGCTGTTTGTAAAAGTAGAGATGAACAGCTGCTTAACTGTGTTCTTTAATCTTACAAAATTCTTATTAAGCTATTTTAAATTCTGTTTTATGTATCAGTGCAAAGCATTCATCTCACCATACTTAGTATATTTTGAGGAAGGAGGAAGTAGGTTTTATAAGTTAGGAAAAATCAACAAGTGAGCTCATACCACCTTTTCATCTTTTTTTTTATTTGAGAACATTTTTATTAATTGTTTAACTAAGAAAAATAAGACTGGAAGGGGCCTCCTGGATCATCAAATCCAATCCCTTATCACAGGCAGGTGAATCCTATTATCCAGGGTTTTCAAACCTCTGCCCCACAGAGCCTCTCAATCAGGTCCACTGGATGTTGGACGGGGGAGGAGGTGGTGGGGGAGGCATGGCCAGGCAGGTGGGGTATGATGCAGAATCCAGGTTCCTCAGGCTCAGGTGGACATGGTGATCAGAGGCAGGCAGGTGAGTGAGGGCTGATGCAGCCCTGGTCGGCCTCTGGTGTTGACTTGACATGCACCAGATCAACTCTCGGGATCTCAAAATTGTGCTGTTAGATGGGAGGGTGTGACACAATTGCACATATACCCACACTCAATTAGGTGCATACACACACACACTACTAACACAGGTGCGTACACATCCAAAATTACCAGCCTAGGCACATGCACACCTATCACCAATTCAAGCACATACACACTATACACACCAAAAATTAGACAAAATTAGTTACCAATGCCCACACACCTAATTCACATACCCAGATCACTAATTTGTATATCACGCACACAATGACATTATATATATATATATATATTCACCAATTCACGCACATACCACCCACCTACATATACACACAGGTGAGTTTCTAACTTGGGTGGTACAGTGTGTATGTGTGTGCTTGGGGTACTTGGGATACCTGGGGGAAGGTTAAGGTGAAAGAGTGAAAGTTGCTGGGACTGGGATTAGAACTAGTAGACTAGAAAGAAGCTGGGCTGAAGAACAAAGACTGGGGTTACTTTAGGTTAATTAGGGCTTCATGTTACTTTAGGTTAGAGGCTGTGGGTGAAGCTTGTGGAGGATCTGAGACATGCAGTGCTAGAGCAGGAACCAGCACCAAAGCTAGAGATCAGAGGTAAGTGGAGCCCAAGGAAGCTGGTGGAGTGGGGGCTGGGTCAGGGGATGTGGCTGGGGCTGGAAGGTTGTGAGGAAAGTGCTGGGAGGACCGGGGCTGGGTTGGGAGACCTAGGGCTGGGCTGGAAGGCTGTGGGGAAATGCTGGAAGCACCAGGGCCAGGTCAGGGGACCCAGGCCTGGGCTAGAAGGCTGCAGGGGTGGGAGAACCAGGGAAGATTGGGGCCAGATGGGAAGACCTGGGGCCAGGCTGCAAGGCTGTGGGGAAGTGCCGGGAGGACCGTGGCTGGGTTGGGGGACCTGGGGCCAGGCTAGAAGGCTTCAGGAGAAACCAGGGAAGACTGGGGCTGGGGCTAGGTCAGGGGAACAGGGGCTGGGTTGGAAGGTTGTGGGGAAATTGGGTGCAGGCCAAAGGGCTGTGGTGGGCCTGGGAGCAGAGAGACCTGAGAGGCACTGAGTGAGGAACAGAAAATGGTGGGAGTGGGGCACAAAGTGGAAGAGAGGCAGTGAGTGGTGGGAGCGAGGCAGAAAGAGCTGAGAGGCAGCAGGAGGGGGAACAGAAAATGGCAGGAGCGGGGCAGAGAGTGAGAGAGAGGGGCAGTGAGCGGAATTAAGAGATCAGGAGGGGGGAGAGGTTAGAGCCAAGAGGGACTGGAATTAAAATGGGTCTGGGGCTGGGATGCAGTAACACACAACCCAACTCAGGGTTCCAAATAACAGTGGGTTTATTGGACTGGAGCAGATGGTGACACAATACACGGGGTGTAGAGCTTATTGGTTCCTTTACACCCACTCATACATGCACATATACAATGGCAGCAGGGGTTGAAGGTGCTTGGTAGAGGGGTGGAAGTCCAGGAGGAGAGAGAGACAGGGTCCAAGTTGGAGGAGGAAAGGTACGGGTAATATCTACCTAACCCAGGCTCAAAGTTGGTCCTTTATGGCCAGGTGGGGTCTCCTTCAGCAAGATGCTGTCCAGAGCAGGTCAGCGGCAGGGCCTCTGGGGTGGATGGATAGGTGATGTGACATGGAGCTGGTCTGATCTGGATGGATATGGCCTTTCCACTGGGTCTGTCTTCACTGCACCCTTTTATAGGGGCAAACCTTCTGTGACCCTAGTGGCAGGGGCATGCCCAGGTAAGGGTCAGCCCCTATGTACTGAGCATGAGCACTCCAGGCTAGGACATGCAGTTTCAGATGTCTCTAATGGTGGGTTGGCTGGTTTCTGCAGCAGCTTTTGTCTTCCAAATCTTGAGCCAGGGAGGATCAATTCAGGGTGATGGTTGGGTTGTTGAGTTGATGGTTCGCTCATTCAGATGGAGCTATTTTTAGACCTACTGCCTTTGTCTGTCAATCACCCACTCACTTATGGAACCAGTTTACATGGGAGGAGGGTCATGAGTCACACAGTTACAACAGAGTCACAATAGGGTATGCCTGGGCAGGGGACACAAGAGGGAGACTTAACATTACAAGATGGGAGCTTGACATGACTAATGCTAACTTATACATGTAGGCCTAAAAAAAAAGTAAAAATCAGTAAAACAGTAGTTACATTAATATAAACATAATAATTATACAATATAAAACAGTGGATATCCATATCAAAATAGCAGGGCACTTATTTGCAAAGAAGGAGAGAGAGAGAAAAAAAAAACAAACCAAAAAAAACTTGCTACCAAAATAAAAATGCTAAAGCTTATCCTATGTCTTAGCTTGGTCATTCTTATCTATAGGGAATAAAGAGGGAGAGAAAAAGTCAGAAATAGTTGGGGAAGGGAATGTATTCACACACACACACACACACACACACACACACACACACACACACACACAACTGGGGGCCGTGTTACACTGGCTGCTTTGTCCATCACCACCGCTGTGGTGCCAGCTCTTCAGCCACCAGCCTCATTGCCATTGTGTGCTGGAGCTGGCGCTACCAAGTGCCCCAGGTTGGAATTATAGCTGCATGGGACAATAGTAACATCAGCTTCAGCTTTGGAATGAATCACGCAGTGGGTGCTATGCAATGATCTCCAGCTGGAGCTGGAACTAGAGCTAAAACTGCTGTATGTCCCAAGCTGGTTCCTGCCTGAAAAGAACCCCAGGGTCCAGACCCAGCCCAGGGCATAAGGTGAGTTTGATGCCCCAATATATTTTTCTGGAAGGAATTATCAAGCTTCACTTTCAATATTGTTGGGGTTTGGGCCTATTTTTCCTGTTGGAAAGCTGTTTCATAATCTCATTGCTCTGATGATTAAAAATGTTCTTTGAGGCTGCTTACAGACTTAACCCCCCCACCAATGGTGTTGTACTTTAAACTCCATACACCCCTGCGCCGAGCCCAATGGTCATGAGAGACTGGTGCCTCCTGAATCTAGGGGGGGATACCTGCAGAAGCTGCCGCTGGAGGTGGCCCTGTCGGGGGGGCACGAGCCCTTTTGAGAGCATCAGTGTCGGCTGTTGGGGGGGCACCAGCCCCATCGGGGGGGGGGCATGTTTACCCTCATGCACCCCCTACCAGTCGCCGATGCCAATGGCTGCCCAAAGGAAGCATTGTGTTAGTTGGACCTGGCTTACCTAACATCTGTATAGATCTGGTGCTTCAGTGGGTCTTTTTTGGAGCTTTTACCTGATAGCTGATTGAGTCAGCTATTAGATAAAAGCACCAAAAATCCTTGCTGAAGCATCCAATCTATGCAGACGCCATGGAGCCAGGTCGAACTAATGTGCTACTTCTTCCAGTAAAGCATTTTTCCCCCCCACATCTGTCAGCACCCTTAATTTCCAGCTTAGAGTTATGTTTCTCTATTCCTAACCAAGAATCTTACTTGAATATGCATCATAGATAAATGACATTAACAGAGGAGTATTGCAACAATCCACGAATTCAGAAAAATTCTCAGCAGCAAAATGCAAACAAAAACACTTGAATGATGCAAAAGCAACATACACAATATAAGAAAGATCAGATAGATAATTCCCTGTAAGCTTTTCAACCTTGGTATGATCATTGTGTTCTATTTTTACACTTGTGTCTAAGACCCTCTAATATACACATGAAGAAGTGAATCATGCAAAGATAAGTGGAAATCTCTGACAATGCAATCAAAAGAAGTGTAGGTCATGTAAAAAGAGCCACAAAGCAGAGAGGAAAATGATGGTAAAGAATCTAAGTCCATTTTGTATTCGTCCCAAATGGATATATGTTCACCATTAAAGGGATTTAAATGTGAATTGCAAATAGATTTGAGGATGTATAATATTATCTAAAGTCAGAAAGAAAATATGATGAAAGTTCAAATCCTGCCTTAGATAGTCTCCTTTCATAGAGCATGCAAGTCCAGAATGACAGTGGAAATGATAAACCTGAATACTGAATGATGGCTTAGGGGCTATTGTATGGATTAAGGAGAAACAGCTTTTGCCATTTCTGTTCAACATTTGTGTGACTCACTGTGGTGGTCTTTGATAAAAGCCTGGGCATTCTTCAGGGGTGCTTAAAAACTTCATCCTCTACTTCAATGGCCTTTCCACCATGAAGAACCATAGGAGCAATGTTGACCTTGCCCTAAACACTTCTTACCTCTAATTCCACCTATAGATAGCAGATTACCTTTCTACTGTGTTGTGCCTTAGAGATAGCAAAAATGCCCTCTAAACTTAGGAACTTCCCAGGGGGCTTCTGCCTTCCCTACAGCCCCTCCCATAAGCTTTTTGACTGATTGGACCCTGTATTTAAGCTATACCTGGGAATCAGAAAGACTTCACCATCAATACCATGCATGCCAGTGAATGAGGACACTGGTAGACCACCGGTCAGCCAGTGACCTGTGCCAGCGACTTCAGAACCTTTATTATATGTTAATTGCAACATTTTTGTAAATAAATTTCACTCAGATATTTGGGTAATTACTGTTACTTCTGCAGATAGGGACACATATGTTAAAACTAGGTGCAGGAGGTCTTAGCCACAGGCTGCAGCAGTGGCTAGGCTGGTGACACAAAGATGCACTGAAATACCATTTGCTAACTTGGGAGAATCACAATGGCTTAATACAGATATATTTTATTTTGAGATACAAAATCCCTTTAAAGAGTAGGTGTACTCTGAGAAGTGTCTGTGAAAATAGCATCTTGAGTTTCCATGTTCATTGCATCTCCTCTTTCCAGTTCACATTTGTGAAGTTTAGAAGTGAAGCATTGAGTTTTATTTTTTCTTACCAGTCCTGTAAAGAATCTCAAAGTCAAGCTGGCTTCTTTCCTCCCTGCTCATCACTACCAGTAGTAATGTTTATGCAGGCATTACTCTGTTTGTGGTTTCACCTGCACAAGTTCACTGTGAATAGCATAAGTGCATCTCCAGTGGGGCTGCATATGTGAAACTGGAGGCATCATTTGGTGTTTAAATAACTTTTTACTAATGATTCTTGAGTGATAAGACAGCCTTGACCTCCCTCTGATTTAGCCGTCTTGATTCAGCAGCTGGGAAAGAGGTCAAATAAAAATAAAATCAATAAAATAATAAATAAATAAATAAAAATGTCCATGAATTTTATATAGACAATACTCTGAATCAGAGCTACGCAATTATGGTTCAGTGTGTTCACAGACACTTAAATCAGTTAGCAAAATACATTGCATTCCTTATTATTTACTATTTGTTAAATACCCTTAAAATATGTTTCTGATTATCCCATTGTTTGGGGAATTGTTTGTCTTTTTGCAGACAGCCATATTTATGTAAAAAGCACATTAATACATGAATTAGAGTGTTGCCCTTGATTTGAATTCTCCTGATTTACCTATTTTATTTCACTATCCTCTTCTTGTTTAAAAAGTTTCAGCCATCTAAACAGGAAGCAAAAACAATATCATGTCATGCAGGTAACCAATAAACATTTTTGTAGTATAGTACTGAGTAGTCACAACAAACAGTTCATAGAGCCCCACAAACTGTAGTTTTTGGCCTGCCTCCTCAATGAACACTTGTAAAGTATAAGTACAAAATCCAGGTAAGAATACACATTATACATAACAAAAAGGGCTATATTTGTTACATTGTGTTTTTGTAATGCATAATTTGATTGTATTTCTTATGAATGCATATTGGAGCAAATCTGTTTAATAAGATGATATTTTTATTAGCTGCATATATCAAACAGGAATAATGTGTTCTGGAGACATTTTAAAAGCTTTTAAATTTAGCAATTATTTCAGTCTCTCTCATTAGGGTAATAACAAGGTATTTTAGGGAATATGATTATAAAGAGGAATGTATTAAAGCCCTGGGCAAACACAAGAGTTTGTCTAATAATTCAAATTCAATGGAATTCCTGAGGGTCTCTGAACAAGGCCAGTGAGTGTCACTTAATTCTTTGCCCTTCCCCACCTCAGTTATACTCCTCCTACTTGCCCTTTACTTAAGGAATTTTCAAGGTCGCCACATCCAGCACCAAATCCTCACAAGGTGGGAGAGAAACGCACAGAAGCCTTCTTGCTCTAAGTTACAATAGCTGGCTATGGGGCCCCAAAATATCATGCAAGAGCTCTGAATCAATGAAGTTGTGCCATTCTCCAAATCCAACAATTCCCTTGTCCTTCATTTAAACCTCTCTCTCACCGGAATGGATATGAGCCTGTAACAAGGAATCCCTGCCCCCTTACAGAGTAGTAGGTCAGGGGAGAGAAAATGGAAAAGGCCCCTTTAAGGCTAGAACTGTTGTGCCTGGAAGAGGTGGAGCCAGGGTCTACATAAACCCAGAAATGGAGACAAGCAGGGCACTCTGGCTCAGACAGCATGTGAATGAGGGGTTCTCTGAGGCAACTTGTAAACTGTAAGTCCAGAGGGCTGGAGCTGGGATAGTCAGTAAGCTAGCGGGGAAGGCCTCAGGGAAAAGGCACCCAGGGAGCGGAACAATTTAGTTAGAATTGTTTGTGGTTTTATTGTGGCCAAGGTATGTTCTGAGCTGCACTAATGACAACCACTAACTAGGCCAGAACTGGGAAAGCCCAGTGATGTGAATGGTGGTAGGAGGCATATGAGGTATCCCTCTGGTGGAACAGAGGGCTGACCCCCTAAACATTATTCAACAAGGCCTGGCAAGTGAGACAGGGAGGTCACTGGAGACACTGGACTGCCAGGGAGCCCATGGATGAAGATATCTAGGCCTGCTACAGGGCCATGACGTAAGAGTTACCTCTGCTCATTTTTTGAGAGCCTTCCTTTCTCCCTAGTAATAGAATTCTCAATCATACAACTCTAGCTAATTTTCAGACCTTCCATATCACATAAGTGGCACAAAAAATCTAGAAATAGGGCAGAGAGATTGCCTTGCATTTTTAAACAAGTGAGGGCTCCACGTGTGTGTAAGAGTGTGTTGGAAGCTTTGAATGGAGAGCATATAAAATCCACGAGTAGAAATTTCAATTATCAACTGGAGATAGATACTTGAAAGCAAAGAATCTAATTTAGAAGTTCTCTCTCTGTGGATGACCTGGAATAATTATGCACAAAGACATCTTGAGAAAAATATAATTCCATGCATTTCAGAGTTTCTATCCTACTGACTTCAGCTCCACAGCGACATTTAAATCAGATTGCATGATATTAGTGGGACTGAAGTGGCCTGTAATAAAATGCTTAACTGAGTTATGCTTCCCTCCTACAACTCCCACTTTAGAGCTGTGGGAACTGCAGATTCTCAAGATGTGGGCCTATAGTTGTGTTCAAAAGAAGATACATGGTGGTGAGTGGATTAGGTTTAAAAAGAAGTGTTTGAAGAGATTCACATTGCTGGAACTATCAGCTCAGCAGGGGATGAAATACTAATGCTTATTTTTCATTTGAAAAGGTGTGGAGATGCTGTGAAAGATCCTTTTTCAATACTTTGTGGTTACATTTCCAGAGGAGTAGAAAGATGCATAAATAAAATTGAATAAAATTCATGGAGGAAAATATCAGTGTTTCATTCTGAGGAATAAGAGTTGACAAAAGAGGTTTCCAAACTCTTTGGACCAGTAGACTGCTGTCAGGTCTCAAAATCTCAGGCCACCCTGCACCTTATTATCAAACTTTTAATTGAAAAGAGGAGTGTGGAGTGCTTTTTTGGACTAGCATCAAAACATTTTCCATAGTGCTGTGTGCTACCTAGGTTTTATAACTATACAGTCATGGAAGAGAATCATCCTTGACTGTGAGGGATTGCTGAAGAAGAGCTGGCTTAAAAACCTAACCCTATTAATTTAAAAAGTTATTATCAATACATTCTTTATTGAATGCTCTTTAAGAACATGTGGTTATTATTATTTTCTTCATCTAGTGAGTTATTTTTTGTAGACCTCCGGACTGTACCCTGCTCATCATCATTATTTCTGTATGGGAAACACTCAGCCCAAAGCTAGAATTGCACAGCATTTCCATTTCAGTGGGTGGAGTGGGATGGTTTTTTTTCCTTTTCCCTTTCTTTGCACAGCTTTTCTGTTAATAGTTTTTCTCTAGCTTCTCTTTCATAGCTTTATGACTTTAACTACTGATCTAAAGCCAAAGGGAAAGCTTAGCCACAAATTCCTCCATTTACCAATTAGCACTACCTTCTTGCTTCCAGAAGCCACAACTCCCATTACTATCACACACCTGAGAGGGAGTGGTGATGAAAGTTGGAAATTACAGCTTGCTTGCATTAGGGAGGAGGCACATTGGCTGTGGACTGGGTGGGTAATACAGAATCGCGGCCTGTGATTCAGCTGGTCTGCCCCACATAAATTTGTTGGCAGCCCCTGCAGTGGGGTGGGCACTGATGAGTTATGGTGAAAAATAGGTGATCAGTTTTCTTTTCTCATTTATTTTTTCCAGCCAACCTCAGCTTTTAGTAAATTACTGAGATGCCTCAATTAAAAAAAAAAAAAATTGCATGTTGTATGAAAAAGCTATTCTGCTCCATGCTGTCTGACCCTGAATAGACTGATCATGGATGAATTTGTATCACAAAAGAAGAGTGTTCCTGGATTCCATTTACATGGGTTAGGCTAGCCCATGTTTTAAAATTGGTTCTTAACAAGTCCAAAAATAGATGAAGTACACTTATTCATGCTTTAGCTGAAATTAATGTGCCAAAACCAATACTGCTGAAGGAGTACAGCAAAAACTGTGTTTCATTTCTTACTTGGTAATGATAGAAAATTAGGGTTAGAAGGGACCTCAAGAGATCATTTAGTCAACACCCCTGCTTGAAGCAGGACCATCCCCAGCTAGATCATCCCATCCAATGCTGAGTCTTAAAAACCTCCAAGGACAGAGATTCCACCACCTCTCTGGGTAACCTGTGCCAGTGTTTAATACCCTCCTAGTGAGAAAATTCTTCCCAATATCCATGGGTGACTGGTGCCCCCTGAGTCGGGGGGGGGCACTTCCCCCCCACCACAAAGTAGCCAGTCAGCAACCAAGCAGGAGTCCCCCCTCAGCCAATTGCGCCGACGTGGAAGTGCCAATGGCATGCCACTGGCACTTCCAGGCCAGCATGATTGGCCATGGGGGAACCCCTGCCCCCTCAGTCGGCATGATGGGGTGACAGTAGAAGTGATCTCTGTGGCCTCACTCCCTGGGTGGTGCTTTCAAGGGAGGCACCAGCGCTCTCACCTGCCCCCCTACCCATCACCTAAGCAGGGAATGCTGCTGTCAGGAAATGCACAAGCACTCACGGGGTGCACTTGCACCCCTGTGAATCCCTTGCGTGTCACCACTGCTAATATCTAACGTAAGCTTCCCTTGCTGCAACTTGGGACCATTGATCCTTGTTCTGTCATCTGTCACCACTGAGAACAGTTTAGCTCTATCCTCTTTGGAACCACTCTTCAGGTAGCTGACAGCTGCTATCAGTTCCACCTTCAGTCTTCTCTTCTGCAGATAAAATAAGCCCAGTTCCCTCAGCCTCTCCTCATAAGTCATGTGCCCCAGCCACATAACCATTTTTATTGACCTCCACTGGACTTTCTCGAGTTTGTCCATATCCTTTCTGTAGTGGGGGGGCCCAAAACTGAACACAGTACTCTAGATGTTGCCTTACCAGTGCTGAATAGAGGGGAAAAATAATCACTTCCCTTGACCTGCTGGCAACACACCAACCAGTGCAGCCCAGTATGCCAATAACCTTCTTTGCAACAAAGGTGCACTGTTGCCCAATATTCAGCTAATAGTCCACTGTAAGCCCTAGGTCCTTTTCTGTAGAGCTGCTGCCCAGCCAATCAGCCTCCAGCCTGTAGTGGTGCATGGGATTGTTCCGTCCTTAGTGCAGCACTTTGCACTTGTCCTTGTTGAACCTCATGAGATTCCTTTTGGCTCAATCCTCCAATTTGTTTAGGTCACTCTGAATCCTAGCCCTACCCTCCAGTGTATCTACTATGCCGCCCAGCTTGATGTCATCTGCAAACTTGCTGAGGGTGCACTCTTTGCCAACTTCAAGGTTATTTATGCCAACTAGATAGAGCCATTGGTTATGACCCTCTGAGCCCAGTGCTATGGCCAGTATTATATCCACCTTACAGTCCATTCATTCAGCCCATACTTCTTTAGCTTGCCTGCAAGAAATGTTGCAGGAGACCATATCAAAATCCTTGTTAAAAATCAAAGTATAGCACATCCACTGTTCTCTGCACATCCACAGAGCCAGTCATCTCATTATAGAAGGCAATGAGCTTGGTCAGGTATGACTTGCCTTTAATTAATCATGTTAACTAACTGCTCCCAATAACCTTTTTCTCTTCCAAGTGCTAAGAAATGGGTTCCTTGAGGATCTGCTCCATGATTTTTCCAGGGACTAAGGTGAGGCAGACTTGACTGTCATTCCATGGATCCTCCTTTTTCCCTTTCTTAAATATGGGAACTATGTTTGCCCTTTTCCAGTCATGTGTGACCTCTCCAGATCTCCATGAGTTTTCATGGATGATGGCCAGTGGTTCTGCAATCTCACCAGCCAGCTTACTCAGCACCCTTCGCTGTATCCCTTCCAGCCCCCTGGACTTGTATATGTCCAGCTTTTCTTAATAGTCCCTAACCTGTTTTTGCCACTGTTGGCTGCTCACCTCCTCTCCAAACTGTGTTGCCTGGTGCAGTAGTCTGGGACCTGACCTTGCCTGTGAAGACTAAGGTGAAAAAAGCATTGAGTTCTTCAGCCTTTTCTACATCCTCTGTCACAAAAGTTTGCCTCTCCCATTCAGGAAGGAACCCACACTTTCCCTGATCCTCCTCTTGCTACCAACATACTTATAGAAACCCTTGTTACCCTTCACATCCCTTGCTAGCTGCAACTCCAGTTGTACTTTGGCCTTCCCGACTTCATCCCTGCATGTCCTAGCAATGCTTTTATATTCCTCCTTAGTTATTTGTCCAAGCTTCCACCTCTGATAAGCTTTCTTTTTGTGATTTAGTTTACTGAAGAGTTTTCTGCTAAGCCAAGCTGGTCTTCTGTCATACTTGATAGTCTTTTTGCACATTGGGACCTTTTGTTCCTGAACTCTCAGTAAGGCTTCCTTAAAGTACAGACAGCTGTGCTGGACTCCTCTCCCCCCTTAGACTGGCTTCCCAGGGGATCCTTTCAATGAGTTTCCTGAGCAAGTCCAAGTCTGCTTTTCTGAAGTCCAGGGTCCCTTCTCTGCAGCTCTCCTTCCTTCCTTTAATTAGGGTCCTGAACTCAGTCATCTTGTGGTCATTGTTGCCCAAGTTGCCATCCACTACTACATTCCTCACCAACTCTTTCCTGTTTGTGAGCAGAAGAGCATGCCTCCTAGTTGGCTGTTCTACCACTTGCACCAGGAAGTTGTCCCCAACACTCTCCAAAAACTTTCTGGATTGCCCGAGCACTGCTGTATTGCCCTTCCAGCAGATGTTAAGGTGACTGAAGTCCTCCATGAGAACCAGGGCCTGTGATCAGGAAACTTCTGTTAGCTGTTTGAAGAAGGCCTCATCCACCACTTCCTTCTGGTCTGGTGGTCTAAAGCAGACACCGTTTACAAAATCACCCTTGTTGCTCTTCCCTCTAACCTTAATTCAGAGACTTTCAACAGACTATCTCCAGTTTCATACTGGAGCTCTGAGTAATCATACAGCTTGACCTGCTGGGGCTGGCAGGTGTGTGCATACCCAGCTGCCCCCCCAG
>NW_017729027.1:8796240-8800373 GCF_001723915.1 Gavialis gangeticus
TGGAGCTCTGAGTAATCATACAGCTTGTTTACCTAAAATTCAACTCTTCCTTTTCTCCCCTCCCTGTCCTTCTTGAACAGTTTATACCCACCCATGACAGTGCTCCGGTCATGTGAGCTCCTACCAAGTCTGTTATTCCAATCATGTCATAGTTCCATGGTTGTGCGAAGACTTCCAGGTCTACCCACTTGTTTCCCAGGCTCTGTGCATTTGTGTACAGGCATGCAAGGTAACTAGTTGATTGCCCTTATTTCTCAGGAAGTATGAGAACACATACCCTGTTGCTTCCTCCAGGTCTCCTGCTCCCCACTTGGGCTTTGGTCTCCATCCCCGAGCAAACCTAATTTAGAGCCCTCCTCACAAGGTTAGTGAGCCTGTCTGTTATCCTATTTCTGGGTAATCAATTTTTGGTTTACAAAAACAAAACAAAATCACAAACAGGGGCAGTGTCAATACAGTTATCCAAACTCAACATGCTTCAAAAAGGCACCGGCCAAAAAGAAGTGTCCTACTTAAAAAACAAAATCTTTGCCATACCTCTGGTTCTAATGGTAACTGAGATTAAAATGCAGAGTTTAAGAAATCTAATTTACTTTAATCTGTTTCTTTGTAAGCTTTCTGCTGAATGTTGGCACTTGACTCAGCTCAGTGGTGAACATTCTGGAGTGGGAAAGTCTATAACAACATGTCTACATTACCTCTATGGCTATGGCAAGCCTGGAAGTCCTGCCAAGAAGCAAGCCATGCCAACTTGCTCCTCTGCAGTCTGCACAAAGACTTGAAAATTAAACAGTATAGCCAATTTAACATGATTCTGAGCATTGGCTTGGAGCTGCTCCAGAGCATTTCACAGGGTCATTCTAAACCAACTACACCATTTAATCCCTGGACTTTAGCATGTGCTAAAGGAAACTGAGTAGGTCATGCTTGTTTCTTAGTGGTGGTCCAATATCTACACTTGCCATTTAGAACATGTCTGGAGTGCTTCCAGCCACAGGCATGAAAAAAATCCTGGCACTGTAGAAGTTAAATGGTAAGGGGAAAAAAAAAGCAAGCAAACTAACAAAAAAACCCAGATTTTCATCCATAGACTTCTCTTAAATCATTTGTTACTTCTCTTCTGCATTCTAGGATGAGATAACTGGCTAAGTGGATGCAAGGAAAGCCTTGGATGCAATATACCCTGACTTTAGCAAGGCTTTTGATACCATCTCCCACAGTATTCCTGCAAGTAAGCTGAGGAGGTATGGGTTGGGTGAGTGGACTGTAAGGTGGATAAAAAGCTGGCTGAATTGTTGGGCTCAACAGGTAGTAATCAATGGCTCAATACCTAGCTGGCAACCAGTATCACGTGAAATGCCATACGGATCAGTCCTGGGACAGGTTTTGTTCAATATCTTCATTAGCAATCCAGAAGATGGGATGGACTGCACCCTTAGCAAGTTTGCTGACACCAAGATCTGGTGGGAGTAGTAGATACAAGTACAGTAGAGGGTAGGGCTAGGATTCAGAGTGACCCAGACAGATTGGAGGATTGGGCCAAAAAAACCCACGCAAACCTCAGGGAGATTCAATAAGGACAAGTACAAAGTCCTGCACTTAGGACAGAAGAATCCCATGCACTGCTACAAGCTGGGGGCTGACTGGCTAAGCAGCAACTCCACATAAAGGCCATGGTGTCACAATGGACAATCAGATGGATATGAGTCAGCAGTGTACCCTTGTTGCCAAGGAAGCTAACAGCATACTGGGATGCATTAATAGAAGCACTGCAAAGACATTGAAGAGAAGTAATTATTCCCCTGTATTCTGCACTGGTGAGGCTACATCTGGAGTACACTGGCCAGTTTTGGGTGCCCCACTATAGCAAGGATGTGGACAAGTTGGAGAGAATCCAGTGGAGGGCAATGAAAATCATTCAGGGGCTGGGCCACATGACTTCTGAGGAGAGGTTGAGGGAACTGGGCTTATTTACTCTGAAGAAGAAACACAGAGGGGATTTGACAGCAGTCTTTGAAGTACCTGAAGGGTGGTTCCAAAGAGGAGGGCCTGTTCTCTCTGGTGGCAGATGTCAGAACAAGAAGCAATGGTCTCAAGTTGCAGCAAGGGAAGTTTAGGTTAGATATTAGGAAAGACTCTCACTAGGAGGGTAGTAAAGCACTGGAATAAATTACCTAGAGAGGTGGTGAGACGTCTATCCTTGGATATTTTTAAGGCCCAGAACAACAAAGCCCTGGCTGAAATGATGTAGTTGGGCATGGTCCTGCTTTGAGCAGAAGGTTGAACTAGATGACCTCCTAAAGTCCCTTCCAACCCTAATCTATGATTCTATGAAATCTAACTACTAGGTGAGACAGATAATATACTCTCATCAGGGTAGTTTGACTACTAGAGAGTCACTTTTGAGGTGACAGCTCATTTAAAAATAAACTTCTATCTTCTTCAGGTGGTCTGAAATCTCCTTAAGGTATTTTATTCACCTATAAAAATTAGGATTTACCAAAAAGCATTTCTGAAAATCCTGAGAGAGACAGAACCTAGCTCAACTTCTGTAGGCCTCAGTTAATCAGGATGTTTAAGCATGTGGCTAAGTTTAAACTGTTCCTGTCATTAAAACCCATCAGGTACATAAGCACTTTGCTAAATCTGAGCTGTAATGTATGAACATATTAGTTGCATAACACTGAACTGTTGTCTGTTTTTAGGCTGCTTTGTTTTATTGTTCTTTGGGCCTCAGGCCAATGACATCTTGACCACTGTATGCACAATCAGGGTCAGATCCAGAGGGGGTGCAGTGGTATGGCTACACAACCCTTTCAGACTGGAGCAGGCCACAGGAGCCCCTAGAGACTTTTAAAATCCCCAGAACATGTAAGAATCCCCCTTCTTTCCCCTCCATACTCAAAGGCGCATCTCCTTCCCCCTGCCTTACCTGCCGCGTTGTTTTCCCTGCTGACTTGGTGGTAGGGGAAGCTTCCAAACAGTTCTTACCTGCTCCAGCCAGGCTGTGTGTAGGCTGAGCTCAGGTGGGATCAGCAACAATGGCAGCGGTAGCGATGGGCAGGGTAGAGGAATGGTGCCATCCCCATCTGGTCCCTGCCTCCAGCTTGAGTAGCTGCTCCCACACCTCCCTTTGGCAAATCCTAGTTCTGCCCCTGTGCACAATGCTGCATTCAAATAAATACTGACAGCACACAATATTTATATTGAATTTAAAATACTATAGTGGAATTTATACATTTTTAAAATACATATATTTTTAGAATGAAACTTCTGTATGTGGCATCTATACAAATAGATAAGCAGTCAAAACATCTTGAATTTATTTTTGTTAAGAAATATAGCTCCTAACCTAGGGAACAAATTCTGATATCAGTTACAAAAGTCTAAAAACTGCATGAAAATTTAGTGAAGTTAGTTTGGCATAACGGAGAACAGGATTTGGCCCAATGATCGTGGGTAGTACAAATATTTTAGCCTGCAGGTTTTTCCTGCATACTTTTAATTCATTACATTATTGGATCCGAGACACACTGAAACAAAATAAAATGCATGCTTGTTAAAATAATCCACCAAACACAATCATATTTTGGCCAATGAAACACACTTCATAACTTCTGCTTTTTAATGGTTTTTAATATTAGCAGCTTTGGTTGTAGACAGTATACAGCCAGCTATCTAGTAATCTAATTCATGTCAATTAGTCACGTGTCCAGACAAAAGCTCTCTTATTCACTGTGTGAAGTTGGACCCCCAAAAATGGTGCCTGTACTCTATCAGCACACATGGTACCATTTTTTCTCCTTCTTCATATACTGAAGCTGCAACTTGTATTAATCATCAACAGTTCATCTTGGGAGACCAAAATGTATCTTTTCATATTCCTCCTTAAAACTTTTAGTGTCCCTGTATTCAAGAATAAGTTTTTCCAAAAAAGAAGGTAAAATGAGTCATCTGGGTTTATTATATACTTCTACACACCACTGATAAAAATCGTGTTTTTTAGAAATCTTGTTTCAATGATCACAAGCTTGTGTTTACTCCTGGAATAATTGATTCCACTTAGACTACTTGCAGAGTCAGGTATCAGAATCTGGTCCTTAAAATTATGGGGGGGGGGGGGGGGGGGGGGG
>NW_017729027.1:8800569-8811727 GCF_001723915.1 Gavialis gangeticus
CTGTATAAAAAACAGATACTCCAAACCTAAAAAGTTGAAAACATAAGTTGATGCTTTTTTGGTTGTACATACCTTCAAGTTTAACTGTTTTCACTGTTCTACTAGCATGATGTGGTCCAAAACAAAAACAAAAAGATAACAAACAGAAAACAAACACACAAAAAAACTGGTTATGATGGATGTTGTGGTGCCTTCTTTGAAGCAATACTAAAGTCAAGAAAAGAAAAAAAAAATTGAGCTGTGTTTCAGAATTGAAGGCAAAGTGTATATACCAGTGAGTAGGAAACATACTTTTTCCATACTATGGCCAGCACTTGGAAAATGGCCAATTCGGGTTCCAAGATGGGTTTGGCAAGTTGGTGGTGGTAAGCAGCATGGGACAAAGTGCTGTGATGTCAAATGTGGGACAGTAGGAAGACACTAGATCCTTTCTTCCTCTAAGTTAGTGGTCTCCAAAGTGAGGTGTGCGCAAGACAATCCATTGGGGTGCAGGAAGAAAATATTAGAACTTCTATTTATATTTATATAAATATACATATGTTGGGGGGTGCGTGCTCAAATTTCTTTTTACTGATAGGGGTGTGCAATCAAAAAAGTTTGGAGACCACTGCTTTAGGTAGTCAACAACTGAACTATGCTTGTTTTTAAGTGATGAAAAGATATGTCTGATTTGGACAGACAGCAAGCCTCCTTGATGTCTGAAAGTTTCCTTTGAATATACTGGAGTGCTTTGTAAAACAGAAATCATCATCATAACTACTAGTCTAGATCACATCACCTAATGAACTGTATCTAGGATGAGAGCAAGGTATAACTGAATTATTATCTGGGCCACCAACTTTGTGTGGTGGCCTTAGACAAATTACATGGAAGATTTGAGAGATTAAGTATAAGAGAGCACTAATATTTACCAATCTCACAGGGGTTCTATGAGCAGTAATTAGTATTTGTACAACATCTTCAACATGCAAAATATTATGTATCGATCCATGTGCAGCTCTCATGGTTGGTGGCAGCCACTTGCACCACTGAAGTAAATGGTGTTCACTTACACAAGTTACTTGCAGGTGATCCATACCTGCAAGTGATTGCTTATCTATACCTCTACCTATATTACCATTGAAAGTTCTGTATTTTGATTGCCCTGAAGATGAACTATCAATAGCTAAACTGAATATATTTTTCTGTAAAATTTATCAGTCTATGGTAAATATACTAGGAAATATATTAGAAGCATAGTAGATGATACTGTAATGCTCCAAATGATGCAAAACACACAAATGCATTCTACTGGCAACCTAATGAAAAAGTCATCATCTACCCAACGCAGAAAGCTTGCATGTTTTTAATTTGTTAAAGATTTATATTATGAGAAAAATGTATGCAGAGGTCACATAGCGGGCACACTTGCACAAGATGTTTACTGCAGAGCTGCCTAATTAGCTTCTCAGTAAAGTCTCAACATCTACATGTACAGCCCTATTAGGCTGCAGGAAACTAATTAACTCCACTACAAGGGTAAGTTAGTACTTGTAAATATGTGCAGCAGCACACGTGCAGATGCTGATGGGGCTGGCTGAGACATAAGGGTACTTCAGTGTGGGGGCTGCCTGCTGGCTAGCTCTGCACTGGAGCACCCTCATGCCCCAACCAGCTCCTCCACAGCACGTTGAGCTGTGTCAGAGCAGCTGCTGGCTGGCAGGTTAGCTTCCTGCCAGCTGGGGCACCTGGCTCAAGGTGCTGTGATCCCAGGTGCACATTCAAATGCAGCACCTGGGAGCAATAAACTCTGGTACAATATGCATCAGAGTTTGTTGCTTTGCGCCAATGGCACATGTAGATGCACCCAGCCAGTGTTAATGAGCAAGATGAAATATTCTTCAAGTATTTTTTAATTCTGTAGTGGTTTGAAGGATATTGATATAATTCATATACGAGAGAGAGCATGCTGTTAAAGGCAAACTGTATCCAGAAACTTAACTTCCTGGTATTACCTCCCAGTATTAATCTCCATACCGCAGAGGTTAAAGTGGGACATTTGAATTGCCAAGATTTATTACACCAATATAAATCTTAAATAACCTCAAGAATTCAACCAGTAGGAGCATCTGACAAGTTTGAATGTCATCGACTGCTGTAGAGAGAACTTTGCTGGAAAGCCCAAGAGTTACAGAGCTGCCATGTTGGCTTAAGAAACCACTTACAAAAGTTCTCTCAACATCTCAAAAATATTAGGCCAAATAACTTCTTTCTTGGTTTTGGTCCCTTTGCACTTCCTGGTTGTGCCGAGGCTGAAATCTGGCAGAAGTTGTCCAGCTGAGAGTCTCTGTGCCCTTCACTGTCTCTGACACCAACTTTATATGGAATATAGGGGCATACTTGGGGATGAGGTGAGGAGACAAACCGAGACGGTGCAGAGCATGGCTCTATTCTGCCAGTTGTCAGCTGGTGTTAAAATTCTTGATGACCTAGAGCCAGAAAGCTGTTTCATATAACTCAGGAGAGAATCTGACCTGTTGGGTTCTAGATTTGGAAACTTACACATTTGAGGTTTAAATTATTTTGGGGAATTGTGAAATGCAAGCTTAAGTCTTCTGCTTATTCATTTTTTAAACCTTGTCTTATTACACTGGTGTTCCTATAATCTTCATAGGATTTACTGGGTATTACTGTGCACAATACAGAATGTTAGAGGAAAAGAGCTGGTTTGTTTCAAGTGATATTGAGCATTTAAGGGGAAAGTGTTTTATGAAAGTCAAATTCAAAACCCCAATTTTTAAAGACAGTTGAGAGTATGAAACCCAAGTCTGATTCTTAATTCTAATATAGTAACTGCCTCAAGCTTATTGACAATAAATTCTGATCCTGGTGAAGTGGGCTTGTCTTTTCCTGCCCTTCATTAAACATCATACCAGATTTTTCACTGCCAATTAACTTTCTTCACTTTGGGCTAAGTTGCACTGAAGTTACCTTATGTTGTTTTGTAATGACTGAGTTGTGAGTAAAAATTCCTGGTCATTTCATCAACATGGATAATCCCAATTACAGCAGAGCATTTGGACACATTGGAGCTGATTTAGACCTCACTGTAATAGGGGTATCTCACCAGTCTGGTCTCTTGCTGCAGTCCCCCTCTGTCTCTGGGCTGTCTGCCTTCCTGCCTCATGTTTCTGCCATGCCTTGATGTAAATAAAATTCAGTTGTTATTTTAGCAGGAGGTTTTCTTGCCCTTTTGATCACCATTATCTTACTACACATGCCAACCTTCCCTCACGTGTCCCGTGCCTTGCAGATGACATCTCCAGTTCTTACTCACACTCCGGCCTGTGGCTGGGTTGGGCTTATTCCTCTATTAGGATTTTTGCACACTGCCCTCATGGGTCACACACATACTGCCCCCCTCTCACAAGGGCCTCTAACACTCCACTCTCTCACAGGGGCTCCCATCCATCACCCACTATTGCCCTGCTCCCCTTTGGAGTGGCTTCCTTAGGCCATCAGGCTTAGTTGCTTCCACTCCATGGCTAACCAGCATGCAGCCTTTTGGGCATTTCCCACTACCCTCATAGCCACTGGGTCAGGCACTTCTACAAACAAGGGGCTAACTCCACCCCTCACCAGACATCCTTACACCAGACTCACCACCTCTCAGGGCCTCTACTCTCACCCCCTTACTGGGGCTCCAGGGTCTGGAGCCTCCTACTTGGCTCCCATTATGTCCCCAGGATTTTCCCAGCAGCCTGGGTGGGCCCCAGGTCCCTCCTCTGGCCTGGGCTATGCCTCAGAGCTCCTAATGAGCCTGGGCTGCCCCTGTACAATCTCAGTTCCACCAGGGAAGTGGAGCTGGGGTAGGAAGGTGCCTCACACTTACCTTTCACTGCAGAGGTAACTGGCCTGGCACTTCCTGGGAGCTACCACATCTCCAGGAGCCCCACCAGGCCACCCTTCCCCAGCAGGGTGCAGTTTTAGGTCTTACCCAGGACCAGGAGCCCCATAGCTCCTGCCCTTACCTCCAGAAGTTTCACAACCAGTAGCCTGATCAGCTGATATTACTATACCCCTCTTTAAGCAGCAACTACTAGTGTTATATGGCTGGCCTGTTTGAAAATGGCCACCCTAATCAGCCACCTGGCCACTCCCTGCTCCAGCCCTTAAAGTGGCAGTTACTGAAAGTGCACCGCCACACTCACATACTTGAGTGTTAATTTATAGTAATTCTGCTGCACTCCACAGAGTCATACCAGTATACTTGAGATAAAAGACAGATTTTTATCAAGCTTTCTTTACACCATGAGACTTAGTGTAAGGTATCTAGAGGCTTCATTAGAAGAGCCTCATACAGATAAAGCATTGCCCAGGAGCAAGTACCCTGCTGTAAATGAGTAATTTGTATACTTTCTCAAGGACTGCTCCCTAGAATTAAAAATCAGTGCTTGTTTCCATGAGCTCAGTAGTGCCAGCTTAACTTCACATTCAACACTAAGTAATTTCTTGCTGGTATAAACTCAGTAGGCGAACTGCTGATTTTATTTATTTTATGTGCAGCAGGGTTAATTCATTAGCTTTTTCCTCTTCAGGAACAGTATAAACTTTCATTATCAAACATTTAGAAAGACAGCTCATATTCTTTGCCATGGACTTGTTTTCTTGCTATATGATGTGTTAATGTCATGCAGACTTCTTTGAGGTGTGTCAGTTCATTTCAAAACCAAAACCTCTTACTAGAGTGACACAGTCACTCACCAATTTTCTGCTTTTCATACTCCACACTGTCTCCATGATGCTGCTGTTCATTAGAAATGAATAGGGCTGCATTTCACATATCCAGAGTGTGTCCTGTTAACTTGTAATGTCACAAAGAGGTGGAGATGACCTATATTGCCAAGTATCTTACTTGTGCTCTTACGATGCCAGTCTGTGCATGACCTTAATGTGTAGTGGAATAATGGGGAGAGTGCAAGTTACAGCACTTCAAAGCCACGAAGGAGAATTTTTAGGAATTAAACATTCCTTTTTTAGACTGAAAATAATGCAATGGCTTTTTTAAGAGCAAATTTGCTGTTCACTTCTAAATATATTTTTTACATTTTTAAACACAAAAGAAAGATTATTTTATTTTAAAGTTCTGTGCAAGTTAGGGCATTTGTCTCACAAGACAAAGTGTTGAGCCAAAATACATTCACAGCACCAACCATAACTGCTGTTGGGCATTGGGGGCCAACTTTTTTAGTAGGTGTGCCACAAATTATGCCATGCCACTCTGACCCCCTTCTGCCCAAGCAGCTGCTCTGCTATTTGCTCCCTCCTTGCTCTGTCTGCTGCTGTGCTGCCTTTCCTCTTCCTGATCTGCTGCACACCACACACAGAGGCTCCAGAGGTCAGATGATGGAACTAGATCTAGATTTCTTTTTCTTCCTTCATGGACAAATAGTTTATCCCCTGTTATGCTTGGCTGAACCATTCAAAAGACATCTGTCACCTGTAGGCAGGCCCAGGAGCTTCCTGATTGCTTGCATTATTAAGCCTCAGCCTGCCAGGACATGCCTTTTCATCAAGCTCTTTCTGTCTTGCCAGTCATGTCTGACCCACATTGATTTTCTCTTTCTCCATAGCCCTCCAACTACAGCTGGCCACTTATTAAACTCTTGAATTATATTACTGTGTTGTCATGCTGTAGGTAAATTTCCCTGACCACTGGTTAAGCTTTTTGCCAATAAGAAATATAAATATCTCTATCTGAACATTTGTTTTTCCTCATTTGTAATTGTTTTCCACTGTAATCCAAGTAATTTACTAAATTTTCTTATTTCCTAAGGATAGATTCAAAATAATATATATTCTACATATGGAGAGAAAATATATAGAAAATATTGATTAGATTCTTTATATAGAGAGATATAGATATTAATCTATTCTATTCTATATCTCTATATGCCAGTATATTTTTTCTCTCTCTCTCCATCCATATATATATAGAATTAGTTAGAATGGATTTTGTATTCGTTTTCAGTCATCCGTTATCTTTGTTTTATGACAAGTATTTCATATATTATTGTATCAATGGATGCCATCTTGCATTCTTACCATTAAATAGATGAACCACTGTATTGCACACTTGAATGGATGATAGAAGTGAATTATGGACAATGTTATTTTCTTATTGACATGCTTCCACATGGAATTATTAGAACTGAATATACAGTATATGGACATGGACTGTACTAGGGAGAGTGGCAAAGTATTGAAGGTATCTGGCTACAGTCCTAGAAGTGTGAGTTCAAACCATGCTTTAGACTCCAGTTAAAGGCTGCCCCAGTTGCCAAAGCTATAAGTGACTGCTTGCTCATTCAGGATGGCAAATGAAAGGATAGAGTACTAATAACATCACTCCATTGTGTGCTGTACTGAAAGCAATGTGCCTTTCCCATGCTAAGCATGAGTGACTCTATGACGTGTGCTTTGGACCACGTCATGTTGGCTCAGTGGAAGAAGCCGCTGGATTTCCAGTTTCTGTGTTATGGTAGATACTCTGAAATTGAATGATTCTGCTAGTGAAGAAATGCCTTAAAGATCCAGCATTTCAACAATGATATTTTGGATATACAAATATCACTGATATAAATAATATGATATGCACTGTTCTATGTGGTTTCCACGATGTATTACCTAGGGGTTTCCCTTCTGTCTCTCTTGTAACATACTGAGAGAACTGTTGTCTTTCCATCTACTTTCCCATATATATGCTTATTGTCTAGTAACCTTCTCTTTTAATAGGATTAGGATGTGATGTTGGTGCCCTCAAGCAAACTGAAGAAAGGCTGGACTCTGTGCTGACTCAGAACTTTATCTGCATAAAAAACACACCTTTAGCCATGAGGAATTCATTAATATACTCAGACATTTAAGGGGTGGGAGGAATCAGAGCTACTTCAAAGGCAGTGAGAGTTTGGGCTTTGATTTAGAAAGGATCCGGGTTTCACCTTTTGTGTTTTTTTCCACAATACAAAAGAGAGGGGGATAACTCCTGGAAATTACTACAGTCATGTTAGAAAAAAGTCTCTGTGCCTCAGTTTTTCCATCTGGTAACAGGGACATTGATAGCTTTGTATGTGACATTACAAACAACTGAAGAGAAGCATAGTATATGAGCTAGATATTGTTCTTGATGTTATTAAATAATATAAGCCTCCTATTTGCTTTTGACTATACACACTCTGAGCATCAAGGTAAACAAAATTAAATCCTTGTATAAGTTCCAAGATGCTTTTGAAGGGGACAAAAGGTATATTAAAGGTACTCATGTAAATAGGAAGGATTTTAAAGGGATTAATGATCTTAGGCAAATAAGTTGTAACTTAAAATAGTATTTATACATGTACATTGACTTCATAGTCAACAGCTAAAGGAATATGGAACATACTAATGAAGACTTTTTAGGTACACAAAGCTCAAGTAGGTTATAAACAGTGAGTCTTTAGTTGCACAGAGGAACATTTTCCCTGGCCATATCTTGCTAGGTCATGTTACACAAGCTTCCAGAGACCGATGCTGAAAGACAAACAGATTGTAAAGTGATTATATACACTTACTTCTGTGTTTCCCTCTGCATTTCCATATATATGTGTATTGTCAAGTTGCCTTCTGTTTTGATAGGATTAGAGTGTGGCTTTAGTGCTCTCAGACAACCTGGAGAAAGTGTGGAGTCTATGCTGACTCAGAATTAAACCTATGGGATTCACAGCCAGGCGCACAAGCTGAGAGGCCTAGATGGGCTTCAGGCTGCTTTCTCCACCGAGTTCATAGAGCCATCCTGATAGGAGATAGGTAAGGAGGCACGAATATTTTCTCCTTAGCCCTTCCACTATCATGTATGGTCTGGCTATACCCTGGGTGAGTTCTGCTAACCTTCAGCACTAGATTGAGTGATTCTTTACATGGACAAGCACACTCCTGCAGTAGAAAAGGCGCCTAAACATTACTGATGAGACAAGGACGAGAAGGTGAAAAGAAGCAGTGCTGTTCCCTAAATAAGTGAAAGAAAATCACTTGATGTGGAAAGAGGACACCAACGGCTAGAAAGGACAAGAAGAAATAGAAACTCTTTTGGGTCAGTGTTCAGTCATTGATTTTTTTAACTAAGTCTTAATTTAATTTTACTGGATGCATTGTTATGAGGGAAGCCAGCATTTCAGGGTGTTCAAACCATGGAAAGAACGGCATTTACAATTACATGTCATTATGTATGGATCTAAGATTTTGAAAAGGCTGGTGCAAATGGAGTGGTGTATCATCACATATAACACAAGGCATTTTCCTTCAGTTAAAAATAAACTAGAAGCTTTACTTATAAGATAGGGACCTAGGGCTACATTATTCAATTTCAGAATGAAACAAACAAAACCAAAACTTTATTCAAATGTGTTTTACTTTGCTATATCTTATATTATGTATAAAAACAAAACTACTTGGCAAAAATAATCAAAATATCTTGTTAGATCTGCAGTCATTAGAATTAAGCATACAGGCAGTCCTCGACTTACAACGTTTTGAGTTACTACGTTTCACACTTACAATGTTTATAAATTGACACCCTGTTTCAACTTTATGATGTCAGTTTTGACTTACAATGCTTGATCCAATGCAATGCCATAACAGCGAACAAGTTCACTGCATCACTCATCTGCCTGGAGAACATCTGTCCAAACTTCCTTGCACACTTTCTTTAAGAAAGCAGACAAAACTCCAGAAGAACCTGCAGCCAAGACTCCAGAGAAGAGCCCTTCAAAGAGTCTAGCAAAGTCACCTCAAAGAAGTCCTTCCAAATCAATATGATTGCTATTGACAATATAAATACATTAATGTAGCTATATTACTCATCTATAATTGATTGAGTACAAAATTCTGGAGTATTTTTGGTGAAAACAGGGTATCAGGCCTTGGTTCAGGAAACAATCCCCCATTTATAACCTTGTTTCTTAGGAGAAAATGGGTTCCAAGTTACAGTGTTTCGACTTAAGACGCGGTTTTCAGGAACTAATTGCCCGAGGACCGCCTGTACGTCTCTTTTTGAGATTCATAAAACAATTCAAGCCTTCTTGAGCATCTTGACTGTGCTTCCAGTGCTACAATGAAAGCTACACACTTGAGTTAATGTTTGTAGCTAGAGCTAAAAACAGTATGCACGGCTGTAAAATAAGTGCTACATTACTGGGGGGCAACTGACACCAGAATTGCAGAAGAAAGGATAGCTTAATTAGTAGAACATCAACACCATTAAAAAGGAGAGAGGGCCATTAATCCCTGTGGGATGAAGAGTTTAAGAGGAGTCAGATTAGAATGAGTCATGAAGTCTATTGACTTCCTCACTGCTGCCTGAATAGACGTGGTGCTGCTGCTGCTGCTGTCAGGCAGTTGGTTTTAAACTTTGAATGGACCAGGAATCAAAAGGGGTTATGACAGGACCATTGCATATACCCCACCCTGGACCCCCCCACCCCAGTCTGCCCCTGTACTTCATTGACCTGGGTAGAAAAAGCAAACTTTAATTTTCCATTTCTTTCAGTCAAGATGTAAAGGTATGAAAGTAATATTGTGTTTATGCAATAAGGCAAGTATAATGAGAATTATTGTGTGGTGGGTCCGAACAGCATACATCAGATAAATTTCCCACGCTGAACTTTGTCTGACTGGCTAGAGGGAAAACAAAACAAAACCAGAGTTCACAGACAGGCATACATATTTAGTATGACAAGTAATCTGAGCTTTCTTTAGCTTCCTCCCAGAAAACTGTAAAAGTATAAATGGTGCAAGTAAGAGCTTGTAAATGATAGCAAGATACCACAAGCTAAATCTATTTAGCAAAGATCCAAAAACTCTTAAATCTATTATGTAAAAAAATGCAACTTTAATTTAAGTCTCGTGGGGACTGCTTTGTTTAGTAAATAAATAACTTGCAACTAGTAATTATGGAATTACAATATTTGTGTTGATATTTTTTTGAAAATGATGAAAGTCAGTTTAGCCCTTTTCTTCTGGCTAATTAGTGGTATCACTTGTAAAAACAACTGACATTTTTTGCTTTTTGTTTGTTTTGTTTTTTACTGTACACAAATCAGAAATTACTAAACAAGCATCCTACTTACTGTCATGAGAGTGGAGAACAAATATAAAGATTGACTTGCCTTATAGAAGTGATCTTGTTAGAGAAGCATCCTCTCCCCTCCTGTTAATTTGTAAAAGTGAAACAGCATTTAAAGCCAATAATCCTTGAGTTCCAAGCACAGGGAATGGATAGAAAGAGGCCCCCTTTTCTCTGCTGAAACTGAAGGGAACTTTTAATTGCATTTCTGTTCCACACTTCCTGCTTTGTTTTTCTCCCATCATTTGTAACATCTATTAATAATCCCTTTTATTATACTTTTGAATTGGTGTGGAAGGGTGGAGAATGGACATATTTGAAGATGGAAATTATGGCTGCATACCCATGAGCAGAGGCAAGTGGTTGCCACAGGGAAAAAAAGTAGTGGCACAAATTCATGCTGCTGCTTTTTGCCCCGGTGCATGCCCCTGCACATGGGGCTAGCACAGGGGAAAATGCTCTGTGTAGGGTAGGGGAGGCTGGAGCCAGCAGCCTTACTTAGGATCCTGGGGCCCTCCCAGGGCTCCAGCAGCAGTGATCTGGGTGTAGCTCTGGCTGGAGTGTGGCCAGCTGGAGTGTGGCTCTGGCTGGCCAGGTTTCAGTTTTGGATGGTACACATTGCTGCCACATACCTCCATCCTTTTTTATCTGTTGGTTTTTTTTTTCCTTTCCATTTTGCTCTTGTGGAAAAGGTGGAGGGGTAGAGGCAAATTTAAAGGAGCAAAGAAGGAAAGAGATAAGAAAAGCAATATAGCAAAACTCACTCAAAATAGCATTGTCTAATTACTTAAAAATGAAAAATTAATCTTTTTTCTTGTGTAAGTTTACAGTTAAGAGGAAAATAGCCATTTGACACAGCAAAATAGGTAAAGGTAAATGATGTCAAAAGGTCTAATTAAAATATGTTCTGAGTGATGAAGGAAGTAAATCAGACTACTAACAAATGTTCAGTTAAGGCATCAAAGGATCTGATCCGTGATCCCACAATCAAGCTTCTTGCCAATGAAGCTTGTGCATGGC
>NW_017729027.1:8816727-8833988 GCF_001723915.1 Gavialis gangeticus
TAAATTTGGGTTCCAAGATGCATATTTAAAGTGCGGAGAACCAAATCACACATGTGAGGTGCATTTTGCTGTGCTTCAAAAGCCTTTGAAGTGCCACATAATGTACATGCATGTGCTTGTGTGGACGCGGCCATGGGATGAATCCCCACATACAGGGGAATGCATTTGTAGTGGATAAAAATAGTAGCGGCACAAATTTGTGCCACTACTTTTTGCCTCAGTGTACTCCCTGCATGTGCATTTTGGTGTGGGGCAAACTGCTCTGCTTTGGGGAAACTGCTCTTTCCCTGCTTCTCCCGGCTCCTGGTGTGCTGGAGGAGTGGGGGGGGGGGGGCAACTAAAGGAGTGGAGGCACTCTGGCTGGGAGCGAGAGCATCTCCCAGAAGGACCAAGGCTTCGTGTCTGTTGGTGCATGCTCCACTTGTGTGCACTGTGCTGATTTTTTTCACACCCTTTTTTTGCAGCACAGGGCATATTTTAATTATCCAGTTCTGCTGTTTGTGGCACCACAGAGAGGTTTGCAGTGCCACAAACTGCACAAGCCTGTATGTCTGGATGCGACTTAGGTGAAGAGGAAATGTGTGGTTAATTTATGCACTTTAAAGATTCTAATGAATTCACATTCAAATTCTTAAGGTACATTTACCTTATGACCAGATACATTAAGAAATCAGCTCTTTTAAATATGATTCTTTGTTTCATTACTACTCTGAGGTAAAGAGCCAGCACTCAGGTGATAAGTATAATGTTCTGCTGAAGAACTAGTCTATTAAGCAGTCCCCATTAGGTTAAGACAGCTAAACCTGTATTAGGCCATCAAGGCATTGAAACTTGCTTTCATATATTACTGAGTTTGGATCATATATGGTGCCGCAACACAGATTTTGAGTCTATCTCTCTGTACCCCCACATCCCAGAACTTTTTTGTTATTAACCAAATTCCTTGAAAGATGCTGAAATCCCATTTTTAAAATGACTTGTGGAAATTATTAGCTGTGAAATGAAGGCATAGGGTATCATTGACAGAAATGATATAGGTCTTTTTTTTAACGTCACAGCTTAGAATGAGAATGGTTTGCCATTTTTCTTATTATTAACCAGGCTCATAGTTTGATCATGAATAATTTTCCTACTGGTCATCCAGTCCTGACCTTGACACAAGGCTACTAGAGGTTTCTGTGTCCTTTCTGATGAGAAGCGTGCAAAATACACCCATTCAGTAACTACTACTTTGATTATGTCAGTGACTGGAGTGGATGTGATGACTTGAATAAATGACTCCAGTCACAGAGAGAAACAGCTTAGTAATTATTGCATTCATGTATTATGCTCAGTTTTTACTGGGAATGAATGCATTAAATAATTTAAAATGAAATCATGCTGGATGGAACACAGTATACAGGCAACACCACAGCACCATGGGGTCTGTGCTCAAAATTAGGCAGTATTTTTTCCATGATTTTGTAGCATGTCATATAACATTTTTGGCTGACTTTTCTAATGTATTTTGACACTTGCTTTGTTCTTCTCAGAATAAAAAATAATTTTGTGAAATGCAATACATTGCCAAATGACTCATGTCCAACTCTTACCATCCTTAATTTTCACAAAGAAAAACAAACAAGCAGTATTCCAGGCACTTACTTTTCTAGAAAGTTATAATCTAGCACCTGGTAAACAACTAAATGTAAATTAATTCTTCAAGTCTGATGGTTAATTCCTTCTTGTAGCTAAAACTTAGTTATTGAAAAATACTTTCTTTACCACTAAAATGAAAGTATGATAAATCACACAATAAACGTGAAACATACAATAATTTCCAATAATCCTAAACTTAGTTTCATCAGACAGCCAAGTTATTAGTAAGTAGTCCTAGAGTACTACCCCAATAATACTGACCACACAGTCTTACGTCCAGCTAGATACTTCAGGCTAGTGTCTTAGGGCATGTGTAGATGAAATGGGCCCTAAATTGAAGCGGTGGGTTTTAAAAAACATTGCTTCAATTTAGGGATGATTAAATCCCCCATGTCATGTAATTTACCTGCCTCTCTGATGGGGAGGGAAGGGGAAGCTGCCAGCAGGTGGAGTGGTCGCTGGGCTGTGGGGTGAGGGGGTGGCTGGTGCTTCCCTCCACAGCAGCAGCGCCCCATCCCAGATGGCACCTGCCCACAGGCACCCAGCTCAGGTGGTCCCGGGTGGCACTGCAGCCATGGAGGCAAGCACCAGGTCCCTGTGCAGCTCAGGCAGGAAGGAAGGCTCGGAGGGGCAGGGAAAATCAGGCTCTCTGCTTTTCTTGGCCAGAGGCTGCTTTCCTGGGCTGCTGCCAGGTTGCCTGCAGGGCTTCCTGTAGAGTCATGGAGCTGCATGGAGCCTGGTGCTTCATTGTGTGGCTGTAGGGGCAGCAAATTAAAACTCCTTGAAGGAGTTTTAGTTTGCTGCACCCCAAGTCATTTAAGGTGCATTACGCCACCAAATTTCCTACAGCAGCTGGAATTAATGCACAATACACTGCCAATGTGTGCAAACACCATTAAAGCAGTGCAAAAGTATTTAGCCTGCTTTAAAGTGTCATGCACGCATACCTCTCATTTCATCTACGCATGGCCTTAGTCACATTTTTAAATCCATTTGTGACACTTCAAGAGTTTGGAAGGGCTGTAACTGGTTATTGGCAAATTTGCCTGATGGCTGCATAGGACATATTCCAAAGCTAGGGTTGGAACAATCTGAGAATCAGAGAGTTGAAACTAGTTCCTTGAGGACTTCCTTTACCTTTCTGCACCAAGCATATAATGGCGATGATGAGACGAGAATCTGGCCCTGCATGTGATCCAGTGCACACACTTTAAATCAGATTTATTTCTCTTTCTATGTGATGTGAAATTCAACCAGAATTAATGCAACTGGAGATGTAAAGACAGACTGGATTTCATTACTTCAGTCCCCTGAATAGAATGCAAGGAATTTTGATTACTTTTGGAGAAAATTCAAAGTTCAAATGAACAGCTCCTGATTTTTAGATTATCTTCAAAAGACAGTAGCAGGTTACATATAAAAGCCTCAGCACTTGGATATGTTTTATTAATTACAGAAACAGTCTACCATAGGCAAGCTAGTCATTCTAGGAAATCCCCGCTTTCAATCGTATAGGAGTGTTTGAAGCTTTTAATCTTTACTTAATCAGTAGACTTAAAATATCAACTTTCTTTCTGCCAAAAGTACTCGTGTACCCAATGGACATCATAAGTTGCTGATCTAGGTTTTTTTTTTCTTTTGTAACAAAATCTTACAAAAGAATGCCTTCTTACTTTTAATGTAGACATTCCTGGTACTTTAGCAAAGGTTCTGCCCATGTTCTCTCATTGAATAGAAAACTATTTTCCATGGATTTATAATGTGCAGGGTTTAAATGGGGTGAGAGAGAAAAGCAGTATTATTCTTTCCAGAATTTAAGCTCCATCAATTTGAAACACCAAAACAGGATCTCCATTTTAAAGTGGCTGGGCATAAAACGTACAACGTTACCTGACTGGAAAATGGTATCTTCTCATTCAGTTTATATATATGTGTGTGTGTGTGTGTACACACACACACACACACACACATATAAACTGAATGAGAAGATACCACTTTCCAGTCACGTAACGTTATATATATATAAATATGTGTGTGTGTGTATATATATATGTATATATATATATGTATATGTGTATATATATGTATATGTGGCATATATGTATATATGCCTCTTGATTACTAAGACAAGCCAAGTTTTCAAAAAAAGGAAGTCAAAAGAAATCTTGAATACATATGGGTCATCTCATTTGTACAATTTTCCTACCATACCTCAATTTGAGCAAATAGGTTTGACCAAAATGTCGCAGCTCACAGCTCTGCTTGAGAAAAAAGTGAACAAGTCTACCACTTACTAACACTTCGATTATAGTATATAGGATTTATTCTTTGGGAAGGGTTTGGGGCATATTTTGTGGCCCTGGAAGAGTAAATCCTAGGAAATGTAATCAAAAGATGAGTATGGTCCCATGGTGTGGGCCATCTCCAAAAAAGTTGGCTCTTTCAAACAGTTGTTTCTGTACAGGGGCAGCTCATTGACTGGCACTCATATCTGTGTTCTGCTGTAGTTTGTGAAGAGTTAATAGTAATAGTAATTCCTAGTCCCCTGCCTTACACCCAAGGGAAATGCATCCTTACCTTCACCAATGTTCCTGCCTATCCTGTACTTCTTTTCTAGAGCAGGGTTGTGGCTTTCCTAAAAGCACATAACTTTTCTCCTTTCTCCAGCAGATTCACTAGTTAGTTCAGAAGAACCATAAAAAGAGCCTTATTGAGAAAATAAATGCATGTAAGTTAACACGAGGCTTGCACCAAAATCCACTGTGAATATTTTGAAGGACCTTATGTGCACCAGCTATTTTGTCTGGAATTAAATGAAAACAGGCAATTCACTAAGGCCAAGTATCTATCTGTCTAGGGGTGGGAGAAAAAAACACTGGATCCATTCTCACCTTAAGTGGATATATTCTTGTTTTTTTTCATAACCTGTAGTTACTGAAATTATGCTTTGTATATGACTTCTGTTGTATACTTGCCTGAACAGGCCAAGCTGCACTTAGGCTAAGTCCCAACTGAGGGGGGAAATTGCTTAAAACTTAAAGCGTCTTCATGGCTATTTCACTGTGATGCAGAAGTTAAAGCAGCCTTTGGACTCCTCCTATCTGCATATTTTTTTCTTGGCAGTTCCAGGAGCCAAGAAATGGGAGTAAAAAGGAACATAAACTATGTTCCCCATTGCTACACTCAGTATGTCATAGGATTATAAGAGGGGATGGCAACCAGCTGCCATGATGGGGGAAATCTGTCGTTCTCAGCAGAAGTGTGCCAGAAATCTCACAAATACTAGAACGTATTTAAACTATGAGGTGACATCAATCATGTATTTGCCTGTCTTGGAGCTTTCTATCAGTGATCTCTCCACTTTGAAATGTTTTCTTATGACAAATTTTATAAAATGAATGCTGTCATCTTACACAAGTTGACATTTAAGCTCATAGCCTGGAAACTGTTGGGAAGCAGGATTTTTTTTTTTTTTTGCTTTCATGATTTTATTTTAATCCTAGTTTTTTAATATAAATGTAACAGTGGTTAAACACTGTTACAGCCTTTTTTAAATGTAGTCCCAAAGTTTGTCACCATTTATATCATTTGGGAAGGGCTAAAAATTCGTAGTAAGGCACAAGGAAAGTCATTATAAACCCGATGTTTGTTTGGAGACTTTCAAGGCAGAAACCAAAATTTTTAGGTGTGAGGTGGAAACGTTTAAAACATATTTTTTCCCCTAAAAGTTTTGATTTCAGTCATGTTTGGGTTAGCTTTCTGTTCCAAACAAATGGTGTATGAAAAATGGCTTAAAAGCACTATCTTTTCGTTTTGTAGAGGCAGGACCTCAGACATTACTAGTGACGTACAGTGTTTTTTGTGGGTAGCAAATGACTCCAATTTTTTGAGTCGTATGTTTTTGTTATGGCAGAGTGATGAGGTGATACAGGAGGTATTGAACCAAATACTTATCTATATAAAGGAAAATGAGTTGGAATTTAAAATCTAATACACTATTTTTTTCTTCATTATCTGGGATTTTGGACTGACTGTCTACAAGAGGTCCAGTGCTGACAGTCTCTGCTTACAAGAGGTCTGATGCTAGGAAAAGCAGGCATTGGTAGAGTACGTTGAGAAACAACATCCTAGTCCAGGGTCTACTAGAGGACTTTAGTGTTTCTAAAGTCTTCATAACTGAGCTGGTGCTTGACAAAACGTAACTAAAAGGTTTGTTTTTTTTTTAATGTAACTAAAAGGGTTTTTTTTTTTAATTGAAATGGAACAGAAAATTAGTAAAGCAGGTTATCTATAAGTGTCATAATTATCAATCTGGATTCAAGATATGCAGTTATGATTATAACACATCTGTGCCTATCTAGGCATTATGGAAGGGTGCATTACTGTTTTCTTTCTTATGGCATATTATTTTCATGGTGTAGAAATATGTTTATTGTAATAGCATTAACTGATGTCTCTGTCATTTATTATATGCTCCTTTGGCATATGGTATTTAAATACTGGACGGTATGTTCTTTCAGGAGTGCGCAACTGTTTTCCATGAAATATCGACACCCTGGAGGTCTTGATTTAGGATGATTTTATTTTTAAGTTCTTGTCCTCATTTCTGGAAATGTGAAGCACTAAGAAATTATTAGAGAATTTACATATTCTCCAGTCAAGCCACAGTTGTACAATTTGCTCTCCGCTTCTGGTTGTAAATCTCAAGGCTATTGAAATAATTCTAAGCAGTAACTTTTTTTAAAACTGAGATCTGGCCAAACCATATGGTTCCCTTTTTCTCAAGATGTTTTTTTCAGAAAGAGAGGTTGATGGAAAGCCAACCTTTGACTTGACTAGGTGGGCATAAGGTTTAGATGGGCCAGAGTTGTTCCACATTTTTCCCCCCAAAAGAAAGGGAAGTAATGAATCGTAGTCTACAGAGATATGCTGAGTCTTAAAGACTGAGGGATTTAGCACAAATTGGATTTATAATCCAAATTTACTGTGATTACATATAGGACCAGCTCCTAAACTTGTAATAATAGACATAACATTTGATTTTTGCCAACTGAGGACATGACTATAGTATATATCCTTAGTGACCTCAAAAAGAATAAAACTCACTAACTTTTTTTAGCAAATCCTTTTGCATTTAATAGAAAAAGTCAGGGGCAGTTGAGGTTAGGAATATATTAACAAAAAATTAAAAATCAACAAAATTAATTCTTAGAAATTCCTTTCGCTCTATTCATTTTGCAAAGTGTTTTCATTTTAAAGCTTCCTTTTTAATTAGGATAGCTTCTCCAAAAATACTGTTGATCATAAGGTAGTAAGTACTTTTCTTTTGATTAAAAGTTAATTTAATAAAATTGCTGTTCTTGGTCACAGGTAAATATGGACAAAATAGGAAAGGGGCAACAGGACACTTGGGGTAAAATCCTGACCTCACTGAAGTCACTATCACTAGAACTGTTAGGAGTGATGAAAGAGCAAAGATCCAAATCAAAGAAGGCAGAAGTAACAGGAACTATAGGAATAGTGATAGTAGGGCTGTAGAGAAACAAGGCAGTATGTAGAGAATGGTCTCTGAAAAAGTAATTTAATCATAAATCTTGATCAGCTGTAGACCTTGTTCCAATGCTTGTTAGTCCAGACAGTCTCTGGATTTGTCTTTCTAATTCCATTGGTGATTCAGCCAAAAATTTCATCTGTTCCACCGCAAAGTAAACTCAAAAAGGACAGTGCCTGAGCCAATGTGTCAAGTTAAACAAGAGGAATAAACCTTATCTGATAGTTGAATTTAGCGATTATGAATTTGGAGGCTATAGCACATGAGGAGATAGGTGGATTAGACAAACATCTCCCTCAGTTCTTTTGCACTTGCTCTCTCAAAAATAATGGGTTATTCTAGCGAATGCCTACTACTGCGTTAATCTTGAATGAGATTCTTTTCACCCTTTTATGCAAAACAAGCTAAATAAACAACTATCTTTGCTGACTCCCCAACCAATTACTGCCCTGTTTCCAAACTCCGCTGTTTGGGGAAGATCACTGAGTGAGTGGTTGCCTGACAGCTCCAGGCACATCTGGATGCTATTGAATTCTGGACCTTTGTCAGTCTGGCTTTTACCCTGGATATAGCACAGAGACTATGCTCATGACCTTGTTGGATGGTGGGGTTATTGTGCCCTGCTGATCTTACTCATTTTTTTAACATCCTTTGGTACAGTTGACCATGAGGCACTGATAAAGTGATTACATGACCTGGTAGGTATTGTGCTCTAAATTGGTCCTGCTCTTAGCAGGGAGGTCCCAGATAGTTGTGACAGGCAAGTGCTCATCGTCCTCTTGAAACTTTACTCTGGGGTCCCAAGACCTCCATTTTTTCACCTCTCCTCTTCAATGTTTATATGAGGCTGTTAAGCAAAACTGTGCAGTGATTTTGAGTAAGGTGCCATCAGTATGTTGATGTCACCCAGCTCTACCTCTCCTTCTAGCCTTAGCCCTGCTTTCTTTCTCTAGTACCTGGCTGTAGTTAGGGAGTGGATATGGGTGAAACAATTGAATCAGAGTCCAGACAAAAAAGAGATGATAGTTTTGGCCAGACCACGTGACTTGGGGGAGCAGGGGGACTGAGACATCTGTCATTGATGGGGTTCAGCTTTCCCTCATCATCACTGAGGTTCACATCCTTGAGGTGCTGGATCCTCTGCTGCATGTGGCTCTTCAGGTGGTGGTCATGGCTGGAGCTCCTTTTACCAACTCCATCTGGTAAGAAGGCTGAGGCCCTTTTTTGGAGACTCTGATCTGACTGCCATCTCTTTTGTAACATCAAGACTAGATTACTGTAATGTTCTCTACATAGGGCTGCCTTTAAACTGTTTGGAAGCAGTATCTGGTGCAGAATGCAGTAGCTTGCCTTCTGACAGGGGTGGAGCCAGGTAACTCCAGAATCTGTACTAAGTGCCAGTTAGGGTTGTGTGACATTTTGGCGACCGTTTCATTTCATTTTAGATTTAAACATTTTGATGATCAGAACACTGAAGCCAGAATAAAGTGCAAAGCTCTGAAACAGCTCTGAAATGAAATGGGCCATCCAAAATGGTTTGGAAATTTTCCGAAATGATTCAGATGTTTCTGAAATGCTTCAGAGCTGTTTTGCACTGTTTCAGAGGTGGGCTTGCAGGAAAAGAGAAACTAAGGGGTGGGGAGGCTGGGAAGAACTGTTCTGATATTGACATTTGTAGCTGGCCAGTGACAACAATCTGTCCCTGAGGTCCTTTCCAATCCTAGTGCTCTGGAGGAGGGACAGAGAAGCACCATAAAAGGCTGTTTGTGAACTTCTGTATGCCATTTTGCAGCTGTATCTGTAAGTGTCTGGAGCAGCAGCAGAGAGCAGCATCTGTCAGTTTGGCTTGCAGCTTGGTAGTGCCTTGCTACCAAGTTGTAGTCATTGACATTAATTCTTTCCTATTTACCCTTCCCTATCCTTCTCCAAAAATCCTGTTATTTGTTGTTCTTATTTTTCCTCCAAACAAAAAAGAGCAGTGCTTTGCCTGGAAAGCACCCAATACACATACATTTATTACACTCACACAGACACACATTTTTTTCCAGCACATGAAATATGAAGCGTTCTGGGAAGGCAGGTGCCAGGTCTTCTGGCCGGAGAGGGAGAGGGGGCAGAGGGAGAGCTGAAAGTATCCCCCGCCCCCAAACTTAGATGCAGCATCTTCCCTAGCATTAGCAGGCATGAGGCTTCTGGCGCTAGTGGCAGCAAGGAGGTGAGACCAGTGCCTGCATAGGTACTCCCTCCAATAACATCAGCCATAATAATAAACTCCAGTACCACCAGCATGATGACAGTCTCCTCCACCCCCATTTCAGTTCCCAGCCTGAGACTTCCAGTGCCAGAGAAGCTGGATCTGGAAGTAGGGGACCTCAATGCTCTAGCAAAAGAAATTCTGGGGGCCAAGGAGGAACCTGAATTTGTGCTCCACTTACATCCAAGTTCCCCTAGAGCCAGGTCTCCTTCCCCAGAAGGCACTTCGGGGGAGGTTGAGGTAGAGGTTGTGGAGGCAAGTGGCTTAGCTGAATCTGCTCCTCCTGTTGTTGTGTCTCTGCCTGCTGAGGAGGGGAATCAGGCAGGATCTTCACCTGCATTGCAGAAGCGAAGGGGTAGTGTGGTTTGGGACAATTTTGAGGTGGCAGATGATCCCAGATATACTATCTGCCTGCACTGCTGATGTAAGACTAGCCAGGACAAAGAGGATAAACACTACAGTAAATATCCTTTGAGGATCAGGTCTGAGAGACAGGAGACAGGGTGGTTTTCTTGTGAGAAATGTGCCCTCACAGGTAGTTGGGTATTCTTGTCTTTGATATATTCTGGTGTGCATTTTGTGGGGGCACTGGAGATATGTTGGCAGGTTTTGCATTTCTTGTCATGGCCTGGTCTGGATCCATTTGGTGTGTTTTGGGCTGTAGGAAGTTGGCGTCTGCTGATGAGGTTAGTGAGGTCCGGTGCTTGTTTGAATTTAAAAAACACTTTTCACCGGCATGGCAGCCCTAGGAAATGGCAGAACCATGAACTTCCCTGGTGAAAGGTGGATAGGAGCAGGAGGCATCTGATAACCTCTAGCCACCGCACAGTCCTGGCTGAGGAAAGCCCAGACCTGTAAGATCTTTGAGAGGCCTGAGGCTTAGTGTTTTCACTGGAGTTGTGAGAGTGAGAACAGAGGCTACCAACCCTGTAGTTTTCATCCCGCTGCGCCTTAGCGCACACATAAAGTCACACATCATGAGTTTTGCTTGTCAGCAGTTTGAGATGCAGTTTCCCAGAAACCCTTGCATCTATCTCCTTGAAACGTAGCAGGCTTCATGGCCTCAGCAGGGGCTACTGCACTTATAGTTTTCATCCCGCTCTGCCTTCACACTCACATGTCACAAGTTTTGCTTTGAACAGTTTGAGGTGCTGTTTCCCAGAAACCCCTGCACCTATCTCCTTGAAGCTTGGAAGACTTCATGACCTTAGAAGGGGCTAGCACCTTTGCAAGTTTCATCAGAATCAGGAAAGAAATGACAAAGTTATAGGCAGTTTTGTGATTCCCCATTATATCCTATGGCCGAAACACTATCGAAATTCTGAAACAGCTCTGAAACAGTATCAGCCAAAATGAAACAGGACAGTGATTTGAAACACTGAAATGATTCATGTCTCTCTGAAATGTTAAATCCAAAATGAAACAAAATGAAACACAGCTGTTTCAGACGGCCCTACAAAACACTGAAACAAAACACTGTCCCTCTGAAACGCCAAATCTGAAAGCAAAGCGAAATGCAGGCGTTTCGCCCAGCCCTACTACCAATTACTTTCCATGGCACTGGTTATGACCTAAGTAGTCTGGGTCCTATGTTCTTAAGGGACTGTCTTTTCCCTTATGACCCATTGTGATTTCTAAGGTCCACCAAGAGCAGCTTCCTACAAATACCATCAGTATGCCAGGTTTGCTTGGTGAAAATGTGTGGGAGGTCATTCCTGGCAGTTGGTCCCCAGCTTTTGAGCTCCTTTCCACTTGATGACCACCAGAGCCTGAGCTTAGACATCTTTTAGAAGCGCTGTAAAACCTTCCTATTTGGGCAGGCATTTACCAGACAAAGCTAGGTTGAGATGTTGTGTAAAAGGGCTCTCTGTCTTATCTTTATATGCTTGTTACTTTGTTATTTTAGAGCCTTTTAAGTTGCTTTTGTTCTCCTGTTGTTCTCCTGTTTTAAAATGATTCAGTTTGCTTTTGTATTTCACTTTGATCCTTTGTTGGGAAGGGTGGTGTACGAATTAATGAATGACTAAATAAATGTAAAAAACTTTATAATGTTGGCATGATGTTGTAGCTATGATTGTCCAGGAAATATATGAGAGGCAAAGATTTTTGTGCATGATTATTAATCTATTAGATTAACTGAATGGTTGAGATAGACTTAAACGAGCTTTCAAACATTGTGCAGTCTTCTTCAGGTTTTGTCTATGTTTATCCTAACAGTACAAATTATTGCCTCTCACGTTTATCATATAAATTTGCTTTTACATTTACCAATAAAAACCTTTCTCAGTTCATTTCATATGAAAGAAGGATTTTTATTTCAGCTGTGATAAGGTTCTGTAATCAGACATTTTACAAAACTAAAATATGAGGTTTTAAGATAAGAATTTCCATCTTGGTAAAATTTTGACATTAAAAAAAATATTTTTGTTCTCAGTTGGAAAAAAATGTTAAAATGTTTATATTGTGTTGATTTGGTAATTCTGAATTCTAGAATTTTATATTAGAAAGCTTTGATACATCTTGATAATGTCAAAACACGGTATAAAATATGAACTCCAATACATAAAATCCATACTCATAATATTAACATTAATGTGTCGTAAAGGTCAGACACTCTCTCTCTCTCTCCCCCTTTCATATGGCATAAGATATTAACTTCCAAATCTATGAGCCACTGTCTGGTATTATCGCTCAATGTACAGATTCCATCTGCCCCATCTACACCTACACTGAACACCTTCAAGAGCAAATTGGATGCTTATCTTGTTGGGATCCTATGACCCCAGCTGACTTCCTGCCTTTTGGGCGGGGGGCTGGACTCAATGATCTTCCGAGGTCCCTTCCAGCCCTAATGTCTATGAAATCTATGAAATCTGGGTATTTGTAAAGATTGCAGCTATTTGTTGGACAACACATTCAGCCAGGGGGTCTGTCCAAGATGTTCATCTTGTGAAGTGTAATTTTGAATGCCTGTATCCAGTTCTCATTCGGTTCAGCGTGCCCAACACTGCTCTGTTAAGGTTGTACCCAATGGGGTATTTATTTGGTGTTGGTATAAAATGCTGTATAAATAGGTCTGACCTTTCCCAGCAGTCAGTCTCCTTCACTGCTGCCAATGGGTTTGGTCCAGCATCCCCAGTCTCTTCCAGGATCTTGTGGGTTTTATGTTTAAATAGTTTACAACTTTAAAGCCTCTTCAGCCTTTATCTATTTGGGTCTACAGTCAACAGATGATGGAGCAGGTGATTTTTATCCTCTCTTGCCTCTTTTGCCAGTAATGAAGTTAAGGTCTGTTGTCTTATATCACTTGGTCTGGTGCCTGAGAGTACAGGGAGTACATCTCTCTGTGTGTATATATTGGATTCTATTAATGTACTGTAAAGGTCAAAATGATAATTTCAGAACAAAACATTTTAACAGCGTGTAAGGAAAAAAAGGTCAAAATGAAGTCAGAAAGTAAAAACAATATATTTATATATTTCTGCTTTTTCCTAGGTAAGAAACCGTCCCCCCAAAAAAACAACAAAATCAAGATAGTTCTGTGAAAAATTTTGCTTATGATGTAACTGCATTTTCTGCTTTAAAATTGTTCTAGCAACAATGCTTCAATCACCTCTAAGACTTAGTCAAGTTGCAGTTGTGTGAGAAAGGGAGATAAGTAACTAAGGGCACATTTATGTGTGTCAATTTAAGGTGTTTTAGCCATTTCTAAGGTGCATTAAGGGCACAGGTCTACAAGTGTATGCCCTTAATGTGCCTTAAAATGGTGATTTTAGGCTATTTGTACCTAAATACGATACCTGCAAAAACAGGTATCAAATTTAGGCTCAAATAGCTAAAGCACCTTCCTGCACATGTAGATGCACTAAGACACATTAACACTACGTATGTTGACTGATCTGGGACTAACTTTAGTCCCAGGTTGGTCCACAACTGCATAAATGCGCCTTAGCTTGTGCACGTGTAGACGCATGCCTAAATCACCTTAATGCACATTAGGCAAATGTGCATTAAGTTTAGGCATGTGTAAAAGCATGTGTAGACACACCCTGAGTGCTGTAGTTGCCTACTAGTAGTTGAAATGTGTAGTTAAAATGACATCTAAACTGTCATTTTTAGAAGTCATTAATATATGAACTGATATATTCAAAGCAATAATGTAATGCAGTCATGCAGTACTGTGTATTAGTTGTGGCCTGATATATGAGTTACTTGTATTTAAGCCTGATAATGATAACGCTATGTATAAAAGAATGGATACCTACATGTTAAACTTGTTCTCAGCAAAGAGGAAAAATAATCAGTCGCATGGCTGAATTAGACTAGAAAGGTGTAACAGTTACAGGAGAGAGGAACTTCATAAGAAATTAAAGCTGGAAAGCAGTCCTAAGCACTCCTTCATAACTCACAGCATGCTTGGCTTTGAAATTTGCTCAGGGGTTAGCATAGGCTGTCAGCCAGAACTTTAGCTCACTCCTTTTGCTTCTGTACTTCAATAATTACTGAGATACGGTCACATATTACAGTTCATACCACATAAACAACTTATGGGCTCTGTGGCTTCAGAATGTAGGAGATTTGGGGGGCAGTGACTGAAGGGAAGAAGATAATTCCTTTAATTGCTAGTTTATATTCATTACATATAAATATGTTTCATTTATTACAACTTGGCTGAGATTTAAGTTAAACTGATCTGTCAGGATCTCATGGAAAATCACTAGTAATTGTCTTTCTTTGTAGTGTTTCATGCTTCAGGAGAAAGTCAGCCATTCATAAAGAAAGAGATGTCGGGGTTAAGGGTAAATCAGTGTTAAGTAACTTTTTATACTAACTGTTAAAGCCCAAAGATTTGGGGGGTAGGGCAGGGGACAACGGGACGGGGGGACTATCCAAAGCCCATTTTTTTTATTCGATTGACAGCCTCAGCCAAGTACGTGCTTGTAATGTCTATATCATGTCATTTTGTTCTGAAGCCCAGTTCTCAGAAGTAATGGAAGTAAAAACATGGCCTGCTGAGCACATGGATCCTACTGAATTCATCTGGCAGACAGCTAGGTAGTTAAAAAGAGACAAGAATATTTTGGCAGGACAAATTAGGGCATGGACAGACATACACCTTCAGTGGTAAAAAGGGTGAGTTTGAGGGCACTTAGTACTTGGGAGTATACATCAGCTGATCCAATATAACTGTTTTATTTCTCTGCATTTAATGCATCATAAGTGATGTTACACTTCAGTAATCCGTCCTGATTGAAACATGGAGAAATTTACTATGGTTTAGCTTCATTTACTACAGTGTAGGAGTAGACCATTAAAACATTTGGGCTAGGGGGAGGGGAAACATAAAAACAGGCTTTACTGGAAGAAGCAGCATGTTAATTCGACCTGGTTCCTCAGCGTCTGTATAGATTAGGCGCTTGAATGGGGATTTTTTACACTTTTCTAAAAAACTGCACTAAAGCACCCAATGTATACAGATGTTGGGTGAGCCAGTTCCAACTAATGCAATGCCTCTTCTGGGCATGCGCTTGGCTTGGTGCAGGGGTGCTCCGAGTTTAAAGTAAAGACCCATTTTTTTTTGTTTTTTTTTTAATGCCTGTAAGCAGCCTTACAGCTGATTCAGCTATACTAAATCAAGTCCACTTCTCTTTTTACAGGGTTGTATTTCATCTGTGTGCCCTAACCTGAAGCTGTAGAGTTCATAAAGTGCTGATAATTCATCTTAAACCCTCAGGTTAATTTAATTACTTTTTTGTTACATTTCTTACAGGGGCAGGGGGCTGGACTCGATGATCCTCTGGGGTCCCTTCCAGGCCAAATGTCTATGAAATCTTACCACCCTCTTGGGAAGTTTGTTACCTCAGTAAACACTGTGTCACTTAAAATTCCACTACTTTACCCCTTGCAATTGTTTTTTTGATCACCTTAGTATATTCTGGGGCTGATTCTTTTCTTTTGCTATTGATGTAACTCTATTGACTTTATTGGAGTTAGTCCTAATTTTCATTGTTGTGGCCACGTCTACATGAGATGCTGACTGCGCAGTAGCTCATTACTACTGTGCAGTAGCGCCACATGGCATGAAGCATGATGCAATGCAGTGTCGCAGTAGTAATGAGCTATTGCACAGTCAGCATCACCTACAAGCCATTTGGCAATGCTACGGTGCAACAATGCTGGTTACTACACAGTCATGTAGTATTTGTGTGTATAACCCCAGCTCCCGCAACAATGTGGGTAAGAGAGCCAGGCACGTCCCAGGACACAAGTACTAAATCACTTGTGTGTACACAAGTACTAAATGACTTCACAGTAAAAACTGCACAGTCAGTGTCTCGTGTAGATGTGGCCTGTAAGTAGGATTATAGTCATGCCCAGAAGGCCTGACATATATTCTCAAAGTATCAGATTTTGTGGCTAACAAAAAACTTTTAGCAAATTTGCCCTGAAAACCTTGCCAGTCTTGCATTAGATAAACAGATATGGTTACCTGTTCCTCCCACAGTGAATACCTAGGGAATAGGGCAAATGCTGAAGTTATGTTATCTAGTTCCCAGAGACAGTTTCCAGAGTTTTAAGGGTGACCATTATGCTGAACTTTTTCCACTGAAAAAATTCATTCCACTTTGTTTACTTCTCCCTTAATGAATTGAATTCTAGTTTTCATTTTAATTTTGCAAGCAAGTGTGCCTCAGAATTTCATGACACATCCCTTGGTTAAATTTTTTATCTACTTTTTTCCTCTTAATGATAATTCTACTATATAATGCAAACTTTGTAACATCAGCCAACTGCATTCATAAATAGGTACAACTCAGTCAGGCTTGGCAGTAATGAGTCTAGATTGTGGGCAATATCTCAACACTTCACTGTCCCAGGAAAAGAATGCTTCATGGGGCACACCTATGCTGCTTCTGGATAATTCTAGGAGCTATGCTGTGGAGCAAGCTGTGCCTGCTTTATATGTCCTAAACCCCAAAATAGATATACTATAGCTGTCTCCAGTGTACTTACCAGCATGTGTCCAGGTCTTCAATAAGGCAGCTGTCCTTTCAGGGGACAGCATGTCACATGTTGTCACAATCCTAAAGTGTATGCATGTAGGGGACAATGCTAGGAGGTGCTGTATGTACTTTACACCACAGCTATCAGGCAGATTTAGTTCCTTTTCCTCCTTACCTCTTTTTCTTGCATGAGCAGGAACATTCATTGTGCTCAGGTGACTGAAGTTAATTAGGTTCTAGTACATGCTCTGGCTTTTCTTCAGATCACAAATATCTTTTGACTTGAGTAGATTTAGGACTGGGCCATCTGTAAATTGTGTTTGGTAGCTTCAGGTGCTACTCAGAAGACTCTTCCATTAAAAACTTTCAGAAGAAAGGAGGGGGCTTCCTCACAATCATTTCCTTATATTCTCTGAGATCTTCTGTTGTGCATTAGCTCAGTGGTCCTCTTGGGTATCTGTGTTCCAGAGAACTGCTTGCCTCCCCTATGCATGTGTTATAACATGCACTTCCAGGAGAAGGATTCATGGGGGGCACCACGTAAGAGCCAAAGGGACAATGATGTTAGAGGTGCACCGATACAGCGGTTCCATAACAGATCAGCACTGATATAGGGAAAATTGACAGTATTGACAATTGGCTTTTTTGGGTGATGTGGCTGACTAATGTGCCCCCCAGATGAGCCACTTGTGGTTTTGTCCCATGCCTCGCTCCAGCTGAGCAGCGCCTTTCCCAGCTCCGGCCCTAGCCCCACTCCCTCCCTTACCACAGGGGCCTCAGTCTGCCCCCCCCATTCCCCCTCCCCCCCCCCCCC
>NW_017729027.1:8834268-8836294 GCF_001723915.1 Gavialis gangeticus
CCAGGCTGCATATCAGCAATTGGATCAGTATTGGTCAATATGGTTCGTTAAAAATTGGCCATCAGTGTCAGCCCCAAAAATCTCTATTGGTGCACCCCTACTTAAAATGAATCCCGCAGTTACACTGCACTGACTCCACAGCAGCTTCCATATTGGGTCATGGTTAGTGACTTTGGTCTGCTCTTCTCTATGCTAAGAAAACGAGATAAGTATATTTAGTAGGTTTACCTGAAATACCATTTTAATTTTTTTACTGAAAAATTCTTGAAGCCATTACAATCAGAAAAAGCATCTGCTGCTTTTTGAATGGATAATTTTGTTTAGCATTTTCACACCTTGCCAAAGGGCTACAGTTATATACATCTGAAGCCCCCTCTACATGTTAAACACATTAATTATGCAATTACCTTGAGACCAGCTCCATACGAGAAATAGCTATGACAGGATAAAAAGCTCCAACTAGCTATATAGTTAAACCTCAAAAATGTGTACTACCTTCATAGCTGGTTGCTATTGAGCTTTAATTTGCATGTGCAACAGGGCTCCCAGTCACATGGGTAGAAACATCAGCGATAAGGCATGATTGGATCTAATGCATGATCCCACAATTACACCACTTGCCATACACTTCTGGCATTACAGAAGGCGTGATTCTGTGGCTTGCACATTAGATTCCATTGAGCCTTTAGCTTTGCATGTAGGCTGTGTCCAGGCAAGTGTGGTATGTGGTGCCGCAGACACATCTGTGGTGCCACATATCACACATTCAGGTGTTCTCCATGCTGCAAGGTAGCAGCAGGAAGCTGGTGGGGGGGGAGGTTGGACCCTGGGAGATCCTGGGGTCAAAAAAACCCATGCAAAAAAAAGCAACATGGCACACATGGGGATGGCATGCTCCCCGCAAAACCAGAGCCTGGCCAGTCAGAGCCACACTCCAGCTGCCAGCCAGGCTTTGAGCAGCAAGATCACCACTGCTGCAGCCTCTGGAGACCCCTAGCAGGTCAGGCTGAAGGGCAAGCCTAGTGCTAGCCCCATCCTCCTCTACCTCACCTGGGGTAACCTACTGTGTACCAGAGAGCGCATGGCACAGGAATTCCTTGGGGACAAGTAGCAGTGGTACAAGGTGTGCCACAGCTTTTTGTCCCTCAGAAAACAAACATCCATGCTTGTGTGGATGTGGCCATAGAGAAAGAATGAGAACAATTGTGATGGAAGTATTTCTGTAGGTGTCTGCCTTTTCAAAAGTACAGTTCTAGTCTGAAAATTAACTATACAAATAGCCATATCATGTTCCATGTTTGTTTCTTCATGGCTCATCAGAGATTGGACTAATTTTATAAGGAAAAAATGGCTTTTCTAAAGCCCTCAAACTCAGCCTTACTAGATGTCCTGCAGCAATATTCATTTGATAGATACAATGGAAAAACAATGGCAAATACAGGATTAAGTGCAGAAAAGGGAACGTGGAGAAAGTAAATACTGTTGCTATTTATTTTTTCATACCTTTGAAGACAATATATATGTCTTTTGAGATTAACCAATGGAATCTGCTTAGACTGAATGAATCCCATCATGCTGAATCAAATTTAAACACACTCTTTTTACTACCCTCCCCATAAATAAATAAAAAGTTTAGACTGGGTGCTAAGAAAGACTTCTATCCTTCCTTATACTCTCCTCAGTCCTGCACTGAGGAGTTTGTTCTTGCTGGCAGTGACTGTAATGTTATGCAATTGCATTACAGTAGTGTTTGGCATGGCTAGGGGTTCAGAAAGACACTTAAGTCATCCATCTTTTTCCTTTTATTCTACAAGGTGGAAAGGAGAATGTGGCAGGAGACAGACTGCAACGAGGCCTTGGCTCTCTTTACCAAGAAAAAGGGTTTCACAATAAATGGGTACTAAATAATAATACTTTAATGGGGAACAAGCTCCCCAGCTTGTTCTGCACCCAGCTCCATGCTCATGGAGCTGAGTGGGGAACAAGCTCCCCAGCCTCCCTCTGTGTACAGGACAGGGGCTGTAAA
>NW_017729027.1:8841294-8842259 GCF_001723915.1 Gavialis gangeticus
CTTGCTGGCAGTGACTGTAATGTTATGCAATTGCATTACAGTAGTGTTTGGCATGGCTAGGGGTTCAGAAAGACACTTAAGTCATCCATCTTTTTCCTTTTATTCTACAAGGTGGAAAGGAGAATGTGGCAGGAGACAGACTGCAACGAGGCCTTGGCTCTCTTTACCAAGAAAAAGGGTTTCACAATAAATGGGTACTAAATAATAATACTTTAATGGGGAACAAGCTCCCCAGCTTGTTCTGCACCCAGCTCCATGCTCATGGAGCTGAGTGGGGAACAAGCTCCCCAGACTCCGCTCTGTGTACAGGACAGGGGCTGTAAACTGTCCTGGTCAGGGGCAGATCCCAGCTGTGTGCTTCAGTCAGGTGATCATGGCATGGGGCTTGGAAAAAGCTGCAGGGGTGGTTTAGGTCCCAGATTCCTGCCCCAATCTGCTGATGCAGCAGCTAGCAGTGAGCTGGTTGCTAACTGCCCCACCTGTGAATCAGGGCAGGTGGCTGGGACCTGCCCCTCCCCTGCAGCTCTTTCCAAGTCTCCTGCCCCTGATCAGTGAGCCAGGGCCAGTAGCACCCTGCTCCTGGGACAGGGGGACATTGTCCCTACCCTGGCAACAGGCAGGCCTTGGGGGCAGGGTGTAATGTTCCAGCCCTGGCCAGGATACAGCTGTCTTCTGGCCCCATGCTCCCTGCTAGCCCCTGGACTAGCACCCAGGGGAAGCCTAGAGCTTCCTCTGTTGGCAGCAGGGGCCCATTTCAGGGACTCAGGAAGTAGGAGCAGTTTGCTGCCATTAGCTGTAAATCTGCTCCCACTTCCCTGCATATGTAGACGCCTGCCTAGGAGCGTTTACTCCTGAATAATTTACTCACAAGTAAACTGATCCCAGATTAAATGCATGTTTAGATGTGCCCACTGTTAGCTTAGTGCAGCTTCTGTGATTGAAGAAGGCTGTCTCATTACTTCTGT
>NW_017729027.1:8842358-8845402 GCF_001723915.1 Gavialis gangeticus
GTAATGTTCCAGCCCTGGCCAGGATACAGCTGTCTTCTGGCCCTATGCTCCCTGCTAGCCCCTGGACTAGCACCCAGGGGAAGCCTAGAGCTTCCTCTGTTGGCAGCAGGGGCCCATTTCAGGGACTCAGGAAGTGGGAGCAGTTTGCTGCCATTAGCTGTAAATCTGCTCCCACTTCCCTGCATATGTAGACGCCTGCCTAGGAGCGTTTACTCCTGAATAATTTACTCACAAGTAAACTGATCCCAGATTAAATGCATGTTTAGATGTGCCCACTGTTAGCTTAGTGCAGCTTCTGTGATTGAAGAAGGCTGTCTCATTACTTCTGTGAATCAGAGAACTTTACAAGTGGAAGGGCCTGGGCACTGTGATGGGGCTATCCCACGGCCGAGATCTCATGTTAGCCCACTCACCTGTCTAAGTAGGGCAGTCCAACCAGACTCACCTGCCATGACTTGCTGGTTTAATAAAATGGTGTTCTAAATGGGAGGCTGCCCATTATAATGCCCCGATGCCAGGGGGTGCTATCCACAGCTCTGTAGCATCCTACACTGTGGCCAATGCCTCTCAAATGGCATCCGGACAAGGGCTTACACTTTGACCCAACCTGGGCCTCTCAGTATCTGAGGATATACTGAGGTCTCTCACTCATTCAATAATGTGGCCTTAACATGCCTGAGGACTTACTGGGGTCATGACTCAACCCGACTCCTTGACTGAGCCACACACTTGGCCTTTAGCCCAGTTGCAGCCTCAAGCATCCATAGACTAACATTGACCTGTGTCCCCCCACGACTGAGGCTTCAACTTGTGCCTCAGGCTAGGGCCTTTCAACTAAGCCCTCTCACTAGGACCTTTCACTATATCACTGACATTCTTACTTATGTGGGGGTTGGCCCATGTGCTGCTCTTCAGGCTGTCTCCTCAGCACTACTCAGCACTTAGATTATGCTCAGCCCTTTGGGTTGTAAAGATGACCCCTACTCTATGTGGGCCACCTTGGCTCTCATCCCCTCTCCCTAGGGCTACACTACTGCCCTCTCTCTGGGGCCACACAACTGCCCCCTCACACTGTGTCCTCCAGAGTCTTCAACCCCTGTGGGGCTCATGCCTGGCCCCCACTCCTCCACCAGGGTCTTACACCCCCTGGGGCTCAGGTGTCCTGGGATATGCCTGGCCCTCTTACCCACAGTCTTGTAGGGACAGGGGTTATTAAGGCAGCCCTACCTCCCTTTCCCTGGGGAGATGAGCAGTCCTAGTATTTGAATGACACTGCCGCACCACAGGCAGTCCCACCAGGCCTCTCTACCCCAGCAGGGTGCAGTTTCAGGTCATGCCCAGGACCAGGAGCATCCCCATTGCTTCTGCCCTTACTGCTAAGTTGTTGTGAGAAGCAGCTCAGCCAGGTGAGGTTGCTCCCTCACCTGCAAGCAGCAAGCTGCTGCCTCTGCTTCACTTGCCTAGGTTGGAAAATGGCTATCTTAATCAAGCACTTTCTGGCTACCTGCTCCTTAAAGCTTAATAAGAGCTTTAATAAAATAAAAGGTATAATTTTGGAACCAAGAGTTCAAGTTTTTTGTATGTCTTTTTGTCTCAGACCAACATGGCTACCAAGTACACCCCTGAAACATAGAAGATGCCAAATTTTAGTTGATTTTGGATTTTAAACTTCATTGCAGAACAGCAAGGAAGTTTTTATTGCCTCCCTGTCTGCCATCTGACACCTCCAGGGAAGGAATTCTACTTGATCACCACATCAAAGAGCTACTCAACACAGCTCACAACGACACTGTCATGGACCCAGAGGGGACACGTTTCCATCTTCAGCTCCCTCTGTGCAAACATGAAGTTTATTTCCTACCTATGGGGACTTTTTACCACCTTGTACCATCTACACTTTTCCCAGAGCCTGACGAAGGGACTTTGATCCCGAAAGCTTGCAGAAAAGGACAATGTTCTTGCCATTTTCCAGTTGGTCTAATAAAAGGTATCATTTTGGAACCAAAAGTTCTAGTTTTTTGTATGCTCCTTGAAGCGGCAGACATCAAAGGTGCACTGCCACGGGCACCTATACTAGTACTTCTTTTTCTGTGTTTACTTTGAATTCCCGAGTTTCAGGCTTAACGGTTTGTTCTTTCTCCACAAAAAGTAAAATCTACAGGTAATGAACTTATGATGCAATACTAGACCCTTACCTAGGGTTAGTTTCTTAACCTCCTCCTGCTGATATTTTGATTTAATTTTTTTTTAAAAATCTGGCAGTGTATTCTGGCAAAAGTGAAAGGAATCTTTACAGACAGTGCAACATTCTCTGTTATCCTTGCTGAACTACAGGCTTTCTGTGTGTCTGTTTAGCTGGGACTCTCAGGGTGAATTTCCACATTAGAGTACATTCTTATTCTAAGAAGTAAGTTCTAATTCTTAGTCTGTGTTAACTAATGCTAGTGATTAGTCACATATTTGGAGTTAGTACTGATTCTAATGTACACTGCTTAGAACTTCCCCTACAGGGCTAGTGAGTAGGGGCAGGCTAGGGGCTACAAGTTTGCTCCATATCTGCCCTACTTGCTGGCTCTCTAGTTACAGTATAGGCCAGGGAGGAGGGGGGATGGGGTCCGCTCATCCCATCCCCACTCACCTGTTGCCCAGCTGTTCACAGATATCAGTTCAAGGCTACACAGTCCTACATGGTAGCTAGTCCACTTTGGAGCAGTGCCTCCTGGGATACTGAAAGACTGTGGATTGATGGTTTTATCTCAGGTGAACACCCAGAAGTTAATTTAACTCAAGCTAGGTAGCACAGCCAGAGGATAACCCTTGCTCAAAGTGGAGTAACATTAAGACACTTAAAGGGCACTCAGCACTTATAGTTTCATAGTTTCATAGTTTCTAGGGTCAGAAGGGACCTGAGAAGATCATCTAGTCCGACCCCCTGCCATGGCAGGAAAGAGTACTGGGGTCAAATGACCCCAGCAAGGTGTTCATCTAACCTCTTCTTAAAAACCCCCAGGGTAGGAGCCTGCACCACCTCCCTTGGAAGCTGG
>NW_017729027.1:8846511-8856719 GCF_001723915.1 Gavialis gangeticus
GAGCTACTGTGCAGTTAGCATCTCATGTAGAGATGGCCTTAACGTGTAACTGTGTAAGTTTTAAGTGCTTTTAACAGTATCTAGTTGTAATTTGCAATCTTACCCTCAGTGGCTGGTCAGGATGGTTCTGAAACTTATTTCAAGTCAATGGCAAAACTCACATTGACTTCTGTGGGGGCAATTTCATACCTTTGGTGAAATTCATAGAAAAAGCAAGTTGCAAATGGCTGTACAAATTGAATCAGTCTAGCAAAAGCTTAGTTTGAGCCAGTGGAAGCAGAAATTGGAAGCAGCCTTAGTGAAAGTGAATTATTAGCATGTGTGTTTATGTTATTTGTATTTTTGTACAAATGAAAGCATATGTTTCGGTGTATGTTTTTTGTCTTTGCCAGTTGCTTTTCCCTTGTTTGACCTGTTCATGTTATTCTCTTTTAAACTGTTTTCATTTGGTGCAGTCTTAAAAAATTAAAATGCTAATATTCATGATCTCCTGCAGTTAGCACATATGTGTTTCTAGAATCCTCTATTTTGATAAATATTGATGATTAAAACAGAGGCAGCATGTGTCAGTGGCTTCTCAGGCAAGAGCTGGGCTATGTTCTTTTCTCTGCTGCTGATCTGTTATACAGCTCTAGCCAAACTACCTCACCACTCTTCACCTCAGTCACTCAGTCTCTAAACTGGAATAAAGAAACTTTCTTAACAGTTTTGAAATTTTGTCCAGTGGAAATTGCCAAGTCAGAGCTAATCATTATTATTTAATTTTAGCTATTGAGCTAAATGCATATATTAACACTTCTTTTTCCATCTGTGAAGTAAAAACTCATGATAAAATTCAGATGGGAAAAGTAAAAGTAAAATGGCTTTATTAATAACTTTCACTACAGTCTGTTATCAGATTTGTAAGGTGGTTATTTTGCAGTCACATCAATTTATAACACTTTATAACAATTGAAGTCCAGTCAGAATTGCATTGGAAGGTGTACAATTGTTAACTTACCCCACTTAATATTGAGAGGATGTTGTTTATTATGTTGTTCACTTAACATAGTAAACAAAAAAGAAATCTCAAATTTCATGGCCTACAAAATTTGTCATTTCCCCAAATCCCATTTCAGCTAAATAAAATTAGTTTCTAGTTTGACTTTGTCCCATTTATATTCTACTTGTATAATAAGGTGGCTTGTTGGAATATTGGAACAGCAAGGCTTCTTGGTGGCTAAAAGAATGTAGAGAGCTCTGTTGTGTAGGAAAGAATAATAATCCTCTCTAGTAATCTTAGTGGGTGACTGGACATCTGTAGCACAGAAAAGGAAATAAAAACAAAACAGGATGCTATGCTGTCAGAACAAAGGATGTTATAGTAAAATATGTGTAGACCTTGAAGGAGAGGAAATGAATGGTCATTTAGAGGAACTCACTAACTTTTGTGAATTGCTTTGACTGGTTGTAAAACATATGGAAACAAAACTGAATAGTCAAGGAAGGCTTTGAGAACTGGGAGGAGAAACAAAAATGTACTCTGAGGATATGAGATGATCTTCTCTGACATACTTCTGTGGCCAAGTTCAAATGAATAAAGAAGTCCAGTATAGGTCTTTTACCCTTGTAAATACCTTCTAGTTTGGACAGAGAAATTGGCTGCTTAGGATACTGAAATAGCATTTAGTTGGATTTGATTGTCTCCACTCTGCTGGGTTCAAAATTGGCAGGATTTACTAAACCAGCTTTAGAACTAGGTAGGAGTGTTTGAAATGGAGATTGTCATGATGGCCATAGTAACTGGTGAATTTTCCTACATGAGACTGATATAAACTATACAAAAAAGTAGAAGTTAAAGGGTGGCAGTAACATAGGGTTATGGGGAATCAATTATGCCAGAAAGCTGTGGTAATTTTTTTTTTTGAAAAACACTGCAGAATTAGTAGATGAAGGTGATCTTATCCTCAGAGGCCTCCCTACATAGACATTGTACAGTCAAAAGATCAAGCACCTTGCTCTAGGAGGGTAATCTAAAATTGATGGGATTAGGTACCTAGGGGGTACATCTACATATGCACTTTACTATGGAGTAGACTGATTAGCTCCACATTAAAGCAGTACTGTCTATATGTGCATTGGTATTGGGGTGCAGTAAAACTAAAGAACTGTGTTGTTGGGGACAGTACTATCTTACTGTGCTGTAATTAATTGCACTAAAATGCACATGTAGATGGTGAGCAGGGGCATAAATTGTGCCCAGTCAGCCTAGATAGCTGGGGACCTGCTGCACCCTGGCTTAAATTGCTGCTGTCCTGGGAACCCATGTAGACATTGTGCCCAGGAGCAGTTTACTCTGGATCAAACTGTTCCGAAGTTTATTACTTTGCATTAATTGCATGTGTAGATTTACCCAGGATGTTTACAATATTAGTAATGAACAGAAAATTGCCTATGAGCCACTAAAAACACTAGGCACAGGCATGTATCTGAATTCCTACTCTTACTTAAAGCACAGAATCTAGAATTGGAAGAGACCTTATGGACAGGGACAGAAATGACACATTAACCAGTATAAGTGATTGGAAACTGGTTCAAATCTGTAATACAACAGAAGTTCAGTGCACATAAACTGCTTTCAAAATGGCTGACACCAGTTTATAATAAACCTGGATGGATGGAGTATCATACTTAGCTGATTTAGATTAAATCAGTCCATTTACCTTCTCTCCAGATCCCCTCCAGATTCAAGTTAACTCAGTCCCCCAGCACCCCGGGATGCTCTGCACCTTACCTGCAATTCCCCCTTGCAGGATGAGTAGGCTAGCCTTGGCTCAAGCTATCTGCTTCAGCTGAGCAGGGAGGCATGCTCTAGTGTGTGTCGTCTCCGCCCCTGCTGCCCTGCCCCAGCTTATGGCCTGGGCCACTGCAGGCAGGTGGCTGCATTTCTGGAATAAAAAATCAATGCCTGTTCACTTGCTTATCAGTTCAATCTACTTATCTTAGACTAACCTGCAAAAAGTGAATTAATTCAGCTTCAGGCCTTTGGTTTGTCAATACATAGCCCAAGAGTCATCCAGACATAACCCCCTGTATGACTGCACAGTGTGCTATCCCTATACTATCATAAAACATACATATCTAGACTGCTCTTGAAAACATCCAATAAAGGAAACTCCACAACTCCCAGGACAGCTTATTCTACTGTTCTAACAGTAAAATTTTTGTCCTGATATTTACTCTAAATCTGTTCTGCTGCAGTTTAAAGCATTTTCTTTCTGCTTTGCCCTCTGCAGCAAGGAAGAATAGCTGAAAATATTTGAAAACTGCTATCATTTCCCTTCTTAATTTACTTTCCACCAAACCTAGTTCTCTCAACCTTTTCACATATGGCTTGCATTCCAACTGCTTTATCATCTGTGTTACTAGCCTCAGGATCCTCTCCCATTTTTTCATAATCTACTTAAACTGCAAAGCCCAGAACTGTATACAACGCTCTAACAAATATTCTAGGTGAAGCCTAATTAACACTGGACATGTCTACACATGCATTTGATCTGGGATCAGTTTACTTGTGAGTAAACTACTCACAAGTAAACACTCCCAGGCAGCCATCTACAAATGCAGGGATGTGGGAGGAGATTTCTGCTCTTAGCAGCAAACTGTTCCCACTTCCTGCAGCCCTGCTATGGGCCCCTGCCACCACCAGGAGGAATTCAAGGTTCTGGCCAGCAGCCAGCTTGAAAAGACAGCTCCACTTCCTGCTCCCTGGCCAGCCACTTTTCTGGCAAAGAGCAGCATGTCCTCCAAGGGTAGGCAGTCCTGAGCTTAGGGCACCTGGGGGGGGCAGAGCCTGGAGACAGGAGGCTAGCACCCCAGCCTCTCGCCATTCCCCTGCAGGTGGGCATACCACAGTGAGTCCGGCAGACAGGGGGCTTACCCAGGGGTGATGGCCCCTGGTGTGGACATTTCTCCCTCCAGCAGTTAGTGTCTAGGACCAACACACGGTCCTGGGCCTGCTGCAGGCAGCTTCAGCTCTGTACCTGCATGGAGCCAGGGTGAGAGGTGGGGCTGGGCCTAGGCAGGTAGGGTTGGGTGGTGGGGGACCAAGGGCAGGGGCCCCTGGCCCGTGGAGGCAGTGCTGGACTTCTGCCCAGGCCCACAAGGAGTCTGCTGCTGGGCAGCAACCAGCTGCCAGTGGCCAGGTGGGGCTAGGGTCAGAGGCCAGGCAGCAGGTGACATGAAGGTGACTGCCAGGGCCAAGATTGGTGTCCAGCATCTAGTGGTCATCCTCCATAGCCTCCACTTCCCTGGCCATAAGTGCAGTCTGCTCCCACAGGGTCTCCATGTGCTTGCAGTCCCGGGCAAGGAGCTACGCATGGAAATCTCGATCCGCCTGGTCCCTGTAAGTGACTTTCTCCACCTGCCAGGCCCGTGTGCCTACTAGAAGGTCCTCTACAGCCTTTGTGAGCTGGTTTAGGAGTAGAGTGAAGACCTGGGTCCTCCTTCTATGGAGCTGATGCCCCTGCAGGACCCCAGGCATGGATGGCAGTGACCCTGAACCTGCATCCCAGCTGCCAACTGTGGCCTCTCCCCCACCTCCAGCTGCAGGGCCTGCAGAGCCAAGATAAATAAGCTTATTTGTGAGAGTTCACAACGTTTCTGAGGCAAGATGCTCTGTACCGGGGCCATGTACTGCCCAACCTCAGATCAAGGTTCGGGCGTGTGTGGTAAATTGGGTGGGCAGGCCCAGGCAGCCACTGACCAAGTCCCCTCACTCTTCTGGGGCTGGCAGACCACTGGGTGCTGGCCGCAGGCAGCTTGCCTTTCCCACCCTGTTCCCAGACTAGGACAGGCCAGGCTCCTGGCAGCACCTGTTGTTGTGGCTCCAGCCCCTCTGGCCCCTCTTCTCCTCCTGGTACTCTCCTGCGCTCCCATGGCACCTGGACTTGGGGAGCATGGGGCTCTCAGATGACTAGGGTGAGAAGCTGGCTGCATCCTAATCCTCCCCTGCAGGGGGCTTCTTTAGGGAGACACCATGGGGCCAGCCTCCCCCTTAGCACAGCCAATGTGCTCCAAGCATGCCTCTGCTGCACATGTCCCGAGTGCTGCGTAAGGAGCTGTTTGCATGGACTGAGGGGTGCCTGGCACGGTGCAGGGATACAGTGTAGGGCTGGGAGCTGCATGGCAAGGAGATGCCTTGCAGCACTTGCAGGCTTCAGTAGCCAGGAGCTGCCAGCAGCTGGGCCTGGGTGCTAACAGGCCTGGCAGGAGCCTGAGGCAGCCTGCAGGCCTGGAAAGCATGGGCCTGGCAGCCACATAGCACTGTGGTGCCAGGCAGCAGTGCCAAGGTGCAGGCAGGCTGGCACACTTGGCCTGCAAACTGCACAGGGGGACGCAATTGCCTGGTGTGGACTCAGGCTGCTTGCATGTTCCTTAGGACTCACTGTGCCACTGCCTGCTGGCACTCACTGTGTAGGGTTTTAAGGGCCTAGTGCTGGGGCAAGCAGAACGCTGGTTCAACCTTGGGGCAGTAGAGGTTTGAAGCCCCAGAGCCCTGGGGCTAGCCTAAGGCTGGACCCTTACTGGTGGGGGTAACCAGGACCAAATATACTGCTGGTTGGCATCTATACATGCATTACTGAGCAGTAACTACTCATGAGTAAATTTGCTACTTGCCTTTGCAGGTAGAAAATTTACTCATGAGTAGCTATTTTTACTGAGCAGTAAATGTGTGCCTGTGCAGATGTGCATGCTTACTGCACAGTAAACTATACTACTGTGCAGTAAAGTATCTTATATAGATGCACCCACTGAGTTGAGTGCCACTATGACAGGCTCAGGCAATCTTCCCAGTCCTAATGCCCTCTAGTGATCAGACCCACCTGCCCACACTCCCTGACTTCCCTTACCTCCTATCTGTCATCTGCCATGACTTGATCTTAAGGTCGTTTAACAGGGGAGTCTGCTTCCAAAGACCAGGGTAGCATCTTTCTGGGTGGGTTCTCCCTGTGTACAGTCCTCAGGGCTCCTCTGCCCCAAACTATATAGGGTGGTTTCTCCTTTAAGACAGCACCCGTTGTGCCTGAGTGGCTATAATTGTGGTATCTGTCCTCTCCTGTAGCCACACCCAAACCTTAAAGGTGTCACTCAGTATTTGGAGGGGCCCTTCTGACTCTTAACTTGGCCCTGGAAGCCTCAAACTTTTGTCTTCCAAGCCTTGCTAACTTATGCTCCTTTCTCTGGCTTCACCCTGGCTACAGTTCTGGCTCTGGTCTGGCCGCCCTTAAGCTCTTAGCCCCAGTTCCCCATCTCACTCTCTCATGCTCTGGGCCCCAGCCTTGCCCCCTCAGGCTCTGGGCCCCAGTCTCTTGTAGCAGCCCATGGGGATTTTGTGCTGCTCTTTCCCTGGTGTTCCCTGACCCTGGCACAGTGTCTTGTGCACTGCTCTACCCCCGAGGGCAATGCCAGTTCTCAGGTCCTAAGCTTAAACATAACATAGCAGAAATGTAAACAAACTGCTTTCCTCTAAAGATCGCCACAATGGTGGGTCAGTATCCCACCACAAGCTTTACTTCCCCCTTAGCTGTCTCTCGTTCTCCTAGGTGTCCATGGGCCTGTTTCCTGCAGTCAGTTTCTCTGGCAGCTCCTCTCCCTGCAGTGTACAAGGTGAAACTGTCCCTTCTGGCCCAGGCCCTGGGTTATGTGCCTCAAAACCCCTCCTCTTCCTGTTATGTGGCTTCCCAACCACACACAGGAATTTCCTTTTTATTTAAAAGGCAGCCTGTGCTCCTCTGCTGCAGATCCACATAGCCAGTTTAGCCTGCTCTTAAAATATTTATTTTAGCCTGTCTTAAAATAACAGGAGCCCCTGGCTCCCTGTGATAGGTGTTACATGGAGTACTTATGTTAATAAAGCCTTCACTGTAATTTGCTTGTTTTTTCTGTAATCCAAAAAGAAAAATGCTATAAGAACCAAATTGTTGCTATTTTTTTCTTGTGGCTATTCTAGTAATATGTTCAGCCAAGAGAAAAGGTAGTAGTGTTAGAAATCTCATGAGAATCTGCCCTTGTCACCCTGCTTACAGCCTGTTTTATACCACTAGGAGTTCAGGCAACCTTCAGGCAAGCAAACATATCTCATGGTCCTTTTTTGTTGGAACTTGATTCCAAGTGTTATAATTCCTCCACTGCTCCTGCACAATGACTCTACAGATTTTTTTCACCAATTTATTTTCTATTTTGCAAATTGCTAGCTGTTCTAAGAAAAGATATCATCTCTGCCATGAGTTTTAATTCTTTTTGCCTCTAGAGCAATATGGTTACAACCTGAATGCCTATGTATTTAAGGAATACCTGCTTATCTGGAAAATCCTATGTTTTCCAAAGAGAAGTTTCAAGAGAGTTGAAATGATAGAACTGTGCACCATAGGTTCCTAAAAGCTTGATAAAATGAAGCTAATAACAGCTACATGTGTACAGTTTTATATAATCATTACATACATACATAATCATAAAATGCTGGACTTTCTGTTGCTTTTGCTTCACACATAATATTTCAACTCATCAGTAATAACTAGTTTTTCACATTTCATATATTCTAATACCTTCACTAATGGTGAGTAGCACATTACCACATGCTGGGCATGTCTACACATGCTATTAATGCACAGCAATAAACTCCAGTGCAGTTCACGGCTGGCTGCTCCAACCTGGCTGCACCGACCTGGTTCAGTGTGCTGCAGAGGGGCTGACTAGGGCAAGAGACTGCTCCAGTGCAGGACTAGCTGGCAGGCAGCCCCCACATTGAAGCACCCTTGTGCCTCAGCCAGCCCCGTGAGCCTCTGCATGTGCACTGCAACACACTAAATAATGCCATTGCAGGATAATACTTGTATTTACAAGTATTAGCCTGAGATGGCATTTATTAGTTTACTGCCCCCTAATAGGGCGACGTGTGTAGATACCGAGACTACTGCAGAGCTAGGCAGCTCCACAATAAATGCCTAATGTAGATGTGCCCACTGAATTCTTAAATGTTGCTCTTCATGGAGGAAGATGTCACCTTTATGTGATTAAAGCGTTTCTTAAACTGATCTTAAGTTATTTCACTTCTAAGCCTTTAGAATGCTACTCATCTCCATCAAAATAATGAGCAGACCTTGTGAAACTGATTCCTGAGACTACTCTTACCAAATATCATAAGTTTCACTGACATACATGGGATAAGCATTTACATCCTTCACGCGAGTCGCTTCCTTATTGGGCTGCTGCTATAGTCTTCTCCTAGGAGGGGTGTAATAAACTATATAACTTTGCAACAAGGGCAGATACTTTATTTCAGCTTTATTTCAGTATTTTTCCATATCTAAACCTTACTTTCTTTTTAGCCTTTTTTTCACTAATGTCCAGCATGCCCTTTTTGTGGGGAAAATACATCAGAATGAACAAGCTTTTATGTAGGTTCATTTTTGTTATGAAGTAGAAATTTTTATTTTCTTAGTAAGTTTTCCAAAGAACTTATGCCCATTATCATCGTACTTTATTTCCTTTATCTTCCAATTACACTTAAGAGTGTTTTGCAGGATCTCCCAGCTTTAGCATCCTGTTTTTTCCTTCTTGGGAATTAGTGCTGCTTAGTGTCAAGAGGATATGTGCAAAGAAACTCCCAGTCTTGTTCAGGAATGATTTAGTTTCGTGTTCAGAATTTCAAAATTAGGTACACGCTTTCCTAGACAGCTTAATATACAACACGAACATTAGATCTCTGAATACAGTAAGTGTTCTACAGTGACACAGATAAATTGTATTGTGGTACACAAACATAAAACTACGTATGTGGGATAATTGTGCTTACATTTACATTACTGCCCAAGAAATATGACTATATATGCAATAAATTAATTTGCAGATGGGAAATGAAATGTATTTTACATCATATTAGTGTACTTTGATTGTTCTTACATAATTCAGGAACTCCTTGAATAATAAAATACATCAATAAAGGGTAATACACAAAAGGTCTTGAAGTACTTTGTAAGTATCCTTTTCTTCATGATCCTTCTATGGGGGTGTAGCAAAACCCCCAGGTTTTTTTAAATACACAGACATACACATATATGATACTTATGCATTCTTTCCCTTCCCTTCCCCAATTATTTCTGGCTTTTCTTTTTCTCCCTCTCTATTCCCTATAGACAAGCATAAGCAAGCTCAGACTTAGGATAAGCTTTAATATTTTTATTTTGGTAGCAAGTTTTTGGTTTTGGATATCCACTGTTTTATATTGTATGATTATTAGATTTGTATTGATTCTTACTGTTGTATATTGTATTATTATCATTTTCATATTGATTTTTATTGTTTCATATGGAAACAATGCGTTTGTGAGTGAACCAAAGTAATGTCAAGTTTCCATTTTGTATGTCAAGTCTCCATCTTGTGTCCTCTGCCCTGGCATCCCCTGTGTCGCAACTGTATGAGTCATGTACCCTTTCCATGTAAATTGGTTCCTGGATGAATGAGAGTGACTGGGAATGATTGAAATACAAGGGTAGCAGGCCTCTATACTGAATGGCCTGTAAGGACTGGGCCATCACCTTGCATTGATTCATCCAGGAACCATGGACCTCACCCAGGAACAGAGACAAGAACCCAGCATTTGAAAGACAAAAGACCCTGCAGAACCAGCAACTCTATCATTGTACCCCACGATTACAGACACCCGAAAATGCACATCCCTGAATGGAGCCCACATGCTCAGTATGCTAGGGTCTGACCATTGCCTGGGCATGCCTCTTGTCACTAGGGTCACAAAAGGTCTGCCCTTAAAAAAATGGGCAGTGAAGACAGACCCAGTGGGACACCCTCTGTATCTGGACCAACACCATGCGACACCACCTATCCACCCAGAAGCCCTGCTGGCCACCCTCCTCTGGACCACACCTACTGGACAAGGACCCCTTTCTGGCCTGGATAGGTAGCTATCACCCCCCACCCCCTCTTCAACCAAGTACTTGGACTCTGCTTCTCTTCCCTACCTGGACTCCAACCCTTCCACTGAGTCTCTTTCTCCTCCTGCCATTGTGTGTGTGTGTGTGTGTGTGTGTGTGTGTGCGCGCGCACGCGTGTGTATGTTTTTACAATAAGAAATCTAAAATTCCTTTCAGATCAAAGTGCTCACTGTTATCACCTCTTTCAGTTACACTTATAAAATAGACAAATAACCA
>NW_017729027.1:8861719-8862371 GCF_001723915.1 Gavialis gangeticus
TTTTGACCTCTAAGTTGGGTTTTGCTTTACTATGGTTTGGCCCTGCTTCAAGTGGTTCTGGCTCCTACCCTAGGGATCTTTAAGAAGAAGCTTATGACTACCTGGCTGGACTCATTTGAGTCCAGTCTTTTCTCCTGCCCAGGCAGGGGGTCAGACTTGAAGATCTACAAGGTCCCTTCTGACCCTAATTCTATGATTCTATGATTCAGTCTCTGCTCCTTGCCCCTCTAACTTCTGTCTCATTTCTCCCTCTCCTGCTTCTGGCTCACTGCCACCTCCAATACCTGTCTTGAGCTCCTCTCTGCCTCCAAACCCCCTGTTTCTTTGCCACTGTCTTATCCCCACTGCCTTTTCCTTTTCCCCTGAGCAGCCAGGTTTCTGCCTCAGTTTCTTTCCTGGCTGTCTCCTCCTTGCCGCCACTTATCTGCTCCCACCCCCAATATCTCAGCTGTCTGCCTCACTTTCCAGGCCCAGTCTACCTTAAGTTAAACCCAAGCCTCAGTTCCTCAGCCATCTTCTCTGAAGTCCACTGGTTCTAATCCTGGTTCTGGCAACTTTCACTCCCTACACTTTCTCTCACCTTAACCTTCCCCCAGGTATCCCAAGTGCACACATACACACTGTACCATCCAAGTTACTGTGTGTATATGTA
>NW_017729027.1:8867371-8872368 GCF_001723915.1 Gavialis gangeticus
GAGTGTGTGTATGTGTATATATATATATATGGCATCGTGTGCATGATATATGAATTAGTGATCTGTGTCTAAATTCTGGGGTGTATAGTGTATGTGCTTGAATTGGTGACAGGTATGCATGTGCCTAGGATGGTTTGGATGTGTATGTGCCTGAGCTGGTAGTGTGTGTATGTATGTACCTAATTGATTTGTGTGTTTGTATATGTGCAATTGGGTCACACCCTCCTGGCTACCAGTGCAATATTGAGATCCTGAGAGTTGGCCTGACCCCACAGGGCTACAGGTGAGAATTTTTTCAATTAGTTTAAGCACAGAACTGAAATCTCCATTTAAACTACTTTAATTGATATTTTTATGCCATGTCTTTATACAACTCAGACTGACATGGACCATGAAAGTTCAAGGCTCAGTAATATCAACTGAAATTTTGCTAACTGAAAATTGTTATTCTGGAAATGAGCAAACATAAATATTAAAGCTATTTTCCACTGCTGTTTTGTTTCAGAGATAGTCCTGACTTCATATATAAATCTTATTTTCCTGCCTATTCACAGGTCAGAACTATCTCTGGATCAGAACTAGAATAAAAATTAGAAGGACTGTTTCCTGAATCCACTTTAGGACAACTGAAGTTGACAGAAATTCCAGACTTCTGACACATGCTAAACCTGAACTAAACAATCCAATTTAGTCAATTTATTGGACAGTGTACACAGAAGAGTTATTTATTTAGCACTCATCCTGGGTAAGATTCAGTTTTTGCATCCCATGAAAAGATTGAGATTTCAAAAGCTTTCCTCTTTTGCATTGGGGTGGAACTTAGACCCTTTAGAGAGCTTAATGCAAAAGGAAAGAAAGTGTTCCACAATAGCTTGATGGCAGATAGCAATAACTTAATGGTAGAATGGACTATTCACAGCATCTGATGTAGGCTGTAGCTTACAAAAGCCTCTCTGAAGGACTTGGTCTATACCAGGGGTAGGCAACGGTTTTTGGCCGGAGTGCAGAAAAACACCATAATGCCTACCTCGGAAGGTGCTGGAGTGCCGGTATGGCAGAAAAACAAAATGAGGGCAAGGGGTCCATGGCAGGATGCCCTGCTTGTGCCCTTTGCCCTGCACCCAAAGCCCCTGCCCCCCAGCCCTGCTGCCTGTTGCCCCCCATCCAAAGCCTCTACCTGCCATCCCTGATGCCCTGTGCCCCTCACCTAAAGCCCCTGTCCTCCAGCCCTACTGCCCCTTCCCCCCAACCCTACTGCTCCTTGCCTCTCACCCAGAGCCCCTGCCCCCCAGCCCTGCTGCCTGTTGCCCCCCATCCAAAGCCTCTACCTGCCACCCCTGATGCCCTGTGCCCCTCACCCAAAGCCCCTGTCCTCCAGCCCTACTGCCCCTTCCCCCCAACCCTACTGCTCCTTGCCTCTCACCCAGAGCCCCTGCCCCCCAGCTTGGGCTCTGTGGCTGCCAGCAGCTACCCCAGCTCTGGGTAACTGCTGGAGTCTGGGCAGCTCCCAGCAAAGCTTGCAGCATCCCAGCTAACTGCTGGGAGCAGCCTGGGATCCCAGCTGGCAGCAGCTCCTCAGAGCCGGGACCAGCTGCAGCCAGGAGGATCCAAACAGCTGTGCTGGGCTCACATCAGCTCCACACCAGCATGTGCAGGCATGCCTTGGAATGGGCAGTGTGGGAGGGTGCAGCTGTTTGGACCCTCCTGGCTGCAGCCAGCTCTGGCTCTGCTGCAGCTGCCCAGAACCTGGGCTGGCTACAAACTGCTGCTCATCATTTACGTGCCAGGAACGGGGGAGAGACCAGGGCTGCGCTGCCTCAGGCCCCTCCCCCACCGCCTGCTCTGAGGTGCGCCTGCACGTGCCAGTGCGGAGCTGATGCCGGAGCCCGGTACAGCTGTTTGGAGCCTCCCAGTTGCAGCCAGCCCTGGCTCTGGGTAGCTGCTGCCAGCCGGGATATCGGGCTGCTCCCAGCAGTTAGCTAGGACACAGCAAGACCTGCTGGGAGTAGCCCGGGCTCCGTTGCCAGCAGCAGCTACCCAGAGCCGGAGCTGGCCATGGTGTGCCAAGGAAAATGGCCTTGCATGCCATGCTTGGCACATAGACCAAGGGCCGGCAACCCCTGGCATATACAGTGCCACCCTTCCCTGCCTTCTACCTAACTTCAGACTAACACACCTAACTACCTGTCTCTAAGAGCTTGATGGTTAAGCCACCCATTGCATTGGTACAGGCTGGGGACCAACCGGCTAAGCAGCCACTCTTCAGAAAAGGACTTCTGGTTATAGTGGACAGTAAGCTGAATATGAGCCAGCAGTGTGCCCTTGTTGCAAAGAAGGCTAACAACGTGTTGGGCTGCATTACTAGGATTGCTGTCAGCAGACTGGGGGAAGTTATTTCCACCCTGTATTTGTCCCTGGTGAGGCCACATCTGGAGTACTGTGTCTATTTTTGCCCCTCCCTACAGAAAGGATGTAAACAAATTGGGGAGAGTCCAGAGGAAGGCAATGAAAATGAGTAGGGGGCTGGGGCACATGACTTATATGAGGAGAGGCTGAGGGAACTGGGATTATTTAGTTTGGAGAGGAGAAGACTGATTGGGGGTTTAATAGCAGCCTTCAACTATCTGAAGAGTAGTTCCAAAGAAGCTGGAGCTACACTGTTCTTGTGGTAACAGATGACAGAACAAGAAACAATGGTTTCAAGTTGCAGCAAAGGAAGTTAGATATTAAGAAAAACTCTCTCATTAGGAGGGTATTAAAGCAGCAGAACACGTTACCCAGAGAAGTTGTGGAGTCTCTATTTTTGCAGGTTTTTAAGACCCAGCTAGACAAAGCCTTGGCTGGGATGATATAGTTGGGGCTGGTCCTGATTTGAGCAGAGGGTTGGATTAGATAATTTCCTGAGGTCCCTTCCAACCCTAATTTTCTAGGATTCTATGGTTTGGAATGTGGGAGATCCATGTCCAGGTTCCCGTGTTCAAAGTTTCAGAAGGACTTGAATCATATGTTCCCCTAGGGTGGATCACTTGCTGGACCTTTTTTCCTTATATAAAAGAACTGATCAGGCTAGAAAGGAAGAGACTGCCTTCATAGCCCAATGTTTAGGCACTAACCTGCATGCATTAAACTCATGTTGAGTCCTTGCACTGGAAGTAAATGCCTGTACATAGCCTAACAGATGTTCTTAGAAAGGGTTGTGATGGATATACACCTGCATATTTGGATGATGTAGCTAGCCAAGAACAGATGCTGCATTGGAACCAACAGGTTGGATTAACAGTAAATCCTGACAAATGTATATGGACCCTAAAAGAGGCCAGATATCTTGTGTATATATTAGGGAAACAGCTTGTGAAAAGTCAATGAGAAAGGAGGTGTATTCCTCTCTTTCCCACCATTTTCATACCTCTAACCAAATAAAAAAGATTATAGTTAAATATGAACAGGCTTCCCAAGCCCTGAAGAAAACCATCTATGGTCCTATTACTTTCAGACACTAGATTTCTCAACTGAATATATTGTCTAGGTGGATCATTAAGGCAGTGGCCTGAGAGAAATTTTAGTGAAAAAAAAAAGAAGACTGAAACATTCAGTGGAATATGGGACCATGAGGCCAGTTTCAGGAGCAACTGACTATACTACAGTATAAAAAGAATTAAATTGAAAGTGGAAAGCCTTAAAACCTATCTGTATGAAAGACCCTTTGAACTTGAAAGAGCTTGCCAAGGCATATAGTGACTGCAGAATATGAAGAATAAAAATTCTATGATAACTATGTGCTATCTTGCCATAAGCTTAATTGGTTGAAATATGACAATAAAAATTGCCAGCAGACTATTTATTTCACTTTATCTATACCTGAGATGCCTAAGGCTAAAGCAGAAGAGAGAAAAAAAATCTGACAGTGAACTGTCAGAGGGGTGGAGAGGCTAATTAGCTGGCTGTGACAGGGGCCATCTCAAGGCCTGTCATAACGTTAGCCCACCCACCTATCTAGGGCAGTCTGCCCACCTGACTTTCCTGCCATGCCTTTGTTGTAACCAACAAGTTGTTTCTAGGCAGGAAGCTGTCCATTTTATGCCCCAATACCAAAGGCATAATACATGGCTTCAACCTTCCCTTTACCATGTCCCATGTCTCGCAGGTGTTATACTACTGTTGTCACCTCTATGCACCCCTCTGGCACCAGGCTCTCTGCCCTCCCCCCCCCCATGCCTCCATGCCCCAGCACTGGGTTCTTCTCAATCATGTGCCTCTCCCTCTGGGCACTAATGAGGTTTTCCACCTCCCCTATAGCCTCATCCCAAACCACCAGTCAAAAAATAATATAAACATAAGCTACAATACTACAGTAACAATGGGGACTGTGGTCTACCCCTTTAAGAAGGCAAAATATCCCCTTTGGATAGCACATCTCTTATCCCTGGGTACTCCGTAGAGCCCTGGAGACTTATTCCTTGCAGGCAGCAAAGCAGGTGACCAAACGTTTCTGGGTAGCTCTCTAAGCTCGGGCTCCTTTCTTTGTCAGTCTCTAGAGAGCGTGAACCCTGCTAGTTTCACCCCTGAGTTTATACATCCCCAGGGCCCTGCCTACTAACTACCTTCATGTGTTGGCCAATTACCCTATTAGGCTGTTGCTCAGGCAACCTGAGGCTGTGGAGTTCTGCCTAGCCTTCAGGGTTCTCTGGCTAGGTTGCTTCTGCTCTTAAAGGAGCAGGCACATCTTAGTGCCCTGCTACACTTACTCCAATTAACTATTAATCCCCCCCAGAGGCTGATGGGATTGGAAGGTGCCTAGGTTCTATAAACCTGACCTGGCCACTTTTCCAGAGAAGGAAAAATCATACCTAAGAAGAATGGGAAGCTGGAATGTCTATGGGAGAATTGTGACAGAGTGGGATTGGAGGTGAGACAAAAACCTTATGAAAAAGATTGGGTAGGTTGTTAAATTCTTCCCAAAGAGCTCAGCTCATTATTTGGACCACTGGGGACCAATA
>NW_017729027.1:8872379-8874059 GCF_001723915.1 Gavialis gangeticus
CATAAGCTACAATACTACAGTAACAATGGGGACTGTGGTCTACCCCTTTAAGAAGGCAAAATATCCCCTTTGGATAGCACATCTCTTATCCCTGGGTACTCCGTAGAGCCCTGGAGACTTATTCCTTGCAGGCAGCAAAGCAGGTGACCAAACGTTTCTGGGTAGCTCTCTAAGCTCGGGCTCCTTTCTTTGTCAGTCTCTAGAGAGCGTGAACCCTGCTAGTTTCACCCCTGAGTTTATACATCCCCAGGGCCCTGCCTACTAACTACCTTCATGTGTTGGCCAATTACCCTATTAGGCTGTTGCTCAGGCAACCTGAGGCTGTGGAGTTCTGCCTAGCCTTCAGGGTTCTCTGGCTAGGTTGCTTCTGCTCTTAAAGGAGCAGGCACATCTTAGTGCCCTGCTACACTTACTCCAATTAACTATTAATCCCCCCCAGAGGCTGATGGGATTGGAAGGTGCCTAGGTTCTATAAACCTGACCTGGCCACTTTTCCAGAGAAGGAAAAATCATACCTAAGAAGAATGGGAAGCTGGAATGTCTATGGGAGAATTGTGACAGAGTGGGATTGGAGGTGAGACAAAAACCTTATGAAAAAGATTGGGTAGGTTGTTAAATTCTTCCCAAAGAGCTCAGCTCATTATTTGGACCACTGGGGACCAATATTTTCGACACGCATGCCACAGATTAGCCCCATACCCTTCCTGAGCAACAGTTCAATCTGTTTCCACTGCCCAGTTGGCTGCTCTGCTTTGTTCTTCCTGCCTTTGCCACTTCTGGCATGCGTACTATATGTTGGCCACCTCTAGTTTAGACTGTATCTCCCATAAGGCACCCAGGATTCTGTGCCAACTCATCTGATGCAACATTCAGCTTGGTCAGAAGGAAATTTTAATTGCATTATGACTGATGCAGTCCTCCAGGGAGCCCAGGCTTTTCCAGAAAATGGGGGCCCAAATTACATCTCCTATAATGCAATGTGCTGACAGGGAAATGAAATGTAATGTTTTGTTGAACTAAATTGAAATGAAACCATATTTTTAATCAGTTGAAAAAAGAAAGAAACAAACAAAATCCCAACATATTGATCAAGTCAAAAATTCTTCATGTAGATTTATTGTCTGCATCAGCAATCGGCAACTTTTGGAGCTGCAGGTCAGAGAAACTCTTCTTGGGTCCAAAGCAGGCCAGCATTTTGACCTGGCCACTGCCACTTCTGCCATGGATTTCTCTTACTATTGCTTTTCTCCACCCCCACTGTAGCTTGGGTTCAACTCACAAACATTTACCCCTGGTGCAGTGCCTCAGGACCTGGCCCTGGCATCAGTGTGGGCAAAGCCCCTGTTGCAAGAACACTGCTGAATACTCCACCACTGCCAAAGCCTTGTGGCTCTGCAGGCTGGATCCAGCCTGTGGGCAATAAATTGCGAACCCCTGACCTACATAATTACCTTTTTAGGACCTTTTATTAAGTAGTATGTTAGCTGTGATCAACTGAAGCATTTGAGTCAGCAGCCATTTAAAAGTAGAACTATTTATAGGCTACTCTGGGTGAGAAGTCCTTGGCTTTGGTGGTTGCTTTCTCTGCCTTGATGCTTTGAAGCTAGATTCGGTGGCCTACCCATTTTCTTAGGCTTTTCCTCCTTTGTGTGTGTGAGGGTGCTGGTTGTGTGGTAGGCA
>NW_017729027.1:8874165-8876653 GCF_001723915.1 Gavialis gangeticus
GGGTGCCAGAATTTCAAGCAGATTCCTCTTTCCCCTGTAGAGTTAGCCCAAGACCAAGATTCTTAACTATATACAATTTGAGAAGTTAAAATATACATAAACATGTGTGTGTGTGTATATATATATATATATATATAGAGAGAGAGAGAGAGAGAGAGAGAGAGAGAGAGAGAGAGAGAGAGAGAGACCCCAATGGGGTCACTTGGGGGGTGTCCAGGAAGCAGCAGGGGCCCTTCCTCTTAGGGCCTTGACTAGGCAGGGGCTGCTAACCCAGCCCCTTCTTTGGGTTTGCCCGCCCCAAACGTCTTCCCCCTGTGGGACCCAAGGACCCAATGGCTCATGCTCTCTCAGTTGGTCAGGGTGCAGCTTGATGGGGTCTCCTCTGCTGCAGCACTACTCCAGGCCTCTCCTATGCCACTGGGCTCCTCTTTACCCTGTGCCCCACTCTGGGCACTGAGGGCTCAGCTTCTCTCAGCTGCTGCACCACTGCTGCTGGGCCTCACGCTGCAGCACTACTATTTCCCCATGCCCTGGCTCAGCACTGAGGGCTCTCTTAGCATGGGCCGGGTCATTCAGGCTCTAGCCAGCCATCCTCATGCCGGGTGGCTAACCCAAGCAGCCTCCACTGCTCCCTGGCTCCCAAGGCTCAGGCCCATGTACTGCCCTGCGCACTGTGGAACCTGGCCACTTGCTGGGAGATGGGGCCTGAGCCACCTCACTGCAGTCCCCAAGGCTCTGCCACAGTTGCAGGCTCAAGCCACTGCTTGCAGCTCCCAAAGCCTGGGCTCCATGCACCGAACTGTGCACCACAATGGGCCCAAGCAGTCTTACACTGCTCCCAGGACCAGGTCTCTGTGCACCATCCCTGTGCGCCATCAATAGCCCCAGCAGTCTCGTACCACTTCCAAGGCTGCTCCTTCAGTGGCAGCTTCAGGAGCCTTGGGCCTACTGCCCACTGGAGGAAAGCTCCCCAGCTTTTCTTGGTAAGATATGTTTACTGAACTTTTAATGGACAACTTATATTGACATGCTGAATAGAGGGGGCTGACTAGAATTATAAGATAAATTCGATCTATTTGTCATATTTGCATATGACTGTAGCACTATCATTATAGTATAATGACATAATACCTACCACTAATGATAATCCTCCCACTTTCTTATGGGAGTTTTCTGTATTTGATAGAACCAAGTAGACCCAAACTGAATTTGGTAAAGCCACATCAGTGACACTATGATGACTTTTACTGGCTGAGAATCTGGCCCATTTCATTGTTTGTGAAGACCAGTTCAAGTGTTACAATTTGTATTGATACAGCAGCCAGTCATATGTATATTTGGAATCTGTGTTGTATATTGTTTAATTGACTATCTTTAAAAACATGCAGTGTCTTGTACAAATTAAGTTTAACCTGCTTTAACAGTTTCATCCAAATGCATTTGCACAAAAATAGAAAAACAACATGACATTCTCCTTGCAAGCAAGTATAAACCTATGGAGAAGCTCTGGTATATCTAAAGCAAGTAGTTTGTTGGCAAAGCTCTTCTGTGATTCACTGTCTGAACATGAAGCAGATAGGACATCAGTACAGATCCACTGTAAAAACTTGATATTTTTAGATCTAGATTTATCTTCTGGAAAACATGCGCCTTGCCCAAGTGTCAGTGTGTGATATTGCATTGTAAAACTAATCATGTTTTGCCTCTCAGGCTCAAAACAAGAGTGTGTGAATATACCAGCTGCTCACAGAATAACTAGTTGTGTTATTGTAGCCATGATAATAGAGGGATATCAAGATGTGTGAGGTGTTTTTTTTTTTATTGGACCATCTTGTCTGGACGGAAAATAATGGAAGCAAGGTGTTGGGTTTCATGTAACTTTCGACAGGTGTGGTGGGGAGGGAGGAAATGTTACAGATCTATCTACATACAAGTTAGAAAAATACTCTAATTATGTTACTAAACTAGGTCACTTGAAAGGCAAGTGGGCAGTTATCACTTGTGAAGCAAAGAAAACTGAGCAGAGAGGAGAAGATGGGCTTTGGAACAGAAATGTATAATTTCATTGGACATCAGAAGCCATAGACTTGACAGGGACATTGGTTTTATGGTTCATTATAAAAATACGTCTATGAATCAAGTATGCATATCTAGTCATGTCTGACTGAGCAATATAATAAAAATATTATATACTTCATAGACATTAAATATACACTTCACATATGAGATATGGGGCTTCTCAGTCATGGCCCACGCTCTGGGGCTGGGGTCCTCACTCTACCGTGAGTCCCCTATGAGGCCTCCTCCATCCCGGGATGGAGCTTCATCTCTCCCCTAAGGGCAAGCGTGTCTTCTCTTCGAGGTTGGCTGATCTCATACGGCGAGCTTTAAACTAGACTCGCCGGGGGAGGGGGCTGCCAGAAGACAAGGAGACGCCATCAGGGCAAGGAGGGCAAGGGTAAGTAATGGGGGTCCTGATAGTCTTCCT
>NW_017729027.1:8881653-8886697 GCF_001723915.1 Gavialis gangeticus
CTTATAGCCCCACCCAAGCCTCCAGTTTAACAGAAAACAAACCACAAGCCCCTGGGCTATAACATAAGCTGGAGCCACCTGGATATAACAACATTTGAGCCACCCCAAGGGTTCTCTGTCTCTCACCAATTGAGCAGCTCATGCATTCAGACCGCTTCTCTTTCTTCACTCAGGCAGAGCTCCTTCCCCCTTGGCTGCCAGCAGGGAACTGCCTCCTAGTCTCCAGCCTGTGATTTATATAGGAGCCAGGCCCTGCCTCTTCCGGTCAGCTGACCAGGCAGGTGTGGGTCATTAGCTCCCTCTGGTTACCCTAGCAACCTGCACCTGGGTGGGTATCCCAGCTCTCCAAGTAGCAGGCACCTTGGTGCCCTGCTACATTCCCTTTGACACTGAGTCTTTGTTAAGCATGTATTTCCATCTCTACTGGAAATAGAATCAGATACTTTGTACAACATACTTTGTTTCAACATACTGTTATCACAGTATGCACATTACAATTTGTGTTGACCAAAGATGTTACAATAAACATTCTCAATTTTTGTTATTAAGAATGATCTAACCTAAATTATTTATGTAGTTTGTTCATCCATATTTACTAGGGCTGTCCAAAACACCGCCGTTTATTTTCAACATCTGTTTCATCATTTTGAAGGTAAAGTGTTTTGTTTCATTTCATCATTTCAGTTTGAAGCACTGTACTGTTTCATTTAGTCGAGACTGTTTTGCTGTTTTGACGTTTTGCCCATAGGCTATAATGGGGAATCATGGAAATGCCTAAAATGTTGTCATTTCTTGCCTGATTTGGATGAAAATTGCAGGGATGGTAGCCCCATCAAAGGCATGAAGTCTGCCAAGTTTCAAAGAGATGGGTGCAGCAGTTTCTCAGAAACTGAATCTCAAATTCCTGAAAGCAGTATTTGCCAGCAGCTTCAGCCTCCTGTCATTCAGCATGCAGACCCAGGGAGGGATGTGGGGCTGTGCTGGACTCCTCCTGGGGGTGCAGGACTCCAGATCTGTGACTGAATGATAGGAGGCTGCCGCTGCAACCTGGAACTGGCACTGGGTGCAGCTCACACCCAATGCCGGGGAAAACAAATGCTGCTGCTGGCCTCAGGCAGCAGCACCAGCCTCCAGTCATCCAGGTGCAACTCTTGGGGCCTGTACCCCCAAGAGAGCTGTGTGACTGTGTTGAACTCCTTCCTGGGGTGTGGGTCCCTAGATCTGTGCCAGATGATAGTAGGCTGCCAATGCCACCTGGAACTGGCACTGGGCACAGCCTGTGCCCAGGACCAGCCTCCATGGAGCTCAGCCAGGCGGTGGGAGGTGGAACTCATCCCTGGCTCTGCCCACCTTCCACTGCCAGGCTGCACTCCAAGCTGCTCCACAGCCCCATGGAGCTCAGTCAGGTGGCGGGAGGCAGAGCGCAGTGCCAGCTCTGTCCATCTCCTACCATCAGGCTGTTCTCTGATGGACTCTGCCAGCCCCATGGAACTCAGCCCAGTGGCAGGAGGTGGGCAGAACTGGGGCTGCACTCCACCTCTCGCCACCAGGATGAACTCTGAGTGGCTCCGCAGCCCCATGGAGCTCAGCCTGATGGCAGGAGGTGGAGTGCAGGGCAAGCTCTGCCTGCCTCTCACTGCCAGGCTGTGCTCCAAGCCCCATGGAGCTCAGCTTGGTGGCAGGAGGTGGAGTGCAACCCCAGCTCTGCCTGCATCCCTCTGCAGAGCTGAGCTCCATGGGGTCAGAGGAGCCAATCAGAGTGCAGCCTGGTGGTGCAAGACAGGCAGAGCTGGCACTGTGCTCCACCCCCTGCCATTGGGCTGAGCTCTGAGTGGCTCCATAGCCCCATGGAGCTCAGCATGGTGGTGGAAGGTGGAGCACAGCCCTGGCTCTGCCCACCTCCCACCACCAGGCTGAGCTCCATGGGGCTGGCGGAGCCAACTGGAGCGCAGCCTGGCAGTGGGAGACATGTAGAGCCAGGGCTGCACTCCACCTTCCTCTGCTGGGAACAGTGATTAAACTTTCCCCAGGTCCAGGACTATATTTAAGGTCAAAATTATTTGTTCATCCCGGTGGCAGGAGGTGGAGTGCAGTGCTGGCTTTGCCCACTTCCTGCTACCAGGATGAGCTCCATGGGGCTGGTGGAGCTGAACAGAGTGCAGCCCAGTGGTGGGAAGTGGGCAGAGCCAGCACTGCGCTCTGATCGGCTCTGCCAGCCCCATGGAGTGCCGTCTGGTGGCAGGAGGTGGGGAGAGCCAGGGCTGTGCTCTCCATGGGGCTGAACTACATGGGGCTGTGGAGCCACTCAGAGCACAGCCCTAGATCGCCCCTGCCTCCCACCACTGTGATGCTTCGAAACGCCAAAATTTCAAAACTTTTGAAATGTTTTAAGTGCCCTCATTTCATTTTGAAGCTGTTTTGTTGTTTTTTGTTTCATTTTGATTTCACTGTTTTGAGCTCAAAACACATCAAAACAGCTTCAAAATGAAACACTTGATGAAATTTCTCACAGCCCTATTATTTACTATGAAGCAACTGGGTATTTCCAACTGGGGATGCTTTTATAACTTGCCATATGCCACTGAAATCTAGGAATTAGTCAATGGATTGGAAGCCCTATCATTCACCACAATTTGGACCTCTAAGTATTCTTGGATGCAAAATAAACATACTGGACTCAGTTATCAAGTAACTTTAGTATGATTCATGCCACTATAAATGATTCTCTAATTCTTTGAGAGATCAGTTTAACCCACTGCACAACTGTTATTAAATGTCACTTATTACCAGGGATCTGGGTTTTCTGTTGACCATGGAAAAAACTTGGTAAAACCCAGATTTTCTCATTTTAGGAAGAAAAACCCAATTTTTCTTCTTTAAAGGACAAAAATGTAGGTAAAGGTGGGGTAATGGGAGGAGGGTGATAAAGCAGTGGACGCCATGTACATATGCTTGCTTACATATGCACATGGTTGCTAGGCAGCCTGGAGAACAGCTCCCACAAGTAATTCAGGGAGGGGGATTGAGGCCCCCATAGTGAGGGAGGGAGTTGGGCAGGGCTGGGGATGCTGCGCAGCCTGGGCAGTGTGTGGTGCTTGGGGCCTGGGGCCAGAATGCATGGCTGCGGGGCCTGGGCAATAGGGCTGTGTGAGGCTTCTTACTGTGCTTCAGAGAGCATGAAGCCTGCCAAGTTTCAAGAAGATTGGTGCAGGGGTTCGGGGGAAACTGCACGCCAAATTCTTGAAAGCAAAACTCATATCATATCTATGAGTTACAACGTGGGGGGGGGGGTGGAAACTGCAGGGATGCTATCCCCTGGTGAGGCCACAAAACCTGTCAAGTTTCAAGGTGATAGGTGGAAGGATTTTGGGGAAAACTGCATCCCAAATTCTTGAAAGTAAAGCTCATGTCATGTCTATGTGTTACAACACAGGGGGGTGGAAATTGCAGGGGGCTGGCCCCTGGTGAGGCCACAAAGCTTGCCAAGTTTCAAGAAGATCAGTGCAGGAGTTTAGCCGGAACTGCACCTCAAGCTGCTGACAGACAAAACTAATGACAGGGGTGATACTGTGTGTGTTAAGGTGCAGCAGGATGAAAGCTGCAGGTATGGTAGCCCCTGCTGCGGCCACAAAACCTTCCAGCTGTTGAGGAGATAGGTGCAGGGCTTCTGGGTTCTGGGGCCCTGCACCCCTAGCTGCTGACAGGCAAAACTCATGACTTAGGTGCTTGTGCAACTAACTGTGTCTGTCTTGTGGGGAAGTACTGCAGGCCTGGCTGCTAAGCTACTGTGTTACCAGTTACCGATCAATCATGATTCACTCAGGGACCAGCTCAATACACAATAGACTAGCTAATGTAACCAGTTAATTAGCAACAATTAACACTACAAAACCATACACTGAGAGGAAAGAATCAATACAGACAATCAGCTGGCCCAAGACAGAGACAGTCAGTTGTACAAGCACCCACATACACGTGACATGAGTTTTGCTTTCAAGAATTTGGGGTGCAGTTCCCGCCAAGCCCCTGCACTGATCCTTTTGAAGCTTGTCAGGCTTCATTCTACCTGCAGAGGCTACCATCCCTGCAGGTTTCATTTAAATCAGACAAAAAACAACAAAGTTATAGATATTTCTTTGATTCCCTGTTATACCCTATGGCCAGATCTCCGAGGTGGCTCCGAAGCTTTGGAGCTGCTTCAGCTGGATCAAAGAGAGAACCCAGTCTGCAGCTCCAGATAGGATCCCTGGCATCCGAAGTGGCCAGATCCAAAGCCAGATTGAATAGCTGCCTACTTGCACAGGCCTACTGGGCAGGGAGCAGGCTGAAGCCATGAGCAGCTCATCTTGGGGACCTGGTTCCCTGTCACTATGCACATTCCTGGCAGGGCATGGGGGGCATATGTCCCCCAGATTTGTGCATGGAGTGGGGGCAGGTGCGGGCTGCCCACTGTGGACTCAGGGCTTCCTGCCCTGTTGCCCTGCCACCATGCTGAGGTGATCCCTGCCTGCCCAGCAGAAGCAGGGGGTGGCGGTACAGAGTGGTGCCCATCGTTGCTGCTGGGCAGGCAGGAGGTGCCTCTGCATGGTGGCATGGGGCTCGTGACAGTGACACTGACCCTGCCCGCCACTTACACTCTGCCCTGTGCTGGGTTCCACCCGCTGGGCCTCAGAGGCTCAGGGTGGAGGGCAGCAGAGTAGGGAGCCTGAGCCCTCAGTGGCCAGCCTGCACCTCTTTCACAGGCTGCGCTCTGTCCATGCTACCCATGGGGGAAGGGGAGCCCGGTTCCGTGCTTCACTCTGCTGCAACAGCCACCATCTTCCATGGGTGGCAGCTGCTGCGGGGAGCAGGGGGCTGCAGCTCTGGGTCCTTGGCCATATTGCCCTGGCAGCTGAGGCCCCCCTCCAGCTGGGCTAGGAAGGGAGGGGGTCTGCAGGTAGGGAGTGAGGGACACTGGCAGGGCCCAGGGGGCTGTGGGTGGTGAGTGAAGGCAAAAGCAGGGCTGGGGGGCTGTGGTTTGGGAGTAAGGGGTAATGACATGGGC
>NW_017729027.1:8891697-8915672 GCF_001723915.1 Gavialis gangeticus
AAGGCCAAAGCAGGGCTGGGGGGCTGTGGTTTGGGAGTAAGGGGTAATGACATGGGCAGGGCATCAGCATATCAGCGCTGCTCAGCGCCACGAAGTAGTGTTGGGGGACAGCCACAGTTTGACCTGTGTCCTGATGAGTGAAAGGGGCAGGGAAGCTCTGATTTTTTATGATAAAAACCCCCAAATCAAATGACAAAATTTATAGTTATTTAGTATTTATTTTTTACAGTGATTGAGGCACTGCTAGGCTTCCAAATTGCTTTAAAATTGTAAATATATCAATAATTTAACTGATACCTATATGTAACAGATTCTGGGGTTTTAAAGCAGAGAATTTGGTATTTTTAAAGAGAGAAAACTAGGATTCCTGTTTATTAAATAAAAAATATGTATACTAATATATACCCATCACTGTTGAAAAAGATAGAGGATGAATGTTGACAGAGACTTCTCAGGATGGATCTAGCTGAAGTTAACTGCATAAATATTTCATTTACATTGCTGCATACTCTTAATCACAGGAGCAGATAGCTCAGATTCACTATAAGGACTTCAAATCTACCGGTACATAAACAACCTAGATAAATGAAATTGTTAAAAAGAATGTAACATTAAGCAGTTACTAGGAGCAGTTCTTTTTCTCCCAATTCTAGGAAGTCTGGGTTAATTAGCATGCCTAAAACCAAACATCTGTTCATCTGATATACACAGCTGTACAGTTTGTGTGCTGCTGGCAATCTAACTGTACAGTATGTCTCATTCCAGCTGCTTTACTTAGACTGCTAAGGAATGCATCATATTTCTTGTGTCATTACTTGTTTCTTCCCCCTGCCCCCTGCTCCACCCAATATGGAAATCTCTCTTAACTATGCAGAAATTTGTTAATCAGACTTTTTATAATAATTCCATTGATCACCAGGTTGGCTTTTTCACTGATCAAACTACCTCTAGTAGAGAGTGAATATCAGAGGACTCATGAAACATGATTTTGTCAGCAAATTGTAGATATAGACATAATGTATACATTAAAGATCCATTAGTGTAATCTCATCAAGTCAAAACAATTCACTTCAGTTTAGCCAGGCTTCTGTCAGTGCTAAGCTCTTGAAAAACTGAAGAACTCCTAAAGTGTTCCATAAGACAATATGTGCTAAATGTGTCCCAGCTTTGAGATGCCTGAAGTTGATGCATATTTTCAATTGCAGAATCTCAAGGATCTGCTAGAGATTTTATTTTAATATTATGCACTAGAAATAACAAGGAAGTCTATTAATTGCAATAGTTCTTTTTTATACTGAAATATAGGTAGTTAAGCCTCCCAATTAAGAGTGACATATACAATTCTCAATTCAGTTAATAAAAATAGATAGGTTGGCCTATCTTCAATAAATTTGTGCATTGGGAAGACTGACTATGGCCTTTTCAAAGCTCACTCTTAGCCATTATGTCCAATGGCTTGTATTCCAACATCTCCTCAAAATAGTGTGTTCTGTAATTAGTCATCATAAATATTTTAAGTACATTAACAAAATATAATAGTATCTTTAAAAAATCATTATACTTCTCCCAAGATAAGAAGGGAGTCAAGGACAGCAGTAGCAATACCAGCCCGTTCAATTAGACTTGCACACTTGGAAGATGGAAGAAATCAGAATTTTGGCACACCAGGTTTTTTCTTAGTTTTATTGCCAGTCTTTTTGTTTGGAGAAACATTTCCTACACATAAACACATTTTCCCTTTAGATTATTCATGTTGTGAAACTACCCCATGTTTGTGAGCCCTGCCAGTTTCCAAATCTCTGGAAGTACAGCCAAGATACAGTCCTAAAATGTATTCATCATTCCCACTCTCCTCTCAGGATGTGAAATGTGGGTGACCTAGCATCATCATCTCAAGAACCTGGAGACATATCACCAATGATGCCTCTGGAAAATCCTTCACATCAAATGGGAATACCACTGCACAAATGCCAGCATCCTTGCTGAAACCAATGTTACCAGCATTGAGTTAGTGATCCTCAGGTCCTCGAAACAAAGAACAAAGAGTGGATAAATGAAAAGGAGAGGAATCCTAGCCTTCAACCTTCTCTCTTCTGTGAAAAAAACCTGCAGCCTCTGGGGATGGATCTGTGGCTCAAGGACTGAGCTTGTATGTCACCTCAGGACCCATCAATGAACTGTGGTAGAGATCATCTTTGAATTAAGTGATTGGTGACAATATGGAAAAGTGATACATCCATGAGGCATCACAGTTTTCTTCTGAATGCTTTCCTGCTATTTCTGATGTAACACTTAAGAATTAACTTTCACTTTCCCCTTTTTCCACAACAAACATAACCATACTTTATGAATGGTGAATTTTTTACTTATTATTTAGTATTTAGACAGTGGCAAACGTCACATTGTCTTAACTGAAGCCGGAGTTTCACCAGGAGTTCTGTACGTTTAAAAGATTAAATCCCCATCTAATATTGGTAAAAGGCCATTCCAAGAGGAGGTAAAAGGGATTATCTAGAATCTCCTCTGGAGTATGGCTCTATGTTTTTAATCACAACTTATTTTTTAACACAGAGCCACATGAAATAGTATTGCTTTTGTTGGATGGTGTTAGTGACTGTTAGAAAGTATTTATTTGAATAACGGCAATGATTTTTTTGTGACATACATTTTATTGGAACAATGGTATGGTTTTATGATGTATTTTATTCGTGATATCTTTTATTGGGGTGGTATACCCCAAAAATCCTTGTCTTCACATAATTGCTGGACCATTATGGTTAAAACATCATTCCACTGCTATTTTGAATAATGGACAGTTGACAGACTTTTCTAAAATCAATGGACTTCATACACCTCCTATTCAGGTTAAAGGGGGTAGTAATAATCTTTTGTTTAGTACTAATGAATCAGCAGAAGACACAAAGTACTAAACTGGATGGGAAGAACTGAGAAACTAAGTATATTTCTCAACCTGCTTGCAAGCACAAGAGAGTTGAGGCATTGATTGGTGGAGTGCATCAGTCTACTTTAACAGCAAAGAAGACTAGAGAGCCAGATACCAAAGAAGAGCTTCCTTTGGGCACAGGAATGCTTGGAAAGCAGGCTTTGATTGCCTTTTGTTTGTTCCTATTTTGTTCAAGCACTAAGGATTTTGTATATTCCACTCCCTCTCCCCATCGTGGAAACAAATTAGCAAGACTCCAAAAATTGCCTAGCTATTCTAGCCAAGAAACAATAAGTACATTTGGGGAAAGGAAGAGGTGGCCAAGATAACATCAGCAACATGTCTCCCCATTGCAGTTGTGTCTCCCCACCCCATGGAGATTGGGGCCGGTGTTGATCACTGTGCAGCAGGGAGGTAGCTGTCCCCAGAGCTGGGCAGCTCCTCCCTGGTTGCCCATACTTTGTAAATCATGCATGCTAACTTGCCTTATGTTTACTAGCTCATGTCTTTAGATCTATACCCTTGTGCCTATTATTTAGCCAAGGCATGTATTAGAAGTGCGCCACCAATGTGTCTCAATCGTGTTTCATGTTTTCCATGCCCATTTAGCTTTTGGCCTGCCCTAAGACAGACAAAACAATTGGTTCCAATTATAATGATGGATTTTGGCAAGTGAACACCTATTCACAGGGAACTGGATGGAGAACACTAACTCATTTTACTATGACAACCAAATAGATGCCATATGGTGGCATCCAATTTTTAGTCACTAGGTGATCTGGGCCAGATTTTAACTGGAGACCAGGATTTAAAAAAACTTCACATTCCCATCTGAATTCCCCATTTTTAAAAATCTGTTTAACTATGAAGACTCTTTCCGATCAATATTATTTTTTTGTTAATTATCTAACATATGCGAGTGACTTGGAGTTATTTTTAAATTAACTGAAACCTGACCACGTGGAATGTAGAAGTCACTTTTCAGTAGACGCTAATGTCCATGTAGGGTCTTCAATCCATGGCAGCATCTTTCACTGGTGCCAGTGATTGCCTGCAAAAGTCAAGAGACAAATATTATTTGATCCTACATGGTGCAGAGCAATCTTTCATCTCAGTGTAATCAATGGAAGTTAAATAGCTAAATGTGTTTGGAAGATTTGAGCTTGACTGTCCTTAATTCTCATTCAGTTTAATGGAAGTTATGGATACTCAGCCTTTTTCAGGAGTATTAAGTACTTGCTAAGGCCAAGACACACATTCGTAATGGAAAAAGTCCATCTGTCTCCATCTGACAGTACATAAGACTCTTCCATTTGACAATATGCAGAGCATCCTTCGGACAGAGGACATTGGTGTGTAGGAGAAGGAAAGGCATTCTAGTAGGCCTGCAATAAGGATTTTAACATGTTTAAATGTATAATTCTAGTTGTTGATCCTTATCTGAGAAAAAGGCTATTGCCATATCTAGGAGTTTGAGTCAGCTCAACAATAAATTGTAGCTGTTCAACTAAGTGGAGGAAACACCTCTGCTAAGGCATTCTACTACAAAAGCAAGGTCTTTACTAGGACTATCCGAAACAGGCCCTGTTCAATTTGGATTTGACCTAAATTAGGGACAGTGATTTGATCCGTTGATTCAGATCACTGTCCCTGATTCGATTCAGCTGAATCCAAATCTGAAGATTCGATGCTGATTTGCCAAAACAGCGCTGGGGAGCCCCTATGCTTCTGTGGGATGCTGCACCTGCCCCAGCACTGCAGCATTCAGAGCCCCTGCTACCTACAGGTATGAAGAAAACACAGTTAAAGCTGTATCTACGTCCAAATTGCCAAATCCATCCAAATCTCTCTGGATTTGGAGAGATTAAAAGGTCCTCTGATTCGACTGAGATTTGGAGATTCTGCAACTGAATCAGGGACCAAAGCTTCGCACAGCCCTAGTCTTTACAAACCATTGAGAGCAGAGAGCCTTTTCTTTTTCTTTCTTCGTTTTTAAAAAGAAATATCTCAGCTGTATCTTCTGTTTCAGAAACATGCAGTTGTCTGCATGCAAGAGTACAAAGAGCTGTATTTTGTATGTTTCTCTCTATTGCAAAGGCTAGACAGAGAAGTTGTTAAACTGTAACAGGGGGCCTTCCTGGGGCAGATATGCCAATGACCCACCCACCTGTTTTCTGGGCCAATAGCCTGCCTTTTCACCTGCCATGCCTTGTTGTTAATTAATTGAAGATCATAATCAGGCAGGAGGCTGTCCAATTCTTGCCCTGATGCCAGGGGGCGCTAGCCTTAGCACCGTACTTCCCCTACACCACAGCCCATGCCTCGCAGATGGCATCCAGCTGTTATTCTCACTGGCCCCATACTGGACCCCAGAATCCTCCTATCAGGACCCCTCCTATTTCCCTCCAATCAGGCAACCTACCCTGCCTTCTTTATCTGGGCTACCTAGCTCTCTGAAACTATTTTCCCTTCTCAGGTGTGGTCCCCCCGGGACCTTTGGCCATACAGGCCCTGGCCTCACCTCCAAGGCCAGTCAGAAACCCCAGGCCCTCCTAGCTCTGGATTTCCCTTGTAGTGGGCCCCTGGCTCTTTTGACCATCCTGGTCCTGGCCCCAGCATTGACCAGTCAAGGGTACTCTCAGTCAGGCCTCTGAGCCTCTAGCCCTACTCTCACTCCTGGGGTCTGCCCTCAGGACCCTACCAGTGGGTGACCCACCTGGTTGTGGGAGCTGGGGTTAAGGCACCCCAACCCGTCTTTCACCGGGGTGGTAACTGGCCTGGCATTTCCTGGGGGTTCCCACACCATTGAGAGCCCCACCAGGCCACCCACACCTGGCAAGGTGCAGTTTTAGGTCATGCCCAGGACCAGGAGCCTCCTACCCATCCCCTACAGCTCCTCCCTTACCTCCAGGGTGTTCCAAGAAGCCTCACAGCCATTCAATGTTACTGCCTGGCCTGTCAACAGGGAACTGAACTGTTTATATAGGCAGCCAAGGATCTAAAATGGCTGCCGCAATCAAGCACCTGCTGGCTGTTTGGCTCTGATCTTAAAGTGGCAGGCACAAAGAGTGCCCTGCCACACAAACACAGCCTAAAATAACATGGTCACTGTGGGTGTGTCTACATGAGACCCTCTACTTCACATTAGACTACATTAATGTGCAGTAAAGCATCACTGTATACATGTATGCACCAATTACTGTGCATTAAATTAGTCTAATGCACAATTTTCTAGTACCAGTAGGTTCTAGAAATGAATGTGGTGGAAAGCAATTGTAGACCACGACTAGGACCAGTTTGCTTCCAGTCAGCCCAGACAACATGGGGCCACTGCTGCCTGGTGTGGCTACCTCCCAGCCACCTGGTGATTGGGACTTGTCCCGAACTCCATGGGGTGGGGAAAGCAATCCTGGTTCCCAGGGCAGCTGCCTCACAGCTGTGCAGCATTTGGGGCCAGTCCCATTCACCACAGGGCTGGGAGGCTGCTGCCTTACAACCAGGACAGTTCTCCCCACCCTGCAGAGATCAAAACAGGTCCCAATCTCCATGTGGTTGGGAGGCAGCTACCGTCTAGCCAGGACAGCTCTCCCCACCTCATGGAGATTGGGGCTGGCCCTGAACACCATACAGCTAGAATGGCAGCTGCCCTAAAGCCAGGACAGCTCTCCTAGTTCCGCAGAGATCAAGACCAGCTGCTGTGCCCCCTGCCAGCCAGGGGCTGGCACCCAGGGGAGCCAGAAACTCCCTCTGGCTGCTGCAGGGGGGCAGAGCAGGAGGAGCCTGACAGGTGCATGTTCAGATGCATACTTGGGACTAGAGTGCTTTAATGAACCTGAACTTTCTGAAGAAAAGTACAAGAGGCAGTTTAGTGAATTTAGGTGATGAGTTACTTACTTGAGATAAACCCTTAAAAAAAAGATGTTAATTTCAGGTGGGTGTACTGAGTAATAAAAGAAGGAGCTAAAAGGCAGAAAATAAAACCTATGATATATCACTGAATTTTCTTAAATAAAACATTAACTAAAATTTTCCATGAGTCATCATTGGTTTTAATAGACTCGTAAACTGTACAAATACACATTAAAAATATTCTGCAAGTGCTGCAAAGATGCAGTCCCAGGAAACTTCTTTTCACTCCATTGAATGGCTGCTGCAGACAATTTACTGAAGAGCTGACTAAGATATTGGATATGCTTTTTGGTGGATACTCAGGGCCACTGTAGGTTGCCTATACTGCTCTTTTTTCAGGTTTGCTGAGTATGAAGCAGGAGTGGGAACTGTATTGAGGCAGTGGACACATGCCTTTTTGTTAACAAGAACCATATAAATACCTCACAACCTTTAAGGTGTGTAGATTGTAGCTGTGTCGGTTTAAGGATGTAGGCAGACAAGGTTCTTTGGGTAAAGCCGTTATCTTTTATTAGACCAACTCAAGTAGTTGGAAAAAAATCCTAGCAAGGTTGTGGGCACAAACAGCCTTTGTCAGACTGAGGGAGCATCTGCAGATGGTCTTTGCTGTTCCTGGATGGAGTGGTAAAGCAGCCAGAGGCCAGTACCTATGCAAGAAAGCCAGTCAGTTAAAATGATAATTGAAGTGGTCAGTAGGTGGAGGGTGGGGAATGAATGTAGCTGTATTCAAAGAATGGGATATGGTGGGGGCATGAAAACAGCTCATAAAAAGTAGAGGGTTTACCTGGGAAGTCAGATGTTAGGCAGGTTATAATGTGTCATAAATCCAATGTCTATATTTAGTCCATGATTTTTTGTATCCAGTAGATTGATTAAGTGGAGTTCATAGGCTCATCTGTGAAAGGTATTTTGTAAATTCCTTTTGAGGATTAGAACTGGGAGATTGGAGAGAGAGTGGTTTTCTTGTAAGAAGTGTGCACCCACAGGTAATTGGGTATTCATGTCTTTGAAAAATTTACGGTATGCATTCATTCTGGTGCATAGTTGTTGTAAATCAGATTCATCCAAAGAAACTGGTCTGCTCACAACCTTTAATGTATTGATCTTCTGACAATCTTAAATGGTTACAAAGTGCTGTTATCCACACAATACAGATGGGGGAATTGAGGCACAGAGAAATTAAGTGATTTGTCCCAGGTCACAAAAATGTCTACATCAGAGCAGGGGACCAAATATAAGTCTCCTGCTACAATAGACAGTGGTAGATAAATGCTAGTGTCAGAAGTGCTGGAATATATTTCCTCCCTTCAAGCTTCAGGAAAATTAAAGCAACCTTTCATTCATTTTGCTTCTAGCTACAGTTTAGCTAGAGCAGAGAAAATGGCCTGTTCTCTGGCTAAATATATGGATACTAATATATTTACAGCTGTATAATTGTGCTTCAAAAGCTGGGTGGCAAAAAAGTAGTTTTTTATTTGACCCTTCTTTGTACTGTGTTGAGTGATATGCCTTTCCCCCTCTGCCCCCAACCTGTTTCTAAGTTATCATACTGGAAGATGACAAATGCCCATTTTAAAACAGGATAACTCTCGTCAAGTAAACAAAACTTTGTCTGTAGTCAGCCTGTAGATGGAGTATGTATGATTTCTCAAGCCAGGCAAGGGTAAACTACATTAAGTATTTGCTCTTTTTAGAAAGATTGATAGGGTGTTAAGTGATATCCCTCATATTATAAGTACAGTGACGATAAACAAAAATAATTTCCTTTCATTTAAATAGTATAAACTACTCTGTCAAATGGAAAAGTGTCTTGGATCTTAAGAACAAACCTCTATTTTGTCATGTTACAGAAACATTTGTTTAGTAAGGAGAATAAGGGTTGGAAGACACGTATAGGCAAGGTTCTTTTTTCTTCAGGCAAATGAAAGGGGTTAGCCATTCTTCAGTTCATAAACATATTCTGAAACATATTAAAACAATTAAAGATACAAAATTGAGCCAAATTTTATTAGTTACACCAGTGCCACCCTATTAACTTCAGTTTGACTTTTACCAGAAGAGATTTTCAGTAATGTAATGCCAAATGCAAATGGAAAATGTATTTTCCCCATTTCTGAAAATTCTATCTAAACAATTTTGACAGTGTCATGACAAAGCAGATGTGGTTTAAAAGTGCATATGTAACTAGTCTTAATGAGAGAAAGTACCTTAGAAAGATGGGGCATTTCAAAATTGTATATTTTTTTTAAACTGCTATTCAGCAAGCTTAGTAGGCATCTTTCGGGTACATGGGAGCATTCAGATAGACTATAACATTCAGATTCTCTTTCCTTTGGGATCATCATGCATTTGCATCATTGAACTTTTAACCTCCTAAGTGAAAACTTCTTCATGAGACTCTTGGCATGAGAAGTGGAAAGGAATGACCTAGCCAATGTCTCAGAACTTCAAAAATGAGGTGGATTGAGTTTAGTTCTAAAACGGGCTGATGGTTCAGGTATTTCTCACTTCTACCTAGCCTCATTTCTAGCCACTGCATATAGACCAGAGCTCCACATTTGACGTTCAGCAGATTTGAATATGCATCAGCTGACTGGAAAAGCATAGGTGAATGCTTGTGCATGTATGGAGGTAAATAACCAACCATGGTTTTGGCTGCAATACCATGTGTATTCACATGTTGACTGCCATCCTGAAGCTGGCTCCCTTGAGGGTCCATAGCACCGGGCCTCAGTTCTGGGGGTGAATTAAACATAGTAAGCAGCTATTTTGCAAGGTTAAGCACACTAACCAGAGGTCCAACAATGTGCCTACTTTGTGCTTGTGGTACACGGAGCTGAATAAAGCATGTGTCGGTGTCACAGCCACCAGGCTGACTGCTTCTACGACCACATTCCTTTACAGGGGGACCTCCTCTACAGAAAGAAAAAGGGAGAGGAAGCTCTGAAGGATGGGTTCCCAGATCTGACCTTTGTCCATTTATATCTGCTAAACAAGCTGTCTCAGTGGATATCTGAAGGAATTCTCAGAGGACCTGCTCAGGAGAGAAATTCTGCAGAAGCACTGGCAGCAGAATTTCAGCTTGGTAAGCACTGCTCACGATATTTGTTATTTCATGATAGGCTTTGGTATAAAAAGCAAGAGATTTCTTGGCTTATGGCCAACACAGTAATTGCTAAGGAAGATCTTAGTATTTCTTAGGATGCTATCAGCTTTAGTAAAGAATGGAAGTCACATGAGAGATTTCTTCAGCCGCTTGCTTTTTTCTCCTGATCCTTTCCTCCTTAGTCATATACATTGCAAGACAGGAGACAAGAATGTTTTGGGGTAGAAGGACTTTATATGTACAAGCATTACATGATTTTTAGTACTACCTCTACAGTTCTCATTACACTGTAAGCCCCCTAACCTTTCTTGTAGTGCCTGCTCCATAGCATAAACAGTCATCCCTCAGTTAGGAACAGCTCCTCTAAGAAACTCATCGCCTGTTCACCCATAAAAATGTAGTATGAAGAGGAGCCTCCAAAACTGAAGACGCCTTCTGAGTTAATGGGTTAAAATAAATTCTCCCCTTTGGTCTGTGAAGGAAAAAACATGCAAAGCCATTTATTAATAACTCTTCTTTCTTTGTAGCCATATTTAATTTATGTGGACACCCTGACCCATGCAAAAATGGGAAACATAAAAACAGGCAAGTGAATTTTCTGTCATTTCCATCTTGGTGAGGGCAGAATTCACTGGGGCAAGTTGGACCCTGTTTTGGTACTCAGGACATAACAGGCACCTATACACGTGCAGCAAGGCTGCTCCAACACGCTGTAATTACAGTGTGTTGGAGCAGACTCAATTGAGTCTGCTGGAGCATGGTAATTAGCACACTCCAGCATGCTCCAGAGTCGTGTGTATTAGCATCCCCACACTGAAAAATGGTGGCAGAGGCACTTTAACTAAAGCTCATTCAATGAGCCTGCTGTCATTTTTCAGCTCAGGGACGCTGATACATGAGAAGCTCCAAGCATTTTAAGTAAAGGGGCCCTCCCCATGCACTCCTGGAGCACGTGTATAAATGCCCAAGATGTTTAAGGTATTATAATGTTGGCAGTCATGGGTAAGTTTGCTGAGTTTGAGCTTGCATACGGAACAGTGTAGACATACTCATAGACTAATTTTTATCTTTATGGTTGTAATCTGTCACTAAAAAAGTGGTTTTATTGTATTATTTCTATGGAATAAAGTTCCTTCTGTGGCCTTTTTTGTTTGCTTAGGGCTTATGCCAAGCTTTAAGGTGGTTTATATTAGATCCTGTAAAACTCTCTTTTAAAAACATTACTATGCTAATTAAATCATCCTTCTCTTTCCAAGGCAGCCATTTTCTATTTGACATCAAGTCATTAAGCTGTCATTCTTTTCTTGATTGACAATTTTTCTATTGACTTTGAATAAGGTCCCCCTTGACTCATAAAGTCAAGAGATCTGCTTTTCGTAAAACTATGATTAAAAGCTATGAACAGCAAGAGCTGCAGTGGAGGTATTTCAAACCCCTAAAACTTGTTTAAGATATGTTAATCATAACATCATCCTCATTCATGTCCTTGCTTCTTACCTTGAAGACCTCTGTCAGTGTAGAAAGGAAGTTTTTTTCATGAAGCAGGCTGATGGATGGGTCATAGAAGGCATACTTAACTGGATTCAGTGCCCCCAACTCCTTAAATATGGATTAGATTGTTACAATATCTACTACCACATTTGTGGATTAGATGGGAAATTTCTTCTGGCCTTAAACCCTATGAAAGGCCCCAGATTTCAGCCAAATTATGGACTTGTACAGGGGCAAAAGGGGAGTTATTTTTCATCCACAAAGATAAGATAGAATAAGATAATGCATTGAAGCAACACTGTTTAATTATTGTTTTATCTCCAAGGCTGTAGAGCCCAACCTTGCTATTTTAAAGTGATAATGTAATTTTAAGATAGCACCATCTGAAGTAACACGTAAGACTGGTTCATTTCTTTACTTTGTTCAGTCAGAGCTTTCCCTCTTTCTTTCCCATCCCTCTGTCTCTCACACAGGAATAAATGAGAAAACACATGAAGCTTAATATTAATTGGCTACTTTTCAAACTAAAAATATCCTTTAAAGTTTGAAATGCATGTTCTACATTTTCATGGATGCACACAGCTGTAGTAGAGAATCTATTATTTCTGTATGCAATCCTAAGCAAAAATGAGAATGACAAATATTTTGGCGTGAATCCTATTTTGTGTAAACATAGACAAATTTTACTTATCATCTAAATGTTACCCATTAATGTGGGTGTTAGAGCTGATTACACTTATTCTTTTGACATGGCAAGAGGAGAAGGACCCTGTCACATTTTAGCTCAAGAGCCTAGAATGTAAGGCATTTGCCAAGAAATCAGAGACCCATGTTTCAGGTGTCCCCATCACCCTGGTGAGGGAGGGGTGTGAATCCTCATTTCTTACTTCCCAGAAATGTGCCCTACCTAGCAAGCCAAGGTGAACAGGCCCAAGAGCAATCTCAAACTTTCTGACTGAACTTGGCCCACTGGGCAGCTAAGAAGGGAAGATCTGTAGGAATAGAAGACACAGGTGACTGGAAGGGGGGGGCACGTGCACCCCCTGAGATTGGCCCCTGACTCAGCACCGCTCAGGATGGGGCAGTTTCTTTGCCAAGCGGGCCGGCGGGGTGTTGGAGTCAGGGGCACTAAGCTGCAGCACAGAAGTATAGGAGTGGATATGGGGCTTTTGGCCTGCCCTTGGGCCCACTAAAAAATTGTGCCCCTTGCCCCAGACTCAGGAGACACCCGTCACCCCTGCCAGAAGATGAGCAAGCTAGAGGGACCCTGGCTCTGAGGCATAGTGAAAAGGGTACTGTATGGGAAGACATGGATTGTGGCCCACATTCCTATCCCCAATGATATTTCTGAATTTCACATTAGATGGTTTAGTTTAATAGCCTACAGAGCTGTCTCCACCTTCCTGGACGCTTGGCTAAACAGTGAGAGGCTCAAACAGGTGTTTCACCCGGTTTTTCTCAAAGCAAAGTTTCAGGAACAGTTACATACCTGCTGAGGCAGAATAACATTTCCATAGAGCACAAATGGCTGTAGTTAAGTTCCTACTGAGTATGCTCAGGTGGACAACAGTGATCACACAAGTGGAAATAGGCTCTAAAAACCTCATAAGTGACAACAAAAATCTGACTGTACTTAGCCTTGTAAATAGTATTTAGATGCTTTGAGGTGAAATACGATTTGGGTCTTTATGTCTAGTCACATACTCATAGTATCATGTATGCATTACTGAACTATGACACTGAGCCTTTTATAGCAATATACTGAAACTTCTTTTTTGTTTGCTCCTGGTCAAATAATACCAATGGGCATCTTCATACATGCTCTAGTAAGGAGAATATTTTAATTAGAGCTGCTCTAATTGAAGCACTCACAGCATCTCATATATTTAGTGTTTCATGTGCAAAATGGTGGCGGGGGTGCTTTTTAACTAAAGTTCATTGAATGAACTTTATTTAAAGTGCCCCAGCCACCATTTTGAAGCATGGGGGACACTGAATACATGGGATGCAGCACAGTCAAATAATCTGTTCTAATGTGTGCTAATGAGTATGCATCAGAGCAGGTGTCGGACAGGCATGTGTATAGGTGCCCAATGTTTTTCATCAAAGGGAATAAATGTCACTTTTTTTGTTCCAGTTAGCAAACCTGAGGCAGTTTCATTTTAATTATATTGTCTCTCTTAATGGGAGAATATACATACATATACATAATACACACACGCATGCACACACACACTTACACATGTGTGTGTATGTGTGTGTGTGTGTATATATGTATATATATGTGTGTGTGTGTGTATATGTATATATGTATATGCATATGTATGTGTGTATATATATATATCTGTATGTGTATATATATGTATGTATGTGTGTATATGTATATATATGTATGTATGTGTGTGTGTGTGTGTGTGTGTGTGTGTGTGTGTGTGTATGTATGTATGTATATATATATTAGGCTTGTGAGATACTGAAGGTGCTCAGTACTGCTGCCAATTTAAAACAAAGATCAGAATAAAATAGTAGCTCAAGAACAACATCTACTGCATACAGCAGTTCTTTGTTGACTAATTATTTGAAGAAAAGTTCCATATAATGTTCTTTGGGCCACATGGCATTATGTATAATAGGCTTTCAGTGCACCCTGGGAATCAACTATTCTGTCATATTTTGCAGAAATGAAGGGGTATATTCCACAGTTGTACAGTGCCCAATCTGTTGTTGAACTTTGCTACCTTTCTGGGGGGGTAGAAATCAAACAACCATGTGGTTCACAGTTGCTGATCTAATGCAATGTTTCTGTAGCCAGACTGCCACCCCTGCCCCCACACCTTCCTCCCTCGCTGCCACCTCCCCTCCATAGGCCTGCATAGTGGAGAATGCATAAAACCAAGACCTGTATGAGGTCCTATATGAGGCTGGATGTGATCAGAAAATAAAGCAATGGATAAGAAGCAAGAAATGAAGAGGGAAAAACTTCTCTTCCTTCCAGCCCATTTGGCAATACATAGCCCTGGCCATCTGGAGAATCCACTAAGTCTGGGTGTAGGCCTCCCAGGGCTTCATTTGGGGCAGGAGAGCCCTGTCTCAAACAAATCCCTGTAAAACAACATCAACAATAACATTATGTGCAAAATTTTCTTTCCCGTAGCCTACAGTGCAATGGAGAGAGACAGGCTGTTGCCTATTTCTTTGGCTCTTCAAGACAAAAAATGTATATGCAAATTCACTTTTGATTACAGTCCTGTATGTTCAGAATAACTCACAGTTTTTCTCCTGGGTAATGAAATAGATTTTTGGCTTAAATTATTTACATCACACCCAAAGGAAGATAATTATAACATGTCTCTTTCAATCTGACTAGCTCTTCTTCAACAGGGGTGAACACATAATCAGACGAACAGAAATAGAATCAAATGTGGATTGAAAGGGTCCTTGGGGTTTTATTTGCTTTCATTTTAGGATTTGTGGGAGCCTGTTTCTGTTGTATGTAATCCTTTAATATGGTTGGCTTTACTGGCCTTAAATTGATGACTCAGTACTGATAGCATTGTGAGGTGGTAAAACATCAATTCACATGGGTCTTTTTCTGTGTCAGACTCTGCCTTCCATTTTTTCTTGTGATTTATTTTCCTCATAGGCATCATAGGACTAAATCTTTTGCACTAGGTTGGTATATTTTTATTACATGTATACTTTGGGAACTAAATAATTAAAAACTTTGCTCAAGGAAGGGAAATACAGTTTTAAAATGTTTTCCACAAGGCCTCCATTGGTATCAAACTCTCCTGAGTTGCTGTAAAATGTTTTAAAGCAAACCATTTAAATACTGCTAGAATGCCATACAAGTTTCAATTTCCACCAGTGAGGCTAGAACTTTATTCAGGGACCTTCGTGAATTTATTATGTGGTATACTAGCAAAAATGTCATAATGGAAGCTGATTGCTGATTGGTTAGAGCTGCTCAGTGGACTGTTACTAAGAGGGTTAAGTTTCATTCTACAGAGTGACGTTTCCGGACCACTGACAGCGTGTAAAGTTAAGCACTTACATGTTCCTTACATGACTAGATCCTTACAGGAATTTTGTGCTAAGGAAAAGCTGTTCCAAAATAACTTTTGGTTAGAGGTATTCCGAACTAGAGCAAACTCTAGTGGTATAAGCATTGTATCTAGATTTATACAATAATTATGTGTGTGTGTGTATGTATACGCTATGCAGTTACTGTTATTGCTTCCTGCTTTCTTTGGAAAGGTTTCTTAATTCTCTACAGCTGTTACTTCTGGATCATTTCCAAAATTCCTTTAAAAATGTCTGTTTCTATAAGTCTGTGTTTGAAAACACAGTAAAAAATCTTTGACTCTAGGTCATCCTTTCAGACATTTCCAGGTCTCATTTTCTTATTTTGGACTCCCCAGCAAAAACAGTCATTTCTCTAGTCTGAATTAGTGTTGTTACTATAATTGCAGGTGCTTGCTTTCACTGCTTGTGTCCTGAATGTTTCAAATGACTGTCTCTCTTGTGATTTGTTCACTGGCTGGTGGAAAAGGGCAGAGTAGTTTGGGGATGAAAAATGGTGCCCTTAATGCCATACTGTGATTTCACAAGACAGTTTTCTGAGTAATCTGGTCTTCCTTTGCCATAGTTGCTCAGTAGTAATTTTTGCTCATACCATACATATCTAGCTTGACTTAAATAATATGCAGTGTCTTTCAATGGGACGCTGCTTCCAGGAATAAAAGAAGGCGGAGTTCCCAAAGAAAATGTCTTTGGGCGCCAACGGATGGAAGAGGGGGCTGTTTGAGACTCCAGAGGTAGAGGACCCGGTGGAGGGATCTGAGGCCTAAGAGAAGCACTGAGATGGAGGGATCATGAAGACGGCAGGTCGGCAACACCCTCAGTTACTTATGGTGGAACTCCAGAGGCTGCGGTGAGTCTGGGGAAAAGCCGAGGCTCTGCGCTGGGATGAGGCGAGGTGTCTCTAGTTAGAAAAGGGGTCACAGGGTGAGACCTGGGAAGGGAAGCCGGTAAAAATGCCGGAGCTCAGGGGACAATGGTTCCAGGTCCCGCGGCACTGGCTCTGATGGCAAGGGAACTCCGAGAGCCGCGCCGGCACAGATCATGGGGAGAGACTGTGAGATGCCCGTAACAAGCCCACTAATGAGGTAATTAGCAGCGATAAACTGAGGCACAGGCATGGGGACTCTTTATCCCCCTTGAACTCAAAAGTGACTGAGCCAGGATTGTAAATTGTTACCATGTACTGAGAGGAAGCAGCCGAGAACACTCCCCACACAAGTAGCCGGTGAAGAATGAAAGGCGCCGGATGCGCGGACTGCTAATAAGGTAATTAACACTGCAGGACACTGGCTGGCACTTACCTTGAGGATTTCAAAACTGGAGATCCCCTCTTGAGCCCAGGGGTAATCCAGGGGGCAAGCTGAATGAGCTGCAACCTACAATCTGGGCCACTGTAAAAGAAAAGATAAGAAAGAGAAATAAAATACCTAGAATAATGTAACAGGTTGGGAGTAGTCATTCTGCAGGTACCAATTAACATCCCACCAATCTCTTTCCTTCCATAATAAGATCCAAGTCGTGGCAGGTGAGAACCAGAGGAATGGGTGGTATCCCGCTAACCCAATAAGAAAGAGATAACTGATTTCTTATATAAGGGCAATATAGTGCAGTAGTGTAGCTGAGGGGTAGGAAACTGGGGCACCAGCCCCAGGTGCCTACTTAGAGGGGATACAAGAATGGTACTGCTGCCACTCACAGCCACTGCTGCTGCCACAGTCAGCCCCTGCCACTGCCCCTGCCGCCCAGGGTGCCAACCCTTGTAGTTTCCCGTACCACTGCTGCAGTAGGGTGGCCATCACAGAGGACAGTCCGGTTGTTCTCTGTCCTCTATTGATACAAAACCCAATGCCTTTATGCCTTCAAGAGAAAAATAGAGGACATAAATGTGTTAGGTTTTGTATCAATAGAGGACAAAGAACAGCAGCATTATCTCTAAGGTGTGTGGTATGTGCAGCCATGCAGACACACCTGGCAATGTGGCATGAGTGCACCAGCATAGCTGTGCATGCCACACAGCTTAGAGGGAACACTGGAGGACAGAGTAACAGAAAACTCGAAGGTCCTCTATGATGTCCACCCTATGCTGCAGTAGACCTAATGTATTTGCATGTAAGCAGAGCTTTTGACACTGTGCCTTACAAGAAATTATTAGTCAAACTGTAGAGAATGAGGTGCAGTGCTATTACAATGACTAGGACAAAGAGTTGTTGAAAGGGAGGTTATCAGATTGGAGAACTGTAGTAGTTGTATTCAAGCATAATTTGTGATCTATCCTGTTTGACACTTTCATTAAAGACTATGGTACAGGAACTAGATGTGGGCTTATGAATTTTGGGGATGACACTAATTTCATTACTACCAATACAAAAAAAGATTGGATTATTATTATATAAGAAGATTTTGATAATTTTGGAGGAAAGCAGTAGAAATGGTATGAAGTTCAGAATCAGGCATATAGGAGCTAGTAACAGAAACTATTACTCTAAGGTGGGGCAAAAGAGGAGGAGTGAAACCTGGGTATCCTTATTTATCAGAGTATCACCATGAGCTACCAGTATTATATAGCTGTAAAAAAGGACTAATGCAACTCCAGGGTTCATTATAGAATCATAGAAAATTAGGGTTGGAAGGGACCTCAGGAGGTCATCTAGTCCAGCCCCCTGCTCAAAGCATGACCATCCAACTATATCAACCCAACCAAGGCTTTGTCTAGTGGGGTCTTAGAAACATCTAAGGATGGACATTCCACAACATCGCTGCATAGCTAGTTCCAGTGCTTAACTACCATCTTGGTGAGAAAGTTTTTACTAATATGTAATCTAAACTTCCCTTGCTTCAGCTTGACACCATTGCTTCTTGTTCTGTCATCTGCCACCACTGAGAACAGCCTAGCTCCATCATCTTTGTAAAGGTCTTAAAGACGAAGTACTACAACCATTCTAAGTCACCCTTTATAATCCTGGGTGCAATTCTAGTCATCAGTGTTCAAATAAGATTAACTTAAACTAGGACATGTGCAAAGAAGAGCCACCAGGGTGGTTAAAGTAATGGAGAACTTATAAGAGGATATTTAAAAGAGCTTGGCTTGCTTCGTTTAACACAATGGTTCTCAACCTGTTTCAATATAAGGCACCTATTCCTCAGGCCCTATGCAGCTAATGCAACTCTCATGCTTCTGACCTTTTGTGACTACAGAAGAATAAGTTAGCAATTCTTCTGTAGCAAAGAATTCAGCTCACAACAAGTCATAATGTTTTTGACACTCTGGATTCCTCTTTGAAATCTGTGTTTATGTTGTGAATCATCTAAATGTGTTTGCACTCCTAACAGTACTAATATTATGTGGCAGCCTTAAAAGGACCTTGTGGCACCCCATGGTGTTGTGGCATCCTGGTTGTGAATCATTGGCTTATCAGAATGAAAGCTGAGGTGATCATGATTCTGGTTTTATAAACACATTTATGGGTAAGTGTCAGGGAGGGAGAAGAGCTGTGTAAATTAAAGACCAATACTGGCTTTTACAATAGAACAAGTTAAAAAGCAATGCTGGCGCAAGATGATCGAACTGTATTTGAACAAAATTTGAGTTTGGATATTACATTTTGACATTTTGGAAGGATCATCAGAACAATGCTAAGGAGTCCAAGAACTTGAATCACTACAAGATGGACTTGACAAATTTATGGAAAGAATAGTATTATAGGGTAGAGAATTCTTGGATCAATAATCAACACATGGTATGCGGAGTCAAGTACTTGCAGTCCAAAGTTAAAGTTGAAAAGTAACTTTTTTCTCTGTGTAGGAAGCATTTCTTTCAGTATTTCTCTTCGTCATCTTTAGGGCCCAGGAGGGATATTTCATTTTCCTTTATCAGTTCTTATTACCTTCCAGGTATTTTTTTGCTTTCTTCTGGAGCATTTGATGTGGCCACAGCTAATGGTGGGGATTTTGACTGGGGTGCACTGGTTCTCCTGTCTCTCAGGTCCCTGTCTAGATGGTCTTGTACTTTTGTTCAGGGTCAAACTGATTTCAGATTTGGGGTCAGGAAGGAATTTTCTCTCCCCTGGAAAGATTGGCAAGGATTGTGGAATGGTTTTGTCTTCCTGTGTAGCATGAAACAGTCCTCCTCCTGGGATCTTTTGAGCACATTAATCAAATTACTCCTCTGCCATTGCAGGGTGGGGAATTGGTGGTACCCTTGTTTGTCCTTTTTTTCCCCTGTGGCATATGGTTTTTGGCTTCGTTTTCCTAATGTGATGAGAGTGTGTGAGGAGTAGGAGTGGCTGGCTTTTAGAAATCTTTGGATAAACGGTTCTACTTGAAGGCAAGAGACTGACTTGATGGCCAGGGGGGTTCCTTTCAATCCTAAGTTTGAAGTTGGATCCACATTTAGAAATGGTGTGAGACTTGGATTTGGCAGTTGACTTCAGTCCATTATCATCTTATTACAACATTTGGATTGGCAGGATTGGGATTTCAAAACCTCAAGGATTTTTGCTTTTGTGGGGGAAGGGGAGGAGGCTTGAGGCAAGTCCTTCTCTGCTTTCAAAATAACTACAAAATCTTCTCACAGGATAAATCCTTCAATGTAAATACCTTTTGCTAGATTTGTGAGTGGCAACTCCTTCGCTGTAGAGTATTGTACATTTTCTGAGCCGTTGGGAGTGTAACCAAATACAAATATGGAAAAAGTAACTCATATGTGTTTCCTCTGAAATAAAAAGAAACAATTTAGGAAGCTCATCTAGGCTATTGCTTATATGGCCACCAGTCAGTCATATCTCCATAATAACTTGAAAATAGTATACTTGCTTTTAGTGCCAGGACAAATATTCTGCTAATTTCTCACTGGTCTTCCATTTCTCTTTGGTGTGCTATATATAAAAGCTCTATTTTACTAATTTAAATAAATAGCAACTTGCTGTCTGTAAAACCAACCCCTAATTTAAAGAAAAGTGCACTGAAGTTATGGGATTTACAATTATAATGTCTTGCAGTAAATTAGGCATTTGTCTAGTAGTATAGTGGAGGAAACTCATAATTACTTCTGATATATTTTAATTTGCATATTTTAATTAAAGTCCGTCATACTGTTCGATTTTAAATTGTCAAGTTCAGCAAAGTCACTATGCTATGAAGTATATTATAGTTACATGTGAAGAAGATTCATTCCCTTAGCACTTTCAGTATTTTTAGTCAAAGCGTCTTGGGCTGTGCTCCTCTTCGTCTCCCAACATTTCTGTTGCTCTTTCTCCTCTTCATTATCTTGTGCAACAATCCTGCTCCACAATTATGCTTCCTCTACACTTTCTCCTCATATAATCCTTTTTTTCTGCCTTTTTCTCATGGTCATGTTCTTTCATGGGTCAACCTTATCAAGGAGTTTGTCCTTTACATCCTCTTGCTCTGCAGATGTCCAAAAACAGTTAGCCATGCCATCCTTCCTCTAGCACATTCTCAGACACTACTTCAAAGTGCACCATTTTCTTTAGCTATATGTCAAGTCCTTGGATCATTTCATCTGTGAATTCTGCTGGCAAATGTTCATGCATAAAAAATCATAGTAAAGTAGGACTGGAAGAATCCGCATGCAGTCATATAGTCCAACACCCTGCTCAAGGCAAGATCTTCTGTGACTCAAGAAAGCTATGTATCTTAAAGCTTCTGCATTCAGTGATCTTCAGTGGGTGCATCTACATGTGAATTATTATGCTTTAGTTAATGTGCATTAAATTCCGTACCTCCAGGTGTTTACATGAGCATAGAGTCTGCTCCAAGACACTGGAATCCCAGCACGTTGGAGCAGACTCTATTAATTTTATGCATGAACAGATTAATCAAGTCTGCTGAAATATGGCATTTACCATTACAGTAATCCAGCAGCTTCCTGCATCCCACACTTAAAAATGGTGGCGGGGGTGCTTAAACTAAAATTTGTTGAATGAACTGTAGTTCAAGCACACCTACCACTATTTTTTAAGCACAGAGATGCTGATACAGGAGATGCAGTGGCGCTTTAATTAGAGTGGCTCTTGGAGCAATTAAAGTGTCGCTCCCCCAATCCCCAGAGCATGTGTAAGAGTCTCCTCCGTTGTGAGGTACTAGGAACATGTTCATTAGCCTACCTTAATGGGCATTAACTAAAGAGCACAGTTTTTTGTGATACTTTAATGCAAATTAAAATGGGCTAGTGTTTCTGAAATTCTGCTGCTGCTTCACTTGGCATAATTATTCTCTGTTCCTTTACCTTTTAAAAACAAAGTCTTTCAACCAAATTTTGTTGTTTATAGCTCTAATTGCTGACTGTGCTATGCAAGGCTTTTGCATAGGTCAGCTGGCCTTCCTCATTAGGCTCAACAGCTAACTGTTCCTCAGTTAGAAACTAAGGCAGGGGGAATCCCCCACACAATCAACTGTAAGACCTCTATCCCACTAACAGCAAACAGCTCCCACACGGATTCTGCAAACTGCACGCTGTAACCAAAGATACTACCAAGCAATGGAAAAACAAACAAATTCACTTATCTATCTCTTGCAGGAAAAAGAAGTGCTCCTTTCACACCAGGGAGTGGTCCCACACAGATTCCTTGGCTAACAGTTGTGTTTGCTGGCTTATGGCTCACAAATCCCTTTGGCCCATTCCTCCTCCATATGCACACATAGGAGCTAATTCAGCATTTGTCTTCAGGGGATGCACTGCTCCATCGACTGGCATGGGTCTGTGGCTGCCAGGAGTCATTTTCAGGGTCAGTGCCTTCATGTAGAAAGTGACAATGAGAGCTGCAGAATGCCAGGTCATTACAGTGCTTGCTTACTTCTTTGTTAGTCCAGAACAGCAAGTTGTTTGAAACAATATTTTTTCATAAGTGACATCTACAGGAAATATATTTCACTGATCAGTCACTATTATATACATAACAAAGGCTTTCCCTTCTTTTTTGGCTAATCAATGGGATTACATTGAAGAAATACCTCTCTCCATCAATTTCTCTTCCTCATGGAAACATAGGAACGTAAGACTGGAAAGGCCTTCCTGGGTCATTGAGTTCAGGTTGCTTGTGTACTCAAGCTAGCTATTTATCCAAAGATTCCTAAAAATCATAAATTCAAGCCCTGACACACAACTACAAGGCATAACATCAAAACCAGTGGAACACCTTAAAATGTGCAGAAAAGAAAAGGGCACTGTCCATGCCCTACCACTGTAATAACAGAGGAGTAATTTTTTATATGTTCTCAGAGAAACTTAGGTAGAGGACCATTTACTACTCTCAAAAGAAATCATAAGAACTCACAGGCCTTATAAATCTGATGTACAGGAAAAATTCTTTCCTGATTCTATATTGGTGTTTGGTAATATTTCTGAATGGAAGAATACGACCTTTTAAGTGGGAACCTCTGTTTTCTAAATCCATCAGGAGCATCAGCATAACCCAATCTTACTAGTGGCCAATGTACCAAGGCTACAGAAGAAGACGAAAAAATACCCTGGAAATCAGTAATATTAATTGGAAGGTGGATTCCTTCCTGGTAGGTGACCAGCAAAAGCCCTGAAGCATGGGGTTGTTAGCCACTCACCACCTTTCAAAAGAGTTGCCCTTATATATTCCAGTATAAGTATTGCAAATAGTTGATTCCATGTACACTGATTTCCAAACTAACTCATTAGCTTGGAAGGCCAAACCAAAACTTTACTCCTCTGATGTTTAGATATTGTATTTTAATGCCCAGTCTGAATTTGTTCATAACCAATTTGTAGTCATCTGATTATGTAGTTATATAGAGATTTTAACCTAAAATTTCTTCTTCCCTCCTAATATTCACCCCCAAATGTATTTTGTGGAAAGTAATCATTTTCCCTGTCAATCACTGGCCTTTCGTTAAGCTAGACAAGGGAAGCTCTTTTACTTAAGTAAGGGTCTCCATTCTTTTAACTATCTTAGTTAATTTTAGTTCATTTTTTTTTAACATTTGTGACCAGATCCATACACAATATTCTAAATGGGGGGTCTCACCAAGGACTTGTATGAGCACTTCCTTGTCTTAACGAATATTCCCCACTAATATACCTTAGAATTGCATTAACTTTTTTTACAGCCAAATCATACCAGCAGTTCACAGCCATCCTACAGTTGGCCAATTCATCCACATCCCTCTTTTTCTCAGTCATCCCCAGTCATTTTATAGCTTAAGTCCTTATTGCTGGTTTCTTAGTGCATGGCTTAGCATTTTCTTAGACTTACACGTCATAGCATTTCCAACACTTCATTCCAGAAGGTTATTATTTTAAACTTCCTTTATACTGGATTTACCAGAATCAATTATACATTTCTTACTATTTTCCATGTATACAATTTAATTTGTCTTGAATTCATCCTCATCACCACTGCACCAGGGAAAGCTATAGCCGGGGGGGGGGGGGGGGGGGGGGGGGGGGGGGCC
>NW_017729027.1:8920672-8920897 GCF_001723915.1 Gavialis gangeticus
ACACAGTAAGGAAGATGGTTGGGGAGGTGGTAAGGGGAAAGCTGGTGGTGGTGAGAAACAATAAGGGACAGGTATCAGGGGGAAGATGGTATGGAGATGGTGGGGGAAGCAGGGGGGCAGGCAGTTGGGGGGGGCATTGCTGGACAGGAACTTGCCCCCTGCTGCATGTCCTGTTTCTCTCCCCCTCCACTTACATACCTTGTGCTTTCCCACCCCCACCTCTGT
>NW_017729027.1:8921257-8930342 GCF_001723915.1 Gavialis gangeticus
GGGGACGGGGGGGAAGGCAGGGGGTGCAGAGGTGGCAGGGTGCAAGCAGCAGCTGAAACTCTGGATTCAACCTGGGGTTGGGGTTGGAGCTAAACCCAGAGTTGTGGGTTCACTTTCTAATCAATTCCAACAGAAGGGGCTTCCTCCACCATGTTAAATGGTGGGGAAAAATACCTCATCTTGGAATTGAGTAAATACAGTAATAATCCAGTCATATTCTGTATTGCCAGTACCTCTTGCTAAGGTTTATTTGCAAATGTAATGGAGATGCATCTAGTTCTAGTACCATGGTCACTAATAACATTATTAAACAAGTTATTATGACCAATCACACTGGAGGACTTTGTTAAACTTTTTTCCAGTCAAAAGAGAGATTATAGCATCTTTGAGCATAACCTGCTGGTGAAGCAAGCTCTTTCTGAGCCAACTCCTTATCTTACTCATAGTTGTGACACTATCCCCTTCCTCTCCAGTTTGACTGCAGTTTCTTCTAAGAAGCAGATTTGCTAAAATCTAGATGAATCAAAATTAACATTAAAAATCTAGATAAATTAACTGCTCATATGAAAGTTGTCTTTTTATAGAAAAATACTAATATAGTCTGACACACTGTTTCTTAGATAAAATCTTAGTATTTTTTACCTATTTTTGGTTTAATCCCATAAGCACATGTTCTTGGAGGATTAATCTTTGACAAGTCTTTCTTTCAGTATCTTTTCTGTTATGTTGACTTATGAAGAGAGGCTGAGGAACCTTAGGGGATGTGTAGACACCTTAAAGCACTTAACACTGTATATGTTGAATGAGCAGGCCAGATCTCAACCTGCAGGGCCCTGTGCTGCTGCTGGATGCTGCCAAGAAGTAGTGAGTGCTATTCTTCAAGGCACAAATGCTGAAGCTGGAGCAGCAGTTGCAGTAACAGTGGTACTTGTTGGTGTGCTGATTGATGACTATGCACAAGGGAACAAAAAACCCAAAACAACCCAAGCCCTGGCATGCATGTGGGCAGGTCAGGGAGGATCGGTGGCATCACGGTCTCCCTATGTTGTGTGGTGAGCAGAGGAACAACACAGCACCACACTGTTCTGTGCTACGCTGCACTGCATCATGCCAGCAGAGGCAAGCATTGTACACCCATGTGCAGTTGTCAGTCAGAACACCAACAGGTACTGATGATTCCAGGACTGCTGCTCCAGTTTCAGAGTCTGTGCCTTGGAGAATAGCACTTGGACTATTCTGCTTGCTGCTTTTTCTTCTTGGCAGCACCTGGTGACAGCATGGGATGTTGCAGGCTCAGCTCTGGTCTACTCTTGACTGACGCTGGGGGGCAGGAGCACAGAAAGGGAGTTAGAGCCAGGGCCAGGGCTGGGGCCAAGGTGATCACATCCAGGGGGACTGGAGGCTCCCATCCCCTTGGCTAGCACTGGGCTGCACCATCCGGATACACTGCCACAGGCTTCACGGGGCTGTCCAGGGTTCTGCCCAGGGCAGGCTGCAGGGGGCTGTCCAGGGTGCTGCCCAGGCAGGCTGCAAATGTGTTTACCCAGGAAGCCGCATTAAGGCACCGTAACATGTGCATGTGTAGATGTGTAAATAAATTGCCTTAATGAGCCTTAGGCTAAGGCACATTAAGTTTAGGCATGCATAAATTCACATGTAGACTTTCCCAGTGAGTAGTCATCAATGACTCAATGTCTACTTGGGAGGTGATATCAAGTCAAGTTTTCCAGGGTTTTGTCCTGGGTCTTCTATTATTTAGTAACTTCATTAATTATTTAGATGATGACAACAAGTGCTTGTTCAGAAAATTTGCAGATGACATCAAGTTGGGTGGAACTGCAGATGCTCCAGAGCATAGGGCTAGGATCCAGAATAACCTGGCTAGACTAAAGAAATGGTCTGCAATCAATAAAATTTAAGAAGAAGTGAAGAGTTCTGCACTTGGGATAGGATGACCACATAGAAAAATATAGACTGGGGAATGACTAGCTAGAATGCACTATTGCAGACAAGGACCTGGGGATTATAGTGGACTATATGATGAATATAAGCCAACAGTGTGCTCTTGTTGCCAAAAAAAAAAAAAAAAAAAAAAAAATTGGGCTGAAAGCATACCGGGTTACATTAATTGGACTATCACTTGCAAATCAAGGGAAGTGATTCTTCTGTTTCATTCAGCACTAATGGTGCCTCACTTGGAGTACTGTGTCCAGTGTTGGGCCCCATACATCAAGAAGGATGTGAATAGTTCAGAAAGAGTCCAATGCAGGACAACAAAAATGATCATGGGCCTAGGAGACAAGACTTATGAGGAAAGGGTAAAAGAGCTAAGGCTTTTTACTCTGGAGAAGAGAAGACTGATATGGGATTTGATGACAGCCTTCAAATACTGAAGGGAGGAGAGGATGGAGATGGGCTTTCCCCTGTGGCTGTAGGGGACAGAATGCAGCTGGAGTTCTGTATCCAGTTCTGGGCACTGAAGTTCGGGAAGGATGTGGAGAAGCTTGAGGGAGTTGAAAGGAGGGCCACACACATGATTAGAGGCCTAGAGACCAGGTCATATGAGCAGAAAGACTGAGAAAGGAGACAGCTGAAAGACTTGGGACTGTTCAGCCTGGAGAAGAGAAGACTCAGAGGGGATTTGGTGGCAGCCTATAAGTATATCAAGGGTAAATATCAGGGCCTAGGGGAGCATCTGTTCACCAAGGCCCCCCACTGGGGGGGACAAGAAATAATGGACACAAGCTGAGTGAGGATCGCTCCAGGCTACACATAAGGAAAAATTTCTTTACAAGTTGAGTGCCAAGGGTTTGGAACAGGGTACTCTAGAGGTGGTACAGTCATTCACCCTGGCAGTCTTCAAAAAGTGTCTTGATGCCCATCTTGCTGGGGAACCAGCAGTCTTTCTTGCCCAAGTGCAGGGGGGCTGGACCTCATGATCTATAATAGGGGTAGGCAACATTTTTTGGCCAGAGTGCCAAAAAAACCACAATGTCTACCTTGGAAGGTGCCGGAGTGCCGGCATGGCAGAAAAACAAAATGGGAGGGGGGGGTGGAGGGAGGAGTACACGGAAGGACGAACTGCATATTAGTGTATTTAATAATCATAAATGTTGCCTTTGTTATTGTGTATTACTTTTTTGTTGAGCATGTTGCAATGAGAGAGAAAAAAGAGACAAGAGAAAGAAAAAGGAGAGCAGAGAGAGAACCAGACACCCACACAAGCACACAGAGAACCATGTGCACAAACACAGAGAACCAGAACACACCCAGAACAGACACGTGCACACACTCACATCCAGAACCAGATACATGTGTGCACACACAGATGCACAGAACCAGAGGCAGACAAACACACAGAACCAGCTGTGCGGGTGCATGGAGATAGGCTCCTGGGCCACTGGACAAAGTCGGACCCAACAGTTCCCTGGTCCCACCAGAGCCCTTGTGCTTCCCCGTGGAGCCATCACCAGCTCTGTGCCAGCAGCAGGGGAGAGGCTGGGTTTGCGTTGCCTCAGGACCCTCCCCCACCATCCACTCCGAGGTGCACATGCACCTGCTGGTATGGAGCTGATGCCAGAGCCCGGAGCAGATGTTTGCAGCCTCTTGGCTGCAGCCGTCCCATGCTTTTGGTAGCTGCTGCCAACCATGGAGCCCAGTCTGCTTGTAGCAGGGCTTGCAACTGCCCAGCTGCCTGCTGGGAGCAGCCCGGGCTTTGTGGTTGGCAGCAGCTGCCTATAGCCAAGGTTGGCAGTGGCATGCTGAGCAAAATGACCTCGTGTGCCGTGCTCAGCACATGTGCTGGGGGTTTCTGACCCCTGATCTATAAGGTCCCTCCCAGCCCCTAACAACTATGACAGGACTAGGAGCTATGGTCTCAAGCTGAAGCAGTAGGAATTTAGTTTGGAAATTAGGGGGAACTTTCTTACTATGACAGTGGTCAAGCATTAAGACAGCCTACCTAGAGAAATTATAGAATCTCCATCCTTGGAAACATTCAGAAGCAGATTAGACAGATACTTGGCAGGGATGGATTAGTTAGGGTTGTGTATTGAGTGGGGGGCTGCCTAGAAGTTATTTTCCCCTAGTTTTGGGGGTATATATGCCTGATAGTACTAATGCCTTTAGCCTAAAAAATTACAGGCTTCTTCTTTATCTCCAAGTTCTTCTCTTCAATCATAGGCAGCCAGCAGTCCCTCGATATGAAGATGACAGTCTTCCAGTAGAAAGAGAAATCATTGGTGAGTCCAGAAATGATTGAAGAAGGCAATCTAAGATCTGTGTGTTCAACTGCAGATATGGCAAAGTTTTAGGAGGAAGGAAGGAATCCTGGTGATGTCTCGTCACAGCTATATGAGTCACTCCAATAAAATCACTATTTCTTTTAGTTTGTCACAGTTTGTGCCTTTGAAATGTAGAGCTTTAGCAAAAGACCTATGTTTGTTTATCTTTACATTTAATACCTTGATCAAAAGTTATTTCCTATGTTTTTCCACTATATCCTCATTAATTAATTATCTAAACTGAGTCTAAAACAACATCATCTCTTTGGGTTGGCATAAATTACAAGAAAGCTATTGGCTATTGTCTCATCAATGAGTATCATGGCCTGACCATTATTACTAGCTTTTGTTCCCAAATCTATTTCTGGGGTGCAGTACCTGACCCACTAGCAGCTCCCGCCCCCCAGACATCCCCTGAGGGTGCCACTCCTGTGGAGGGAAAGACAAGGGCCTCCTGCAGCTCAGGGGCCACTCAGCCTGCTGGCAGCTCAAACTCTTGCTGTGGGTAGGCTCCAGATCCAACAACAACAGAAAAAGAGGATCAGGCCCTTCAACATAACATGATGGAATAATTGAAACTATAGGTTTCAATTAACCCACCATTTCAATTTAGGGGGGCATAGAATAAAACCTTGGGGATTAAACCCCTGTCATATGTACAAGTACCCACCTTGCCTAACAGTGGTGCTCTTTTCCACCTCTGTCCCAATAAAATTTCTTTTACCATCCTCCCCAGAATAATTTTGACCCAAACAGGAGTGTTTTATCCATTACCATATTTACTCATATCTAAGATGACCCTGAATTTAAAATATACCCCCCCGCCCAGTAATTAGATTCTAAACAAGAAAAAAATATACACTTGTTATAATTTTATATTAAATTATTGGAGAGTCATCTTTAATTCTTCACCCATACTACTGCAGGGGGGCAGACAATGAGGAGGCTAGTGGTCTGGGGAGGTCAAGCAGCTTGTCCTCTGCTTGCCCCCCTGCATGCTCCCCTATAGCCTTAGGTCCCCACTACCCTAGCCTCTTTACCCCACTCCCACCAGCCACTGCTCCTCCCACTCCTCCCCCAGCCTCTGCTCTCCCCATTTCCACTCCAGCCTCTGCTTCCCACTCCCCGCTACTTACCTTTGCTCCATGCCAGCAGGCTCCATTCATGTTTTAGCCTGGGGCACTGAGCATGTCTCCAGCCCAGCCCCATGGTAGCTGTGTGGGCTGTGCACTGCTGCTATGGGGCCAGGTTGGGACCATGCTCAGTGCCACAGGATGCACTGTGCACAGAGCCTGCCAGTACAGAGCAAGTGTAAGTGGGGAGAGAGAGGGGTGGGCATGGAAGCAGAGATTGTGTGACAGTGTGGGGATGGGGAGAAGAGGCTGCAGAAGAGAGATGGTGGGGTACAGAGGTGGCAGAGGGAGCAGGCAGCAACTGTGGCTATGGTCCCAACCCAGGGCTGGACCCTGAGCCACAGCAGCCACCTGCCCCCCCTCCTTATACCTGATTCTAAGATGAGCCCCACCCCATGCTAAATGGGGTTGGGGGGGCGCTTCTTAGAATCAAGTAAGTGTGGTATGTCTCTTCTTATATCTGTGTAGACTATCACAGTGTTAATGTATAATGCTTCCTGACTACCATTCTATTTCTTTCCTTCCTTTCTGTAACATGTATAGCCCTCAATGTTCTAGTCATCATGCTATTCCACCAGGTTTCTCTCAGTTCCATATCTCCCAGTTTTGCAGCCTTCATCAGTAAATCAAGTTTCTTCAATTTGTTGCTCAAGCTCCATTCATTAGTGTACAAATATTTCAGTCACTCCTTACTGACTATTAGGGCATGTGTGAAACAGCACTGTTCCATTTTGCCTTGAGTTTTGAGGTTTCGACAGAACAGCATTCCATTTCAAATTTCATTTTGATTCAAAACAGCTGTTCCATTTTGCATTGTGGAAACAGTGAGACTGTTTTGACACTGTTTCCATGTTTTGCTAGATCGGGCAGGGGGTGGGGAGTCAGCCCAGCTGGGCTGCCTCCCAGCCCCCACCCAATCTAGCGCTGGTGAGGGGAACTGAGCGATCAGGTTCAGTTCCTTTCCCCAGCCCGATTGCAGGGGAATTTCACTGTTTTGAACTCAAAATGAGTCAAAACAGTGTCAAATCAAAACAGCCAGTGAAATTTTGCACAGCCCTACTGACTATACCCCACTCACCATCTTTTCACTAACTCTACTCACTACCTGAACACTGTTCTCATCAACTAGCACTTTTCCTACTTGCTTTCCATCTTTCTGCCCAATGATATTTCTTTTTTCCATTGCCTCATTCAGGTTATTTTGATTTTATGCCTCTTGCAAACTGAATTCAGGCGTGGAGATTACAAGCATCTCTCTCAAGCTTCATTCCTCACATCTTAATTTAAAGCTCTTCTTATCAGTCGTGCCAGCACAAATACCATAGTGATTTAATTGAAAAGTTCTATCCATAGTTAATGGTCTATCCATAATAGACCATTTTTCCTATCTTCTTATCAAGATGCTTTGATACCTATGATAAATTACTGACATTACTGATTTTTTAAATTAGTTTTAAAATGCTTGGTATTATAGTCTCCATATATAGAATGGACAAATAGCTTTCACCAATATGCTTAGCAGCTGTCATTGATAATATGGTAGTAATCATAGGATTTCAAAGTATAAGTATTTTACCAGGATGTATAAACACTCCTTCAAAGTACATACAACAACTGAAAGATTTAACAGAATACAGAAGTTGATAGTTTGCAATTTCCTGTGTCAGTGATAAATAGACGCTTTGTATGTAAGAATTCTAAGCCACAAAAAGCCAGTAAAATGTGTGTGGCAGGGTACTGTTTGTTCCTGCCACTTTAAGGGCCTGGAGCCGGCAGCTGCCAGGTGCCTGATGAGGGCAGCCATTTTGAATCTTGGGCTGCCCATATAAACAGGGCAGTTCTGCTGCTGGAGCCCAGGCAACAACATTGCCTGGACAGAGGGCTGCTGGTATCATCTGGAGGTAAGGGAGGAGTTGTAGGGCCTGATCAAGAGGCTTCTGGTCCTGGGCATGACCTAAAACTGCACCCTGCCAGGAGTGCAGGTGGGGCTCTTAGTGGTGCGGGAAACCCCCAGGAAATGCCAGGCCAGTTACCACCCCAGGGAAAGGCAGGTCAGGGTGCCTTAAATCCTAGCCCCCACAACTGGGTGGGTTACCCCTTTGTAGGGTCTGGAGGGTGGACCCCCAGAGAAAGAGAAAAGGTCATAGACTCATGCCTGTCTGGACTTCCCCTGATTGGTCAATGCTGGGGCCAGGGCCAGAAGGGTCAAAGAGGCAGGGGCCAACCGTGAGGGACACCCAAGAGCTGTGTGCCTGGGGTTCTGACTGGCCCAGAAGTGGGCCAGGGGTAGTAGCCAAAGGTCCCGGGGGGAACACACCTGAATGGGAAGTGGTTCAGGGAGCTATGTTGCCTAGTATGAAGGCAGATGAGACCACCTGAGGAGAGGAATTCAGGCAGGGTTCAATTAGGAGGATTCTGGAGCCCAGAGTGGGGGTCAGTGATGATGATAACATCTAGATGCCATCTGCGAGGTTTGGGCTGTGGTGTAGGGGAGAGACTGTTGGCTGTGAGAGACAGCAGATGGCTGGAAGGATTTAAAGGGGAAGTAACCCAAATTTAGCTGGAAAAAGAGAAGAAAGCAACCCAGAGGAGAAACTACAAGAAAGCAAAGGGAATGTAAGAAGGGTCCTGAAGAGAGACTTACCTGGGAAGATGAAGTGAGTTAACAAAAGGGGACTCTGAGTCAGTGAGTCTGATACCTGTAGACATCGAGTAACATCCCAGAGACTTAAAATTAAGAGAAAGAAATGAGAGTGGATGAAAACTAACAAAGAGAAGAGAACCCCACAATTTTGATATCAGTAGTAAATACAAGGTGACCTAGGATTGCTATTTGCTTGGGACCTGTGCAGAGGAGAACAACCTCTGGCAGAGGGCAAGCAACCAAGAAATTGAGACTTCTCAAAGAGTGAGGGAACTAAATATATGTTATTTATCTAAGAGAGACATAATAGTTGTGCAGAAGAGTTATTTTTGTTGAACCACAGATACGATATCTTCCTCATCTCTCACATTATTTATTATTTATTTCTGTATCTTATTCCATCAACATCGTGGCAAGAAGAAATAAAGGAAATTAACCAGTTCATATTAAAACAAGAGATGGGCGTAGCTTAACTCTCACAATGTGCTTTGGTTTAATTAGCCTGAAGATTTTTATATTGAAGTAAAAGGTACTCTCAGTATATATATTTTTTTTTTTGGAGTAAAATGCTTGTATGTCATGTAGGTATAGTTAGGTTAGCTTGACACCAAAGAAGCAGAAAGACTATATCAAGTATTTTAGCATAAAGTTTGATGATCAGCTGACAGCTGAAACACTAGTTGAAATCTGATGTTGCTGTAATGGAACAGTATTCTGTTTTTGAATTTATACAAGACATTTGTCTTTAACAGGCTCATTAATCATTTCAATGTTAGTTACAGCTACATAAAGTGCATTTAATGACAGGAAAATAAATTCATATTTGTTAAGAAAGCATAGATTAAGACAGAGATGATCCCTACCACGCTCTGGGGTGTGTGCTGAAGGAGATGGGTGCACAGGTGGTCTTCTCTTCTATCCTGCCAGTGTGTGGACGAGGTAGTTGGCATGAAATGTGCATTGCAGAGACCAAATGGTGGCTACAGGAATGGTGCTACGCTGAGGGATTTGGCTTCCTCAGCCAT
>NW_017729027.1:8930353-8933749 GCF_001723915.1 Gavialis gangeticus
CCCTTCCAACCCTAGAAACTATGAAATTATGAAACTATGTATATTTGATGTCCAATCACATATGACTTTTTTTATTTGGTGGCTAAAAGTTATCTTCGGTTCATACTTTCTACTATTATCATACAGGGAAGCTTGCTGTCCTTTTTTGATGTAGAGATCCTAATGCACATCACCTTAGTTACTAAACAATATAGTCCAGATACTCAGCCAGTGATTCAGATTTGGATTCGGCCTGATTCTGAGGACAGTGATTTGATTTGTTGATTCAGATTGCTGTCCCAATTTAATTTGGCTGAATCTGAAGATTCAATTCTGATTTGGAGAATCAGCGATTTGGCCATAGACTCAGCTTTAAGTGTTTTTTCTACATACCTTGAGGTACTAGGCACGGATCATGAATACTGAGATGGTGGGGCAGATGGAGCATCCCACAAGAGCATGGTGGGCAGGAGCACGTGTTTGGCAGCAGACTCAGAAGTGGACCAGAAATATTTCCAGTCCACTTCTGGGTCTGCCGCTGAGCACGTGCCTCCCCCCTCCCCTCCCACACATTCCCTTGGCTCAGTGATCGACCCCAGGTGCCCCCCCGACCCAGGAGGCACCTGTCATCAAGCCAGGGGATGAGGAAGGGGTCCCCCACATGCTCCCTGCAGGACCCAGAAGTTGACTGGATGTGCTTCATCCTCCCCACTATCTCAGTGTTCATGGGCCACCTGGTACCTTGAGGTATGTAGAAAAAGCATATAAAGTTGTTTCTATGTCCAAATCATTTAATCCCTCTGAATCTCTCCAAATCAAATCAGAGGCTTCTGATTTGATTCAGAGAGTTTAATGGGTCTCCTGATTCAATTTGGATTCAGAGATTTGGCCACTGAATCAGGCTGAATCTCTGCCAAATCGAATCAGTGACTGAAGCTTCACACAACCGTAACTGTTACCTCCTTTGACCCACACAGTTAGACATGGTTTGGGGCTTAGAGGTTCCTTCGTATATGTAGGAAACAATAGCAGGTTTTTGCTGTATGTAAAAGAATCATAGAAAATTAGGGTTGGAAGGAACATCAGGAGGTCATCTAGTCCAACCCCCTGCTCAAAGCAGAACCATTTTTAACTAGATCATCCCAGCCAAGGCTTTGTCTACCCAGGTCTTAATCTCAAAGGATCTAGATTCCACAACCTCTTTAGGTACCCTGTTCCAGTGCCTTACTATACTCCTAGTGAAAATTTTTTTCCTAATATGTAAACTAAACTTGGATTGCTGAAACTTGAGACCATTGCTTCTTGTTCTGTCATCTGCCACCACTGAGAACAGTCTTGCTCCATCCTCTTTTGAATCCCACTTCAGGTAGTTGAAGGCTGCTATTAAGTCTCCTCTCAATCTCACCTTCCCTATACTAAATAACCCCAGTTCCCTCAGTCTTTCCTAAGTCATGTGCCCCAGCCCCCTCACCATTTTTGTTGCCCTTCGCTGGACTCTCTCCAATTTGTTCACATCCTTTCTGTAGTGGGGGACCCAAAACTGAACACAGTACTCCAGATGTGGCCTCAGCAGTGCAGAATAGAGAGGAATAATCACTTCCCTTTACCTACTGGGAACATACCTACCAATGCAGCCCAGTATCCTGTTAGCTTTCTTGGCAATAAGGGCACACTGCTGATTCATATTAAGCTTATTGTCCACTGTAACCCCCAGGTCCTTTTCTGCAGAGCTGCTGTCCAGCCAGTCAGCCCCCAGCCTGTACTAGTACATGGGACTGTTCTGTGTCAAATGCAGGACTTTGCACTTGTCCTTGTTGAACCTCAAGAGATTTCTTTGGCCCAATTCTCCAATTTGTCTAGGTCACTGAATCCTAGCCCTACCCTCCAGTGTATCTACTATTCTCCCTAGCTTGGTGTCATTTGCAAACTTTTTGAGGGTGCACTCTATACCATTTTCCAGGTTGTTGATGAGCACATTGAACAAAATCAGCCCCAGGACTGACCCCTAGGGAACTCCACTTAATATTGACTGCCAACTAGACAGCAGGCTATTGATTACAATTGTCTGAGCCCAATGCTTCAGTCAGTTTTCTATCTACCTTACAATCCATTCATCCAGCCCATATTTCCTTGGCTTGCCTGGGAGAATGTTGTGGGAGACTGTATCAAAATCCTTGTTAAAATCAAGGTACACCACATCCAGCAGTCTTTCCATATCCACAGAGCCAGTCATCTCATAGCCAGTCATCTCATCATCATTTCCTTAGGACCTGCTTCATGATCTTTCCAGGTATTGAGGTCAGGCTGATTGGTCTCTAGTTCCCTGGATCCTCCTCCTCCTCCTTAAATATGGGCACTATATTAGCCGTTTCCAGCCCTTCAGGACCTCACATGACCTTCACAGGTTCTTAAAGAGGATGTCAAGGCTCCACAATTATCTTAGCCAATTCCATCAGTATGCTAGGATGCATCCCATCTGGTCCTGCTGACTAGAAAGCATTCAGCTTATCTAAGTAATCCCTAACCTGCTCTGCCATTAATCTATGCTGTTTGTCTCTTTCCTTGTCTCTCCTGCCAACTGCACTCATTATGGTAGCTGCCCATATTTGTGAAAACAAAAGTATAAAAGGCATTAAATGTTTCAACTTTCTCTGTGTTATTTGTAACTAATTTCCCCTCCACATTCAGTAAGAGACCTATGATTTCTCTGGTATCTTATTTCTCACACACCTGTAGAATTCCTTTTTCTTGCCTCTTATGTCCATTGCCAGATGCACTCGAATTGTGCCTTGGTCTTTCTAATTATCTCCCTGGATGCCTGTACAATACATTTATGCTCTTTCCTAGTAGAAACTTGTTCATAATACTTTTTACAGGATTCCTTTTTGAGTATTAACTCCATGAAAAGATCAGCATCTAGCCAGGCTAGTCTCCTCTTGCACTTCCTATTCTTTCACCTCACTGGGGATGTGTACTAATGGTGTGTGAAGTGGACTGTATTAGATTCAGATTCTGCCCAAATCAGGGACAGTGACTTAACTCGGTGATTTCAATCGCTGCCCCCAATTTGATTTGGCCGAATCTGAAGATTTGATGCTGATTTGGAGAACTGGCGATTCAGCCATAGACACGGCTTTAAATGTTTTTTCTACATACCTCGAGGTTCCAGGCATGGCTCATGAATGCTGTGATGCTGGGGCAGATGGAGTGTCCCTCAGGAGCACGGTGGTGGGGGGGGGCATACTTGGCAGCAAGCAAGAAATTGGACTGGAAGTACCACCAGTCCACTTCCAAGTCCACTGCTGAGCATGCTGGGGGCCCATGTCCCCTCAGCTCAGCAATTGGCCATAGGGAGACCCTGGGTGCACCCCCAGACTCAGGAGGCACCAGTCACTGAGCTGGGGGAGTGCATGGGGG
>NW_017729027.1:8933834-8952925 GCF_001723915.1 Gavialis gangeticus
CACTCCTGTGGGATGCTTTATTCACCCCAGCATCTCAGCCTTCATGAGTCACCTGGTACCTTGAGGTATGTAGAAAAAACTTTTAAAGCTGTGTCTATGTCTGAATCATCAAATGTTTCCAAATCTCTCTGAATCAATTTGGAGGGTTCCAATTTGATTTGGAGAAATTAAAAGGTCTCCTGATTCAATTTGGATTTAGAGATTCAGCTACCAAATTGGGTCAAATCTCTGCTGAATTGAATCAGGGACTGAAGATTTGCACAGCCCTAGTGTCTACAGATGGCCATTTAATGCAGATTAGCTCAATTTAAGCTGCGTTAGGGGAACATGTCTACATGTGCACACCCCTCATCTGGCTTTAAAATGATGATTTTACACTATGTGAGCCTAAATTTGTTACCTGCCTGTAACTGAGCCTCTGTCACCCCTGGAGGGAAGAATTGGCAGGGCTCAGTGTCTGGGTACTTTGGATTTTCTGGCTGTCATTTTTGGGTTTTGGCCCTCATTCCCTAGGAGAGACTGCTTCTGCCCTCACTCAGTTTCATCTGTCATGACTTTGATGTAACGTGAAAAGGATGTGATATTCTAATGTCAGAAACAGCTCACCTTAGGATGGAACAGTCTTTCCAGTAACAGTCACAGTTTGTCTAGAGCCTGGTCTCTTGTCCATCCAGTCAGCCTTAAGGGCCATGTTTGGGCGTTCCTCTACCCCTACACTCCTGCATCATATCTCTGGTATTATAATCAGTTCAAGTCAGGTTTGTGCCCAACATCGTGGGTGAAGGCACCATATTTGGCTCCCCGTATTCCCAGGAATCCATTCTGCACAAGTACAAAGAAAGGTGAGCAGTCAGGCTTCTCCTTACCCATCCATTGATCAGCATGCTCTGTCCTCAGCTCACCACCGCATGTCCCTTCCTGGTGGTTTAGGGGGCTTCTGGCCAGCTGTCGTCACCAATCTCTGGCTGCTTATGCCACATAACTGGAGCTGATCTCCCCACTGCAAGGGTGAATGGCTCTTGATCAGTCAGCTCCTGACTCACCTGAGAGGCATCTGAGGAACAGTGGCTCCACTCTGACAGAACAGCCAGCCTGAGCCAGTGGACATCTCCGGCACTAGATTCACAGATCTTCCTCACTCTGCCAGGGATGGTCAGAGATGCCATCCCAGGTCTTCTGACCCTATGCCAGGACTGGATGTATAGTAAGTCCCATGCGCTCAGGTGGCCAGGGCAGAGGTGCAAGCAGGGTTTGGGGTTTTTTTTCCCCATGCCCCCCTGGCTCTGCCACACTGCCCAAACCAAGGATCAAATTTAAGTGGCATTAGTTAATGCAGATTAATGCATGTGTGCATGCATTATTTCACATTAACATGGAATTTATTCCTGCGTCTGCCCAGCCACTAGGAAGTTAGCCAGAGCCAAGTCCCAGGGCTGCTGGCTGGGTTCCTTTGCTACCCTGGGCAGGGCTGCTCTCTGTATAGTTTGCCACTTGCAAGTAGGTTTTTCATTGTTGGTGGGGAAGGTGGTGGAGGGGTACTGTTTGTTGAGATGGGACAGGGGAGGATGTTGTGAGGTTAATAAAGTTTTTTCATTTCAACTGTGTGTGTCTTGAGAGTGGTGCTGGGAGTGGGCAGGTTGTGGCGAGGGGGGTGCGGGCAGCAGGGCAGGTGGGCTGGAGCAGGGAGTGAAGGAAGAAAGGGTCAAGCAGGGCCTCCCACAGGTGGTGCCCTGGCCCCACTGGTGGGCGTGCAGTTCTCCTGGGGTCTGGGCAAGTGAATGGGGGGGGGTGCCTGCTGGGGTCAGCAGGACCAGTGCCATAGCCAGCAGGAGTGCAGGGCACTTGTTGCTGCTGGAAGATGCAGGGGCAGGGGCAAGGGCAGGGGCAGCCTTGGTGCAGGGAGGCAGGGTGGGCAAGGAGGGAGGTTCCACATGCTGTTTCTGTACTGGGCTTGCAGCTTCTTGGCAGGAAAGGGCCTGGCCAGGGATAAGAGGGCATGGGTGTATTTCGAAGATGGCTGCCACATGCTGACAGCTGGCTCTAGCTTTAGCATGGCTGCCACGTGCTGGCAGCTATGTGTCTGGAGGCTGGAGCTCCCCTGATGGCCACAGGGGCACATGGCAGGGCTGAAGCAACCTGGGACTAACATTAGTTCCAAGTCGCATCAGGTTTTAGCCATAGACAATGGCTAAAACCTGCTTAATCTGCATAGTTTAATGAACATTAAATTTAAGATGGCTTAAATTCATGTGTAGACACACCCTCTGAGTCCATCTGCACATGCAATTAATGTGAAGCAATAAACTCTGGAGCAGTTTGAGCCAAAGTAAATTGCTCCTTGGTGCAGTGTCTATACATGTGCTCAGGACAGCAGCAATTTGAGCCAGGGTGGAGCAGGCCACAGGCTGGTTGGGCTGACCAAGTGCAATTTATGCCCATGGTCAGCATTTACACATACATTTCCACACAGTAAATTACTCCACTGTAAGACAGTGCTGTGCCTGTCAGTACTATTTTACAGTGGAGTTAATTAGTTTACTGTATGTGTTGATGGTGATGTTTTACTGTGGAGCTGATTGCCCTACTCCACAGTAAAGTGCATATGTAGATGTACCCATTGAGAAAAATTTGTGAAAGTACTATGAATCTGAAGAAAATGGTGATTAGTAGAATGGGTGTTAAAAAAATGGCCTAAATGAGAGATGATAATGGGTAGTACTGAGTGGGAAAGTACTGGATAGGAGGGAGATTCCTCAAGGTTAATTCTTGTAATCTATTTTGTTTAATATTTTCTTTAGTGACTTTGGCTCAAAAACAGGTTAAATTTGCTGATAACACAAAGTTTACAGTATAATCAATATAGAAAAATGGGAAGTAAATCAATATGAAGTAGAAGGACATGCACATCAGAGACAAATAGCAAGGCATCCTGCTCCAAACTGAGGGTTTATCAACTGAAAGCAACAGAAGCTGGGTGTATTAATTGCTCATGGGGGCCACATCTACATGGCTCATTAGAGTAATCTAATCCACAGTAAAGCATCACTATCTGCAAGTGCATGGCAATTACTTCACATTAGATTAATCTAATGTGCCATTTGCTAGTACCAATAGGTACAGGTACTAGAAAATGATGCATTGAACTAATGTGCTGTACCTCATATATAGACACTGACCAGAAGCAAATTGTTCCTGGTCAGCCAAGACAACAGGGGGTCACACTGCTTCCTGGCTAAGCTCCAAGATCCAGTGGGTGGGATAGGGGAGCTGTACCTTGCTCCAGGGGCAGCTCCAAGCCCTGTGAAGCTTGCAGTCAGCTGTAGCTAGTGCTCCTGGTAGGAGAATGTGTGGGTCTGAGCCACCATCTGGGGAGGTGGGGCCCATGGTGCCTGTGCTGTACCAATCCTTCCTTCTCCCAGGAGCTTTGATTTTCCCTGAGAGCTGTGATCACAGTGGCAGTGGGGCCCAGATGTTCCCTGTGGTGTGTGTCCTGAAGCCAATGGGGAGGTGCTGGGTTGCAGGTTATGAGGGACCACACAGCATCTCCAGGACTGGGAACTGCCCTCATGCTGCTGAGCAGCTGATCCCATCCCCAGATGTGCTCTTTGGGCCTCTGTTCCCCTGTAGTACCTGGTATAATGGCAGAGACTGGACTGGCTTGTCAATAGGAGCTCTGGGGCTCCTGTAGAGTGTGGGTCCACACTGGCATGCCTCTAGGCTTGCCACCCCCTGCATGCAGGGCTGTGCTCAGTGCAACTGTGAAACTCTTAGGAAGGGGCTTGCAAAAGCTGGTGTGCCCCGCTCCCATGTCCCCGAATCTGCCTGCTCCTTGCTCTCTGCCTTAGGTTACATGCTCCCAGGGCAAAATCACAGCTCCTGAGGGAAGGAAGGAAGGATATGGTATGGTCGCCACAGGCCCTACCTCCTCAGCTGGTGGCTTACACCCACACATTCTCTTCCTGGGAGCACTGGCTGCAGCTGACTCTATGTTCTACAGGGCTGGGAGCTGGTCCTGGAGCCAGGGGCAGTTTCCCCTGCCACCTGGAGCTGAGGTCCTGACCTCCATACCCCCAGCCAGCCCAAGGCTGGCACCCAGGGGAGCTTGGATCTTCTCCTGGTCACTGAAGGAGGGCAGAGAAGGGCAGAAGCAACTCTAGACTAGGTTGCTCTTGTTGGGCTCAATTTGCTTCTGACCCAGGTGCACATGTAGACAAGTGCCCAGGAGCAGCTTAATGAGTCTGAATTTACTGTGCAGTAAATTCAGGCACATTAATTGCATGTGTAGATATGCCCAGGGTGTCTATGAGCAACATAAGTAAAACAGACATGAAAAAAGCAAAAGTAGCCTTAGGATAGATCACTGGAGCTGTTTGGAGCAATGAAAGGAATGTATTAATGCCACTATACAAGGACTTGATGAGACTTCATATTCTGATCATTCATCCTCAAGAAAGATGAACCCAGACTGGGACAAAGAACAGAGAAGGGTTGCTAAATCTAGTCTGATTAGGGGATGATCAAGAGATGATTTCTGTCTAAATTGCTTATATATAGATATATAAGCTAAGGGACAATGTTGGCACACGAATGAATGTGTATAGCTTCCCATAGATACATTTAGGTTAGAAATTAGAAGAAAGTTCCTAACTATAAGAGAATCAAGGGTCTGGAACAATTGTTCAATTGGGGTAGTAAGGAAAAAAATAACTAACTATGTGTAAGATACAGCTCAATAGATTTAAGAAAGGAATTAGATGTTATATAGTGTTATGTCTGTTAGAGCAGGAAACTGGACTAAATGACCCTAAAAGCTCCTTCTAGTGGTCAGTTCCCAAAAAATGTAGTTGAAGTTTAGTTTCCAGCTGCCTGAGATTGTTTCCAGAGCTTCTTCCTCAATAATGTAAGATTTTTAAATACTCCTAAATCAATTTTTAAATTAATTTTTCATTGCAGTGAACAAATACTTAAAATATCTATAAGAGGTATCTAAAAGCCACAATGTCCTTATAAATCTACCAAGATAATGTTTTTAATTATTTACTAACTAATGTAGCTATTCAAATTCGAATCCTTATTAAGTAACATCAGACAATTATGCATTTTAACCCTACAGAAAAGTACCCATAAGATCACCACTCATAGAACCTTCTACATTATGTACTCAGTGGGTGTGTCTACATGTTCATTAATGTGCAGTAGTTACTACACATTTAATTTAATACTTGCTTAATGAAGTACTAACTAAATGTGCAGTAACTATAGTTACTGAGCAGTACTGCTGGCAAGTGCCTTTTTAGTGATGCTACTGCTCAGTAGCCTAATAATACTGTGCAGTGGCAAATTAGCACTCTCTGTGCTATGACATGCTACTGTGCAGTGTTATTAGGCTACTGCGCATTAAACATCTCATGTAAATGCTCCCAGTGTTACAGACAACAGAAACAAAACTATCTTTACCTCACCCTATCAGATTCATAATGATCTGTGAAATGAAAAAGCCAAGTTTGATACACAAAAAATGCAGATAGCACTGTGCAGTCCCTGCTGTGCTGCAGGTCCTGCCTGGCTTGAGTGAGGTAGTGTGATGAAAAAAATTACCATTTAAGAATAAAAATGAAAAAATGAATCTAAAAGGTTTTTGTAGTCTGTGTTTCCCAATTGCTTCTAAGATCATGAGTGTGTGGCTATTTTAGGTTTTCAAAAATTCTGTTGCTTTGTCCATCTACCTTAAATGAAAATTGAACATAAAAGGTAAAATACTAGCAAGAAGAAAAAATAAACAACTATGCAAAATGTCCACTTTTATTTTTTCCAGTGAGAGACAAGCTTTGGGGGAAAAAAATGATCACTAATGCCATACGATGCAGAAAAGACAGCGTTTATTCTTATGATCCAAACCCTTCTACATACTAGGTGCTGCTTTGCATGACTCTGTGGCCAGAGAAAAAGAAAAAGGGTGAGAGAGTCTGAGCTTTTCTTTCTCTTTCTGTAGCTGTATATAAAGTTGTTGATCTCTGCTTTATTTCTAGGGTTGATTTTCCGTCTGCCTTTTTCTGTCAGGGCAGTCAGTAGCACTGGTAACCTAATGTAAATTGGAAGTTAAAGAGATACAAAACAAAGGATCCAGCCCTGCTCTCGTTAAAGGAAATATTTATACATCCTCTTTGTTTCACAGTAGGACACCACCTTGTTGACTTATCTACATCACATCCTACATTGTAGTTCATTTTCCTATGATTTAGATCCACTGAGCATGCAGAGGAATTTGGATCATAAGAACAAACATTCTTACTTTGTGCATACCCATACCTGAAAATGAAGCAATGTAGCTGCCTTAGGGCAGCTCTGAGCATGTTGCCAGTGCTGCTCTTAGGCTCACTGTCTTGGGACAACTTGTTGGTAGGGCTGTGCAAAATTTCACCGACCATTTCATCTTGACACTGTTTCAACTCATTTTGAGGTCAAAACAGCAAAATCAAAACAAAACAAAGGGCTCAAAACAAAATGAGGCTAGGCAAAATGTTTTGATTTTCGTCCAGCTGGGCTGACTTCCCATCCCCAGAACTAAATCCAGCCAGGGCCAGGGAGTCAGCCCCAACCCCAGTGCTAGATTGGATTGGGGGCGGGGATTAGCCTAGCTGGGCTGACTTCCCATCCCTGGCTGATTGAAATGTCGAAACAGCTTCACTGTTTCGACAAAGCAAAACAGAACAGCTGTTTTGAATTGAAATGAAATTTGATACGAAATGCTGTTCCCTTGAAGCCTCAAAACTCAAGGTGAAACAGAACAGTGCTGTTTTGCACAGCCCTACTTGTTGGCATGAACTCAGGCCCTCTCTAAAGCAGCTGCATTGTCTCATTTCTGGAATTTGGCATGCACCAAGTGGGAGCAAATGGACAGGGTGTGCTTCATGAAAGGACTTCCAGGTGCAGCAGAGCGGCAGGGTAAATATGCAGTGAGAGATTCCATGAAGGGTTCAGTTGGAACCCAGGCGCACTGAAATCAGAACATGGCCAAGTGGGAGAAAATGTCAAATTTTAGTGTTCTTTGGTGGTATTGATCCATTTAGCCTGGACAGGGTCTTTTGAGCTCCATGACATGGGTATAAAATGCTCAGCATCTTTGGGAGTAAAGCAATACTAGCAAGAGGGACAGGAAGCATGGGCTTTTATGACTGCAAATGAGCTTTACACTTTTGAGTAAAGAAAAACTTGAGGAACAGGGAATGTTTTGGACAATACCCTATTGTGTGCGATCCTGGGAAGTGGCTTAGAATTCTGTTAACCTCCTAAACCCACTGACTGACTAACTTTAAATTTTGACAGGGCCAGACCTAGCAAGATGAAGGTTGATATGCAGTTACTGTTGAATGAGCTGTTTGTAAGAGCAAACCACTGAAACAGCAAACCAATGAAATATCCCATTTCTCACTTTTTGTAGCTCTAGTGATGAGGCCTATAATGGTTCTCCTTTCTACACCTTTTGTTGGCTTTAAATGCCCTTTTAGAGTTTACTCTATATGTTGATTTCCTTTTCTATTACTATCAATTCCTATTTTAAACCTTAGCTTGCATTCAGCAACAATAAAATCAGTATGTCCTCTTAAGGAACAGGATGCAGTGGTCTTTTCCTTCATTTCCCAACCTTATTCCTTTAAATGATGCACTTGTAGCTCTTTGAATTTCCAGTGATTTCCACAACACAACTGTAATTTGAGTTTTAAGTTTGTATTTACTCTGAAACTTTGGAGTAAACATAAGGATATTAAGGCATAACACTCCTTTCAGGGACAGGGAGTGTTGATGACATAAGCCCCTCTAGGGGAGCAGCACGTCAGTGGATGGGAGGAGCAACTGTCCTGTTTTGTCCTTTGCTTGGAGACCACTTACCCATGGAAGGCTTTTTCTTACCAGACTTGGCTGTACTAAAATAAGTGGATCCAAGGCTATAATTATAAACTTGTTTTATTCAGATTTAAACGTAGAAGGGTTTAACTCATTCATTCCAATATATGAACAATCAGCTATAACAGTTAAAATCAGAACAACAGATGTGTCCTTCCCAATCAGTATGCTCTGCCTTTTCTTGTCCTTGGTAACAGTTTACAGTTATCTCTTTGCCCAGTCTTAGTTTCTTTCCTTTGTACTGTAATTAATTCTGCTACAAACATCATTGGACAGCCACTCCAAGTGTCTACAAAGATCTTGAATAAATGTTGCACAAGTCTTCTGAGTAACAAATTATCAGGGCTGTTCTTGCTGTTTTCTAACCTGTTGCCAAACACTGAGGATCCTACTCTGAGGAACCTAAACTTTAAATTCAAGTTGAAACTTTATTATTAATAAAATAAATAAGGAAAAATAATATTAATAGCATCACTAAGATGTTCAGGGAGCTTATCACTGAGCTCTTTATCCTCCTCCTGCTATCCTGCCTTGTTACTATATATATTTTTTTACATGGTGAGCGCATCTACACAAGACACATTAATGCTCGTTAGCAAAATTTAATGTGCATTGCAGGCACTTGTCTTTAAAATGGTGAATTTAAGCACAATTAGTTAAAGTGCATTATCATGTGTAGGTGCGACCCAGCACTAACCTTAGTGCCGGGTCTGCTCAGCTACTACAGGCACATTGCAGGTCTGCAGGGACTTGGCACTAACTTTAGTGCCAAGTCCCTGCACATGTAGACACCTGCCAAAAATCGCTTAATGCGCATCAGCTTAATGCACATTACTTTTAGTCATGCTTAAATGTATGTGTAGACATGCCCTGTGAATACAGTAAGATTAGGACTATAACCAAGGACAGAATTCTCATCTTTTATTTTGTACCGAACAAAACAACCAATACTCGTACACGTACTATTAAAAATAAAAATAATAATCAGATGTAATGGTTTTTAGAAACAAAATATTATTTGACACACTACACTTTCAGTGAAGCAATTAGAGCAAACACAAGCTATGGAGCATAGTTACATTAATTGGAAAGCTTTGAAGACTATAAAAGGGTTCAACTTGTTTTAAACTCATCAGGCCTGTGACATCTGCATTCTCTGTTGGAGGAGTTATGCTGTAGCTTTTTCTTGGGCAACATTGCACACGTTAAATAATATAGAGATAGGGTGCAATGCTTTTATATGGTAGATAACCAGAAATGTTAAATTTATTAAAAATCTTTCAAGGGAACCAACAAGGTGCATGAAAAAAACGCATTTCTTCAGCTAGCAACTAACCTGCCTCACCATTCTAGGCTAACTGGAATCATCTGTCTGCCTTTTCTGAAATGCCAAATACTAGCATGTTACCATAAGCATAATAGTTGATTTACAAAGTGACAAATGCAAGCACATTCTCAAAATAATATCAGCTAATATGACAAATCATTTCAGCCTGGTGATTTTTCTCACTTGGTAAAAAAGGAAAAGAAAAGGACTTTCCCTACATGATTCAGAGCTGAATTAAAAAAGTTTAACTGAGCAGTAAAAATAACTGACTTTTCTGGTAGTGTTGGAAAGATATTATACCTCCTCGCTATGCAGCTGGTCCAATAAAAGACACTGCCCACAAAAATTCTTGCCTCTCACATGACTTCTTTGGTAGTAATGCAGAGATCATCATTTGAGCTGAAGGTGGAAGGAGAAGATGACAAGCTGTTCTTTTTGCCAAAGGAGGGGCTTTATTTTTTACTGGAATGGACTGAACATTAAATAGTTTTGGATGTCCAGCTTTGAATGCCATAAAATTGAAGAAACAGAAAGATGCAGACACATAATGGCTTGAGTCTGAAACTAGTGGAAAGTGAAAAGCTGCACATATGCACATAATTTGGGCCAATGCTGAGATTTAAGAATACTTTACCTCTTTGAGTTGTATGCTGGCACATCTGAGTTTGGTTTGCGAGAAACGATTTAAACCTTGAAGTGTCATGGATGGGCAGTCCAGAGCTGATGTTAACTTTGTGTTAATATTTGCTATACTGAAGACACAGATATGTGGCTTCTATGTTGAAAAGGCTTTCAAATGACTATAGATCTCATTATTCAGATTTCAAAAAAGTGTTTTTTATGGTTCATATTGAGTTCATTAGACTTAAGGTTATTGACACAACTCATTTTCTGTGGTTACACAATAGTACTGGTTATAGTGTCAGTGCTTTAGAAAGCAGGAAACTTTACAAAGTTCCTACTTTTGATTTCACCTTTGGTGCATGAGTTTATCAAAAGAAAAAAACATGAACAAACCTGATTCTGCTGTGCAAGTATCACTGTTCTTTTGTCTTTTAGATTGTGTGAGAGTTTCATCTTCTTATTGGACACTAACTGAATTAGGTTCCTTTTTTGCCTGTCTCTTATATAACCACAGTGCTGGTAAGGGTCTGACACCTGGCTGACATAGGCTAGCGGGGTAACGGCCACAAAGAACTGCAAATATGCAAATATCATTGCAATCAGAAAGCACAGAACCTGCATTTTTCCTATATCTCTGGGCTTCCTTGTATCTCATAGCATTTTATGGAGGTAATGGGTCATAGCTTTGCCTTCCCCATTGGACATTTCTGGTAAGGGTAGCAACAAATCCTCCTGTAAGTGCTCATCCCCTATAAAGGTGACTCCTACACCGCATCTTGCCATGGAGTCTACTTCCAAGGCAGAATTGACTTCATGGTTGTCTTTCACCGGAAAGATTTCTATGAGCTAAATTTTGTTTGAATGATAGGTTTTAATGTAACACATATGCTTTCAATTTTTATAAAATATGATTGGCAAATTTCTTGTATTTTACTTGTCATGGCTCTTTTGAAGCCAAAACTTACTTTCTTCCAAAAAAAGGAAAGCTGCTCAGCTCATTATTTCCCTTTTTGCTACTGCAGTTTTATGTTATGTTTGTATCTTGTCTGTGTGTCTCTTTATATAAATTTAATTTTTGAGTACAGTACACCAGCTCTTGCCCTATCTTCACAGCTTTAATGCCCAGCTGTTTTGCCACTCAGGTTTTTTGCCACTTCTTTTTGTGATTATCACTTCAATGTACTGTTGTGTGGGCTTTTTCATTGGCTGTCTTTTCTGCACAACTGAAAAACCCAGTTTTGATTAATCAGGTTTTTGATGGATATTTTTCTGGAGGGAGGAAAGGATACATTTCTCAGTCCTCTGAATTCAGAGCCTTTGCCATATATAGTATGTGCTTATACCTCAAAATCTGCATGAATTTCATGAGAACTGAAGCCCAGAGCCATCTGGAGTCTGGAATCAGTTGCATCAGTATGTACTTCCTCCTTATCAAACCACTCAACCCTCTCTTTGCCTCCACTTTGCTTTGGGTTCTAATTCCCTTCCCAAAGAGGCCTAAAGTTCAAGAGGGCATCTGCACTGCACAAAAGAAAAAAGGGGAAGTTATGATTACATTTTTCAGAAATTGTCTCACTCTTTAGCACATGGTGATGTACAATCTCAATAATGGTTTTGTGGCATGGTAGTAGCAGAATAGACTCAATTCTGCAACAATTTAAAGTTTCCTGGCTATATAAAAGCAATATAATATGGGCATTTGGGGCATATTTATATAAATATTTGCAGGTGCTTATGGTCTAGGGATATTAATTTGAGAAAGATCATATATATCCTGTATTTGCTACCATAAATGCTCTGAGGACTTCAATTCCTCTACTGCTGTGTGTGCTTAGGTTTTTCTTAAAATTTTCCAGGCCTGTATTATGATGGTAAAAGTCTGTTGGTGGTAGAAATGGAGATCTCCACTGGCCAAAGAAACTGGATTATCCAAACTTGGAGAACCAACATGATCAGGTTCCAGCTCTAAAAGCTGGTGGTCTTTTTGTAGAACAGCCCTCCCTCTAAAAAGGGTAACACACCATAATTGTTAAAGTGCTCCTGACTGATATGTTAGATCTTCAGGTTTGCTTACAATGGAGGCAACTGTTAAGGAAAACTCAGACTAGATGCAGCCTCATTGAGTATTGTTGATTTGAACGGGAACAAGACTGAGCTTTTTAAGTGATGGTTTGGCACAATTAATACACTGAATAAACAAAATCATCGAAATGCATTGGGCTGTAATTTCCCCCCAGCAATTGTCTTGATTACTCCTACCTACTTAAAGGCTTGAACCTGCAAATTCTTACAACAAAATTTTCAGTGTTACAAATAGTCCTATTGGGACTAATCAAGGTAATTAGCACAATGCTTGTTATGTATTTGTTAGACTGAAGCCTAAGCCATTTATCAGCTCAGCCACATATTGGGGTTGTTTTTATTGTGTTTGCAGTGAGATACAGAGCATGCTGCTGATTTCAAACTCTCCTCTCATTAAATGTAAAAGCACAAAGGAGGATTGGAGTGCCAAGGATTAACAAGCATATGAAAATTGGAGGGAGGGCAAGGAAGCAGGGCTCCTTCCTTTAAGGACATAAATATAGATCCTTTAAATGGCTGAAACACTTAAAATGGAGTTCAGGCACAGTTTTGGCACCCAAGTCCAAAGTTCTGATCGGAAAATACCAGTCAGCTTCCCTCAAGTCCTGGAAGTGCCTAAGCTCCAGAGGTGCCTCAGTTTGTGACCTCTAATACTCTGAAGGTGGTTAAATGTTCTGCCTGTGTTCAGACAGGGCTGATCAGACAGTTGCATGGCTCATTCCTCCCTGCAAATCCCTGGGGGGCTTGATCCAGTAGGTATCCTCAAAGCCTAACACATGCTGATAAGATCAAAGTCCCTACGGAATCCAGTGGTGGCTTTTGCTTTCTATTCCAAAAAGGCCAAAGGAATAACCACCCCACCCCATTATATAAAGAAGCCCAAGATATAGGAGATTCAGGTACAATTCCAACCTCTGCCAGAGGAGATTCAGTTAACATCTCCCACTTCCCAGCAGTATGTCCTAACTGCCAAGCTATAGGCCGGGGTGTCAACCTAACCCTGGGCCCCAGGTCAGATCTTCGGAGCCAGAGGCAACTCCAAGAAGCCCAGACACAGTGGTGGAGGGTCAGGGTACAGCAACAGGAACAAGAGTCTGGAAAGGACAGGGGCCAGGGGTGGTTTTGGTGGCGTGGGGCTAGTGGACACAGAATGAATGAGGGCTGTATCTGCAGAATCCTCAAGCTACTTCTGTTGGCCATGTCTACTGGAGGTCAGGGCCCCAGATTATGTGGCAGGCCATATCCTTAGCCCCACCCCCTTAACTTCTGGTAGTCCAGTTGCCTGGATAAAATGGCTTTGTGGGTCATATGTTTCACACGCACAATGCCTTTGTGGGCCATATATTTCAGACCAGTGTTGGTTGTGGTGATGGAAGGTCTCTCTACCCCGTCTTTTGAAGCTGAATCATGGTGCAAAAATAATTCAAACTTCTTTGTCCCGGAAAGAGAACACACAAAGGTGCATGGCTCTGTAGCTTAGTGATTTTAGGTAATAGAAGAAAGAGACCTCATTTCTCACCCCTGCTTCAACCACTGTGTTCATATTTTATCATTCTTTTTCTCATAAAAACTGGGAACAGTACTGGAAATATCCCTTTTTGCCTCATTTTAAGTGAATGCTCTACTTGTCAACAAAGCCATGATTATGCCTGTTCTTTCTGCCCCCCTGAATCTTAAACTTTTTTCCTGCATAATGGTATAGTTTGAGCAGAAGGCTGGAGTGTGTCCTCCCACAGAGTACCCTACAGGTTGGTGGCTCAGGCACTCTGAGAGATGTTGGGTTGAATATTCTCAAGAAGAAAAGGGAATTGAGCAGGGTCTCCTACCTCTTCAATAAGTGTGCTACCTGCTAGGCTGTTATATAATGGGGAACTCCGCTTTTTTCTCTGGGCTCTGGATTTTGATTGTATGGAGGGACATCTTTTAGGCCCCAAATGAAGGGCTTGACAAGTAATCCCCCCTTTGGTGTTTATCTGTTGGCTAGCTCTGTGCAGCTGTATATGGAGTGACTTAGGCAGTTCCCTGCTCAGCATGCTGGGTATTTTTTATTGCTTTTTGGAGGTGCTGGGGCACCTAATTTAGCGTTCTGGATTATGTTCTGAAGCTGTAAACCAAGTACTTATGTGCCCAAGTCCTTCATTGAATCTAGCCCTGGTCATCTAAGCAGACAACATACAAATAAGGCAGCAGGAAGATGTAGCATGATAACTTGAGTGCTGAGTGCAAGTGATTGTAATATAGTAAGTTAAAGCAGGTAAACTAATTATAATCTGTGCACATTAATCAGGGGCCAGACTGAGGCTACTCATCCAGAAATTTTGATAAGGAAAATGTTAATATTGATATTTCTGCGAGTTGTGGATTTTCCCCCCTTTCTTTTTTTTTCTTTTCTTTTCCAAGCAAGCCCATAACAAAAGTGGCTTTATCCAGCCAGCCAACCAGCCAGAGAAGTATAGCAGAATTTTTAAAAGAGGAAGATTCTAGACTCATGAAAGAATACTCTGGGATCAAGTCAGAGTACAGAGGCAGACTTCACTTATTCAACACTTTTTCCAAGGGCAATAAAATAAGCAATTTATGAATCATTCAAACCCTGGCACAAATGAATCAGCTCAGGCCAATAGTGATGAGCTCATTCCTTACCATAGGATCATTTCAGCAGCTGCCCTCCTGGTAGTGAAGGATAGATCCTCTGCTGCGATTTCCATATGAACCACAGTGACCTACCTTATAGGTTATTTCTGGTTCATAAGGACAGTTAAGGGAGGTCATGTAACCCCCAGCATGTGTTATTGTTTTTGGAGCATACAGCGGGAGAACTGGAAGTGGGGATGGTGATCAGATTTCACCTTTCAATCTCTGGGGAGGCCCAGAAAACCTCTATTGCCTACTCGTCCAGTTGGAACTCATTTTTTTTCTATTGTCATTATGCCACTACTAAGGTTTGAAGGAGTTTTTCAGGTGTTTTGTTTGGACTCCTAAACTTCATTTTATAAAATTTGGGGAAAGATAGAGAATTGGCAAGTTAGCAATAGCTTCCTGCTACAGGAAGGAGCAGCTGCTTAGACTTATGTATTAATTTTATTAAAACTGAGTAAATCAAAGGTCTGAGGTGCCCAAAAACTTAACGGATATTATAGCTCAGTCCAGTATAACTCAGAAACATTAAAACAATCATTCACAGAGTCAGTCAGTCAGCCAACTATGCAAAAATAGTGTTCTGTTCAACTCTTCCATCCTTCCAGGAGCGTACCCTTATCCTGCTTTGGATGACTACAACGGACTACAAATAAAATATTATATTTGCTGAAAAAATTGTATTTTGGGAAATTAAAACTTCACAGACTAAGGAAAAATAATGTTTACAGGTTGTTTTTCCTCATTTTGAAATTACCTTTCATTGTGAAATTGTTTATATCTTAATTTTAAAAACTGGTAAAATTCACTGCAAACAAAATTAAACATTTCAGATTGAATTAAACATTTCTTTCTCTCTTCCTCTCTCCCTTTCTCTCTCTCTCTCTCTCTCTCTCTCTCTCACACACACACACACACACACACCCCTTCCCCATCCCACCCAGGAATGAAGTATTTCATTCAACTAAAGGCAATTTTCTGTTCTGTTCTGTTCTTTTCTTTTCTTTTCTTGGTTCAGACAATAAACCAAAAAAATAAAAATAAATAAATTATTTTTACAGTTCTATTAATGAGGCTCATGCATTTTTGCCAGAGTTTAAAATGAATTGTCTTGGGATTCTTGTTTTAATAAGTTTGAATCTGAAACTATCAGGTCCCATGCTGGTTAATGTTAGAACTTAAATATTCTACAAACCTTAATCAGTAAAATATCTGATGAAGTAAAAAAGTATTATTTTCAAGTACAGATGTGGCAACTAAGATAGAAAGAAAACTTAACTAAAAGGAAAAAGACTAAGAACTCAGTATTTGAGCCTGCATTAGAAAAAAAGGGCATTTTAGTATTCCACCCTGTGTTTTCAGTTTCTAGTTCATGCTGTTTCTCATGCTGTTAGAGAGTCCCTCTCTTGACATCAGAAAGAGTGGAGTAAAATGGATAGCGTGGAAAGAAACAAATGTACAATGTAGGACAGTGTTCCATAAACCTGACCTGCTCAAACTGAAGAAAAAAAATCACTCATTGTCATCTTGGTGCAAACATTTATCGTAGGATTCTAAGATGAGTAAGGTCACATTATGTAAAAGTCACACACATGAATAGAATAAGGAGAAAGATCAGCTTCTTGGTCTTCTTTCAATAAAGCTCTTTATTAAAATAGGAACTAAATCTATTCACAGAGAGGAAATGAATTAAACTTGCCATAGGCATGAAGTTTAATTCTCAATTAGAGATTGACACCAAGAATTAGGGAAGTAGTGAAAATGCAATGAGGTGGTGCAATTCATTAACATTTTAACAAAATTATTGATTGGAATTTCATTAGGGACTGGAAAAGTAAAAAGAAAACAATTGTGCATTTCAGCCTGTTTACATGAAGAATTGTATACTTTCTGAATACTAAAATAGTACACAAAGCATGTTGGCTTGATGTTGCATACTTTTAAAATGCTTCATACTTTTTCAGTAACAATGTGCAATATAGTTAGTGTGTGAACTAATAGTATTATATTAATTACCATGGAAGAGGAAAAAATATTACATTTTTGATGCATACAAAGTTTTTCTATTTCTTTCAAATCAATATTTTGCAATTCAGCTACAAACACTTGAAGGATAAAAGTTTAAATTAGGGGGGTTGCCTTTTGTAGAAGTAGGCAACAGAAGCACTTGTGGTCCACTTCTAGGTCTGCCACTGAGCTCAGGGGGACCCCCCCACTCTGGCTTGGCAATCAGCTGCAGGGGGACCCCAGGTGCTCCCCCAGACTCAGGAGGCGCCAGTTACCGAGCTAGGGGGTGCAGCGGATTTCCCCTCTATGCTGCGTGGCAGACCTAGAAGTGGAGTGGTAGTGCTTCTGGTCTACTTCCAAGTGCACCACCAAGTGCACTGGGGACACCCCCTGTGCTCCCTTGGGATGCTCCATCTGCCCCACCATCTCAGCATTCACAAGCCACCTGGTACCTTGAGATATGTAGAAAATACAGTTAAAGTTGTGTCTATATCTGAATCTCTGAACCTTTCTGAATCTCTCTGAATCAATTCGGAGGGTTCTGATTTGATTTAGGGAGATTAAAGGGTCTCCTGATTCAATCTGGATTCAGAGATTCGGCTGCCAAATCAAATCAGCAACTGAAGCTTCGCACAAGCCTACTGTCAATCATTCTGGATCATGCCATACACATGAGAGGTCACCATATCTGTAGGCAGGAGTATGGAGGAGTGGAGGCTGCCCAGACCTTCCATTCTCCCTTTGGATCAAAGGCCAGACTGATTCCAGTGCTTCAATGGCTTTATTTGTGTGTATCCAGGAATCAAACCTGGGTCTCCAACATGCCAGACAAAGAATCTACCAAGAAGAAGCACAACATCATGTGTGCCTCTTGTAAAGTATCTGTGAAATGACACATTCAGGGGAAAGTTGCTTGGAAAAGACATTTGATTGTAACTACTTTTTGATATTTGAATTTTCTTCAAATCTGATGTCACAGAGCTATCATTTGGCAATTTATAGACTGATATATATTTGTTAGTGATAAAGAAAATAGTTGGTCTGCTTCATAAATCTAGCAAAATACAGAATTAATTGTGTTTATCAATGTCAATTTTGGTGACTGAAGTCAAATGACAAAGGAAACCAAGGGCCGTATAAGACTTAACAAATTCTATACATAACTTTTAGGTACTTGACCTCCCAAGAGTTAGGCATCCAGGCTCCTATACTGTGGACAGGGAGAGCAATTACTTCAGGGTTGATCTAAAAATATGCACACTGAAGTAGAGAGTGCTTAGGGTTAGCTGTAGGGAAGGCTATGCCCCAGGGGTTGTCTAAATTTCTGCCTCTATCTGGAGCATTCTGGAATCTGGGCTGCAGTTCACCCACTCAGACCCAGAGAACCTACTCCTTAGATTAGGAGACCACATGGAAGGCAGCCTTCTTGGCCAATCAGCAGCAGAAGGTAGAGGGGCAGTTGCCATTTTAGCAACTCCCTTTTGTGCCAGTGGCTTCACCCCTCCCCAGCAGGCTATGATGCTGGGACTCAGCAGCTGCTGGCTCCAGCTGGGGAGCAAGCATTTTATTTTTATTAAGTTTTTTTTCCAGCAATTGCATGCAAAATCATGGAACCTGTTTTTCACAGTGTTTGCAGAGCCACTGTTTTGTCCAGTTTCCACAAAAATCATGAAATCACGAGTAGGTCTCTATTGATGATCTGCTTACCTGTTCCTGTCTGATTAGTTTTTGTCCCAGGAATGTAGCTGCTATTCATTCAATGTCTTCTTCTTAACCATTGTGAGGGACTTGTTTCTGGCAGGCCTAGGCTCACTGTCACTATGTAACTTTACAGTCTTATTTCTGACTGGGGCAGGTAGTAGATGCTTTAGAAGACTGTATATGTATAGGGCATGTCTAGTGTAATCCATCTCCTGTTATACCCTACCTGGCATCAACCACTGTAGGTTTAGGTATGTCAGAGGCCACATTCTTGATGCTTGTTAAAGCACAACCCAAGAAGAACAAGCCTGCCTTTATGCAATAGCTTACTGATTATGATACGTACCCCAAAAATGGGAGGCCTGGATTCTTACTTCAGTCTGTGCGAGGATTCAGACCTACACCTCCTACTTCCCAGGAGAATACCATAGCAACCAGGCCTATAGACAGTCAGGTGTGAGACCATTTCTATGCTTCCTGTGTAAGTAGAGACAATAAGCAGTAAAGATTGAAAGATTCATGGAGTAAGGAGGTAAGAAAACAGGAAGGAGCATGAATGCGCTGTCTAGTGATTAAAGCGTTTCACTGGGGGAAAGTGGGAGGGAGCCCTGGGCTATTATTAGATTTCGATTCAATGACTATTTAATGTCAAATGCATATGGTCCAGGGAGTGAAGATTAGAACTCCACTTCTCCCATCATCTACTCTCCACACCCTTGTCCAAAACGCTGATGAAGATATTAAATAACACTGGTCCAAGGACTGAACCCTGTGGGACACCACTGCCCACCTCCTTCCAGGTTGAAAA
>NW_017729027.1:8957925-8967038 GCF_001723915.1 Gavialis gangeticus
TCCAAGGACTGAACCCTGTGGGACACCACTGCCCACCTCCTTCCAGGTCAAAAATGACCCATCCACTACCACTCTCTGGGTGCAGTCCCCAAGCCAGTTTGCCGCCCACCTGACTGTGTAAGCGTCCACTCCACAGCCTGCTAGCTTCCTTATTAGAATAAGATGTGAAACTGTATCAAAGGATACAGAGACAGGTTCACATTTTTGCTTATTCTGTAACTTGTATGTAAAAGGCAAGTACTACCACTGCAGACCATGTTTTGAATGAGGTGGCTATGACTGCTATATTTTGTGCAGAAGCCAGTGTTCCTGGTGTATGGTAAGCGTACTTAAGAGTACCCCTACTGGGTACAAAGACTGAGTGCCTTGGAGGCTGCTTCACATCATTTATGAATCAAATTGAGTAAGAGTTAGGTGCCTAACTATTTGGGCTGGACGGTTGAGTGCACATGAAGAATCAGAACAGCAGATACATAGGGAACTTTTAGGTAAAAAAAAGACAGGAGTTTAGAGCATTTTGTTGGCACCAGGGTTACACTGCTGTTACCCAGGATTGTCGTGCTAGACTTAAGCAGCTATTTCAGGCACCTAAGTCCTTTTTTCCTTTTATCAGTCCTGAAAGGATTAAGCTTTAATCCTGGAAATATAAATAAGAGTAAGTTTACTTCTGTGAGTATTGCTGAATCTGTTTTGAGGCAGGGACAAGGCAGGGCTGAAGGGGAGGGGAGCGGGGAAGCGGGAATATTCATCCTATAGAGTCTTTTACTCAGCAGAAGCACTTACAGGGCCTCATTGCATTACAAAATGAGGTTCTGTATTATGCATTAACCCCAGTCCTAAAATGGTGCTGGGCAGTTGGCTCTCAGGAGGGTTCCATTCACACAGGATCATTTGTAACATTGAGGACTTAAACATTACTTTTTAGCAAAATGTGGCTTAAGCCTAGATCCAGAAAAAGACTTGGACATTGTAATTCCAAGTGTAATTAATACCTAAATTTTAGGCATCTGATCCCTGGTGTGGAATTTTGGCTTCAAGGCCTGTTTATGTATGTTACATGAAATGGTCATTGGATGAAATTCATAAGCAGTCTTTGATGCAGCTATAGGATCCAAAATCTTTTCCCTGTACATCTTTTGGAGGTGAATGGAATCATGTGCCTGCTCTTCACCCTAATGAATCATTAGTTATGCCATGCAAAGTGGATCAGCTTCAATATAAGGGGTAGGTATGTTTCTATTCCAGAACAGCATAAGTGCTTGGGATAGGACACCATGGGTAGGGACAGACAACAAGCCCAAGCCTGAAGTGATTAAATCTTTGCAGGTTAGTCTAACCTGCCTAGGTTGAACTGGTGTGAAAGTGTGCAGACATTCCCTCTGGACTGAAGAAATGCAGGCACATGCCTGTAGTGGCTCAGGCTAGAAGCCAGGGGTGGTAGAGCAGCCCTCTCTTTCTCTTCACAGATTCACCAAAGTTTAGGGCTGGAAGGGACCTCATGAGATCACTGGGTCCAGCCCCCTCCAACTCTGGGCAGGAAAGGCTGCTAGGGTCAAATAACCCCAGCAAGGTGTGTGTCCAGTCTCCTTTTGAAGACCTCCAAGGTAGGTGCCTGCACCATGTCCACCAGGTATCTATTTCAGAGTCTGGTCATACAACTGTGAAGAAGTTTTTCCTTATATCCAGCCTGAAATCTTCTTCTATGAGTTTATGATCGTTTCTCCTGGTTTTCCTGGGGTGCTCTGGTGAATAGTTGCTCACCTGCCCCTGATGCTCTCCCCTCATATATTTATAAGCTGCCATCAAATCCCACCAAAGTCTTCTCTTTTCTAGCTCTGTACAGTCCCATATCTGTCAGCTTTTTCTCAATGGCTTGCTCTTCAGGCCTTTAATCATACAAGTGGCTCTTCTCTGAACTCTCTTAAGCTTCTCCACATCCTTCTTGAAGTGTGGTGCCCAGAACTGTATGTAGTACTCCAGTTGTGGCCTCACCAATGCTGAGTAGAGCGGAAGAAAAATTTCCTTAATTTTGCTTGAGATGCATCAGTTGATGCATGTCAGCGCATTGTTTGCTCTGCTAATTGTAGCATCACATTTGTGGCTCACATTCATTTTATGGTCAATTATGTCCCCTAGGTCCCTTTCAGATGTGGTGCTAACACCACCAAGCCTGTAAGTTTGTTGCAGATTTTTCCGCCCCAGATGGAGCACTTCATACTTCTCAGTGTTGAACAGCATCTGGTTGTGGTCTACCCATCTAACTAATCTGTCTAGGTCTGCCTGAATTGTCAACCTACCCTGATGTGTGGCCACACTTCCCCAGAGCTTAATGTCATTGGCAAACTTTGTCAGTGTGCTTTTCACCCCCTCATCCAGATCATTGATGAAGATGTGGAAAAGCACTGGTCCAAGTACCAAACCCTGGGGGACCCCACTTGCTACCTTCTGTCAGGTTGACACAAATCCATCTATTAGTACTTTCTGGGTCCGACCCCACAGCCAGTTTCCCACCCATCTGATCATTGCATTGTTGAGACCATGGTCCCCTAGTTTTACCTTGACAGCTTCATGGGACACCAAGTCAAAGGCCTTCCTACAGGCCAAGTAAATGATGTTGACCTCATCTTTCTTATCCAAGTAGTGAGTAACCTGCTCATAGATGGAAATGAGATTAATCAGACATGACCCACCCATGACAAAACCATGCTGGCTGTCATTTAGAATTTTGCTTTTTACTAGCTTATCGCATGTGGACTCTTTAAGAAATTTTTCAAGAATTCTTCCTAAGATTGAGGTCAAGCTGATTGGCCTGTCATTCCCTGGGTCCTCTTTTCTCCCCTTTTTGAAGAAGGGAACAACATTGGCCTTTTCCAAGTTTAAAGCCTTGTCCAGGAGTTCCACCATCCTGGCTTAGAAAAGAGCCTTCCCTTTCAGTGCAAGGCGGCTACCTTCCCTTCCCAGAAGACCTCTGCCTCTGAAGTGCATGTTGTGGTCAAGGAAGCTAAAACTCTCTTGGTAGCACCATCACTGAAGCCTTCAGTTCACCTCTTTGATACAGCCATTTCTCTTAGGCTCACAGCCCACAACTGAGAGGATGGAGGAGAAAACTACCTGTGCCTCCAACTCCTTAAGCCCAGCCCCCAGAGCCCTGTAATTACTTATGACCTGGCCAGGATTGCACTGAGCTGTGTCATTTGTGCCCACATGAATGAGAAGCATAGGATAGTGGTCGGAGGGTTGGACGAGCTTAGAAATCTCCTCTGCCACATTCTAGATATGGGCCCCTGGGAGGCAGCAGACCTCATGGGAAGAGTCATCCAGCATGACCACCCTATGTCTCTTCTTAGTGGTGGCAGCTAGCTGCCTCCTCTCATCCAGAGCTGGTGTTTCTTTTAATGTCTTTACTGGTGGTGTGAGAGGCGCATACCTGTTGCTCAGTTCCAAGGGAGGAGTGACCCTGGTACTGTGTGTCTTGGGACCCAAGATGACTGTCTTCCAAGCATCCCTTGGATAGGGCTCCTAGTTGATCTTCCTGTCGTCCATCTTCATGTAGCCAGGCATCTGTGCTGATTTCTCTTCATACTTTGGGACAAGAGCTTGCTAGTAGCAGTCATTAGTCTCCTGCTTATGGTCCATAATGGTGCAAAGCCTGCCTACCTGGGCCTGGATCTCAGTCACTTGGCATTCCAGGGACCTCACTAAGGATCAAACCCCGCAGGTGGGGGTGACCTTGCTTCCATTCCCAGTTGCTGGCAGCTGTGTGAACAGGCCCCGCAGACAGGGGCTCCATCTGGGTGGAGGCTGGAAACATGGGTTCTGTCTGGGTGGAGGCCTTAGTGATGCAAGGGGAGGGAGTACCATCTGGGGAAAAGGCAGGAACCGATGAGGTATGACACATCCCCACCACTGTATGGCAATAGGCTATGCTACTACCCATGAACTGGCCTAGGAACTGGCCTGAAAACTGCCTGCAAATGGCTTCCCCTGTTTTCAGTCCCGGGTTGCTTGCTGTCTTCCACAGTGCTGAGCGGCATTGGAGGGGGGGAGGGAGGCATGGCCAAGCCCCAGTGGGAACTGTTTTAGGGAGGGGTTTAAATTCCCACCCTGCCTACACTGTCTCAGGCTTTTCCCCACTCACTGTTCAAGTGTTGCTAGACCCCATCCCCTGGCTTGTACTCTGAAGCAAACGAGGGGGGCAGGTGCAGTGCATGCATCTGTTGCTGATACTGAACTTTCCAATCTCCCTCTCTTTCTTCATACTGTCTACACACCTGACAGTTGAGGGAGCCAGCAGGGGGCAGATCATCCCATCACCAAACCAGTGTTTATCATCCCATCACCAAAACAAAAGCCTCTCTTATTAGTTCAAGCTCTTCTTAAACAGCTTTTTTCAAGGAAGGAACAGAGGGACATTATCAGCTGACCTACTGATTAGCTCCAAAAAGCCCTAAGCAGACACCATTCTGTCTGCCTATCCAAGGGAAATTGGATACACACACACATAGACACATCTCAGCATTAGCTAGCATACTACATAACTGGGTTCCATGCAGCTGGGTCTGTGCTATGGGAGATGGAGGCAGGGGAGGGGAATCCCTGAGTGAGCAGCGAGGAGTGGGGTTGGAGCAGGGGACCCAGGCAGACCCTGCTGTGCCTCCAGTCTCCACCAGAACTCTGGCTAGGGAGTAGAGGGATGGGGCCAGCCTTGTTCTCTGGAGCAGAGACCACAGCCCAGCCCATGGCTGCGAAGCATCTGGGATGTTGTGAAGACTCTGGTTTAACTTAAACAAGGAAGGAGTCTGGGACAGACATTGCATAAACCAAATCAGTTAAGTCTGATACTATATTCAAACAGGTTTATCTTAAACCAGTGTCAGCCATTTTGAAACTGGTTTATGTGCACTAAACTTATGTTCTGTTACAGGTTTAAACCAGTTTCTGATCACTTAAACCAGTTTATGCATAAAATCTGTTGCTAGCCATACAGGCATGTTCAGATCTGGGGTGCGTAGGTCTTTCCTGCACCCCAGGAGTGCATGCGGCAGTGGGGAGCCAGACATCTGCCCCCCCCTTCTCTGGATGAGCCACCCATGGCCCCATCCTGCTCCTGGCTGGGGCCTTGCAGCTGTGCATTGCGGTCCTGGGCCCCAAGCCCCACTCAGCCGGGCAGCAGCCTCAGCCTGTGCCTGCCCAGGGTACAGATCTGGGGGCCGTGGGACCCCGCTGCCCCCTAGGAGTGCACACAGCAGTGGGGAGTTGCCTGCCCAAGCCCACAGCAGGGGGAAGTGGGGGCAGGGGGCTGCGGACCCAGGTCCATACCCCTGGCACCTGGGGGCCCCTCCAGCAGGGCTGGGTGAGCAAGGGTTGTGGGTGGGGGCAAGGGGCACCAGAAAGGCTGTGGGGGCTGTGGGTGGGGAGTGAGGGGCAACAGCAGGTCTGGGGGGGGTGGCTGCGAGAGGGGGCCTTTAATTTTAATAATGGATTTGTGGGGGTGGGGTATGCAGAGAATTTGTGATTTTTTAGCAAAGAATTTTTTGTTTTTTATCAGGGAAAATCAGGATCCCTGATAATCAAATAATTCTTTCTATCCCTGTCTTCTGTAAAATGTGGCTTTTCACATCTTCCTGGGTGGAGAAATGCAATTAGGAATCTAGCAATGCTCTACAATATGCCAGGCTGAACCCCCAAAATTCTTTGTCTGGTATCCCTCAATTCAAAGATAATCTCTACCGTGGCTCAGTAATGGGTCTTGAGGGGACTTAAAAACACCAAAATCAGATACAACATGATTTATGTGTGACAACTCATGTGACAAGTTACAGAACAGAAAAGTCTTTCCTTTCTATTCCAGATTCTCATTTTGATGTCTAATCAGTGATCTGGAAGTTTCCACTGCCTCAGGATATTACTGAAGTGTTCAGGTAGCATGCTGGGGAAATATCACAGTTGCAGAATGTGTGTTTGGACAAGTGTTTTCAGTAGAAGTGAAGAAATGGTGTGGACCACTCTGAAATCAGCAGAGAAGTAGAGCAGTTCCTGCTTTCAGAATTAGGTGTCTCAATTTTAAGAGTAGATAATGTTGGGATTTTTTTAATATCACCTTTCAGTGTTGTTAACCAAGTTTACTTAAACTTATTTTTAAATCTTGACTGCATTATAGCATAACATGCATCTAGTATGTGTTGTTACTAAGGAAGCATGATTCAATCCTTTTTTTCAACAGGGGTTAACTGTATTCTGTTGAATTTGGTCCACTGCATTGATTCCAGAGAAACACTGAATTCAAGAATTTTTTAAGGTAATAGAGGGGAGCCACATTGGACATGGTGTAGTGGATCATAACTTGAATTTCTAATATTCAGTGAAAATGAAATTTGTGCATCAAAACAGAGTGGGGAGCTAAATGTTAGGGGGACACTTATGCAAGTTTGTTGTCAAGGTAGGAGATATACCAGAGGATAACATGGCCACCCATAATTTAGTTTGATTGGAAAATATGGCTGAACTAATTTATACATATCCTCATCTGATAACTCATGTTGATTCTTCACAACATGAACTGTAGAATGTAACTGACTACGTAGAGCCAAAGAAAAAAGTAAAGTAAATCAAAGGGTTTGTTTGCAAGGCAAAACATCCACACTTTTTTCTGCCATTCATTGGCATTGGAATGCAGGATATGGCATTGAAATGAGAGATGGAAATAATGGAACTTCTTTTCTCTTGCCTTCTGAAATAGATTCGATTGTTACAACATTATTAAAAACTGTGAGATAAGATGGGATAGGGCTTTACAGTGTGACACCATCTTCAGTGTAGCTGTCCATTGAATGCTCATAAGGTGAAGTTATGCCTGCATTTAGCCCTCGGAGGGCACTTAAAATGTGGATGCCTCCATGTTAAAACTCATTAACTTGTGCTTAGTGCCCTCTGAGGGCATTTCCAGATGAGCATGCACATGCAGTTTACCATGCCACAGACCTGTTTGCAGCATAACAACCCACATGTGCCACACTTACAGGCATTTCTAGCGTGGTGGGTTTTCTGATAACACGAGATCCCAGAGTAAAAAAAAACCCATGCCAGAAAAAGTGGGATGGTGCACATGGCAGCAGCGTGTGCTGCCCAAAACCAGAACCAGGCCAGCCAGAGCAGGCAATAAACAGGGCACAGAGTAGCTGAAATAACTCCCTGTTCTTGTGATCAAGAAAAATATATATAGTATATTTTGTCATTAAATGTATGATGTTTAATGGAATAGATTTAATATTTACATCAGTTCTTATGCAAAGTGTGTTATGGATTAAAATAAAAACAAATACATGTAAATTCTTTTTTTCTTTTCAGCTGGCTATGAATTACTCTTTTGGATGCAGTAATTGCTCATCTGAATACAAGCCATTCTCTTAGAGTGCTCCCATTTCCTCCTTTATAGTTTTCAAGCCAACATTAAATCTTGATAGAATGTTACTAATTATGTCTCAATCCTCCCATTGTTTAGTCAACATTGGTAATTTTAAAAATAAGAAAAGAGGTGATAGAAAATAGCTGTTGAAGAAAATATATGGAGTTATAGAATGTATTATCAATATAATAACCATTTTTACTGTAGAAAATTTATACTGGCTGGTGCTTCAATATCCACTTTAGGCCTAGTCAGTAATTTCCAGCATCCATTGGACTCAGTGGGACCTAAAGGACATTGGACTTTACAGGATGCACCTCTTGAAAAAATGGTCACAATCTACATTGTGAATCTTAAATTCACTGGACAGAAGGATTGGTCTTAAATAGCGTTGAAGCCCTTCTTTGATTTATTCACAATTTATTCAGGAGATTTATTTAAGGAATGTTTAATAATTTTCTAACCTTCTTACATCTATTACTGACTTCCATTGAAGACTTTCAACTCCCCCCTGTTATGTCACATATTTGGCTATAAATTCAGTAGGAGAGAACATACTCTTTAATATAACTAAAGCTATATTATTTAAGTTAGCACTGCATGAGTGAAATTTGTCAAAGATTATTTTAAAGAGCATTTCCTACTTGGAAAGTAGCCTGCAAAAAACTTCTCTTCAATGAAGTGCTTTTTCTCCTTACGACTGAGTATGGGTGGTCTTGTGGGTTTTCAACTCTCACCAAAGCAAATGGCAGTGGAAGGTCTTTTTTACCTTGAGACTCCTCAGGTCCTTTGAAAAAATAAATAACACATTTCAGAAAAAAGCAAAATAAGATTGAAAAAGGAATGTTGATACACATCTATGATAATTGATGGCATGTATATGATAATGATGATATTTGAAGTAAAAATAATTTAGGCCAATTTTGAGGACTCGTAAAAGTTGGGAGCAGAGAGATCAATCATTGTAGACTGCAGCCAGTTCTATTCATGGAATGGTATTCTATGCTTTGCTTCTAGGCACACCAGTGGGGAATGGATAGCACAGAACTCACAGCAAAGAGAGAGCTCGAGTCTTGGTGGGTTTGAATAAACTTTACCCTTTCTTGATTGTAGGCTTTTACATGGGCAGGACCTTCTTTCATTATTATTTATGCAGGAATCTCTTCTTTTAAGAAGGTCTGGAATGATCTGGTTGGAACCAGTCATTAGGCACATCTACACATGCCACTATAGTGCTGTTCTTACTGCATCATCATTTAGTACTTCCTTTTGGAAGTATTAAAAGATGGTGCAGTAACAATTGGTACTATACTGTGTGCACGGTTATTTTTAAGCACTACGACACCGTAGAGATGCACTACGATGGGCGGAGTGCATTGCTATGGCGGTGTAGTTGTGGCATCATGGGTTGTACCTATGGACACTTCATAGCCATAGTGTGTTGCTATGGCAATGTAGCGTCACATGTAGATGTGCCCATTGTGTTATATAGAGGCTCATGGTATACCATGCTCTTCAGTGATAACTGAGAAACTGAATGGAACTGACTTCTGCCAGAGGCCTTTGAGGATTTCTGAATACCACATAGTATCAGGAGTAAATCAAATTAAGAAAATACTCTGAGAGGTTGAAAAGAGTAGTTATATGTGCCACCAGAACTAAAATTGTCCAGAAATATGAGAAACGACTGGAGAATGTTTAAAAGATT
>NW_017729027.1:8972038-8972701 GCF_001723915.1 Gavialis gangeticus
TTTGAATAACCTTTACCCTTTCTTGGTTGTAGGCTTTTACATGGGCAGGACCTTCTTTCATTATTATTTATGCAGGAATCTCTTCTTTTAAGAAGGTCTGGAATGATCTGGTTGGAACCAGTCATTAGGCACATCTACACATGCCACTATAGTGCTGTTCTTACTGCATCATCATTTAGTACTTCCTTTTGGAAGTATTAAAAGATGGTGCAGTAACAATTGGTACTATACTGTGTGCACGGTTATTTTTAAGCACTACGACACCGTAGAGATGCACTACGATGGGCGGAGTGCATTGCTATGGCGGTGTAGTTGTGGCATCATGGGTTGTACCTATGGACACTTCATAGCCATAGTGTGTTGCTATGGCAATGTAGCGTCACATGTAGATGTGCCCATTGTGTTATATAGAGGCTCATGGTATACCATGCTCTTCAGTGATAACTGAGAAACTGAATGGAACTGACTTCTGCCAGAGGCCTTTGAGGATTTCTGAATACCACATAGTATCAGGAGTAAATCAAATTAAGAAAATACTCTGAGAGGTTGAAAAGAGTAGTTATATGTGCCACCAGAACTAAAATTGTCCAGAAATATGAGAAACGACTGGAGAATGTTTAAAAGATTGCTTCACTACTTTATTTTGTCTCTATGAGCAATGTG